>NC_045704.1:57543338-58174681 GCF_009834535.1 Camelus ferus
AAAACAAGGAACCTCCTGTATAGAAGTACAGAATGTTAGAGCAAAAGAGAACCGAAAGATGATCTTGAATAAGCCACCATTTTATAGATGAAGAAACTGAAGCAGAGAGCGACTTGCTGGAGTCTCACTAAGCTGGGGAACAGCTGGCTCAGAGCTTGGTTCCCCTGACCCTTAGGCCCACACCCCAGCACCAACATCATGCAGTCTCTTTCCTACTGCTTGGTGAATGGGTGTGTTAGGCACTGGGAAGACAGAAGTGAAAGAGACATGGTACTTGACATCAAGGAACTCAAAATCTAATAAGGGAAATAGATATATTGACAGCTCCCCCCTCCCCAAAAGCTTTATGTTATGCTTTATATACTATTGCTAGAATTATCTCTCTAAAGATACAAATTGGAACATTAGATCTGGTCCTGCTTAAAACCCTGCAGTGGTTCCTCATTGTCTTTAAGGTAAATCCTCCTCCTTGTCCTCTGACCCTCTTGTCCTACTGCCTCTCTACTGACGCCCCAGATTCGCAGTAGAGGACCAGTTGCTTTGCCCTAAACCTGACATGCTGTTTCATCCTGCCAGGACTTTGCTTATGTTCTCCTCTGCCTGGAGTGCCCTCTTCTCATCATCCATCCATTATCTCCTTTATAACATGCTTCCTTAGGTTTATCTCCTCCAATCTCCAGTTTCACAGATAGAATTGGCCACTCCCTCCTTTGTGTATGGTCCACTGTGTCCTGCCCATACTTCTATAGCACTTGTAGTACTTTGTAATGTTGATTTTTAAAATATTGATGGCAGGATCATCTTCTTTTATCTTTAGAATATAATTCAGCACCTCGCTCATAAAAATTCCATCAAATGAACTGCCCTTACAAGGTACTATGGCAACATAATGGAAGGAGCAGTGACCAGTGACTGGAGAAGATGCCCCAGAGGACAAAGCATATGTACCAAGTTTTAGATGATCAGTAACCCATCAAGGTAGAGAGCAGGGGTTGGTTCATACCTGGCGGCAAAAATAGAATGCAAAAAGGTGCAGAGTTCTGAGAAATGGCTGGTTTTTTGTTGTTGTTAAACTAGAAGGGTCTACAAAAGTCAGTCAGGGCTTGTGTGTGACAATCCTGGTAATCCATTAAAAGAAAAGAATTTTGATTATATTATAATGAGCTAGAGAAAGAAAAGCTGTGAAGGTCAGTATTCAGAAGTATGAATGAATGAATGGATTTGCCTGTCAAGAGAAAGGGCAATGCAGCAACTGAGTGGAGGCTGCTCTAGAGATGGGTGGGACTGGTAGCTCTGAGTTCTGGTATGACAGTGCTGATCTGAGGGTTCAGAGAACTGAGAATGGTCCTGGTGAGAAGAGATGGGAGCCTGAAGCGAGGCAGTAGAGAAAAAGAGAATAATTAGAGAAACACAGCAATGCGGGCATGATGAGTGGTGACTGACTGAAGAGGAGGAATGAGGAAAAGGGAGGAGTCATGAATGATTCCAAGCATATGTCTTGAATGTTTAAGTGGATCCCAGTGTCCTGAAATGGAATGCAGGAAGAAGAGGCTTTTGAGAAGTAACAGTTGAGTTTGTGATGCATGTAAGATACTTCCATGAAGAGGTTGAGAAAGCAGTTGGAATTATGTGTCTCATATTCAGGAAAGAGTTTAGGTCATGAGTATATCTAGCTGATAACTGAGTCCATAGGAGCAGATGAGAGCATCTGGAGAGTGAGAGCATCACGGGAGAGTGAGGAAAGAATGTCTAGGGCGAGGCCCTTGGGAGAGGAGGAGAGAGTGGAAAATGAGACAACAAAGTCTAAGTTGGAGGAAACAAAGAAGTAGGAACAAATCCAGTGAGAGTCATGGAGGCCATAGAAAAAGAGAATTTATTCACAGAAGAGAAAGAATCAATTGTGTCAAAAGCAAAGAAAGGATAATTATGATGAGGATTGAATACAGGTCTGGAAGGACTGTAATATAAGGCTGCAAACGTACTCACTGGGGGCTGGAGGAAGTCCAGCATAAGCCAGCCCCAGCACCGAGCTAATGAATCAGAGACAAAAGGCTCCTTCTACTTCCTAGTCCCGTCCATAAGCCAGGATTGACTTAAACTACAGTGTATGCTAAACAGCTTCATCTATCTAGGGGTAGTGAATTTGAGGTGGTTGGAAACTATTTCTGGCAAGGGCTTGATGAAGAATTGAGGGACTCACATATTAACTCTTCGTTTATGTAAAGTGGGATTGGGTTAAGGAGGTAGCTGACTAAAGAAGTAAGCAACAACAACAAAACCCCCACCAAATCATGAAAAGGAGGGAGAAATTAAGAAGTATTTACTCTTTAAAAAGGTGGCACGCCAAACAGGAGTCCCAGAGCTCTTCATTCTGCTGCTTCCACATGGTCTAGGGTCTATTTATAGGAAACTATAAGGAAGCGTGGCCAATACAGGCTTCAGTGGGCCAGCAAAAAATGCAATCACTGTATAATTTGTTTCAAACTCCTCAAAGCTGTTTCAGTATGGGACTTCGTTAAGTGTGAGGACTCAGCGCGTGTTCTATGGACTGTGCTGAAACTGAAAGTACAGAAATGGAGAGGAAGCACTCAGAAACATTCAGAGCAAGTCGAGAATGTTGTGACGTACAAGCAGGCCATCCGTGGACTCGTGTTGCTGAGCAGGGTACAGAGGAGTCTAGGTGGATTCACACAATGAGTCACAGAGGGCATGGTCTGTGCACTAGTCATGTGCAGGAGGACCAGGTAGCCAACCACAATACTTTGGAGAAATTTTTTTAACTAAAAGAAACCCCCCAAACAAACAAACAAACAAACAAACAAACCCCTCACAGAGAGTTTGAAAAGCACAGCTTCAGATCACAACCCATTTACAAGTTAAGATTTCAAATAGCTCATTTGGGACAAGTTAGTTGATAGAGAGCTTGAGCACACACCAAAAATTTTAGCTGTAAAGTGAGAGGAAACTGGATGTCAGTGTAGATGTGAATTGGTAATGGAAATGTCCAAAATTACCTTCTAAAGAGACCTTCTAGATTAAATGTACGCTAACTTATTTTTAAAGTTGTTTTGTTCATTACAATATCCCCAGGGCCTCTAATGGTATCTGGCACATGGTAGGCACTAAAACAAGTATCTGTTAAATATTGAATTAGCTGTTCTAACTACAATGTTGGGAGTGGACTGAGGAAGGGAAAGGCTAGTGTTAGAAAAGTGGTCAGAAGACAGCCTAAATGTAGGGCGATGGGACTAATTAGCCTAATGGACACAGAAGTAAAGAAAACATGAATCTAAGAACTGTTGGGAGGAACCTCCAGTGTTTCCCGTATCAGTGGGTAGCATGGCCAGCCACTAAGGTCCAGTTCAGAAATCTGGAGTCAGCCTTGACTCTTCCGTTTGTTTTTGCCCCCAGTATTCTGTCAGTCTCTGCGTCCTAACTGTCTCTTTATTCTGACTTCTCCTCTTACGCACACTGGTGTAGTTCCAGCTGCGACGCTTCTCCCCAGGACTTTTGCAATAGTCTCCCTGCCCAGGCTCTTCCCCATTTAATCTTCCTTTCAGACAGAAAATCTGTATTTTCACTTTTTTGTTTAAAATCATTAAATCCCCCTGATTTACTTTCCAAGCTTAAACTACACCCAGGCTCCATGGTTGGACAGGCCTTACAAGGCCTTCTACCATCTGGCACTTACTTGCCTCACACGCCAGCCTTTTCTCCTGCTCCTTACCTGGCGATCCTTGAACCTCAGCAACACTACACTGCTTGTAAGCCCTGCCTCAGGGTGTGCCATGCTGGTCTGTGCTTCTGTGCCTTTGCCGACGCTCTTCTTTATGTCTGGAAGGCTCTTCACCCCCACATCCTGCCTCCTGCTCCATCTGTATCAGTTTTCTTTTGCTGTTGTAACAAATTACCACCAGCTTAGTGACTTCAAAATGACACAAGTTTATTATATTGCTTTTTTGGAAATCAAAAGTCTGAAGTGAGTCTTCTGGGGCTAAAACCAAGGTTTTATGCAGAGCTGCATATCTTCTGGAGGCTCTAGGAGAACATCTGTTCTTCGTCTTTTCCAGCATCTAGAGGCTGCCCGTGCTTTTGGCTGATGGCCACACCATTGCAACCTCTGTTTCCATTGTCACATCTCCTTCTCTGGCTCTGACACTCCTGTTTCCCTTTTATAGAAGGACCCTTGTCAGGGAGGGCATGGTCTGTGCACTAGTCATGTGCAGGAGGACCTGGATAACTGGTCCCACCTGGATAATCTATACGCTTTCCATCTTCCCTGAATTTAATCACACTTTCAGAGTTCGCACTGCTATGACACTTAACATACTCAAAGGTTTAGGACATGGACATCTTTGGGGAGCCATTATTCTTCCTACCATACCATCCAACTCCAGTTGCTCAGCTCACATGTCACTTTTTCTCTGAAGCATTCTCTGCTAATCTTTAACTCAGAGTCAATTACTCTCTATTTTGTGTCATGTACATGCTACCATCACTGCATAGATTAGCTTGCATTGCACGTGTTAATTTTTTAAACATGTCTATTTCTCTACTACGATCTCCCGAGGGGACAGTTTATCTTTGTATCGTCAGCACCTAGCACCATGCATGACATATAGTAAGTGTGAGCTAAATTGTTTTTTTAAAAATGAATGTGCCAGGCATCGTGATGACCCATTTGTACATTACCTAGAAACACAGACTTAAATGGTGACTGAAGTGTGTCCTGGACTCTCCAGGGTCATCTCCTATCACTCCCCCCAACCCTGCCCATATTCACACCTACTTCCCCTCGGTCACGTGGACTTTGTACCCCTTCTTGATCATGCCATGACTTTCCCATCCTCACCTTTCTATCTGTAATGCTGTTCCTACAGCTTTTCTATTTTATGAATCCCTATTCATTCTTCAAGGCACAAATCGAAATTTTCCCTTCTGTGATGCCTTTCACGGTCTCTTTAAGACAGAATTCATCACTTCCTCATTTGGGTTGCTGAGATATTTTGTACACATCTGTATTATGTATCTCATATTGTGTTTTGCTTGGTTATATACCTATCTGTTCCCTGACAAGAGTGTGCAGGGACCATATCTTGTTTATACCGGTGCTAGGTATATAGCAAGTGCTCAATGATATTTACTAAATTAAATTGAACATATGAACAGATCAGCATGGAGGGGATGAGCATGGAGGGTAATGGGAAGAAACCGAAGATAAAGGATTCCTTTCAGAAAAGGTAAAGAGGAAGGAGGAGACTGAGAAGACGACTGTTCATAGGAATTAAGAGTGTGATGAAGACCCCTATTAGAGTGACTGACCTCTAATTAAAGAGGAGAGTGTGAGCAGCAGTACCAAATGCCACTGAGAAACTGGCCTGGGAAATCAGTGAGAAAGGCTGTTGGGTTTAACCTTTAAGAGATCCTAATGGCTTTAGGAAGCGTAGCTTTGGGAGTGCTCAGTCAGGGCCCTGGGTCCATTCCTGTTTTTAGGTCAGGAGAGGAAGGATCTCCAGAAGATAAGTGACTTGAGGAAAAGGAAAGCCAGAATTCTTATCTGATCTACCTGTTCGAATGCCTGAGGACATGAACACCACAGCGAAGCTCCAAGTCAGGTTGGAGGCTTGGTTCTTTCATCTGATACAGAGGCTTCAAAGTACTGGGAGATGTGGTTCTCAGGCAGTGCAGGGACCAACTTGACGTGTTCCTCTGTAATAACCAGAGATTTTCATCAGTGGGGCACAGTCAGCCTGATAGTCCAGGCTCCTTAGGATCAAAGGCAAAATGTATGATCTGGCTTCAGAACTGAGAACAATTTCTCTGCCATGGAGCTTTTCTGGATATTGGGGTTTCTCTATATGGGGCACTTTCTGACCCAGTGGACCAATATCCTCTACTCCTCTGCCTGCCTTGAACCTTGTTCTTCTGTCTTCCACCAAAACTGCCTTCAGCTGCATTCTCCAACTTATGTCCTACTTGGCTAACCTTTATGGCCAGGTGCCTGTCTTGACCCATACTAGGTCTGATTTAGACAAACTCCTATGCCTGTCACCTGCCTGGATTTTTCCCCCATTGATTTCATCTGTGATCTGACTCTATTATGTCCTAGATCAGTCTACTCTGGCCTGATAAGTCATGCATTCTCAAAGGAGTCCAAATGGTTCTTGGGGTGTAAAAACCAACTTAATTTTTAAATGTACCTAGTACAGACATAAAACAGAACTTAAACTGATATAACAGTATATCTGTGATATTAAAATACTGTGGGGGGAGCGATTAGAAATGTCTAAAGAGGCTCCTTAGGCGGGTAATAACGGGGCAGGGGGAAAGGTTGAGAAATACTGTGATGGGTGATGAAGCTGAAATTCAAGCTCTGAGAGGAGTACAAGAAGACTGGGTGGTGGGGAAGTGGAGGTAGCCATGGCTGGGTCCTTGAGTGAGAAGTAGGTTATAGAGAAGATTCCAATCTAGCAAACACATTTTGAGCATTTAGTATTACATGCCACGAGCTGTGTGAAACACTTTCACATTTGTTAGCGAAAAGCCTCCCTTTATATTAGCCTCAACATACTTGTGGGAACAGCAGCAACACTTTCCACTGAGACAGTAGCCCACCTCCCTCCTTTCTGCTTCAGCAGCTCCTATGCTAATTAAACACCTGGAGGTAACTCCTCACTTACATCTTGCAACATAAGAATATGAAAACAAAAACATAAACAAAAACACAGCCCAGCTTGTGTTTGTAGAAACTCCTTTCACAGCAGCCTTTCAATGGGTTGGGCAATTTAAAAGATGCAGTTGTAAAAATGACTAACTCATTAAGATGCTTGAGGGAAACCTGAACATCATTAACCTACTTCTGAAAAGAGAGGCAAGGAAAATACAGGAGTGGAAATAATCCAAGGAAAACAATGTCAAGGCTTTGAACAATAGACAGACTCTGGAACCTCCTCAGCTGGGCTCGAGGAGGCTAGGACAAGAAAACAGAATGTTGCTTAAAGAAAGCCCAGCAATCCTTGGTGTCTGCTGGCTCTTCTAGAGTATGACCTTTGTTTGTTTGTTTGTTTGTTTATTTGTTTGTTTTAAAGTGCTCGTCTTTGTTCTCTCATGGCATTCATTAAGAATTTACCACTGAGTCTTTGCCTTTTATCCCAGTCAGATTATCTCTGCTGTGTATTCGCCTCATGTACTTGACTCCTGAGCTCTCCTCTCCTGCTTTCCTGCTTTTGTTGTGAGGGCTGAAGATGGTGGTGGTGGAAGGCTGAAGGGGGAAGATGAATGAGCCACAGTGTCCGCTGAGAACCCATAGCCAACTCTTGGCAGCGTGTCCAGGGTAAATCTTGTCTTCAGCTTCTTGTTGACTTTATCACCCACTCCGTGTGCTTAACTCTCTGATGGATGTTATCCTCAGTTCTGTTTATTCACAATGCCAAATGCACCAGTTGAACAGGGAAATATTCAGGAAAACATACCCCTTAAGTGTCAAGCTGACCAGAAAAGAAGAAACATCATTGTTTTACTGAATTAGGCATTGTTGTAGAAATAAACATTTATATTTTGTCAGGCTACTGGTGCTTGTAGTCACAGTCTTATTCCTCCATCCTGGCCATATTTGCATTTCGGAGGATGGAGAAGATGAGAAAGGAAGATTTTTAAAGCACTGCTTTCAGTGGGGGGAATGAACCACAGAAAAATGTATGACTTTAGGGGATAGGTAAGCACCTCTGCTTGGGTGCATCCAACTGAGAGGGCCATTGACTGCAGGAGAGTGAGACAAAGGACACTGGTGAATAATTAGACAGCTTTTCCCATTATGGGTCATTTTTACATTGTAGCCTCAATATATTTTTTAAGTTTGTAAGTTCTTGGAACATCAAATATATCCATTCAAACACTTCTTTCAATACAGTGGATATTTGCAGGCTAACTTGGAAATCAGGACACCTTGAATTTAACCCCTGCTGTGACATTGGCTGACTCTGTAACTTTCAGCCTTTTGGTTCTCCACGATGGTATGAATAATGGAAAACACACACAAGCTTTGGAATTATTACAACACACCTTCAATTCCTACCCCTACCACTTATTAGCCTGTTGACTCTGGATAAGTTTAACTTCTTTGAGCCTCAGTATCTTTATTCATTAAATGGAGATAAAGATACTCTGCCTTGCAGGAATGTTGTGAGGATATAATGAAATCCTCTAGTACTTAGGAGTCTCTAAGTAAATGGCTGCTTTCATAGGAATATTTGCACAGAGATGGAAAAAGGCTAGGGGGCAAAAGGCATGGGTGTTCTGAGCTCATTAGGTGCTAGATGGTTTCTTAGCCTTACAGTAGGTATCATTAGGGAATGAGGAGAATGCAACCTGGCCCCATAGAAATCCAGGCCTGTTTTATTTCTGCAGGATCTGATCACCACACAATCAGAATTTGCAGGAGTAAGGCAGGGGGTAAGAGGGAGAGGGAGGGGGAGAGAGAGAGAAAGGGAGAGAGAGAGAAACGTGAGGGCATCTGTGCTCCACAAAGGCAGAGAATCGCCAGCATCCCTTCAGCAGGGGGACAGGAATGAAAGGCACATGGCTCCCTGCGGGTGCTGTGCTCACCAAGCCAAACAACCAGAGTGTTTCCTGCTCAGTCTCCACAGATGTTGTTCCTTAGTCTGGATAAGTCCCCTGGAGAGTATTTAGCTGAAAGCAAGAAAGGCAGCTGAGTAACTGCCTAGTCTATGGAGCTGACAAACCAGTGTGTCATCAAAGAAAGAGAGCGTTATAGGAAATAAAAGCCTGTGAGTCCACCTCTCGCCAGGGAGTCAGGTGGCTGTGAGGTGGCACCTTTGACTCTTGCTCATTAACAAAGTCTCTCTTTATGTCCTCCTCCTCCTGTTTGTCTGCCTGTGCACTGCTGGATTCCACTGAGTAGGCGGTGAGTGTCCATCCAAATCACTGGGTACATCTACTATGTACCCAACATTTATTCACCCAACCCAACGCACGTACATTGAATGTCTTCTATGAGAATAACAGTAATAATAAGACAGATTCAGACTATGCACTCAAGTAGGTCCTGATATACTAGTCATATGTTCAACTAATTGTTAGTGTATATATATTATATCTCTATCTCTATATCTATCTATATATAATATGCAGAAACCAACTGTAGAGGGGCTCAGGAAAAGGTGCCACAAAGCTAAGGAAGGCTTCACAGAGGAGATGAACTTTGAGCTAGGATTCCAAGGGCAAGGGGAAGATGGGGTGGAGAAGAGGAGGGAGTAAGGGCATATCAGGCAAAGGAAAGTGCAGATGCAGAGCTGAGAGAGCTGAGGAGTCCCTGGGCCCAGAACATGTCCAAGAACTGGCTGGTAGGTTGATGTGCCTGGAAGACAGTCTGTGCCAGATGAGGTAGCAGCAGGAGAGGAGGTAAATGTGGCCAAAAAGTGAGGGATTTTCTGTACCAGCCTGTGGAGTTTGGGCTCTAACCACAGGGAATGGGGGAGCCACTGGTGGGTTTTAAGAACAGAGCGATAGGATTTTACTTGTGTTTTGGAAAGTCTTGTGGGCTTCCGTGCAGTGGATGGACTGAAAGAGTGTGAGACTGGAAGCTGGGAGACCAGTTTAGAAATCAACTGTGTCAAGTGCTGCAAAATGGTGAAGGAGAATGAGGACTGAGGAGGAGTCTATTGGATTTGGCAGTTAAAGGTCTTTAGTGATATCTAAAAGTCACTTTGCTAGAACAATTCAAGCAGAAGCCAGGCTACGAAGCCAATGGTTCTCAAAGTGTGGTCACCAGACCAACAACATCAGTATCACTTGGGAACTTGCTAGAAGTGCAAACTGCCCAGCCTCACCCAGACCCCCACTCCAAAACGCTGGGACTGGAGTCCAGAAATTTGTTTTCACATGCGCTCCAGGTGATTCTGAACACACTAAAGCTTGAGAACCAGTGACCTAAACAAATTTTTCTCCCTCTCTTCTCTAAACAGTCCTTTCTAGGAACCCAACTCTTCCAATAACTGAGCTGTCCAGTATTCCCTAAATAATTGTTAAACTTATGGTTTCTCAGCCCTCTGCATAAGTTATTTCCCTCTGTCAGTCACATGCTCTCCCTGATACAATATACATACATGTATAGTCTCTACCTGGCCGCATTGAATTCATTGTGCAAGGCCTAACTCAAGCGTCACCTCCCTAGGAGTCTTTCCAGTTTTCCCTGGGCAGCCTTTCTATGGATACTTCTGCACATATTTCTATTATAAGTCTTGCTTTATTGCCCTGTGCTCTTTTGGTTTACTCTCTGTCTCCCTCATTAGATGGAAGCTTCTCAGAGGTAGGGACTGCCTTGTCCATCTGTTTCCTCACTGTGTTCACATAGTAGATGCTCGCTAACTGCAGGGAGGGAAAGCTGTAGTGGGTTGGAGAAGCAAGAACAAAAGGGACAAATTACTCTTCTAAGAGGTTTGGGAGTGAAAGGAAAAGATGTGTCTGAGCCTACAATAGAAAGTACTTGTGCAAGTGTGAGTTAAAGCTGGAGGAAAATTGTTGGTTGAGGGGATTAAGACAGCAGAGAGGGAGAGATGAGTGAGAGTGAGGCAGATGGATAATGAATGGTAACAGGGTCTTGGAAAAGGGAGAAGGGGGTGAAACCAATGGCCAATGCAGAAGGATTAGCATTGGGATGAAGGAAAGACTTTTCTCTGAGATGCAAGGAAAGGAAGTAAAGGTGGATGCATAAGAGATAAGTTGTGAGGTTGAAGGGAGAGAGGCTGGGAGATTTTAGATGGCCTGCCAGTATAGAAATGGGGAGGGCTAGGGAAGGTTACAGGGGAGGTGATATTTGAGCTAGGCGATGTCTTTAGTGAAGTGGGAAGTAAGGCCTTTGGCTGGGAAGGAAACAGGGAACAGAAAGAGCCTAGAGGAGAGTGGTAAAAGCTTACAGAAGCCATGGAGGTGTGGTGCAGGGGCTTGGGGTGTACTGAGGTCAGAGAGCAGCAGCAGGGGATTCTTTTGGGCTGATCCATTTCAGCTGCTGGAGGGCCCACCCCTTCACCCCACCAGCTTTGGCAACGGAAGCTGCATGGGTGGATTCTCTGCAGAGGCCGTTTCAGCAGTAAGATGGACAACTCTGGCTACAGATCCAACACTAACGTAGAAAGCATTCTAGCTCTACAAGTCATCAATGCCGGAATATAATGCAGATATTAACAATGTTACATATGACAATGATTTAGCAAAATAGGAAAAGACATAAATTAGCTGAGAAAGCAGGATAAAAATTACATTATGTCTTGACTATAACTATTTGAAATGTACACATGGAGGAACAACTGAATACAATACACCAAAGTGCTATCAGTGGTGGTATTATAAGTAATTTTCCCTTAATTTTAAAATATGTATCATTTATAATTTAAACAAAGATATGGCAATAAGTGGAATTAGTTCTTTCTTTACTGGCTTTATCTTCAATACATTGAAGGCAGTATTTAAAAATAAAAAGTTGTAGTGTGAAAGCAACCTGCAGAATTGTCTGACCTTCTCTCATCTAGGGGGGCTAGAAGCAGGGAAATGAAGACCTTGAGTTGCCCCAGGTTTGGAGGCTAAGCAAGAGACTGGGTGTCATCCAGCAGGGGAGCATAAAGGAGGTGTGTGATCAAGCCCTGTCTCACAATAAGCTTGGGAGACCCGGCTTACAATAAATGATAAGAGGACGACTTGTCCAGTGCCCAAGTGGGTGGTCTGAACAATGGATGGGCCTGGATCTCCAAGGCAGAGACCTGTGGGCAGGCATGCATACCATGCAGAGGTCAACCGTGTGCCACTGGAGTGGTCAGAAAGACCTGGGCTGTGCCACTGCTTAGCAGCTCTGTGATCTTGGACAACTTCTCAGGCTTCACATTCTCTGTCCAAGAAATGGGATTAATAATAACCTACTCGTAAACTGGCTGGAGCATTATAAACAATAAAGCAGGTAACATGCTTAATACAATGCCTAACAGCACAGTAAATACTCCATAAATGATTACTGCCATTATCACTATTAATGTGATTGTTATTACTATTATCCACAAATATTTATGATGGAGGGAGCTGATTTCGAGTAGGGGCACTCTGAATTATTCGTAGGGAATTCAGGGAGGTGTCCTGAGTGCAGTTCTCTCCCACCTCTAGAACAATGTTGTGGGTTCACCCCAGGCCTTCCGGAGGGAAGAGGGAGCTGTGCAAGGAGGAACTTCACAGTGGTTCTTCTTTTGCTAGTTTTTGTGCTAGTTCCCCACTTTTGAACAGGTGCATATTACTCCAGAGCACCCTTTCACCTTCCTCTCCCACTCTTCCGTTCTGCTTTTCTTCTCTTCAACTCTTCTTACTTCCCTTTTCCTCTCAAAACCCCAAGTGGTGGATAAGCAAGGAACTATAGTATGTTTTGCATGTTCCAAGTTTGCCTTTTTGAAGACAACTCGAAGATTGTCTCCTAATGCCAGCACTTGGAGTTTACCTAAGTCAGTCTGTAGTCTGTGTTCACCCTATCCACTCCTTCACTTACAAATATATCTATACCTCCAACCATTGTCTTTAGTAAATAGCCTTAAATTATAGCCATCAGTAGATAGGCAAGCATTCCAGACCATAAGAGTTCAATTAAGGAAGGCTCTTTTGAAGTAACTATATCTTGCAAAAGAAATCAATACAGGTGTGAACTGTCCACAGGGCTCTTGCCAGCAATGAGGTGTACTTTCCTGGACTCAGATGTAGATCTTAATCTGGGAAACATTCTCATGTTGCTAGCATCTGTTCTTTTCTTGCTTAGATTTTCAGTAAGTGTCATAAGAGGGAAGGAGTCAACGGTTTGAAAGAAAAATGATTAGGCCAGAGGTCTGAGCAAGAGAACAGAGTAGACATACTACACTTTTTTTTTTTTAACAGAAATTAGAATAATTAAAAACAAGTTGGTATCCGGATCAAGTACAACCATCACTCACCTGCTGAATTCCAAGTTCACATTCCATTCCACACTGGCGAATAATAATGATGTACTTTCAGCTTTGTTGGAAACCCTACCGGTATATTTACAAGGTCATTATCTTCAGCAACAGATACCTGCTCTGAGCCCAGCAATTACCACCTCTGTCTCTGCACACATTAGCACACACACACACACCACTGATTTGTACTTTCCTATAAAATTACTCTTTCCCTTTTTAATTAGAATGTTTTCAGAAGTAAACCCTGTCGTTAAGACCATGTACGCTTCCATCATAAATACCTGTTGCCAGCCATTAATTATCTCCTGATGAATTACTTTAGAAGTTTTTTTTTTAATGCTTACTTTTAAAAGTTGGGATTTCTTTTCCTTATTTTTGATGCCCCCATCCTTATACTTCGTTAACTATTCTGAATTCCACCTAAGTGGACTTACATGTGATCTGCACTCAGATAGTATCAAGATTTTTTCCAAACTTTAAGGTGGAAACTTTCTATTGCCTGGACCTCACTGCTCAAGAATTTCTTGGCTAACTTGTGAGGGAAGAATATAAGAATGTTGGGTAGGAACAATTGAGTAGTTTCTGAGAACAAACACCTTAACACTTCACAAATATCCAGAGTTGCATAACCACTTTAGTGACCGAAACACTGCGACTCATCCAATAATATTGTGGGTTGTTAATTACACACTTGTGGATTTATGCTGTTCTTGGATTGGGGTGATGTCCTGGTTCTTACAGGTCATTTCTCTTTTACATCATTATATATAAAAAGTATATACCCAGTTAGGAGTTGAAGTGTAATACCTCCCAACCTAAAATACTTGAAAGAAAAATTTAAGTCAGGTAGTACTAACGTGAGCATTCCTATACTAATTTTCCTGCTTATCTCATGCATTGCAGAGAACTTTGAATTCCTAGTTAAGTTTTATAGGAGCCATTGTCATATAGTACATGTACATGAGGAAGATTTAATTATACAAGGAGAATCTTAAATTCTCCTCTCCTTGACATCAATTAAATTGAGATAATCACATTCCTAAAAGGGCAAAAATATGTCGAGAAGCTCACATTACAATTTCTTATATTACTCATCTGGGTCTACGCTCAGTTAAAGGGTCTGACTGGCTCCTGATTCTCAGCACTAGTTTGACTCTTGAGATTAATGCCTGCCTTCTGGAACTTGTCCTCTGTTTGGCTGAACTTGTGGACCTCTCCGATGTGAGTCTTTATTGGACACTTACTCCATGCAAGACATAGAACCAACTGCTGTGGGATTACAAATATGAGTAAGAAATGGTTCTTGTGTTCACACTGTATATAGTCTAGTTGTATAGGCCACCTCAGGTCATTTATACGTTGCTGGCTGGAGACAGGATGAAATGAAATTGGCCTTAGAATTAATCACAGTGCCCTCTACTTTCCCAGAGGCCTGTGCTTTATCACTGTTGTCGTTATGTTCTTTGTATGCTGGCCTCCCTCACTGCCCCGTGATCTCTAGAGAACAGGGGCCGGGTCTGATTGCTGTCTGTACTGCCGCAGAGTCAAGGACGTGTTTTGCTGAGGGTAGGCTCTCAAAAGATGCTTTTAAATAAAAGAATGCATTCGCATTCGCTTGCTTAGGTTTCCTAGTTACAGTGGGTCAGCTTGCTCTGTATCAAAATGGAAGTGATAAGAAGCTGTGCCCAGACCTCTGCCCAGAGGTCCCCACACGAAATATCACTTTGGATGGGCTTCACAGTGTTGCAGGAAGGGACAGTGAGATGAAACTGAGTAAGAAATCAGAAACAGTGGGGTTTTGTCTCAGCTCTGTCACCAATTACTTGCTTAACCCTAGGCAAGACACTTATCCTCTATCTCAGTTTCTTCATCTGTGAAATGGGGATAATAATGACTGGCTTGGCTATTTCCCACAATTGCTTTGAGGATCAAATGAGATAATATACTTAAAAGTGTTTTGGAAAACCTACAGCACTGCACAAATGCAAGGCATTATTTTGCAATGAAATCTTCCCTTTAATTCCTGCTTCTACAAACACTTCATTACACACCCCTGGGTTCCTGGGTTATGTGGTGAGATGTGTGGAGTAGCTTGATTTGCCAAGCTATGAAATAGCCTAACATATCACCCTATACTTGAATCTCTTCTTCAACATATATAGTGTTTAGCTGATTTAGCATTGGATTTTCCAAAAGACCTAGACTTTGCATTACTCTTGCACCTCTCTCTCAATTCATATAGCTATACATACTCCTCAGTCAATATTTATTTCAAACATATATTTTTGAGCAGTATGTGTGATAACTATTGTGCTACGAACTGGGGCAAAATAGACAAATAACATAGGATCTCTGCCACTGAGAATTTTTTTCAGCTTATTGGATCTGAAAGAACAGACACAATAACAAATAAGTGCCTAATTCTGCATTTGTTTTGAAAGGCGATTTTACACGTGCGTTATAATTAGTAAAGACTAATGTATATTTTTAGTTTTCACAAAACCCAAACTAGTTGTGACTCTTACTCATGTTTTTCTACTGTGAATAGTCTATAGATTTTAATTTAGTTTTGGAGACTGAGATTTTTTTTCCCAATGAACGTCTGTGGAATTTCATTTTTCTTTGTATTAGTCAAGCTATGGAACTTTAAGGAATAGCAATAGCCATGTTGAGTTGTAGGGTCACCTGAATGCTTTCCTGCCAATTTCTCCTACACAGTAGGATTTGCTTTCAATAGAGCACTGTCCTTATGGAAGACCAGTCCCCAATCTAGTTGAGTAATTAAACTGTTGAGTACATTTGGGGTTGACATCACCAGGCAGATCCTGGCATTTTATGTCCTCAGATGCTACTCAAGTTTTGAGACACCACCACAAGACCCCTGGCTTCTCACAGGGATCAGGGAAACAGTCACCTAAGTGCACACAGTGGAATTTAGGCTTAGCTTTGAGGACAGACCTCAATAGTGGAAAGCATTTTTCAGAGCAATTCCATCCTGCTAGTCAGTCAGGCTCCTCCTAGCTCTCCTTAAAGCAGTCAACAGCTGTGGCTGCTACTCTTGAACAGTTTCCCCACTTCTAGCTACATGGATCTTTTGCCTGCTTGTCTACTCCATCAAACTTTCTTTTCCTGTGTGTCCTCTATCCGGGAATAGCTCATCATGCTTCAAGATACTGAGGTCATTGCTGATTCTTGGTCTACCTTTCCTCTCACACCTAAGCAGTTCCCAGTTTTAGGAGCGAATGCCTATCTTTTCTGCACTCCCACAGCCCCTGCCTAGGGGACAATTTTTTGGGGACAATCTCTAGTCTCTATTGTTCACCTGCCTCTATACTCACTCCCTCTGCCTGAGACAGCTTAGACCTCTAACCAGGAGAACTCTCCTCTTCTTCACCTCATTAATCATCTGGTCCTCCAATTCTTAGTCCAGCTGTTGACACACAGTCCCTCAACTGTGAACCCACAACATTCTACTTGTTACACTGGATAAAACTGTTGGTTACTTGTCTCTCTGTATCTCTCAGCTCTTAATACAGGATCTGGTATGTGGTAAATATTCACCAAAATGCCACTTAATGGGTTGGACTTACTTGCTCTCATCTCCCAGTCTTCACTGATTCCAGTTTCTTCCCTTGATTTTCAGTTCCCTTTTTGTACCCAATTTCTTTCCATAGCTTCCTTCAAAACATGTCTTTTCAAACACCTCTTCAGTCATAGCCTTTCCCTACTTTCATTCATAACATTTACTCTGTATTCCTCTAGGAATGTATGCAATAAGTTCAACATAGTAACAAAACCAACAAAAGTTATATGTGACCATAATAAATGCTTTCCTAGAAATAGTCACCTTGAGAAAATTGCACACCTATTTTAATAATGTTGTCATAGCCTCAGTTGTTTCAGGAGCTGCTCTTTGGGGATGACTACCTTTACATTCTTCTGGATATTTTTTCATGGTGACAAATCTAATCTTTGTAGGTGATTTAAAAATTTTGTATACGGTCAAGTCACTATGAACTAACTATATTTAGTGAGTAAGAAGAATGATCAAGCTGGTTACTCCATAGGTCAACAACTAAAAAGTAATGTTATCATCTTTCTCTGAACATATTTGCACAAGGGAAATTCCAAAACTATTTTGACTGATCATGTTATTTTCGAAAAGAGTTTCCAGCATCCTAAGGTGACCACTTTCAATAGTAGTACTTGCTTATCTATTATAAAGTGCTTATTAAAATTCAGCTTGGAACGTCATAGGCCTATGATCATACTGACTTGCACTTGTTTAACGTTGTTTTATTTATATTCTAGCAACATCTCTTAGGTGATAGAGATTGGGAATGAGTAAGGTCATGGTCCTTGCCCATAGAGACCTCCTAATCTGATTGAGAAGCTAGAAATATGAACAGTCCTGTTTGAAAAATAGATAACAGTGTAAGATAAAGAAGCAGTACAGCGGAGGGACTGTGAGGGGTAGAAATTCATTACAATGTCGACAGAGCCTTCTTAGGACTGAAGGATGAATGGTTAGAAGTTCACCAAGAGAAGGAGGGAAGGGGACTACAAGAATCATTCCCCCCAAAAAAGAAGAAAAAAAAAGTCATTCCAAACCAAGGGAGCAGAAGGTACAGAGACCGAAACAAGAAGATATGTTCAGGGGAATCTCAAGTCATTCAACATTGCTCTTGTGTAAAGTTCACAGTGGGGGCAGAGAAGACGAGATGTGGAGCCCAATGAAGTGAAGGCCATTTTTAGAAGTTTGGACTATCAGGCTCTGTGGGTAGGATTTCCCTTTCCAACAGGATCATGAACTCCCACATCCAATTAGTCACACAGGTTTGCCCCCCTGCCCCCATTCTTTTCTTCAAGATTGTCTGAGATCCATTCTTTCCTTTCCATTCTGACGTTTACCTCATTACTTCAGGCCTTCATCACCCCATGCCTGGACTGTTTCACAGACTCCTGACTGGTCCTTGGACTCTAGTTCACCTTTTGCTCCTGACAATCAATTTTTCACGGGATTATCAGAGCAACTTTCCTTTCCATCAAGTCTCACTCTTGTTCAAAAATCTTCAATGGTTTTTTTTAATGACCTGAGATATAACTGTACCCCTCATTCCCTCCTGCTTGTCATTCAAGGTCCTGCATAATCTGGTCCCAAACTCCTTTCCCTCCTTGACTCCCGTCATTGCTAATAGTGCCAGACCTCATCTACAGTTTCCCTTATCTTATTTGCTTTTATGATGTCTCTCCCCTGGAATGCCATGCTCACACAAACTTTTTGTTTGTTTATTTCAGCTCTTTTCTTACAAATAGCAAGCCCACTTGTACCCATGCCTGATCACATCCCCGACTCTCCCGCCCTAGAAGTAACCATTATATTCTGGTTATATTCTTTTACTATATACTGTGTGATATGCATCCATTACTAACCTTTCAAGATTCTGCTCTGATCCCAGCTCCTGCATGAAAGCCTTCTCTGAATCCCGCAGCCCGCAGCAACAAAGTCTCGGTTCTCAAAACTAGCTTGTGCATCATGTGTCTTTAGCATCACTTCAGTGTGCTGGGCACGCTGCTAAGCAAAGTAAGGAGCTTAAGAAATATTTGCTAAATTGACTGACTGACTGACTGACTGACTGACTGAATGAATGAATGAAGGGTTTAGCACAACCCAGCTGATGGCTCTGTTCGTTTTAAACGGACTTTGGAGCCTTGGCCCCATTACCTTCTTTGACAGCACTGGTCCTTCTCTAAGGCACTCCTCTGGCTAGCCCGGGGTGTGTGGGTGTATGGGGGCGATACCTATCTCACTGGATGAGGTCCGTCTGTCCCTTCAAGTTCAGGATCTTGGCGGCCCTAGCGTTTGAAGTTCAGAGTCTTAACACCCACCCCCTGGGGCAGAGGCCAGGCCCAGCGAGGCTCCAGCGTCGATTGAGTTAAGGCGCGTCGGGACCCGAAGCGGGTTGGAGAGGCAGGAGGGGGTGTCTAAGGGCTCGTAGTAGATCCCTCCGCGCGCAGCTCGGGCCGGCGCTTCTTCCTGCGGGAAACCCCTGGGTGCCTAAGGCGGCGGGGCCTGGCCTCGGCGACAGCGGGGCGGGGTTTGCGGTGGGAGGAGGCGGCCGAGGCGGAAGGACACACGAGGCTGCTTCGCCTGCACACCCGAGAAAGTTTCAGCCAAACTTCGGGCGGCGGCTGAGGCGGCGGCCCAGGATTGGCAGACTTGGGGTGCAGGGAGTGGAGGCACTGAAGCCGGAGCTTCGGGGCGTAGCGCGAGGCTGTGAGCGGCAGAAGCAGGAGGAGAAAAGGAGAAAGTGGGGGCTCCTCTGTCGGGACCCCCTCCCCATGTGGATCTGCCCAGGCGGCGGCGGCGGAGGAGGAGGCGACCGAGAAGATGCCCGCCCTGCGCTCTGCTCCGCTGTGGGCGCTGTTGGCGCTCTGGCTGTGCCGCGCGGCCCCCGCGCGTGGTGAGTATCCGGCGGAGGGGTGCTGTCCCCTGCGCCCCGGTCCGAGCCCCTCCGGCCCGGCCCGGCCAGCCGGCCACCTGGAGCGACAGTTCCCACCCTTCTGTCCTCCACTCTGCGAGGAGGCCGGGCTCGGCCGCCGGCGCGGGGCAAGGCCACTTGGTTCCCAAAGTTTGGACATCATTGGACCCCCTCCCTAGGCGCGCCCCCTCCTCCGCGCTCCCCACCGCCTCTTGTGCCCCAGGGCCGGTGGCCCCACACACGCCTCCTCGGCCGGAGGGAGGCCGGGCAGCAAGTCTCAGAAACTCCCTTTCTGGGGCACTTGAGTTCGGGGAGTTGGGCAGTTTTTGCCCACTTGGTTCCGCGTTTTCTGGGGTCGAGGGAGAACCAAGGGCGGGCTGCCGGAGAGGAACCGTGGCCGGTCGCAAAGCGCAGATGGGCTGAGCGAAGGAATGCCAGATTCTGGCGTGGAGGGAGCGGGGGCAGGGCCTCCAAGCCCAACGACTTGCACCTTCACGGCCAGACTTAGCTTTGCTAGAGGGAGGCCCACAAGTCTGAGTGGGTGGGTTTGGTTTGGATGGAACTGGGTTTTGCTGCGCGCCCAAGTTCTGACACTCTGAATCCACGGTCCCTGTGAATCTGGTGTAAAGTTTTCAGTCTTTGAAAGGTGGAGGCAGGAGCAGTAGGAAAACTGGTGTGGCTGCATGCTGAGCCACATGATTTAAAAATCTCAACTGCTGTTATTCTTTCTGAGGCGCGGAGCTCGGGCACTGTTTCAGAGTCTGTGTCCAGCCCCAGGAATGTGGTGTGACGATCATCAACTCCTCCAACCTGGCAGCAGCTTTTGCTGTTCTTTTGGCACAGATGGGGGTGGGGCATGGGCGGGTGAGGAAAAGTGGATACGTTAATTCAAAGTGGTGCCTTAGAAAGCTTCTTTATGGTTGGATATTTGCAACAGGGTTGGATCCAGGAAAGGAAATCAGATCATACCCATCCCACCCACACCCTTAGATTCCAAATTTCTTCAGACTGTTTAGTGGAAAGAGCCTGGGCTTTGGAGCCCCTGCTCTTTAATCCTGGGTTCAAATCCAGCTCTGTTGTATGAACTAACCAATAAAATGGGAATGAAATTACCCAGCTAATAGGATTAATTAAGAGAATGTATATTAAATCCATGGCAGTCAAAAGGTATTCAGAAAGTTCTTTCAGGGCAGAGCTGTGTTTTATTTTTTTCTGAACTATCTGCTTCCAGTGGGATGGGGTCCTGTGCATGTTTGTTGAACTGAAAAGGGTCTCTTCTTTTTCTAGCCTGATATGAAGGAAGATTTTACCTTTACCAAACAAAACAAACTAGTACATTAGTTATGTCTCTTGGCAAAGAGAAGTTTAGGAAGATGATGAGCTTCAGAAAGATATGCTCTTTGTTCATTGTTAACCGGCAGTCGACATGCCAGTCACAGATGTTTAAAAGAGATCAGGTTATTTATCACAGTGCTGGGTTGTTCAGCACCAACCAGATCCTTCTTGGTAAGTTCATATTCCTTGGGTCCCTAACAGTTTCAGAAGTGGATCAGGATGCTGTGTGGTGGTGACCCAAAACTGTTGTTTTAGAAACATTTAACAAAACACATATTTCATAGTATTTTTGCCTTTACTTTTTCTTCGAGTGAAAGCTTTAGTGTAAGTGTAAACTTAGGATAGAGAGGAGTATAAACAATGAGCTAGTTTGAGGGTTATAATCCTTGGTCTGTCATTAGCTTGTTTTAGTAAATAATTTAATCTTCATGATCTGTAGGCTTCTCACCTATGAAGCAGAACCAAAGGAATCACTTACTTCAGATAATTGGAGAGAATAATGATAAATGTTTGCATGGTGATTGGCAAAATTTAGTGTTCAATGATGAGACAAATGTCAGACACAGGATTGCTCTGACGCACAGAGCTCCTCTCATTCTAGGACCTGTACTTCTGCACTGATGGGGTATTGCCATTACTAGCTAGCTTTTAGGTAGACAAGCCCAAGTACTACTAGCTAGCTTTTAGGTGGACAAGTGTTACAGTGTTAGCTCAAAGGACAAGATTTAGATACTCTGATTTTTAGACAGGTGTTCCTCAGTCGCTAAACTGTAACGAAATAGATTACAAAACCTGTTTCTTGGTACAAACCTTAAATCTTTTTAGTCTAGCAGTGAAAGTTCTTGAATCTTCTCAATCTAGTGTCATTGTGTTTTGCCAAGGTACCAATTTTAACATGCCCTTCCAAACTTTTGAGTGTTCCTGTATTTGGCTAGTTGCCAATTGTTAATTTAAACATCACTGGGTTCCTAAGGCAAGGAACCGTCAACACATCTGTCTGATTGTCTAAGCAGCCATCCAGGACCACCCCTTACTCCTTGTTTTCTTTTGCTTCGTGATGGGAAGTGACTCCCTGGTTTTGCTGCCGATTAGATGATTTCTCAGTTGAATTCTTCTCTAGCCTTTAAAAAAATTATGGAGTAATTGTTTTTTCTTTCAGATGGAGATAAAATTTACTCTAAAACTGTTTTCCTTTTCTTCTTGTCCTTTATCTACTATTATTATTTCTTTTTTGGGAGGGAGGATGAAGGAGAGTGATTATTTTAGTCTCACTTTTCTTTTTCTTGATGTTTTGATTTTAAAAAATATTTACCCACATCTCCTTGGTGTCTGTGCCATTCTCATTCTCCTGCCTCTTCTGTAGCTTCTTATGGTGTAGAGGAATGACTTTTGGTTCATCTGAACTATAGTTGCTGACTTCAGGATCTTTAGAAAATGTTTAAATTCAGTGGGATATGCTTGGATGCTTCAGACCAGCCTTACAATACATTTTTAAAATATCACACCCGCAGAAATTCTATTTTGCCCACAAAATTTGCATTGATCTAGTTCCCATTCTCTGGTGCCATTCCTAGTGGTCTTCCTCTTTATCGTGTCCACTGTGATAGAACAAAGCTCCAATCTTAGCTGCATCAAAATCAGCTGGGGTGATTCTTGGACTCAACACCCAGGGATTCTGGTACAGTAGGTCTGAGAATCTATATTTTTTAAGATTTACAGGCTATTCTGATACAGTAACTTGGTTGGAACCCAATGATATTTCATTATTCTGCCTTCAGGTTTGTATATGGGGGAGGGGTCTTTCCTTTTTAATTTTAATCATTTCCAGAATGAACCCAAACTTCATCAGCCATTTCAGTATTTAACCCTTCTGACTCCCAAAGACTTTTAAAATTGCTAACAAATATAGAAGCTGTATAGTGCTATTTCTTCTTCTTCATCTGGGCACAGTGGGTCCACACTGTATTTTTAGAAGGACTTCATATAGTTGCATGATATTATTATAAACTACCCCTCTCCCTACATTTTCTTCTCTGTTGTCTCCTTTTTTCAAGCTTCATTCATATATATCATTTTTGGACTCTTTGTCTATTTGTCTTTAATGATTTTAGAGTGAAAAATTCTAAGCTATGATTTGAATGAGAATGTGATCAGAAATTTTACATTATCCTTATACTGTGTACACACTCCTTATTTAAGTGCTTCCTTTTTTTGACATTTCTGTCTGGATGTCACATTCATTTTCCTTCCATCCTTTTGTGATTCTCCTTCTCTTCTCTTCTTCCCTTTCTCTGCAAATGACTTGAAACCAAAAGGTTTCCTTTTCTTCTACTTTTCTCTCTTTATCGGTCTATCATATGTATTATATTTTAGAAGGATTACTGGACTAGGAGACAGAAGACCAGAATTCTCCTCCAGGTCAGTTATTAATTAGTCTTGTGATCTTGTGGGAGCAGCACTGCTTTGGTCTTCTGTTTGCTCAGGCACTTTGTTGTCCATAGTCACTGAGCCAATTACAGAGTCGAGACTCGAATCTCTGTCTTCTGGTCCTCAGTCCAGTGCCTCATCCACTCTTGGCACCACTTCCATCTCTTGTTCAAATGAGCTTATATACACAGAAACACTCAAAACATCCTCAAGTGCTTATTGTTAATGTGTGCTTCTTGAGGAAAAGAATTGTGTTTTTTCTTTTGTGTTTATTCTGATGTCCCCACCCCTACCCTTGTACCTAGCATGGTGCCTTGGCATCTAATAGGCATTCAATAAATGTTTAATCGAACATTTACTTTTAGTCACTTTCTAATTCTGAACTACTACGATACTTCAAGACAGTTTTTTTAAATAATATTTGCGAGAGTTATTACTTACCTTACTTACATTTGGGGGAAAAACCAAATTTTTCCCTTCCCCAGATGTTTTATTTAAACTTGCCGCTTTGAATTTCCCTCTCTCTCTCTCTCTGTGTGTGGTTTCTTCTCTCTCTCTCTCTCTTTTTGTGATCACTTCTGCAATTCATAAAGGTCACTTTGACTTTGGAATTTAACCTCAAAGGCGCTGGCATCCACCCCCTGCCTCTTACTTGAGTTGCTTCTACTGCTTCCTGTATTACTGTATTACTGCAGCAGCAATTTCTATCATTTTGTTCAGAGTTGCCATATGTTATTATAACTTGGACATTTTGGGAACTCTTGGAATAGTATTTTTTAAATTAGAATTAACTAAACTTGTATTTGTTTAGATGATTTTTTTTTTTGAGATTTTTTCTCATCATGAGCTGAATATTGCAAACTTGTGCTAGACTAAGGATGAGTATTTTTTTTTCCCACCAAGACAGTTCCCTTGGAAACAACTACCACCCACAAAAACTCCAAAAGTGAGACGTGATAGATACGTTTTGGGAGAACCATGGAGTGTGAGCTATCTCTGAAATGAAAGTTGCTTCTTGAGGGCAGGGACCGTGTCACACACATCCCTTCTCTGGCCTGTGCCAAACGTGCAGAGTCGGCTGGGCAGCAGGGTCTGGTTGCAGCACCTGTGACTCGTGCTCTGTCCTCCTCAGCTTTGGTACATTTTGAAAGAGAGGTGACAGTGAGTCAGAGGTGTGTCTTTATGCTCATTTCTCCTTTGAAGAGAAAAGATCAGTTGGAGGCTGACCCCATCTACAGACTTCTACCTCTTTTTATTAATTGATGTGTAGCTGAAATTTTCCTCTTTGTTGGCTTACATGTTTGCAGGAACTTTAAAATTCATCTAGTCCTTCATTTGGTCCCATGCTGATTCTGATCCTCATACAACATCCTAGTTAGGAGGTAATCTGCCTTTTTTGTCCCAGAACACCTCTTGTGATAGACAGCTCCCTGCCTCCAGAGGCAGTGAGTTCAGCTTTGGACAGATGTATTTCTTAGAAAAATCTTATATTTAGCTGTAATCTGCCTCCGTATGATTTGCACCTACTGACATCTTCTCAGGAATCTGTCTCAAAGATTCCTGATCCTTTTGTGGGTGACAGGGATCCAGAGGTACCCTTTACTGAACTGACACCCACCTCTCCATAAAAGGAGTCAAACCCTGTGAGGAGCATGAAGATGATCCCGTCTGGGGTGATTGCTTGGGTTAATCACCTTAACACTATGTTTTATACCTCCCTGCCCAGATGGGCTCTGGTAGGAGGGGATCATCTGTCCAGCAGTGTTTCCCTAACCTCTCATAATAAGAATGCCTGGGGTCTTCTCCTGGAGATCCTGTTTCAGTGAGTCTGGAATAGTATCTGGGAATTTGTATACTTTAGAAAGAGCCAGGTAATTTTTACACTAGGATAGTTTTGGAATCACTGCAGAGTGAATCTCAGGGAAGCCAAGGGCTTTTTGTTTTGTTTTGTTTGTTTATTCTCTGATAGTGGTAGAGATGGGTTGCTTTGATTGGGTCCGGTGATCATTTTTTTCCTCCTTGAAAGTGCCAACTTCATGCTGAATGCCTAGCTTACTGGCAAGAAAAAAGCTACTTTGGTACCCCTCATAAGGTCAGTAAAGTTGTTTTGTCTTAAGCTTTTTTTTTTTTTGGCATTATATCCAAAGTGGGACTGCTGTATATGTGTGTCATGTATGCCTTTGGTGGAAGCCTCCTTATCCTTCCATCAGGATATTACCTGAGATGCCAGAATACATAGAAGTTCCACAGTCTTTTTAATGTCCCTTATGGAATTCTGTCCTCAGCCCTTGTGAATGATGCTGTCTTTGAGGTTGTCTGTTTTGTTAACCCATGAACACATATCTGGTGTTAGGGATTTCCCTCAGATATATTAGTGCAAAAAAAGATAAAGGTCACTCATTTCAGGGAGTCCTGCTTTTGGGGTGTCTGGGCTGCTGCAGAGAGTGAAACAAGTAAGAGAATAAAGGAGGAATCAAGGCCCTCTTGAGCAGAACTGAGCAGTCTGCAAGAAAGGGCCCAGGGGTGCTCCTCTGACTAAGACACTTGATCTTGCCGTTCCTCATAGGAAGAAGGAAGTGGCTTCGGATCTGAAAGGATATGCTTATGGCCTCTGGGTGGGATGAACTGCAGAGCTCACTGGCCGTGGCAGGATGCTTGCAGTAGGTCTGTTCTTTCTCTCCTTCTCTCCTTTTTGAGGGGAATACCAGCTATGTGGCAGGAAATACATTGTGACCTTAAAAAGAACAGTAAAATCAAGAAGAGTGGATGATAAAAGTCATAGCTAGCAGTGAGCAAAGCAAAGCAATTATTGCATTAATTTATTTATATATATAAATATGTAAATTTCTATACAGTACTCTAGTAGGAGCCCTAGGTGTTGGCTCTAACGTTTACTATCTTTGTAGCTCTGCTGTCTTAGTGGTGTGTTAGGGAGGACCATGGTTTGTTGTCATCCATCATTTGTGTGTTTCCTTTCCCTTAGCATCATGTGGTAGAGAGTACAGGGTATTCCGTTCTTCTAGCTGTGTGAAAATCATTGACCAAGTGGAAGATAGGGTCTTGCCCCCAAGGAGCTGACATCATCAGGGAGACAGGACAGATGAGCGCATACAGTTAGGGATATGAAGTACAGTTAGTCAGTCACTTATCTGCACCCTCTGAGCGCAGTTTCCTGCAGTCAGGGTGACTAAGAGCTGTAGGGTCTGGGGGCGTAAACTCTGGGACCACCAGGGAATAGCGTCCCCCAGTTCACCCCTGCTGGGCTTATCTGCTGCTCTCCTTTTTCTCTGTTGGAATTCGGAAGTATCAAAACATGACTTGGGGAAAAGACAAAGACCCCTTTGTTTGGTAGGGGTGTAAATATAAATCTGGCACATGTTGTGGTGTCTATTATGTCTGTCTGTTAGTGGGTTGTGGCAAGAGGGAGGTCTGTGTTCTCAGCCCTGGATGCCAAGCCTGATCTAGGACAAGTTAAGGTGGAAGTATCTCCTTTGGAAGATCTAGTCCTCAGTGGCAGGAGCTGAGGGAACGTCTTGTCACAGCCAGGCAATGACCGAGGTACAGTATGGACACACCCAGAGTTGCTGCCTCAGGTGGCATTGATTAATCATACTAACATCTCCCTCACCCTCTTGTGCTTGTCTTGGCAAAACCCTGTTCTACCAGCTCTTCAAAGTTTGGGCTTTACTAGATAATTGAACAGACTCTTGGGGAGTGGGGTCATTTTGCTGACTCTTTTCACTCTTGAACTTCAGGCCAGTAACCATGGTCAGCTGGGTCTCCTGGCCCGGCAGTAAAAGGCCTGTGTCTCTCTTCCCATTGGACTGAAGCAGGAAGCAGGGAGAGGGGGGAATAGCTCAGTGGTAGAGCGTGTGCTTAGTATGCACGAGGTCCTGGGCTTAATCCTCAGTACCTCCATTTAAAAAAGAGAAAGAAAAGAAAAAACACCAAACAAGTGTTCATTGGACAGAAGCACCTTCCCCAGAGGCCTGCCTAGGGCAGCTTCTGGTCTTCAGGTCAGTTCCTTCTGCAGGATATTGGCAGTGACTCTGGTTCTTTCAATGCATCAGCTGAACATCATGCCAAGACGGATTCATCATCTCACAAAGGCAGGTTGGATCTCTGGGCGTTGCAGAACCTGTTTCTGGGTTAAGAGTAGCTCTCCCACCCTCATATGTATTTATTCATATGAGGGAAGTGTGTGTGTATTTTGTAAGGTAAGGAAAACATGATGATAATATTTTGATTGGAGTCAGATATTGTCTCCCTAATAATATGTTGTCTTTTAACAAATAGCATCCCTTTAAAATACAGTTTTGCTTGCTGACTAAAGTGTTGTACAAGAAGCTGTGGTTATGTTCTAAGGTATACTACCTTGTTCAGAGGCAGGTGCATTTTTAAATTGTTGTTTGCTTCTTTTTCATCTCTTTTTACTCTCATCTCTCTTTTGTGAGGAGATTCTGGGAGGCTTTTAAGCCTCAAAGATTAAATAGCCTATTTTAGCTAGTACCTAACAGGGTGGGGTTGCTATGTTGGCATACTTATCCAACATTCAGATAATTGAGTACTATTTACTCGCTAATGTGTCCTGTTGAGTTTCAGAATATGAATAGTCAGAAAACTAGATAGTGCTAATTTATAACTTCTCTAAATGGTAAGTGTGGTAAGCTGCAGAGAAACTTCTGTTTATTCTCTGCTTCTACATGCTTTTGTTTCTCCAGAAAGTGTTGAGACTCATTCAAGTTTAAGGACATGTATATTTTGATTATTACTTTTTACTATGTTTTCTTCCCTGAAAACATGCCTTTATTTATTTGTTAGATCTTCTTTATTTGGAAACTTTAAGGACATTTACTTTATTACAACAATTTAAAGTACTTTCTAATCTTTATGAAGCTTATTAGAGAAAAAAAAGTCTGTAAATCATGCAAGCTTTGGGTATTATGTTACTATAAGCTGAAAGTAATAATATGTCATGGCTCCTCTGACATAAACTTTCTAAGAGATTTAAGGAAAATGGTTATAACTGAAAACAAACATTGTAACATTTTAAGGTAGGTTTACATAGTAACAAAATTATTCCTCGTGTTTACATGTAATTAACTCACATTTATACTTTGTTGATTCTCTCTGACACCTTTACAAGATTTTGGGTGCGGGTTAAAAAGTAATTACATTTAAAAATAGCTGAAGACCTTTGAAAAGTCTAGAAAAGTGTAAGGAAAATCCACAATTATATTTTGGTGTTTATTGTTTGGTCTTTTTATCTACTCTTAGTTTTAAAAATTGTAGGTTCATAATGTATGTATAATTTTCTGTTCTGCCTTTCTGTAGTGATTGCAAATATTTCTCATATTTTCAAGCATTTTTCATAAATTGAATTTTAATGGTTATATAATATTCTCATTAATAGGTTTACTGTGTTTTGACCATTCTCCTTTGGTTTAGTTGCATATTTGGTTGGCTTCATCTTTTTTTTATATATATAAATGATACTGATCTTCTTTATACAAAAATTTCCCTCTTTAGGATTTTTCCAGTAAGCTAGATTCCCAGAAGAGGAGTTACTATGGCAAAGACAGTGATTTTTATGCTGGAGATTGTGTGGAGAAAAGGGAACCCCCCTACACTGTTGTTGGGAATGAAGTTTGGTGCAGCCATTGTGGAAAACAGTATGGAGATTCTTCAAAAGACTAAAAATAGACTTACTATATGACCCAGCAATCCCACTCCTGGGCATATATCCAGAGGGAACCTTAATTCAAAAAGACACCTGCACCCCAGTGTTCATAGCAGCACTACTTATGATAGCCAAGACATGGAAACAGCCTAAATGTCCATTGACAGATGACTGGATAAAGAAGTTGTGGTATATTTATACAATGGAATACTACTCAGCCATAAAAATGATAAAATAGTGCCATTTGAAGCAACATGGTTGGCCATGGAGAATGTCATTCTAGGTGAAGGAAGCCAGAAAAAAGAAAGAAAAATACCATGTGTTATCACTCATATGTGGAATCTAAAAAAAAGACTAGTGAACTTATATATAAAACAGAAATAGACATACAGATTTGTGGTTGCCAGGGAGGAGTGGGGTGGGAAGGAATAAACTGGGAGTTTGAGATTTGCAGATACTGACTGGTATATATAAAATAGATGACCAAGTTTATACTGTATAGCACAGGGAAATATATTCAATATCTTGTAGTAGCTTACAGTGAAAAAGAATATGAAAATGAATATATGTATAATCATGTATGACTGAAGCATTGTGCTGTACACCAGAAATTGACACAACATTGTAAACTGACTATACCTCAATTAAAAAAAAAAGACAGTGATTTTTAAACATTGGGAAATAGGATTTCTTAAAACAGAAAAACATAAGAGAAAATTAAAATCTTCAATTATTCCACTACCTCCAGTCAAAGCTCACACTTAATATTTTGGTGCGTTTCAGACAGTTCTTTTCCTGTGTCTCTTAGTGTAATTAGGATTTTTGGGGGGGGGGGTGGCAGGTAATTAGGTTTATTTATTTATTTTTTGGAGGAGGTACTGGGGATTGAACCTAGGACCTTGTACATGCTAAGCATGTGCTCTACCACTTGAGCTATATTTTCCCCCAGTATTTTAACATATTACAGTTTTATCATCTCCTTCTGCATCACTGAAAATATTGTGAACATTTTCCCACATAAAAATTTTTTTAAGAATGTGATTTTTAAGGCTGCATACTGTTCTACCTGAAGATTCTATCATACTTTATTTAAGCTGAAATCTAGTCTTAGTTTTCAGTCTTCATAATTATAAATAATGCTATGATGAACATTCTTATATGTAAATCTTGGTAGGAATATTTATTTTTTAACATAAACTCCAAGAAGTCAAATTATTGTATCAAAGAGTATGGACCTTTGTGTGGCTTTTGATACATACTGCTAAATTCCCTTCCATATAGTTTGACCAAGTTAGACCTCTGTCAGCAGAATATGAGACTGTCAGTGTTTCCAACCATTGTCAATGTTAGTTTTTATTTTTACAACTCCTTACCAGTTTGATAAGTGGTAAATGCTACCTCATCTTAATTTGCCTCTCTGATTACAGTGACATTGAATGTTTTTCATATGGTCGGTGGCCCTTTGTATAGCCTTTTTATTTATTTATTTTGGTAAATTTTGTCTTTTATTCATCAAAGTGTTTCATTTTTGATTACTGATTTAAATATTTCTTTAGATATTTATTAATTGTTAGCTCTTTGTCTGTCTTAAATGTGTTACAACATGTATGGACAGGTTAAACTGTGTAAGATCAAATTGCTACCAATATTGATGTCAAAAATTATTTATTTGATTGGTTTTTAAAAAATGCTTTGATTTCTAATGAGCTTGTTCAGAGTTCTATGTATTTGTTAACTGGTATTTTCTGTAATTACTTTCAAATTCTATTTTGATTGTGTTGTAAATCGACAAGCTGTCCATTGTATATGCCATGAAAATGTGTGTTTACTTTAATACCTTATAAAATGATACTGGAAAAAAAAAACGGTATATTATGGAACCAGGTATGTAATTTTGGGTGGCTAGAGTGTAATCTGCTTCTGTCCTGTCTTCTTAGATATCCAAGATTTTGGAAGTGTGTAACATTCCTGAAAGACAGAACTAATATGCAGTACTAAATCTGACATTTTGACCTAATTGATAATTGTACAGTGGTCTGGCCAGTCAGTTTGATCAACCAGCAGGATGACTAAGATTCCCTCTGCTCTCCCGTCACCAAATTGATTAGTTGTGCGACAGAACTGACTGAATCAACCTGTTGTTTTGGCACCCCATGGACACCACCTGTTTCTCAGATTTCTCCCTCCAGCCTCCCACTGCCCTAGTGCAGTGCTGTGTGCACAGTGGGTAGGAGATCAATGTTGTTGCTGAAGAATGTTGCAATAAAGAAGAGTAGATTGCTTTTTTTCCAAGCTTGTATGTTCTTAAGGTACCCTGCTGTTTTTGACATTAAGAGCTCCAGCTGAACTGCTTTATGCGGCAGCCCTGCAGGTCTTAAGTGTTTGATTCAGAATAATTTCAGGCAATATGAATGCTTGCTTAAGTATCATTGGAATTTACTGGGCTGGTTGTTTGCCAGCTATTACCATATTTAGCATGAGGAGACCTGGTGAACTAGGACATTTCTGACCAGCCAAAGAAGGAAACCTCTCTGAAGGACTGCAGTTTTTTTTTTTTTTTTTTTTAAGTGTGGTTAAGAGAATGCCAGTTGGAGTGTTACTCTGCCCCATCCACAAAATCAACTTGTGGATAGAAAAAGAGTTTTGACAATGAAACTCCTTCTCACCCTGAAGTCTAATACTGTTTCTCGGAGAAAATTGGAGAATTCTTACCACTAGACTGTGCACTGAGAGGCTTAATCAGCAGGTGAAGGTGCTAATTAAAAACATAGGTTGATGGGTGTTTATTCTCATCTTTTTTCTTGAAGATGTACTACTTTTCTGCTTTGTCATGGTCTGAATTTATTTTGGCCCAGTTCTTTTCTCCATCCTACTTTTGGAATTATCAGCCTTCCCTCTATGGCTCAAAATTTCTCTGCCTCAGCTTTTCCATTTCAAAAATGAAGGTAGTATTTGAAAGGACCACTCAATACAATTAACATAAAACAACCCTAACATTTACATAGCAATGCAAAGTTTACAGAACACTCTTACACAATCGCCTCCTTTAATCTTCACAAAACTTTGGTGGAAACTGAGCCTCAGAGGGGTTAGTTGGCGTGTATACCATTGTTTAGCCCTAGATAATAAGTGACAGAGCTGGGACTTATACTTGTGGTTTGACTTCAAACCTCAGCTTTTTTTTTTTTTTTTTTAAAGATTTGTTGAATTCTTACTATGTATCAGTCATCCTAGGGGCTTTACATATATTTCCTTGTTTAATTCATATGGCCGTCCTTTGGGTAGACAGTAATTAGCTGTATTACTGATAAATAGGAGCTGAGACTCATAGCTTTGGGTGTTAGGGTGAGTCCTGTGGTTAGTGAGGGATGGAGCCAGGATTCAGGCCTCCAGCTCCAAGGCCTCTGTAGTCAGCCTTGGCACTTTATGTACATTCATACAATTACCCCCCATGACAACTCTACGAGATGGAGAGTAGGTAAATGGGGAAAAACTGACCTGCAGCATGCTCAGGATAATGCAATTAGTAAGTGGCAAAGTTGAGATTTAAAGCTAGGTCTCTTTGTCCCTGCACCCCTTACTCATTCCAGTACCCTGAAGATGCATGTTTTTATCTTATGTGTGTTTTTAAGACTGTGAGTTCTTTGGATGTAGGAGCCAGCTGTTAGGAATCATTTGTATCTTCTGAATAAATAAGAAATGGATTGATTTTAGTTGACTAACGACCCTGGCCTTCTCTCAGTTGATTTCTGTGACCAGGACAAGCACAATGAATTTGGGTTGAGAGGAGGGGAGTTCTCATGAAGGATGAGTCTTTAAGCCAGAATGGGCCACAGTTATGTGCTCTTCAGAGCAATGGTCCAACTCCTGAGGGCTCTTCGTGGGGAGATTTCTGTCTGTGTTTCGAGAAACTTTTCTTTGAAAGAGAGTTGTCAGCTTATAGGGAGAGGGAGGGTGGATACTGATAAGTCTGGCTCTTAACTCACTAGCTCTGTGTCCTTGGGCAAGTTTCTTAAGCACTCTATGCCTCAATTTCATTATTTATAAAATGAAGATAATAGCAGCATGTAATTGTGAGGGTTGTTATGAGGATTAAATAAGTTACTAAGTGTTACACAGTACAGTGCCTGGTCCATAGTAAGAGTGCAGTAAATAGTAGATATTGCTGGTGGTGTTATTTATTTTGCAGTATAGACTGGCTTTTTGTTGCTTTCACTTTTCTTTAATCCAAAGTGGATGAGTGATTCAGATCCTTGGTGTGAAATAGGAGCTTCACCTTTGCAGCACGTAGATTGTTCACTGGTTTCCCATGAACCTGTAAATACTTAAGGGTATTATATTTGAGACTGTTCCCTTAATGGGGAGTAACTCCAATTTGGAAAATTTGTCCATTATACAGATTGTATTGATCAGTGTTAAATCATGTCCCCCTTATTTATTAACCAGACATTTGTGGTTGGATTATGTCTAGTATAGAAACTATGATTTTTCTGAGGTGCAGCTTTGAGGACAATGTCAGGTCCAACACTCTTGTTCCCCAGTTTCCTATGATATGGTAAACATCATCACGTGCCATCCAGTGTCACCATGCATTTGATGTTTTAACTGGCCTTATAGCACTTAAAATCTCTTTGAAATAATAAAAATATCTCACAGTCTGTTATTACAACCTCCTGGGCTCCTGGAGATTTTGGGATCTCTAGCTGGGAACCATCCATCGAATCCATCCTGGTTTTACAGATGAGGAAAGCAAAGCCCAAAGAAGTGAAATGATTGACCAAAGGGCCGAGAGCTGGGTCAAAACGAGGGCCAGAATCCAAGCTCTTGTCTTCTAATCAAGTGATCTTTCCTCTACACTCTTTACTCAAATGATATATCGGTACGTGGACCCTCTGTTTTCTGAGATCTGAAAAGGGAACAGTGAAAGAGTGGGAAGGGTGGGGGAGGGGAGGAGTCTGGCTATACTGAAAATGTCAGTGACAGCAGAGAAAATATTTGCCTGTGAGCCTCTGCTTGTCCCTTTGGACTTCTTTGTAGTGGTTAAGACAACCCAGCAGGGTTGGTGTTATTAGTGATTCAGAATTGGATTAGCCAGGACTGGTGGAGTTACTTTCTCAGAAAAGGGTTCCATATTTTAACATTTGTTTCCCATGACAGTTTGCTTATTCTCAAGTTTTGGCAGCCTTGAGCAAATGGTTGTCAGGTTTTTTTGTTTTGTTTTGTTTCATGACAAAACTTCAAATTTTATTTTGCCGATTTAGTAAACTCTGTTCTACCTACCACTCCCTTTTGCTCTCTCTGTAATTATTTCCAAGACTTTGTTTTTCAGTTGTGGGAGTACGATGAAAGGTTTTCTTTTATAGTCTGAGATATTTATAATTATGTGTAAGCACACTGTTTACTGAAAATGTAAGTGGTGCATATGTTAATTCAAATACCCTTAAAACACTTAAAATATCTTCCAATAATTTAAAAATCTTTGCCCCAAAGCAGCTGCAGCCACTTAACAGTAGAAGAGAGGACGTCTATACTAAGGGTAGCAGGACTTGAATGTAATTAATATAGGTAAGTGTGAATGTCACTTTGGAGGAACTGCAAAATTTGCATGAAAGCTGACCAAGTCATACCTCTTTATCAACAGAGTGAACAAAACAGACGAAAATCTCTGTCCTCACGAAACTTATAAGAAGTGGCAATAGCTTCCATATTACTGAGGGTTTACTGTGTGACAGATGCTTTGGGAAAAAAGTGCTTTACCTGTTTGTTTTAGTCCTGACAGTAGATGTTATGATTCCTGTTTACTGAAAGGTTAAGACATGGTCATCAAGGTCACCCAGTCAGTCAGTGGTACAGACCTGGAGCTGGAACCCCTCTTGCCTGACTCCTAAACTCACACGCTCACCCACTATAAGTAATGCCGTTGTCTATTTGGTGGAATCCTGTAGTCCACCAAATAATGTAAGTTTGGATTTAATATTATTTTGTGTGTTAAATTGACTTAAGTTTTACTCTTCTTAATAGCTTAAGTCTGAATGAACATTTTCATAATGTGGAAATTATTAAAATGCCAGAATTCCATTTTGAGGAATTGCAATTCTTTCTAAATCTCTTTGAAAATGGGAAGAATGGATTTATGTTTGCTATAATCCAAGGAAAGTTGTTTAGCGTTTCTTTCCCTATTACTTCTTAATCTTAAAAGGAAATTCTTTAGTAGATTAAGACTAGGAATGAATGTGTAGCTTTTTTTAAAAAATTAAAAAAATTTGGAAGATTGAAAATGGTAACCCAGAATCATATTTGTGTGAGCCTTTCAAATTATAGACAGCTTTTTCTTAACTGTGCACTTGTATTCTTATTGTATCTTTCTGAAAGGGATATAAAAGACCATGTAAAATGATTGGAATGCCTTAGCACATGAACAGTGGACATAGCCAATTACTAAAACTGCCAGGGCTAACCTGTCTTGGCCTGGGAACTTTGAAATGTGTGCAGCATTTCCACATGTAGAGTTACAGAAAAAGCATGAGGAAAACCTTGGGTTTTCTTCTTTGCTGTGAACTTTTCCCTTATTATCTCCTTTGTCACTGAAAATTGATGGTCATCTGTACTAATAGATGAGAGATGTATGTTTGACACCAGCAGATAACCCCAGATGATCCCTTCTGCTTTAAAATACAGTCCTAAACACGCATGCTCAGACGTGTGAGTCCTTTCAGACACACTGGACTTTATCCAGTTTACTCAGGTTTACTTGTGTTTAGTTGCCAGTTAAATGGTGAAGGAGAGGATGCCCAGGGATATGAAGGATAATGAGAGATAAATGACAGTAAAGGCTGATTGTTTATGGCTTTTAGATACCCGTCCAGCTACATTTTGATGTTTACTTTAGCGTAGCTGGTGAGTTTTGTAACTAGCTAGACCTGGCTCTGATCCCTAGCTAAGAGTATTGGGCGAGCCACTTAACTTCTCTAAGTTTCAGTTCCCTGATTTATATAACAGGAATAATAGTAATACCTAATTTGAGGATTGTTTGTAAACATTGGAAACAGCATGTTTAATTGCATGGTTCTGGGCACAGAATAGGCGCTCAAGTTCTTGGAAGATACAGCCTTGGAATGCTTGTCTCTGGACCTTCTTGTTTCAATTTATTCTAATGATTCCCTTTAGATTCTGCTTCATTGCCAAGGCAAGATTATCGATCACCTGAAGAACAGACTAAAACACTGTTGTCTAGTAACTTAAAGTTGCAGGATTAATTGTGTGTGAATTAAAAAGCCTTTAACCCTTTCTTCTTTGCAGTTCGCAGCATCTTGCACCTCTCACCTCAGAAGCAATTGGTTCATATAAAAAAATATTTAGTATTTCAGATCAAAGCTGGAGAACTCTTTGAGTAAGGAGGATCTACTCGGTTGGCTTATTTGTTTCCACCTTTTGCCCCTGAGCCTTCATGGAAATCAGGTTTGAAATGTTAGAAGCAGTTGGCTTTCAGCATTGGGAGAGCTTATCTAATCAGGCATGTGAAGTGGCCTATGTCAGATTTCTGTGCCACAGAAGGCCGAGGGAGGTTGAGGAGATTATCACTCCTGCTTGTAATTCCTGAGCATTGTTGAGACACTAGGAGAGCAGTGGGGAAATATATAAAAAAAAAAAATTGTTGAGGTTTGTTACACCCGCCCAACATACATATATATACCTCCCATCCCCATTTAGGCTGGTGTGTGTGATCTAATTTGAATGATGTAATAGTTTATCATTTTGGGGCTAGATTGTCAGAATTTTCTGTTTCACAGAATTTTGGATCAGGAATTGTACATAAAATAATATTTTACATTAAATAGTGCTTTCTGGTTATAATCACTTTTATAAACATGATCTTATTTGAGCCACAAAGAAATCTGCTAAAGAGGCAATGTTAGTTTTACAGATGAGAAAAATAAGTCTCGAATAGCTTAAGGGAATTCCTCTAGGTCACATGGTGAGTATATGGCAAAGCCATGATTAGTACCCAGGTCTAATTTCTAGGGCAGTTCTTGTTTCATTATATCACATTGCTTGCTCCATAATGTCCCTAAATCTGAGTTCTGTTCCCCATCATATGAAAGGATTCTCTTCCTTTCTGTTTGATTAGTTGTGTCAGAGCATGACAGCAATGAAGCAGAACTTGAGGATTCTTTCCCCAAATGGGTCAGTTAGCTTTTTAAAAAGCTATTCTGTGTCTGCAGTAACCAGTTGTCCCTGCTGCCTAGACAAGATGTTGATCCAAAGTACAGTAGGCCGGAGAGTGTGGCTAACTCAGCTGAACCATCACTGCCTCCATACTTCCTGCCAGTGGGTCCATAATGTCATATTCATTTACGCGCATTTTATGTGCTCCGAGGTTTATTTCTTCGTATTTTTTTCTCAGCTGGTTTTAATGTCTCAAGTCTTAGTTCTTCTTGAGTGGCCTGAAGTGACTCTGCTGTTCATTAAAATTTCCCTAAGTTCTCTTAAGAGCGTATGGCATGGGCTCGTCTTTAATGTGATTTTATTTCACGGCTCTTGGCATTTCTCTCCTTGATCATTATAACCTTAAATTTTAACAGAGTATAAATTGTGTATACAGATAAGTGTGTCAGTATTGCACTGTCACTTATGTAAGTGCGCTTTAGCATTTCTTCTTTCCTTTTAGTCAAAATGAGGAAATAGAAAATGTTTTGTTATGGTAGTTTTACGCATACACCCACAAGGAAATGCATAGCTAGCTTCTGTGGGAACTGTAACTGATACATTTTAGGTAAGAAAATGCATGATGGCTAAAATTTTAACTCTGCCAAATGGTCATGGGGAAAGGAAGAAAGACGATGAAACACATATTGCACTTCAGTTTAGCTTACTAATTCTAAGGCTAAAACGTTATATGAGTCTGTGCCTTGTTTACATCTGTTTGTATGTGAAAGGATGCTTGCCTTTCCACAAGAGTGCATTTCACAAGTTGTGCTTTTCGTTCAAGGGAGTCATCTCAACAAATGTTCTTTCAGGTGTACAGTGTAGGAAGGCTTACGGTAAACAGAGGCCAACTAGTTGAAGGTTTGACATCTCAGTATCAACAGACTGCCAAATGGACCGTTTTGTCTCCAGCAATCCAGCTGGACATTTGGCCGTGCCCTGTGGTCAGCTGAGAGCTTCCTCGATAAAGGCCACTGTCATCTAGTCATTTTAGGGTGGGGCATCTCTCTCACTGGGGAGAATTTGGCAGCTGTTTATCGTGAGAGCTGGGATTCCCCCTTCTCCAGCATCCCGAGGGCATCCCGAGGCAAGCTTTGATAGCAGGATTGTTATTGTTCCTGAGGCACATAGATTATCCAAAATGATATCATTTGTTGAAAGAAAATTAGGAATTGATTTAATTTTTTATTCATGACAGGTTGAAATGAATGGACTTGTTATATTCAGTACAGTGAAGAAATATTTCTGGTTTTGGTAAAGTTATACATTTCAAATATGATAATTTGGATTTTTGAATTAAACAAACCTCGCTACTTCAAGTGTGTGTGTGTGTGTGTGTGTGTGTGTGTATTTGTTGGGAGGTGGAGGGATAAACCTTGGAACTGTTTTTTTGTTTTTTAAAATTTTTATGACAGTACCTATTCTCAATTGGCACCAGAGAATACTATCTAGAATGTTGTTCAGGTCTAGTGAAAAGACTTAGGGAAGTTGTAACTACTTTAATAACCATCTGGGGAGTGACAGGGACCGACACACCCAATTACACAAGACCTGAGTCTGAGAACTGTTGCTGTGCAGTCATCCCATCAGCATCTGCTCGTCATTATCAGCAACAATAATGGCTCAACTATTTCTCTGGGGCCACATGAAAAGACAGTGTACCCATGGCTAAGGGCAAGGCAGACCTGACAAAAACATAGTCCTCCCTAACCCCTTGTTCTCAAACTACCCTTTTGTGAGGTTTTGAAATAATTCACTTTGTTTCCTGTTTGTCATTAATTTTCCTTCTTAAATACCATGTCTTTCCAGCTCAAATTTTTTTGCCAGAACCAGGAAGGGCAAAGTACAACGGGTCATGTTGCTAATCTGTGTGTCATAGCTCTTCATGTCTGTGGCTTCATACTGCTTTTTGTGTATTTGAGTATTCAGTATGTTTTCTAGTTTACATTTTTGTTAACACCTGCTGTCAAATTACTTACAAGCATTTTCTAAAATAAATCATTCTGATCACTGTGAGTTGGAGGTGAGGAATCAGTTCACAGGTGGAAATCTGCATGTGGAGAAGGTAACATCTGACAGATTGCAAAGTCCTTTCATATGCGTTCTGTCTTGTCTAAGACCATGTGTTCATTTGTGGAGACTGGGGCAGAGACCCTGTGAGACCAAATCCAAAGTCACACTGTGGGACCAAGGACAGCCGGAGAGCCAAAGCCAGGTCTTTCTGTCTGTTCCTTGGTTTATAACTGGATCAGTATTATATTGGCAGAAATAGGTACCCTTTTGCCTTTGGAAGGTATGTTAGCAGTTCTTTCCAGAATGGAAAGAAAGTAGTTATATTTTTCTGCTTTTTGATAAAAATCATTGTGTTTAATTTTTTTTTTATTTTGTTTTGTTTCTAACTGCAGGGCTTCGGGTGCCTTTTGGAAAATTAAGTTTTTTCCATGACTTTCTGAATGAACAGACTCAATCTAGATTTAGCAACAGATTACAAACTTTAACTTTGGAGTTTTAGTATTTGATTGCTTTCTTTCTGGAGCATATATATCCATGCACAAAACTGTTGGTTAGTAAGTTCTCATTAATTTGGCGAGTGGTCAAGTGCAAGGTGAGTATTGGTAGAGCAGTGCTGTGTAACTGCAGTGCCAAGGTTGCTGTATGCAGACTGACTATGAGACCCAGCTCATCTTTTGCGAACTGATACAGAGTTTCAGGAATCACCCTGAGCTGTAGTCCAGAAGTTCTGATATGGGGCAGTATAAGCCCAGGGAATGTGCTTAAGTAGGAGACCATTAGGAAATAGGTTTTGCATTTCTCCTAAGAGTGAGGCCTTGTGCTTCTTTGTCTAGGTTCCTATTGGTGAGCTGAGGAGAAGCACTTACTGGGAACTTCCTTGGATGTTATAGCTGACTTTTCTATAGTCTTCGTTGAACTGGCTGAGTAACTAGTTCCTAGGACAAAGGAACTTTGCAGGAGTTCCTTTGGTGGTACCTATAGCTCCCTGGGATTGCTGTCATTGCTGTTTGGAATAGTGATTGTCCAGCTTGAAAGTGCATCAAGTTTTGGAGGGTTTGTTAGAACGCATATTGCTGGGCCCACCTCCCAAGTTTCTGATTCTGTAGGCTTGGCTTGGGACCTGATAATTCACAGTTCTGACAAGCTCCCTGGGCGATGCTGCTGCTGTTTTGGGAACTACACTTTAAGACCACTGGCTTGGAGCAACCTCATGTGTTTGAGTTTTGGGGCAAAGGGAGCTATGCAAGCTTCGTTGGGATCTTTTCACAGCTCCCTCAGTGTGTAGAGGTGAGCTTCAACAAACAAGTGAGTGTTTTAGTTGTTAGGGGAGACTTTGAGGAAAGCACACAAAAATGCCTCCATTTGTGAAACTTTAGTGAACATAGGCCAGGATTAACTTGGTATCAGTCCTGCTGGTTATCAGTGCTTGCAGGTGAGCCTGTTTCTTTTCCTAGCTTCCTTCCGCTTATTTTACTTTCTTTTGGACTCTTTAAATTTGGTACTAATGACATTGATATTATTAATCATCACTATAACTTTTTATTGAGTGCTTGTTCTGTGTTAGACACTGTACAGCTAAGTGCTTTACACTCATTATCCCATTTAATCTTTAGAACAACCCTGGTGTTTTCATCTCAGTCTAAAAGATGAATTTTAAAAAGGTTGGTAACTTACCCAAGATTATGCAGCTAGTTAATGATAGAGCTAGGTCTACTTTACTGCAAGGCCACACTCCTTACCACCATGCTTTTTAAACTACAGATTGTGACCACTAGTGAGTCATGAGACCAGTTTGGTAGGTCTCCAACAGCACTTTTTTGGGGGAAAAAAATGAAATAGCATAGAAAAATCACAAGGTAGGATAAGCATTGTTTCTTGAAATTTTACTTTTGGCTGTACACACACACACACATATATGAATATTGAGTTATGATTTAACATGTGTTTTTTACTGTAGGTCACAGTAAAAATGTTTGTAAGCTACTGTCTTGCTGGCTGTGGGACCATAAGTCATCTAATTTTTTTTTTAACAGATGAGAAAATTTAGGTTATAGAAAAGTAATTTTCAAGAGCACCAAAAATAATGGCAGTACAAAGACAAGATATCTGACTTTCCAGCCCCTGGTCCACTACTTTATCCCTCACAGCATTCTGCTTCCTTAAAAGTGCACTGTATTGCCTGAGAATTGAGTCTTATCTTTCCACGTGATGGGAAATATGCCATGGAACCTTTATAGATGTAGACAAAACTTGAAAAGCGAAGTTGAATTTTAGCCTGCTCCTGGTAGGTGAAAATTCTGCCATGGAGTTCCCAAAGTCTGCAGATAAAGATGTAACATTTCTCCTGTGGGTTCTGGTGTACTTGATGGAGTGAGGATAATAATATTAACTAACAGTGCGAGGCTGTAAGTGCATTTCATATATTAACTCATTTAAGTACTAATTATTTTGACAGCTGGTCATGGCTAGGACATGACCTCAGCTGTTTGAGTGAGACTGGGCATCCTACCAGCATGAGTTAACTAACACTTCTCTATGCTGTCCCCAGTTACCTTATTTTGTTCCTGCCGAGTTCAGAGCTGTTTTCCTCATAGTCTGGCTTACCTGGGCATGATCTCAGGTTAATTTTCTTGTTTCGGACCTATCTACCTTCATTAGATAGGTAATTTAGGTTCCTGTTACTTTTTCCTTTAAATTAGTGCATTGTTGATTTGCATCAGGGGCAGGACTGTGAGTTGTCAGCATGAACAGGTGATGGTATACGTTGGTCCCCCATGCAGAATGCTGCCCCAACACTAAACATGAAAGAGCTTACTACAGGCTGTCCAGGAGTAGCGGGAGAACCTGGAAATAACTTGGGAACGCATACAAACCCTTCCAGCAAGTGCCCTGGGAGGCAGGGAGGGGTAGAGATTAGTGGGGAAGGGAGGCTAACATCTTCCAGTTAGAAGAATGACATGGGGAAGCAAGTAAGGATAGGGTGAAAACCTTCACTTGTGAATCATAAAATTCGAGTGAGAAGGAGCCTAAAAGGCCTGGAAGAGTGAGGTGATTGACCTTCGGTTAGGTGGCTTGTTGAGAGAGCCAGGCATGGGACCATCCTGACATGTTCACCTGAGTTGTCTTCTAAAACATCAGATTACGGAAAAAAATTACTCTTACTCACGAGTGAATGAAATAGAGACCCCAGGAACATGTATCAGATTTATTCAGTTTCTTTGCTTTTTCCCCCAAATGCTGTGACCCCACCCCCACCCCCCACCCAGGGCTGTATGTCCTAGTTTGTGAAATATCGGGGTAAGGCAGGAACCTCCAAACTTTAAAAAGGTGTGCCCTAAGAAAAACTTTTTTTTTTTTTAGCATGGACTTTCTCCTCCAAGTACATAAATATTTATAAATTATATACCTGTACAACTCTTAAACCATACAGGCATATGTTAACTCTTAGTAAAGTTGAATTATATGTTTTTTTATTTTTTATTTTTATTTTTATTTTTATTTTTTGAATTATATGTTTTTTTAGATTGTAAATAGGTAGACGTTCTAAAAGTTCTTCTGGCACCCCAGTGGATGGTCTTGCACCCCTCTACCTCTGGTAAATACACATCTGATTTTGCAGACCATTGACCCAGAATGAAAATGGAAGAATCTAATGTGAAAGCTATTGTTTCTTTCATTAGATAAATTAGTTTTTTACTCCTAATGTTTTGAATGTCCCTCTACAAAATAGTTTTTGAGTTGAAGTTTTTAATTAAGAAGCTACCTTCTGAGAGTGGAAGAGATAAGGATGGAGGATGTATGTGAATGAGGTTGAATTTCTCCTTAAGGAATAGTGCTGTTTGTGATCTAAGGAGAATCAACAACTTTCTCTTTTATGGTCTGTGTTGGTGTAAAACCCTTGTTTGATGTCTTTAAGCCCTTTCTCCCCACCACTTCATAATCCATTGTGATTCCTAATCCTGAATCAGCCTTAACTAAAATGACAGAGAAGTAGGATGGAGAATATACCACACTTTCCTATGGAATGCTGTTGAATGCTACTGGTAACATGCAAGGGTTATTGATTAGTTTTACACCTTCTGCACTATTGCCCAGAGTTGAGCAAGACGTGTAATCAGAAGTAAAGAAAATAAATTAGGGCATTTCATTTCAGAGTTTGGAAGGCCAGGACTATGAGGATTAGCTAAGGCAAAGATACACTGAGTAAATGCAGTGAAAATTAATTTTGGTAATAAGAAATTCCATTCTTGTAATCAAATAAAAAGGAATACCCTGGTCATCGTTTGTGGAGGGACTCTGGAGAGCAAATTAGAGAGGGCGTAAAACTCACTGGCTACACAGCAGAGCCAGACAAACTTAGGGACATGTATTCTATATACGTAGGTATTTCCCGATATTTTTTCAGTTGTGAGGATGCAAATCATTTCAATATTAGAGCAGCTCAGTTTATTACTGTTACTGGAAAAACAAGTTAAACCTAGTACATGTCCTACTGAGGGTGAGTCAACAGTGTCATTTTAACATAAGGAGGGACAGTATATTAAGTGAGTTATTCCAAGTCCTGTGGTTTTCCTCCAGCTGAGCAAAGAGCTGTTGTTTCAGAAGTGGGGCTTAGATGCAAAAAAGAACTTGCCCATTTCCTTTCTTTCTCAATTACAGCCACTTAGTTTTCTTTTTGGCCTGAGCCTTTTCAAATATTCATTTTCTCTTTAGATTTCTGTCATTAGATTTCCTGAACTTTGATGGAATACTTATTTATAGAGAGTATATTATTTTTTATAGACCTATTGTAGTTTAAAACTTTATTTTGAATTTATCCACCAATTAATAGACCAAGGTTGGTGTATGGTGTCAGATAGCCTTTAGAAAATGTCCTAAGGGTAACAGAAAAGTGATCTATTTTGACATGTCATTATTTTCTACAGTTCTTTGGTGGTGTGGACTTGAAGTAAGGTGGTATTTTATGGAACAGTATGCCAAACTGTGATGATAAAATTTATCCTTTCGACTTTGAAAGACAGGAGTCTGCTATTCTCAGCCTTGTGGAAAAACAGTGCTCTGAGCTGTCTGAGGTTTACTCAAGTGGGATCCAATATCATTAAGGGTATGTGTCTGAATAGTTTATTTCTTGGTTTGGGAAGGTGAGTTTTTGTCTTTTTTTACCCTTAGTGATTTCCTTTAATTAGGGAGAAGAAGACCAGATGAGGAAAGTATTCTATCTCTTACAGCATTCTTGGTTTACCACATTTGTTATTACCCGCCTTCTCTGAGTAGCTGGCCACACTTTTCCTGTTTAGTGGTTCAGTTTTCATTAACTTAACTACAGATGTGTTCTTTAGAGGGATTTATTACTGATCAGTTGAATTATGGGTAGCTTGATCAAATGTTGATAGGTTGCCTACTTTTAACAGGGTCATCATTTGTAAGAGTAAATCTTGTCAAGATATAAGGTGTCATCATTTATATGATCTGATTCCATAATTCCCTTTTGCTTCTGTGATGATACTCTATTATTGAGAAGAAATGGTATCTAGTTACAGTTTTACAAAGAAAGAACTCTATACAGTTTCACCCATTCTTTGATCTCATAGAGCAGTTTGTTCTTGTCTTTTTCCTAAGAGATAGTCCATAGCAGTGTATTGAATCCTAGAGTTGGCAAAATTTCAAAAGTGAGGTTCTTTTGTTGTGGAGGTAAGAGAGATACTAATGAATGGATGTCAGTCCTTGTTAGGGCATAGGGCATGAACAGTGGTTCTGAAATGCAGCATTGGTGGCCCCTCTTGTCCTGGGAACATAGTCTTGCTTTTGTTTTTGACAAATGTGTGGTCATTAGCTGATCTTTGGCATAAATGTTTTTTATGTACGGAACTGGTATGTGAGTGCTTATATACATGGGAATGTTATGGTCACAAATGTATGTTATGGAGGTTTGTAGGTTTTGGTGGATATCAGGTTGTTCTGATTGCATCTCAGAGGGTGTAGTGACTGAAAGGATGCTGGACTTGTAGGTAAAATAATTGTGTTTTAGTCCTGGTTTGGCCGTCTTGACTTGCATGAGTTTGGGCAAGTTCCCTTATTTCTTTGACTTGTTTCCTCTTCTGTAAAATGTTACTAATACCAGTTTGCATGCCTTACAGGATTGTTGTAGAGATCAAATGAAATCATTTGTATGAAAATGTTTTATGAAGTGTGAAGGTACTTTTATTATAGCATTATTTTTGGCCAGTTGATCTGGGTATGCTCAGCCTTCTCTGGGCTGAGAAATTCAAGGTGTGAGCTGACTTTCGAATTTGTTTGGCCACAGTGTTCACATTGGCCTTAAAATGCTTGTAGGTTTGGGTGAGGAAATAGGTAGGAATAAGCTGAAAATTCCTGCCCTTTAGAAGCTAGGATGTTAATCCTAAGTACTTTTTGCCAAGTCAACACCACCTCCATCTTGTAGGTAGAATAGGTGCTTCCTACTCTCATTTTACTGGAAGGACACTGACCAGACAACTAAATTAGGGTATGACTAGCCAGTTTCAGAAATTCATATCATTAGAGTTACCTTTGGGGGGTAAGTTATTGTATCTTTGGGAGGTTGCTGATTTGGGGTTATTTTCTGTGGCGGTGGAAGCTCACTGTGCTTACATTTATAAACTTGTTTTACTTAACAATTCTAAGGCCAGATTACATTGAGAGGGAGGGTGCTTGATTCCCTTGATGTTTTTCATATAAAACTTAGAGTATTTGAGACTTTCTGTGGTAACTTACATTTAGGCTCATAGCCAAAGTGATTACAATGCCTTGGTTTTAATATTGTTGATGAGGTAATGTGTGCTTTGGTTGGGAGGAGGAGAGATGTTATTTAATCACCAGCAAACACTAATACACTAATAACCACATTCACTAAATCCATTGTCCCTTTGCTTGAACTGAGGGTTACTTGCTTTAATACATGGTTTTCCAAAGGACTTAATCCTGTTGATGTGATGAGGTGATGGTGGGAAGGACATTCCCACTGAGCCTGGAGTGGCATAACTGGTAAAACTTCCTTTGTAAATCCCTCTTGTTCTACAGGAGTGTCACTCCCATGTGCCCAAAGTGGAATGAATTTTTATTGAGGAGAGTATTTTAAGAGCGATAAACAAAAGGGATTAAAATATCTCCCCTGTCAGGTCATTGTAGCCTTGGAAAGCTAGAATAAGCTATCATTTTGCAGATTTTATTTTTGTCTTTTGTGGGAAATTAAGGACTTGTTTATGTTCTTTTCGAGGGAGATAGAAAACGACTGGCCTGCTCCTTCAACAGTTTGGCTTGGCAAACATTTTCCAGGCATTTTCTGGGTGTCTGGCATCATAGCTGGGTTGACGCTAGGTAGGGCAGACATGGTGTAGGCGTTGCCCAGTCCAGAATCTGTCTTTTGCTGAAATTCCCTTGGGGCTGTCAGGCAGGAGGAGTGGCAACAAGGCAGATGAAATGAGTAGTAGGCCAGGGCTACTTTGAAAAAAAGTCTTCTAGGAATTTATGACTCATTTATATGAGAGTGGGGAAACACTGGGCTCCAGAAAGTCAACACCCCTTACTGGATTTACTCCCCAAATTATGATTTAATATATTGGAGTTTAGGTCATTTCTTTTGCTTTTTCTGAGAACTTTGGGCTGAACCTGAAACAAGGGAAGTCTTTTGGCCTCTCTAGAACCTCTATAGAACCAAGAAAACCTTTGTCAAAGGCAATATAACTTTGCCAAATCAGGTGTTTGCCAAATCAGGTGTTTGCCAAATCAGGTGTTGCTGCAATAGAGAAACCTAGATTTCCTTCCTTTGAGTGAAGGCACAAACATGGGAAGTTTAAGTTTCCTTATGATCACTTATTGATGTACAGGTATACCTTGGGGATATTGCTGGTTCAATTCCACACCACCGGAATAAAGTGAATATTGCAATAAAATGAGTTACATGAATTTTTTGGTGTCCCAGGGCATATAAAAGTTTGTACACTATATTGTAGTCTATTAAGTGTGTAATAGCATTATGTCTAAAAAAATGTATATACCTTTATTTAAAAATACTTTGTTGCTGAAAAATACTGACCATCGTCTGAGCCTTCATCGAATTATAATCTTTTTGTTAGTGGGGGGTCTTGCCTGGATGTTGGTGGTTGCCCACTGATCAACGTGGTGGTTGCTGATGGCTGGGGTGGTTGTGGCAATTTCTCAAAATAAGATAATAACGAAGTTTGCTGCATCAGTTGATTCTTCCCTTCAAGAAGGATTTCTCTGTAGCATGCAATGCTGTTTGATAGCATTCTACCCACAGTAGAGCTTTTTTCAAAATTGGAGTCATCTCAAACTCTGCCCCTGCCTTATCAATTAAGTTTATATAATATCCTAAATCCTATGTTGTCATTTCCAGTCTTCACAGCATCTTCACCAGAAGTAGATTCCATCTCAAGAAACCACTTTCTTTGCTCATCCATAGAAAGCATCTCCTTATCTGCTAAAGTTTTATTATGAGATTGAGCAATTCAGTCACATCTTCAGACACCACTTCTAATTAAAGTCCTCTTGCTATTTGCATCACATCTGCAGTTACTTTGTCCATTGAGGTCTTTTTTAAAATTGAAATATAGTTGAGGTACAGTATTATGTTAGTTTAAGGTATACTACATAGAGATTTGACATTTGCATACATTACGAAATGATCACCTCTGTCCCATACAAAGTTATTACAGTATTATTGATCATATTCCTTATGTATCTTTGTGGCTTATTTATTTTATAACTGGAGGTTTGTAATTTGTACCTCTTAATCCCCTTCACCTATTTTGCTCCACCCCACTCTTTCCCCTCTGGCAACCACACATTTGTTCTCTGTATCTATGAGTCCGTTTTCATTTTGCTTTCTTTGTTTTGTGCTTTAGATTCCACATATAAGTGAGATCATACAGTATTTGTCTTTCTCTGTCTGACTAATTTCACTTAGCATAATACTCTCTAGATTCATCCATGTTGTAGCAAATGGCAAGATTTCTTTTTTCTGTAATGGCTGAATAGTATTCTGTTATATATTTGTATATATCACATCTTCTTTATCCATTCATCTATCAGTGGACATTTAGGTTGCTTCCATATGTTGGCTCTTGTAAATAATGCTGCAGTGAACATTGGTGTGGAGATCTTTTTGAATTTGTTTTTGTCTTCTTTGGGTAAATACTCAGAAGTGGAATTACTGCATCATATAGCAGTTCTATTTTTAGTTTTTGAGGAGCCACCATGACTATTTTCCATAGGGGCTGCACCAATTTATAATCCCATCAACAGTGCATGAGGGTTCCCTTTTCTACACGTGCTCACCAACGCTTGTTATTTGTTGTCTTTTTGATGATTGCAATTCTGACAGGTGTGAGGTGATATTTTGTGGTGGTTTTGGTTTGCATTTCCCTAATAATTAGTGATGTTTAGCATCTTTACATGTGTCTGTTGGACAATGTGTGTCTTCTTTGGACTGTGTCTATTCAGGTCCTCTGCCCATTTTTTGATAGGGTTGGTTATTTTTTTGATGTTGATTTGTATGAGTTCTTTGTATATTTTGGATATTAACCCCATAATGATTTATCATTTGCAATATCTTCTCTTATTCAGTTTGCTGCTTTTTTTGTTTTGTTGTTAGTTTCCTTTGTTGTACAAAAGCTCTTTCATTTGATGTAGTCCCATTTGTTTATTTTTGCTTTTATTTCTCTTGCCTGAAGAGACAAATCCAAAAAAAATATTGCTAAGTTTGGTGTCAAAGATTTATACTGCCTTCTAGAAATTTTATGGTTTCAGGTCTTAAATTTAAGTCTTTAATCCATTTTAAATTTATTTTTATATGGTATGAGAAAGTAGTCTAGTTTGATTCTTTTGCATGCAGCTATTTAGTTTCCCCAGTACAATTTATTGAAGAGGCTGTCTTTCCCCTATTGTATATTCTTGCCTCCTATGTTGTAGATTAGTTGATCATATAAACCTGAGTTTACTTCTGGGCTCTCTATTCTGTTCTGTTGATCTGATCTGTGTCTGTGTGTGTTTATGTGTGTGTGTGTGTGTGTGTGTGTGTGTGTGTGTGTGCGTGTGCGCGCACATGCGCGCACGCCAGTGTCATACTGTTTTGACTACTATAGCTTTGTAGTACAATTTCAGTCTGGGAGCATGATACCTTCAGCCTTGTTCTTCTTTCCCAAGATTGCTTTGGCTATTGAGGGTCTTTTTGTGGTTCCATCCAAATTTTAGTATTATTTGTTCTATTTCTGTGAAAAATGTCACTGGTATTTTGATAGGGATTGTGTTGAATCTGTAGATTGCTTTGTGTTAGGACAGTTAAACAATATTGATTCTTCAATCCATGAGCATGGTATATGTTTTCATTTGTTTGTTTCACCTTCAGTTCCTTTCATCAGTATTTTATAGTTTTCCCAGTGCAAGTTGTTTACCTCTTAGATTTATTCCTAGGTGTTTTATTCTTTTTGATACAATTGTAAATGGAATTATTTTCTTAATTTCTCTTTCTGTTTATTTTTAGTATACAGAAATACAGTAGTTCTCTGAGTATTAATTTTGCATCTTTCACTTTACTGAATTAATTTCTTAGTTCTAATAGTTCTTTTTTGATAGAATCTTTAGATTTTCTGTATATAGTATTATGTCATCTGCAAACAGTGACAGTTTTACTTTTTCCTTTCCAATTTGAATTTATTTCTTTTTCTTGTCTGATTGCTGTGGCTAGTACTTCCAATGCTACACTTGAATAAAAGTAGGATGAATAGGCATCCTTGTCTTGTTCCTAATCTTAGAAGGAATGCTTTCAGCTTTTCACTGTGAAGTATAATGTAAGCTGTGGATTTGTCATATATGGCCTTTACTATGTGGAGGTATGTTCCTTCTATACTCACTTTATTGAGTTTTTTTTTTAAATCAAAATTGATGTTGAATTTTGTCAGAAGCCTTTTCTGCATCTATTGAGATGATCATATGATTTTTATTCTTCAATTTTGTTTGTTGGGAGTTTTTAAATTACTGACTCCATTTAAATACTGCTAATCAGCCAGTTCATATTTTCTATTAATTCTTGATTCAATCTCGGGAAATTGTACATTTCTAGAATTTATCCATTTTTTTCTAGGTTGTCCATTTTATTGACAAATAATTGTGTGTAGGAATCTCGCCTTTTGTATTTGTCGTAACTTCTCCTGCTTCATTTCTGATTTTATTGATTTGAGTACTCTTTCTCTTTTTCTTGATGAGTGTGGCTAAAGTTTTATCAATTTTGTTTATAATTTCAAAGAACCAGTTCTTAGTGTCATTGATCTTTTCTATTGTTTTTTAGTCTCTACTTCATTTATTTCCACTGATCTTTATTATTTCTTTCCTTCTACTAACTTTGGGTTTTGTTTGTTCTTCTTTTTCTAGTTCCCTTAAGTGTAAGGTTAGGTTATTTGAGATTTTTCTTGGTTTCTGAGGTAGTTTTGTATTGCTATAAAATTCCCTTTTAGAACTGCTTTGGCCGCATCCTGTAGATTTTAGTCATTATGTTTCCATTTTTATTTGTCTCTAGGTGTTTTTTTATTTTTCTCTTTGATTTCTTCAGTGACCAATTGGTTGTGTAGTAGCATGCTGCTACCATGTGTTTGTGGGGGGTTTGCAGGTTTTTTTTCCCTTGTAGTTGATTTCTAGTGGTTTAAAAGATGCTTGATATGATTTCAGTCTTCTTAAATGTATTGAGCCTTGTTTTGTGATCTAACATGTGATCTGTTCTGGAGAATGTTCCAGGTGTACTTAAAAAGAATATGTATATTGCTGCTTTTGGATGAAATATTCTGTATATATCTATTCATTCTATATGATCTAATATGTCATTTAAGTCCAGTGTTTCCTTATTGATTTTCTGTTTGGATGATCTGTGTATCGATGTAAGTGGGATGTTAAAAGTCCCCTACTATTATTGTGTTACTGTCAATTTCTCCCTTTATGTCTGTTAATATTTGCTTTATGTATTTAGATGCTCCTATGCTGGATGCACATAGATTTATAATTGTTACATCTTCTTGTTGAATTGATCCCTTTATTACCATGTAATGTTCTTCTTTGTCTCTTGTTACAGTCTTTGTTTTAGAGTCTATTTTGTCTGATAGAAGTATTGCTACCCCAGCTTTCTTTTCATTAACATTTGCATGGAATATCTTTTTTCATTCTCTCATTTTCAGTCTCTGTGTGTGTTTAGATCTGAAGTGAATCTCTTATAGGCAGCATATATATGGATCTTGTTTTTGTATTCATTTAGCCACTCTGTGTCTTTTGATTGGAGCATTTAGTCTATTTACATTTAAAGTAATTATTGATAGGTATGTACTTATTGCCATTTTGTTCATCATTTTCTATTTTTTTTCTATTTCTTTTTTGTTCCTTTGTTCTTCTTTTGCTGTCTTCCCTTGGGATTCGATGGCTATCTTTTGTGTTGTGTTTAGATTCCTCTCTCTTTTGTTTGTGTTTCTATTATAGCTTTTTGGTTTGTGGTTACCCTGAGGTTCATATATAACAACATATATATATATCTATATATTTCACTACTGTTGTCTTTTAATCTTCCTACTAGTTTTGTAAATGGTTGATCTACTGCCTTTGCCAGTGAAATTTTTCATTCATAATTTTCATATTTCTAGTTGTTACCTTTTCTTTTCTGCTTAGACAAGTCCCTGTAACATTTCTTGTAAAGCCAGTTTAGTGGTACTGAACTCTTTTGGCTTTTACTAGTCTGTAAAACTCTATCTTACCTTCAAATCTGAATGATAACCTTTTTGGGTAGCATGTTCTTTGTTGTAGGTTTTTTTCCTTTTATCATTTTGAATATATTGTACCACTCCCTTCTGGCCTGCAAAATTTATGCTGAAAAGTCAGCTGATAATCTTATGGGGGATTTCCTTGTACTTAACTAGTCGCTTTTTTCTTCCTGCTTTTAAGAGTCTGTCTTTATGTTTGCTATGTTATTTATAATGTGTCTTGGTGTGGAGTTCTTTGGGTTCATTTTGTTTGGGACAGAGGTGCTTCCTGGACTTGGATGTCTGTTTCCATCCCCAGGTTAGGGAATTTTCCAGCTATTAATCTTCAAATAGTTCTCTGCCTCCTTTTCTCTCTCTTCTCTCTCTGGGACCCCTATAATGTGAATATCAGTATGCTTGATGTTGTCCCCAAAATCTCTTAAACTATTCTCATTTTTAAAAATTGTTTTTTCTTTTTCTTTCAGTGATTTCTGCTACTCTGTCTTCCAGATTGCTGATCTGTTTCTCTTTATCATCTAATCCACTATTGATTCCTTCTGGTATATTTTTATTTCAGTTATTATATTCTTTAACTCTGTTTAGTTCTTTTTTTATATTTTATAACTCTTCTTGAAATTCTCATTGTGTTCATCCATTCTTCTTGTGAGTTCAGTGAGCATAATTATGATAATTACCTTGAGCTCTTTATTGGGTAGATTGCTTATCTCCACTTTGTTTACCTCTTTTTCTGAGGTTTTGTCTTGATCCATCATTTGGAACATATGGAGACATAGCCTCTGTCTCATTTTCCCCAATTCTCTGTGTTTATTTCTATGTGTTAGGTAGGTTGGTTATATTTCTCAAACTTGGAGAAGTGACCTTATGTAGGATGTTTGCCATGGGGCCCACCAGCACACTACCCTCTAGTCTCCAGAGCTGTATATTCTCGGGCCCTACTGTTGTGGCAGGGATAACTCCTATGGGCATGCTGGTAGGTGGGGCTAGCCCTTGGCCTGGTTTGCTGAGAGGCCATGCCTCCTGCAGTGGCTGTGGTCCAGTTGGAGTGTGGAATAGGCTTCCCATGCAATTGACTGCATGTCCTAGGGGGCTGTGGTGCTAGTACTTCCACTGAAGTCTTGAATCTCTCAGAGTCATCAAAGAAGGTTCACATCAATTTATTCCAAATTCCTGTTAATTTTCATATTTTGACCTCATACTATAGGTCACAAATATTCTTAATAGCATCTAGAATGGTGAATCCTTTCCAGGAGCTTTTCAATTTCCTTGCCCAGATCCATCAGAGGAATCTATCTATAACAGCTATAGCCTTACAAAATGATTTCTTAAATAAGAATTGAAAGTCAAAATTACTTCTTGATCCGTGGGCTGCAGAATGTATGCTGTGTCAATAGACACAAAAACATTAATCTCATAGTACAACTCCATCTGAGCTCTTGGGTGACCAGGTACATTGTCAATGAACAGTAATATTTTGAAAGCACTCTTTTTTTCCTGAGCAGTAGGTCTCAACAGTGGGCTTAAAATATTGCATAAGCCATGTTGTAAACAAATGTGCTCTTATTTAGGCTTTGATTTTCCATTTAGAATGCAGGCAGAGTAGATTTAGCATAATTCTTAAGGGTCCTAGGATTTTTGGAATAGCAAATGAGCATTGGCTTCAACCTAAAGTTACTGGCTGCACTAGCCTCTAACAAGAGAGTCAGCCTGTTTTTTAAAGCTTTGAAGCCGGCATTGACTTCTCTCTAGCTATGGAAGTCTTAGATGGCATCTTCTTCCAATGTAAGGTTGTTTCATCTACACTGAAAATCTGTTGCTTAGTGTAGCCACCCTCATTAATGCTCTTAGCTTGATCTTCTGGATAACTTGCAGCTCCATCATCAGCACCTGCTGCTTCATCTTGCACTTTTATGTTAAGAAGATGACTTCTTTCCTTACACCTTGTAAACTAACCTCTGCTAGCTTCAAACTTTTCTTCTGCAGCTTCCTCACCTCTCTCAAACTTCATAGAACTGAATGGAGTTAGGGTCTTGTAATGGATTAGGCTTTGGATTAAGGGAATGTTGTGGCTGATTTGATCGTATATTCAGGTCACTAAAACATTCTCCATATTAGCAATACGGCTGTTCTACTTTCTTATCATTTGTATGTTCACCATAGAAGTACTTTAAATTTCCTTCAAGAACTTTTCACTTTTCATTCTCTGCATTCATACCTTGGCTAACTGGCACAGGAGGCCCAGCTTTCAGCCTATGTCAGCTTTTGACATGCCTTCCTCACTAAACTTAATCATTTCTTGCTTTTGATATAAAGTGAAAGATGTATGACTCTTCCTTTCACTTGAACACTTAGAGGCCATTGTAGGGTTATTAACTGGCCTAATTTCAATATTGTTGTGTCTCAGAGAACAAAGAAGCCTGAGGAGAGGGAGAGAGACAGGGGAATGGCTGGTTGGTGGTGCAATCAGAAACACACATTTATCTATTAAGTTTACTGCGTTACATGGGCACAGTTCATGGTGCTCTAAGACAATAAAAATATTAACATCAGTGATTACTGATCACAGATCATCATAACAAATATAATAATGAAAAATCTGAAATATTGCAGAGATCACCAAAATGTGATGCAGAGACATGACGTGAGCAATAGTTGTTGGAAAAATGGCACGATAGACTTGCTTGATGCAGGGTTGCCACAGACTTTCAATTTATAAAAATGCTATAAATTGCAGTAAAGCAAAATACAATAAAATGAGCTATGCCCGTATACAAAAAATTTTTCTGCGTTTACTGCCTTTTTTTTTGGCCCATCCAGAGGTAATTGGATAAACAAGAATGGACACGAGCGTTTGCAAGCCAGATTGTGACTATCAGTATGCTGGGCTGTTTTTGTTAAAATGACTGTTGTGACTCCACAGAAATCTAAATCTAAATCTTTACTTGCTTACAGACACAGTAAAGAAAGAATGTGAGTACGTTAAAGTTTTATGGAGTTGGAGGACTGGGGTTTTTCAGAGGAATTGATTGAACATTAAAATTATCAGCTCTTCATCAAGTATCTTTAAGCATGTGTTATTTTTTTTTTTTCCTTTTGGCCATGTGGCCCAAGTTTTGTTTGTGTGAGTTGGCGTATATTTGTGTTTGACGTAACAAATTAAAAGAAGGGAGCAATTGAAAACAAAACTAAGTAAAAATGGAACTTTGGGATTGTGTTTCATGTTTTCTTTTCCCCTTGACATTTAATAAAGATTTGTTAGTTTCCTCCTGTTACCTTCCTCTGTTCCAAGGTTGTTGCCCCAAGCATATTCTCTGGAAATGGGAACGATACTACACATTTACCACCTCCAGATTTAGAAACTTTGCTCACAGTGCTGGTTTCTGTGCTTATCTGGAATACTCTGCGTATGAGCCTAAGGTTTTTGACCTTTTGAGCTTTTGGGTTTAGACATTTGTCAGGGATGTATGAAGGAATTTTGAGTTGAATAGGGTTTATTTTTGGCAGAAGCTATAGAACCTCTGTGACCCAGATCATAAAGGAAAAATAACCCAAATGTTAGGAACTTAGCTTCTGCATACCTTAGCTCCAGAACAGGTGGTGGGAGTTTATATTATATAAGATTCAGACCTCCTATCATCCATTAGCACAATACATTGATAATGATGTTCCAGTGACTCGGTTCTTGGGAATAACCTTTATTGCTTCCAACCAAGAGTTTCTTAAAAAGGCTGTGGGGAAGAATGCCCGTGGGGAAATCTGAAACTGTTCTCTGGGTTTTCCCCATTTGGTTTTGGGAAGTCTCCATTATTTTATATAATAACATATAATAATTTAGGTTTTTCTATTTTCATTTTAAACATAATTTTGTCTCTTACTCTTTCTTTTTAGAGGCTACCTCTAAATTAACAAACAATAGAAATTGTCTACTCCATTTGAAAGGCATTCTGAACAATTTAAGCTAAAAGAACACTTTGTTTGGTTTGAGTGGGTAGCAAGAAGATTATATATATTTATAAAATTCTTTTCCAGCAAGGGTACTTAAAAGCAAGCATTTAAAATTAAGGGCTTTTTGAAAAATGAAGCTGTACTTAACAAAATAGTCTTTAAAAAACTTTAAAAAGGGAGTGTTTACTAACAGCACAGGAAATTGGTGACAGGCAGAATTTGTCTCTGATAATAGAGCAGATATAGAGCATAGAACAGAACAGATAATAGAAGATATAAGATAACATAATGGAATAGCACATCAGATTGGCCTTTTTTTTTTAAGTAATGCACAAATATATAGTCCTTTGTGAAGAGAATAATTTAATTTACAGATACAACTTCTTGCCCTCTGTTGGGTTTTATTTATACCGAGGTCCTGAAGCTTTTAGACATGCAAACCTTGTAACTATTTTGGTCAATGTCCTTTCACAAAGGACTTTTAGTGAAAAAATACATTGGAACTACTTTGAACCATATTGGTGCTTATTGTTTTATGGATGTGTATAGGTGAATCTACCCATGGGGAGAATGGTACTGTAGAATAAAAACGTATTATCTTAGCTTAGCATTCACTTGGAATTTTTATTACTATGTTTTCTGCATTTGCCGTTTAGATGTAAATTATCTGGCTTCAGTTCAAACCATTAAATCAATTCTTACTGTAATACACATGGTTTAAGATTCACGGGAGAGGGTGTACCTTCATTCATGCAAATTTTAGGACAGGAACTTCCAAAAATGTTTTAGTTTTGTGAAGATTAAAAGGTTTGGTTCCACTTTCTCAACTTTTCGTTACTGTTAAAGGCCAGGAAATTTGCACCATTTTTTCTTTCTCATTTTTCTTTTCTCCTCCTTACACAAAATTAAATCAGAATTATTAGGTGCAGTCACATTTGACTATCCCAATGCCTATTAAAATTGGAGCCTTAGAACATTTTAAACACATAAACTGATTGTTGAATTTGTTAATAGGTTTTGTCTTTGTTACAAATACTTATTAGTTCATTGAATATCTTAAGAGTATTGTGTATGCCTACTGTGGTCCCGGTACTGTTTGTTCTAGGTCTCAGTTATACAGAGATGAGCCAATCATGGTCACTGCCTTCAGGAAATTTGCACAGAGGCAGAGGAGAGATCGGTGGGTCTGCACTTGTAATGCAGGAGGTATGGGGAGTACAGAGGAGGGAAATCTAAATCATATTGGAAGATCTCTGAGGGCTTCTTAAGGTGATGCGTTATCCATGATTTGAAACATAAGTAAGAATTAGCAAGATGGAGACGGAAAATAGAGAGAATTATTTTCCAGGTGGATGAATGTACATTTATGTAGAGATGATTATTAACAAATTGGTTACATCTGATTTATAAGTATCTGTGCATTTTTTATATCTTGCATTTCATATGGAAGAGTAAGTCCACTTTCATTCCCCCAAACTGAGAAATTATAATTTAACTCATAAATAAATTAAAAATTTTCTGCAGTCTTTAAAAATACAGCAGAATAAAAAGTAAAAAAACACAGTGCATAGTATATGTCAATATAACACAGTGTTAATGAATTTTGTTTTTTGCAATAAATCTAATATTATAAATAGGGCATAATTGGAATTTTTAAATCAGAGATTGTTCTAGATTCATCAACTCACTGGGATGAATATTTTTATTAAAACAAAAATTCCATTAGTAATGTAAAAAATATCCTTATGTTATTTATAAATTCAGTTTTTTGTTGGTTTTATTTTCTTAAATCAAGGCCATTTTTAAAAAGTAGTAATATTTTGCTATGAACACTATAGCTTAAGGCTTAATCTCTGTGGGTCTGGTATCAGCATCCTCTTAAGTAGGAAACACATTTTCTGTTATGTGTTTCCTTGGAAATCCTCGGAATGCTATCAGGAAAATATAATTATTATCTTCCATGTTGCATTTATGTGCCTTTTGATCAAGGCAAATTTCAAGGAGGAAGACAGATGTTTCTCCACTTTGTTTTTATTTAAATGTAGTACTTGGGATTTGAAGTTTCTGCACTTCTTCTGTTTGTTTTTTTTTCATGGCTTGATCCCAAAACATGGAATAAAAAAATTTGGTGAAAGCTTTGTTGCTTGAAATTGCAGGGTGCTACGAGACTTATTGCAAATCCCCAGTGTCTCCCTGTCTGCCCTCAGTTCTCCTATTTTTGGTAATAATGCAAGCAGTCATTTTTAGAAAACTTTGCTTTGTTCATTTTACTGAGCCTCTTCCAGACACCAAGTGCCTGAAGCAACAGCAGCCAGCCGCAGCCAGGTCCTAGGGGCTGTAAACTCAGACTTCATCTTTCTCAAATGCTGCTACTTGAAATTTGCATAAACGTTGAAAAGAAAATTAAAAGGGCCCTCTGTACCTCCTTTTCACATATTTTAGGAACCTCAGACATTCAAGGCATTAAAGTGTCTTTTGAGTCATTAGTGGATATAAAAGCACAAACAGATAATATACCGCAGACAAGAGGGAGCAGGGTATGAAAAAATCATGTGAGATAGACAACAGAGGCTATTTGAAGAGGCTACAAAGCAACAAGTAATGCCAGTTTAAACTGATTACATGTTAATGCAACAAGTGAAACACATTTGAAGGCCAGATTATACCCGCTGGTTTGCAGACTTAATTACTCATATTAGAGATTCCTAAAACGAAGGGAGGCTTTTAACCCAGTTATATTTCTATTGTTTACAGTATTTATATACAAACAAGGCTGATAAACTTTGAATAAATACTAGAACCTTGTCTGGACTGAGTTACACTAAGAGCTAAACAACAAAGGTTCGTGCTGATTTTCTTGAAGGTTCTTCCGGGAGTAATTCTGTGATTGATATTGATTGAGAGGGTCCGCTAAAAGTATATAATAAAGGTAATTTTTCTTTTGTTCCTATTTATCTTAGAGGCATCAGAGTAGGTCATATTCCTTCTGTCCCTACTCCTAACTTCCCTAGATTGTGTGGACCATAGGATAGGAATTGTTTTATTCTTTTTTGATTTCCATGCAATGCCTAGTAGAGGGCCATGCTCACAGTAGTTATTCAACAAATATTAAAAGCACTGTATTAAAACTGAATGAAATAATATTCAATATCTTGTAATAACCTTTAATGAAAAAGAATATGGAAACGAATATATGTATATATACGCAAGTGTAAGGGCTTAGACTGTACATCAGAAACTGACACATTGTAACTGATTATACTTCAATTAAAAAAAATGAAACATTTGAATGACATTTTTGCTCATGCATAGTGTTATTTCCTCCTTTAGTGAATCAGTTCTTATACCTGCAGTGCTATACCTTATTTTCTTTCTCAGCAGTGACTCTGGGTTGTTTTTTTTTTTTTTTAGTATAGTAGTTCAGTAATATCTTTTATTAAGCATTTATTGATGGCAACTGGGAAGAATTTATTGCATTTATTGATATTACATCCTAGATTGCCTAGGGCTCTTCTATTTTTCCAGATTTTTCAGTTTGTTGAAACTAAAACCAAGTTCGTCTACAAGAGTCATTTATCATGCAATCACTTACCAAGAATTTAAGTACCTACTATGCGAGCAAGCCTTTTTTGGGCTCTTATTATGTGGCAGGCATTGTTCTTGGCTCTTTCAATGTATTAATTCAGTTAATTATTACCAGGGCTCTGAGAGATTATTTCATACGTGAAGAAACGAAAGCACAAAGAGGATACAGAGATAAATAGTAAATGTTGGAGCTAGAATTGCAACCGAGATCCTGATTTTACCATCTATGCTTTCAGTCACTGAACTATATTGCCTCAAATATGCAGAAAAGAAGAAATGTTTTCTATCCTCTAGGAACTTAAAAGTGCAAAAGCCGAAAAAGTCAGAAGACAGTATAGAATTAAATGCTAATGTGTGTTACGAGTATTACAAGAGTAGGGGATTGGCCTGTGAGGACAGAGCTGTCCAGGGGAAGGTTTGTGGGCCAGGCAGGAGGTGAGCTGGGCCTTGGAGGAAGGAGTGGAGTTCAGATAGTAAAGGGGAAGTAGCAATCAGAGGAAGCTGAGATACTAGTGGAGGCAAGGAACTGAGTTCATGGTGAGCTGTTCAAGCCAGAGACTGTTTTCTAAGTGGTGGGAGGTAACGCTGGGCACATAATATAGCCTTGGGATCTTGAATGCATAATGTAGATTGTGATCTTGAAGGCAAGTGTAAGGGCTTAGACTGAAAGAAGTAAGAAATGACTTGTCCCTAGAAGAAAAAGTGCCAAGCTTGGCACTGTATCTACCGAAAGAACTACATCGACCTCTCAGCTGATTCTTCTGAAGTCAAACTGAGAATAAGTTCTGAGAACTGAGTAAGAACTGAAAGCCATTGTAGATTAGCAAGTGGTGGAGTGACACGTTGCAAGGGGTGCTTCTGGGAGGTCAGATGCCATTAGAATAAAATCCTTACCATTTTAGGGGAGCTGAGAAAATGGATGGCTTCAGCCTAGTCTAAAAAGGGGTGACATATAAGAAAGGAAAAAAGCCTTCACTCACTGGAACGTTCAAGAGTCTTGACTTTTTTTTCAAACACAAGTCTGATTGTGGCGTTTTCCTTGCTCAGAGCAGCCCAGTAGTTTGCCCTCATCCTTAGAGGAGCAGCGGTAGTCTAACCCCTGCCTGCCTTCCTTGCCTGTCTCCTATTACCTCCTCCTTGTCTGATAATCTCTAGCCATACAATCCTGGAATGCCAGTCTCAGTCCATCTCCAGGCCTTAACACTTACTGGTTCCTCTGCCTGGGACACTCTTTCCTCGTGTCATCATGATTCTTGTTCATTTAAATCTTAGCTCAAAGGAAACTGCCCCAGAGGGGCCTTTCTTAGTCACCCTATCTAAAGTAGGTCCCTGTAACTCTGGCCTTCCTGATTACGATGTATCCTGTAACTGAGTTCTGTTTCCAACCATTGTCTTAGACAGTTTTATTTATTTATTCATTTATTATCTGTTTTTCCCCCAATAGAAATAAGGTTCATGATGACAGAGACTTTATTCTGTTACCCATGGTATCCCTGACACCAGGGCCTGCATCTCACATAGCAGATGCTCTGTAAGTATGTTTCTGGATATTGGAAGAATAGTCCCCAAACACACAGTACAGAAAATGTGTGAAAACTGGACACTGGCTTCTAGATTTTGTGCCACATTGCCAAGTGACGGAGTAATAAAATCGGAATCCACTGCTTCTCTGTTTTTGCCCCCTTTTGGGGGAGGGGATGCGCACAGACAGATATACACACACAGTAAATGAGATTGATTTTTGTCAGCCAGTATTTATTGAGTGACCTCTGTTTGTAGCTTGAGATGAAATTTGGGGAAAAAGTCGCTCATTTTGTGAATGACTAGTTTCTCTGAGTCTATGAAAATATCAGTGTAAGCGTCTGTTCTCTAACTGTGGTATGATTGCGCATTCATTTTTTTAATGTACAAATATAAAGCTACTTTTATTTTTTTTTATTTTATTGATAGTTTTATTTTTAAATTTTATTAATATTTTATTGTTAAATTTAATTTTATTGTTAAATGTAAGGGTTTTACATTGAGGGGAAAAAAGTAAATTGAGTTTTGAAATGAGGTCTTTCCCAGTCTCACTGTCTGGGTTTTGAGTTATCAAAGTTTTACCCTCTCTTTTTATGATAAGTAATTACAGTATTCATTTAGAAATAACTCCTGAGCAAAGCCATGAGTCTCAAATTTTACTTTTTAAAAAATTTTTTGGTTTATTCAGGCAGGGTATTGTTGTCTAGATCATCCAAGACCTCTACTGGATTATCTAGGTCTTAGCAGATTCCTTAATACAGCTCATGCCTTCATACAGCTGTCCTCTTAGTGTGGCTCCTCAGACTGGCAGCGTCAGCGTCACCTGGGAACTTGATAGGAATGCAAATTCCCAGACCCCCTTTAGAACGACCTAAGCAGAAACTGGGGGGGAGGGGTGAAGTCTGGCAATCTGTGTCTCAACAAGCCCTCTAGATGATTCTGATGCACACCAAAGTCTGAAAACTGTGGCTTAGTCAGTGTTAAAGGTTCAAGGTAGTATGATCCTACAGGCCAACCAAATGGCATTAATTATTAACCCTGTAAGCCCACCTTCTTTTTGGTCACTGAATTTGATTGGTTCACTGAGGCTAGGCTGTAAAGTTATTTTCTAGATTGATTGCCACATATTGACTTTGGGTTGTTTGTATTTCTCTGAGCCTGTCACTGTAATGATTTGCCAGGACACTTAATTGGAACAGACTGTGATTTTTTTTTTTTTTTTTTTTTTTTGCACACCCAGTGGCTTTCTGAGTCATGGGTGGCTGGCTCCTTATGTCCTTCTGGATAGATTTCTTCAGGTACCAGGCATGCCATTTGTATACTTTTTATGAGGCAGGTGTCACTGGTGGATTACAGGGGAGCCTTCAGGAGCATTTAGTTCACTCCAGTTTGATTTGCAGGTTGGGAAACTGAGCCCCCATGAGGTTGTGCTTTTCTTTCAGTAGCACAGCTAGTTTGTGGTAGCCACAAGGTTTCGGTCTCCCTCCACTGCACCAGGATTCCTGCAGGGGGAGGACAGAGCTGCAGCTTGCTCTGTGCCTGCGGGACATTCCTTTCCTACTGCGAGGTTTTCTCTCTTTCTTTCTTTTTTTATATTTAGAGCAAAAAGCAAATAGAAAAAAAGTTAGGAGGTCCTCATTGAAACTAATAAAAGTGTCTAAAGAGAATAAAAATATCAGTTTGAGAACTTTGGTATGGAGGAAATAACCTGACATTAACTGTTTTAATTATAGTTGTTGCATTGGGCTTATCAGTGTGGGAAGAGTGAGCATTTGAGCCCTACAGGGAAGTGGGATATGGACAAGATGACCCTCTTCCTGAATATGCATGTTCGGGCTGAGCCTAGTGACTGCTTGTGTGATTCCAACAGCTGTCATGGAGACGGGGCTGGACTCAGTAAGAGACCTGGGTCCCAGGCCCAGCGCTGCCACAGCTAGTGGTGGGATGCCCCATGAGGAGGTCGCTTAACCTCCTTGGCCTTCACTTTCTGATACGTAGGTATAATAATGCCTATTCGGCCCATCTTGAAGAGAGAAATATCAGATGGTGGGAAGCAGTGTATCACTGTAGTTAAGAGCACAGACTCTCTCGTGGGACCCAGCCTACCTAGGTTTAACTCATTGGTATGACAGACAGGCAGGTCACTTATCCTTCCTGTGGAATGGATTCTTCATAGGGTTGTTGGGAAGATTGAATTAGTCTATGTAAAGTGCTTAGAACAATACCTGGTATTTAGTAAGGGCTACGTGTTAGCTGCTATTGTTACTATTGTTTTTTTTTTTAATTATTATCTTAAAAGATGAGATTTCTGTAAACATGTTCTCAGAGGATTTCATTACTTGATAACAGGACTGCAAGTAGAAGGTTCTTATGCACTAATTGTTAACTAAGGAGTTGTTCTAACATCCAGCTTGGGCCTGGGCCCTGCTGTGAAAGGAAGCTGGCATTGACGCCCCAGAAAGGCAGACCTAGAGCCTCTGATAATGCAGATTATTCACAAACTGGTATGGCTAGAGGAGACTCAGAGGTGGAGACTCCTTGACTTTGCTTTCAGGTATTAATACATGAGCCATCCTAGGGAGATGAACATCGTAATAATCTTCCAGAACAAGTTTATGGATTTCAATTTTAATTTCTATTGTTTGACAAGGTTTCTTTCTATCTTGCCTTTCCAATTGTTATTAGGATTCTTGATAAACCTTTTTGGTGATGAAAATTCCAACTCTAAAAGCTGAACAATATCAAGGTATTATAATTTTTCAGCAAATAAGTGGCGGACTTTGGGTAGCCTTTCTCCTCTTCTGGCTGAAATCAATGAAAGTTTCTACCACTGCTACTTATTTATGAGTAGTCTGTTTTGGGGATGGATTAGGATGGTGAAGTGCCTTTTTGTTCAAAAGACTGGGTTTCAAGAATTTGAGAATCATTGTTTTATTTATATGTATGAAATTAACTTTTTATTTTCTTTACTTTGATCCCCCCTCCTCTACGATCTCTATTCATGGTCTACTCCCCATCTTTGTGTGAGCCCCTTGAAGTTGGAGATTATGTTTTATTCATTTCTCTTCATATTCCATTTCCCCCTTTTCTTTTGGATCCAAATATAGTGCCTGGTACATACTAGGCTCTCACCTACAGTTTGTTGAATGAATATTGTTGGTGTTTCTGATTATTTCTTGAAGTGTCCTGTTCTGAAACTTCATCTGAAGGTGTAAGTAATTTTATGGTGAACTAGTATCTACGCAGATCTTCCTAAATATTTATCGATGAATCCTTCCATTGCTCAATGGAAGCATTTAGATTCCAAGATGCTCATGGGGATGCTGTAACTTTAATTTTTTTAATATCATTGGAAAATAGGGATGGAACAGCTGGGGAGATAGAGGCACAGAGAATTAAGAGAATCATTCAAGACCACAGAACAGTTCTTGTGGGAAGACAATCTTGGGACAAGCTTCTGTACTTCTATGACCCCAGAAGCCAGAAGACAAAAAAAAAAATAACCCAATTAAAACTGTAAAGGAAAGCCTAAATCAAGTTGGATATGGGAATCAGTGTTGACCTGGATTGAATAACATTTCTCTGATGTCTGAGGGTTGTGATGAGTGATTTATTTCTAATGTGCATTTGTTTTTATTTTTAGCATTGCAGTGTCGGGACGGCTATGAGCCTTGTGTAAATGAAGGAATATGTGTCACCTACCACAATGGCACCGGATACTGCAAGTAAGCTTTTCTCTCTCTCTCTTTTTTTCTTCTTTATGTATTTTATTTTTCCTCAAGAAGACACTGGACAAGATCTGTTTCTACTATTCTATTTTTAATATTTCTATGAAATGTGACTGGTTATCTAACTTTTCAGATGTAGTTTTTATGGGGGATGAGGATGGAAGGGTGTGGATGTGAGATAAATGGTTAATAAGAACTTACTGTCTTGTCATTATCTTTTTCATCATGAAAGAGACTTTCAGTGAGTAGCTCATTACATATATTGTACATTCTTTTACATTTTTCAGTTTAAGGCAGAACCTTAAAATCATTTCTCAGCAGGTTAGCTGTGATCTCATTTTTAAGTCAAACCAAATAGATGTTGACTTTAATTCTGCCAACTGTAAGTAAATATTACAGGCATGTAGAAAAATTTTTTTTTCTAGTAAAAATTCCAATTATGGAAGAGAGAATATGAGAGGAGATGTACACATGCCTGTAGGGATGATGTAGGGAACAGGGGCTGTGGGTGTCATTATATGGGTTTAAAAGATTGAGGATGAGAAGTAGGACTAGGGAGTGTAGGCAGGTTCTCAAGAGCATTTCTTTCCAATCATCTAGTCCAGCCATCCTTTTTGTTTGTATGAGGAAGTCTGTGAAGTAATCTCATAAACAGCTTCTCTAGGTTTCCTAGGGACAATTTTATTTTTCCTTCTACCTCAATTGAAGTTTTTTGATAGGAACATGTATCCATTTCTATTTCTGTCATGGAAAATAAGATTTGATAACATGAAACTTACCTTCTTTAACACTTTTATGGGGTGTATTTGTTCTTTGCTTTGGTAGAGGTATTTGCTTGATAAGCATGTTAAATGATTTTATCCAACATGTTTTTGTTTCTTTTCTGGATATTTAATTGAATACCATAAATATAATGATGACATTTCTTCCAATCAAGTCTATTCTGACACCAGAATCTAAGTTCTTTAACATTATAAAGAAGGATTTTTCCAAGTCAGAAAAAATTTTCTTCACTAAAGTGAAAATATTTTAAGCTGTGATGACAGTAAAGCTTAACAATAGGTTGTTTGGACTGGAATAAAGATAACACTGGAAATGAAATTTTTTATGTAACTGGTTGTGGGCTGTTCACTTAGTTTTTCTAGCTGGGATAAAATCCAACCAAAAACATGTGATGTAGTCTCCTCTAAGAATGGAAACACAACTGGAGATAATAACGAAAGGAACTTAATACCTTAGAATTGGCCACTAAAATCTTGTTTAGTCTCTTTTTGGCATCTGGTGTCTTAGTTACTTGCTTTATTCTGTTATTTAGCCCTCTTGTAGTAGTTAACCCATTATATTATGACCATTTGTTGATGTGCTTGTTTCTCCCATGAGAGTGTGAGGTCCTGATCTTATTATGCGTTTTTGTAAGTGAATGCCTAGTGTAGTGCCTGGTATGTCGCTAGTGCTCAACAATGTGTTTCTTGAACCAAAGGGTGCTCAACAGATACTATCATTCACGTTTTAAAATCTATTTGTCTTTAATAAGTAGAAACTGGTCCTCTCCTCTGAAAATTTTATTTTCTTCATGTAGCATTAAGGATGGAAGTACCACACAGAGAGGCAATTTCAGAGGGAGAATTTCAAATACGTTCTAAGTGTTGGTCTACGTGTTTGTGGTCTGACGTGGGGAGAAAGGATTTTAGAGAAAACAATTGGTGAGCACTTACCAGGAAAGAACACCAAGAGTCACTTTTGGGAGAAAAGAGATTTGTGAGCTGCTAGTCTCAAACTCTCCATCCACAGTGAGAGAGACAAAGTGGCCCCTAGGTTTTGTGTTTTTTGTAGTTTTTCTTGTAGTTGATTTCTAATCTCATAGTACTGTAGTCAGAAAAGATGCTTGTTATGATTTCAGTTTTCTTTAGTTTACCAAGGCTTGCTTTGTGGTCCAGCGAAGCATCTATCTTAGAGAATATTCCATGTGCACTTGAGAAGAATGTATTCTGCTGCTTTTCGATGGAAAGCTCTATAGATATCAGTTGAGTCCTTCTGGTCTAATGTGTAATTTAAGGCCTGTATTTCCTTATTGATTTTCTGTTTGGATGATCTGTCTGCTGATGTAAGTGGGGTGTTAAGGTCCCCCACTATTACTGTGTTACTGTCGATTTCTCCTTTTATGTCTGTTAACAGTTGCCTTATATATTGAGGTGCTCCTTTGTTGAGTGCATGTATATTTGCAATTGTTATATCTTCTTCTTGGATTGATCCCTTGATCATTATGTAGTGTCCTTCTTTGTCTCTTGCAATAGTCTTTGTTTTAAAATCCATTTTGTCTGATAGAAGTTTTACCACTACAGCTTTCTTTTGATTTCCATTTGCATGGACTACCTTTTTCCATCCCCTCACTTTCGGTCTGTATGTCTCTAGGTCTGAAGTGGGTCTCTTGTAGATGGCATACATACAGGTTTTATATTGGCCCCTAGTTTTTAGAAGAAGTATTGCAAGAGAAGAGGGAACTCACCTTGTGATTAACAAAAAATGAAGCTGCCTGAATTCTGTCCCTGGATACTTGTTAATTATGGATGGGATGGGTTGCTTATGCATATAGTTCTGGGTGGGTCCCTCGGATGTCCTCTACCCCTATTATGAGGGAAACAAGTTCAGAAGAAAGGGAGAGTAAGGGTGAAAATGGGCAAGGCCATTCTTTTGAGAGATCAATATGAACAACAAAAGTTGTAAAAAGAGAACGTTTCTCTACCTCAGTAAAAGTAATATTAGCGTCTTCAAGAGTAGCAGTGTCAACATAAGTGGACATAGGAAAAGCAAGACCAACATCAGGGAAGCCAAGTCAATCATCCTACAATACCGTGCTAACCTCCACAGAGAGTTAAGCAAAATTTAAGCAAAAATAACATTTATTTAGCAGACCTTTCAGTATATCTTCACCAACTTCGGTTTTTTTCCCTAGGGAAAGAAGGTAATCCAGCTTTGTTCAGTAAATATTATTTTCACAAGATGGTAAATGAATATTAGAACACTTAGAAGGTTTACAGAATTACATCAGACATGCAGGACATATGATTATCTTTTTATTCATGAGATTGCTTAGTGGATTAAGAAAAGAAAATTGAAGCCAAATTTCTTTTAATGGGGTGGTTGGGTGGGAGTTAATGGAAAATGTTTTAAAGTAGAAAGTATCTGACTATCTGTTTAAAGAGCGTAATGTTACTGATTCAGCTAAAATATAATGGTTGTTTATAGAAATTATAGAAATCCTTGATAAGAGCACATTGACAGATGAGGATAAGTACTTTTGAAGGTTAGTTCTGTACACAGCTCAACTGTTTTTTCTCACTGTTAGGAACCTAAGTACTCTATCAGTCTGTGATTAGATTGGGATGCCAGACAAGAACCTGTGTAATCTTGCATAAAACTCAATTATTGTTCCTAAATAATTGTTGTCAGATCTTAATAAAGCCCTCTCGCTACAGAGAGATAAGACGTTTCATTCTCTCCCTGTCCTACTGGGAGGTGTAAATATATAATTAAATTTGGCTGCCATTAATCACTTTCAAATTGTCTCAGGCTTTCAAATATAAACCATTCCAAATCCCACTTTGATTAAAAATCATGGGCAACTCAAGTTCACTAGAATGTTGGGGGGTGGGTAAAGTTATGATCTGTAAAATTCACAAAATGTGCATTTTTAAGAACACATTTTTCATAAGTTATATAAAGCCCTTGACCACTCATTCTTAACATTTGGATGTGTTTACATCAACAACTCTTTCTCTTGACTATGGGTATAATTTACTTCATGTTTATGGTAGTTTTTGTTATTTACTAGACATTGTGGATGATGCATTTTAAAGTTTATCTTCTACTAAAGGATGTTAATGGAAGATCACCTTGATGCTGTGGAGGTTTGGATTTAGGCTCTGCTATCGTGGGTCTGTTTTGCTTTTAGTCTGATGGTATGTTTTAGTCTAGGGATATGGTCCTTACTCCCAAGGTACGAACCCAGCAGTGGGTTCAGTGGAAAGCGTGGGGTGTTTATCATGTACTGGAGTATATCCCAAGCCCCTGTAATTTGGTAGGACTTGTATTCAAACCTCTGACTCCCCAGAAGCATGCTTAGCTTTTCAGCCTTCCAGCTCCTGCTTTCCCTTGTGTTTCTAAAGATCATCTTGTTGTGAAGTTGTATAACATATTTTAGGTCTACCCTCTCTGTGATTCTGTCCTTTCCAGGATTTCTCCTCCTCAAATTCCAGTGGCTTTGACAGTTCCAGATACCTTTGACTCCTTAGCTTAGTAAGACTTCCATTATCTGCTTGCATTCTACTCCTTTTGTGCTTCATGAACTGGGGAATACCTTCAGGGAAAAAAGGTGTATAAAAGTAGGTTTCTTGTATTTTTTTTTTTTTTTTCAGTTTGAGGCTTGTATCCTTTCTAGTTTCTGTCTGCTTTGATTGCTCTCTGGTACTTTTAATATTTCATCCGGCGTTTTTAATAATTATAAGCAAGAGAGTTGGTCTGATAAAAGTTACTCTGCTATTATTTTTAATAGTTAAGAACTATAATTTTAAAGGAGTCTTTCAAAGTTTTCTGCATACCACTTAGGAGATAACTAGCACAGTGTTTGTTATATAGTGGAAACTCACCATGCGTTACGTAGGCTCCTGTGGATGGGTGATTGCATTTGAGAATCTACTTTTTGCCGAAGTGTGTAACTTGAAATCTTACTCGAAACTACATTTTAAAGTAAATTATTATAAATGGAAAGTGTTATAAAATATAACTTTGTGTCACATTTTACCTAAAATTTACCTTTTAGCTAGCTGTAAGAAAGATTAAACCTTAACAGGCAACAATTTTCCTTGCCAGGATTAGGGAGTGATGCTCGTGGTCCAGGCCCCCTAAAGCCATCCAAAAAGACTGGAGCCATTGCCTTTTCTGTCCTCTTGATAAGTTTCTGAATAATCGCAAGAGAATAGAGATACTCAGAATCTTCCAGAGCCTGGCTAGCTTATAGTAGAGGATGCCTTAGCAATGTTTGTATATGGTGGTACTGCCCTAGAAAGGCATTTTCAGAAGTCATGGCTGACTCAGCATTTTCCCCTTTCACTCACCTTGTTGGTGCATTCAGTGCTGTTCAGGGGCAGTGTCAGATCAAAGAAATGCACTGGGGAAAATATCAACTGTTACATCGCTTTCTGTTTCTTCTCTGCTGAAACTGGTTCTGCCAGCAAGTTTCCTTCAAGATAAAGAATATTTTTAAGGCAATAGTTCAATCAAAATTAATGCAAAAACTCTGATAAAAAAATCCAAATTTTTAAAAAAAGAGGTCAGTACTGTTGATTTCTTTCTTTTGCCCCAGGCTCTTGTATGGTTCAGTCTGGCACTGGAGGGTGGATTAAGGCATCTGGAAGAGCCCTGCCTGGTGACATGGAGAGGATGGGTTTTTATACCAGATAGGTTTGAATTTGAGCCCTAATTCCTGTCAGTAATTGGATCTTTGGCCAGTTAAAGAATACTATACTAGTTAACATTTATTGAGCACTTATTACATAATAGAATCTATGCTCAGTTGAGTTCTTTATATGCATTATTTTAGTCCTCGTGTAAGGTAAATAGTCTTAATATCCCTGTTTTACCAATGAGCATATGGAAAACTCAAAGAGGATAAATAATTTGCCCAGGATCACATAACTTTTAAGTAGCTGACCTGAGATACGCTCTTTGTGATTGCTCTGAGTTTCAGTTTGCCTATCAGTAAAATGGGACAAAATGACTTATTTTAAAGTGGTGGTTCAAACGGACCTTCTGAAAAGGAAATGTGGAACATTTGAAAGTGTACCAAAGGTGGCTTTGCAGATCAGGATTATGATTAAAACTCTACTTTATATAGTTTCTGACTTTAAAGTAGAGACATAGGTAGTCCTGGGCAGCTGACATAATACTGGAATATTGAACTTGCTGGTAGCTACATGAGTGTACATGGGCCAGGCTTGGCTAATGTGCTGCATTTCTGAGAACTGGCCTTGGACTGGAAATCTCAGTACAATTCATGCAGATGAAATATTAGAAGAGGGCAGTGAAGGTGGCGATAGAGGATACTGTGTACTAAAATGCTCTTTAGTAGAGAAAACCAAACTTCAAAACTTGAAACTTTGTCCTTCTTTTTGCTAATGGAAGGGGAGCAAGTCCAGACAGGTTTTATGCAGCTGTGATACAGGGACAGGTCAAATTCTCCAACTTCTGATGAATGATGCTGCCAGCACGGAAGTCACAGGTTGTTAAGTATAGTGCCTTGTACTTGCACAGTGAGTTTTAGATGTATGTCTGTGAGGCTTTCCTTTTTTAGGATTGGAGATCTGGACCCTTTAACAGTACCATTCTTAAGCTATTCTTATTAACATTTATGTCCTTGAAAACATCCTTTAACAAATATGTTAAGTGTCCCTGAGGAATTTTTTCATAAAGCATGTCTTGATTACCAGCTTCTTATCAATATATAACAACAGAATTCCTATATTATTTTTAACTAATCTTTATTCTTTAGGTTGGAAATTTTATAAACTTCAGTGTGAGATACAGAAGCAGGAGAAGGTGGTTCTTAAGCTTTGTCTGTATCCTTTTGCCTGTCTTGAATAACCGCCAGTAAGTTAAATCAACTAATTTTGGCTTGTAAACCTGGCACGAATAGATAGAAGTTTAGCTAGGCCTCTTTCAACACAGTCCCCAGGTTAACCATAATCCTAAGTAGAGTTTCTTTCTTATTGTTCCATTGTGGCATGTCAGCACTATTAATTTCATGTAGTAATTCTCTTATCCCCTTTCTTCTTGTGAATAAGCAGGATGAGAAATATTTCTTTTTTCAGGACCTGGAGTAACTTAATTAAATCCTTCATTTAAAATTTTGGCTATCCATCCTTCATCAAGGCTAGCAAGATTGAGTACAAAGCAGTTGAGGGCATTGGAATGTGATAAAAAAAATGTAATTATCTAGAAATTTCCAAGCACTTTTTTTTTGTTAAGCTAGCATGAATGTGTGGGCGTGGTGGGGGTTTTTGTTAGGCCCTCTTCACAGCATCTTGTAGCTAGGAATTTTGTAGCTAGGAATAATTTAATGTTTCCTCCGCCCCCACCCTCCTGTGTGTGTCGTGTGTCTGTCTGTCTCTGGTGTGTATGTGTATTATGTGAGTGTTTCATATTTGTCTTAGTTGAGGTTGACTTTACATCCTGATGTAAGGTAAATTACAGTTTCTCTGCTTCTTCCCGAAGTTCTCTATATCCTATTAATCCATCATCAATAATCTTCACTAGCACTTCCTCCTCTGTGTTCAAATGTATTACCAACTCTTATAGTGATGCCTTCAGCCTTCCCTTATTAATGCAGTTACCTTCTGTTTAAAATGTTCTTCTCCTGAAAAGGGAACTCTCCTATACTGTTGGTGGGAATGTTGTTTGGTGCAGCTGTTTTGGAAAACAGTATGGAGATTCCTCAAAAGACTAAAAATAGACTTACCGTATGATCCAGCAATCCCACTCATGGGCATATATCCAGAGGGAACCTTAATTCAAAAAGATACATGCACCCCAATGATCATAGCAGCACTGTTTACAATAGCCAAGACATGGAAACAACCTAAATGTCCATCAACAGATGACTGGATAAAGAAGTTGTGGTGTATATATATATATATATAGGAATACTACTCAACCATAAAAAAGAATAAAACAATGCCATTTGCAGTGACATGGATGGACCTGGAGAATGTCATTCTAAGTGAAGTAAGGCAGAAAGAGAAAGAAAAATACCATATGATATCACTTATATGTGGAATCTATAAAATGCCACAAATGAACTTATTTACAAAAATGGAAAGTGACTCACAGAAACAGAAAACAAACTTATGGTTACGGGGGAGGAAGGGAGTGGGAAGGGATAAACTGGGAGTTTGAATTTACAGATATTAACTAATATATATAAAGTAGATAAACAACAAGTTCATACTGTATAGCACAGGGAACTATAGTCAATATCTTACAGTAACTTATGGTGAAAAGGAATATGAATGTGAAAAGAAAGATTATGAAAGAACATATTTGTATGTTCATGTGTGACTGAAGCATTAAGATGTACACGAGAAATTGACATGACATTGTAAACTGACTATACTTCAATTAAAATATATATACATATATATACACACACAAAAATAAGTAAATAAAATGTTCCTCTCCCAAATGAACTCCTACTTGGATCTTTATGAAAAGAAAGTGAAGACAAAGACCAATAAAGGCGTTATTAAGTGACAGGTGGTATTACTCAGTAAGCACATCCAACTGGAACAGTATATCCAGTTTTTTTCTTTATGTAAGTATGAGGACAAGGTAGGTGTTGAAGAGAAAAGAACCTGATTATGCCTTATGTCAAATGGCAGCATGCAGGGTACTGAGTCTGTGTAGATTCAGGCCACTTTCCTGCAGTTTCTATATCTGTACTGTATCCTGAACACTACTTGAAAGTCAGATAGACTCTGAGGCACTTTAGGACTCTCACTCTTTGTCTTAGTCAGCTCAGGCTGCTATAAGAAACTACCAAGGACCAGGTGGCTTAACCAATAGACATTTATTTCACACAGTTCTGGAGGCTGAAGTCCAAGATCAAGGTGCTGGCTAGCTTGTTCCCTGTGAGGACCTTCTTCCTGATTTACTGGTGGCCGCCCTCTCACTATGTCCTCACATGGTGGGGAGAGAAAGCTCTAGTCTCCTTTTAAGGGCACTAATCCCATCATGAGGACCCTACTCTCATGACTTCATCTACCTAATTATCTCCCAGAGGTCCCCCTTCCAGATAACATCACATTGGTTATTAGGGTTTCAACATAAGAATTTTGAGGGGACACAAACACTCAGTCCATAGCACTCTTCAAAGAAAAGTTTAATTTTCATCTTACTGGTATTTATTGAGCTGGTTACTCTGATTAAGCACTGGGCTGGATGTTGTGAACTAGACATAAAGGCCCAAGAGGCCTGTGCTGTCTGACTTTCTTATTCACAAGTATCTATACCTCAGGATGGTCTGCTAATGAATGTTGCTTCTCCTGCATAAGATGTGGTGGCAGTCCTCTGATGTCTTGCCATCTTTTTTTTTTTAAATTAAATTAAATTTTTTTTGTTTTTTGGGGGGAAGGTAATTAGGTCTATTTATTTGTTTTTAGAGGAAGTGCTGGGGATTGAACCCAGGACCTTGTGCATGTGCTCTACCACTTGAGCTGTACCCTCCCCCTGTCTTGCCATCTTGTTGGGGAGATGAAGCATGCATGTGTGTGTAAAATAAGAGAGCCTGCAGGTGCCCAGAGTAGCGGCACAGGTGATGACAACTATGCAGATTCAGACAAGGAAATGACTGCTATGGGACACAAGACTAAAACCAGAGAGTTTTTCTGTGGACCACTTATAATCTGAGAATAAATTTGAGAATATTGACTGTGTGCCTTAGCAGATGAATAGGTAGAAGGATGGAAGTAGAGAGACTGAGGGGGCTAGAAGGGCTATTATTATTACCTGGAATAATCATTACCAATATCTTTATCATTTTTTTCTTAATGCCACCATTTAAAAACTTTTCTACATCTTGGTTGCTCTCTTCTTTTTGTACTTCAGTTTGTGTGAGGTTTTAGTAAACCAGTAGGTATATTAATCTGGTTTTACAATGACAGATAACTGATTTAAAAAAATCATTCCTTTAGCACATGTTGGCCTGATGCTTGAAGATAGACTGTCTTGTGGGGTGAAGAGGGGACCAGGGGATAGGAAGAGAGGGCAGCTGGGAGCAGTCATCTCTCCCCTCCTCCAGACGTTTTCAGCCTTGACTGTTGAGTCTTATGCTGCTCCCAGAGCAGAGTGGCCAGGTAGGCTTGTGGATACCATTTACAGGGGAAACTCAGAATTCAAGAATCTCTGAGGCAAGAAAAAGAGTGGGTTGGGATAGGAGGAGAGATGAAAAAACAGAGACACTACAGACGGCATCAGTTTTCATAGACGGCATCACACGTTCTCCTAGCTGAGAATTCAGGTATCCCGACCTCAGATCCCTTCTGTCCAGCATATCATTGGCCTGATCCAGTTCATTTTAGAGATCCAGAGTAAGCAAGCATCTGTTAGGCAGATCTCTGGTTACCCCAAATTAGCTCATGTCCTCTACTACTTGTTTTCTCTGATTATATAGTACATATCCAAACCCTCAATTATCTAGCGTAAACCAGGGATGCCTATTCTGTGTGGAAAACATTTGACAGTGGTTGTGATCCTTTTGCCAAGATCATGGTAGCGCCTTAGCCCTTTAACCTCCTGTCTCTTTAAGATTTTGAAATGCTGTTTCTTATTGTGTAAGCCAGAGACATCTCCATGAAGAATTATTTTACTGGGCAACTTGCCCCTTCTGAAACCTCACTCATCCTGAAAAGTACCTCAGGAACCTCTCTGACTTTAATTTTTCTGTCTTAGTTCTATTTGTATATAATATTTGTGGTGTCTGGTTCTCTGTCTCACATTGTTAAAACTCATGGCCTTGAATTTCTGGGTCACTCCTAAAACATGGACAGAACTTGATTACTAATGAAAGTTGACTCATTTCCTTCCAGGCAAAGGCTGACCTTGACAATCAGAGTTCATAATTAATCTTCAGAGATGCAAACTCTCTAATTATGGGACATCACCTATTCTTTCCTAAATTTTATAAGAATTAATGAGAACATTCTGAGCTGGGGAAGATAGACACACTGTTGAGAGGGTATGTAAAAATTATATCTGGAAAAAGGTCCTACCTACATGAACTTAATTAAGTGGTTGACTTCCTGCAAGTTTAAATTTGGTACATCTCTTCCCAGACCACAGTTTTACATACACGTTGGTCATTTTTGGTCTTGTGTAACTTATCAGCAGATCAGATTCCATAAAGGGACTGCAGTGTCTACCACCATTCTGTGCTGAAGAAAACAGGCTCTCATGTTGGCCAGATGTCTTGGGGAAGATGGTAAGGCCTTTTTTTCCCCTTTTAGGCTCAGAGTTCCTCTTTATTTTCCATATCTTGTTTAAAAATATTGCTCTTTCTCTTTTGCTTATTCTTTGCTTTCTTATGCTTCCTGTGAAGGGTTAGCTGAAAGTGTGAGTTATGCAACAATTCATTTACACAAGCGTGTGTTGAACTGTCTGTGCACTTAGAAGGATGACAGGGAGCCCCTACTTGGAGTGGGTCAGTGGTCAAGACAGATACAACCACTGACTCCAAGCATTACAGTCAGCAAGCATCATTACATTCTTGAGCAGTATTGCTGAGGGACTTCAAAAGTCGGAATTGTCATCATACTTAGGAGGTTGAAGGGATTTTGACGAGCACCTTTCCCAGTCATCTTGTTTGGTATGTGAGGAGCCCAAGGCTTAATATGGCCAAGTGACTTAGCCTGCATTACATAACTGATTAGAAAGTAGACTGGGACTAAAAGATGTTTCTCACACCCTGTTAGGTGATCTAAAGATTCACACTGTTTCTTTTCATTCTTGGTGCTAACTTTCAAGGAACTGATGTTCAGGGTGAATATACAGAGAGAAGAGGAGAAAAGAGGAAGAGAGAAAAGCATAATGAAAAACCCCCAACAATTTAGGGCTTTTATGAAGCAGTTTGAAAGACCAAGAATTTTAACTTCAGCTATACATTTTTATTTTTTAACATTCCATGAGACAAAACAATGTGGGAATTCTTTTGAGTTCCTCCTGTGGGGGTCTTTAATCCTCTTTAAGGATATTAAAATCCAAGGGGCAGTGGAACATACCTAATTCAGTCATACAATTTTAGAGTTAAGGGGAATATTAGAGATTATTTGGCCTAGCATCTTAATACATGAGGAATCTGAGGCTCAGAGAGGTAAAGTGGCTTGTTCAGGATTAATATCCAGTGGCAGAGCCAGGGCTGATGAAGAGGAAGGGTCTGCGGGGAGCCACTCTATCAGAAAGATCTGGGAACATGCTAAAGTCTTGGGTAAGATTTTTGTAAAACAATATACTAATTATATTTTTATTCTTATTCATATAAAAAACAAACTCATAACTACATACCTGTCTGTCTGTCTGTCATTCTGTCTATCTATCTATCTATCTTTCTATCTGTAAGTATGGCCAAAGTACATCTCACCTATCACTCACTGGACATGGGTTTTTTAAGCAGAATGGTGCAGGAGGATGTAGCCACATCAGGTGTGGCTTTGCCCTGATTTTGTTTAGTGAGTGGAATGCTTCTCAGGATGCATTGATTTTCACTTTGTATGAACTTGAGTGCATTACTTTCAAGATTCTTGTTTGATACTCAGTTTCTCTGATTTGGAAGGCCACAAATCATTGTAATGTCTAAGTTTCTTTTAAACCGTTTGGGCCATGGTCCTATATTTTAAGGGAAGTAGTGGTTTTTGTCTTGAGTCATCACATTAGGGTCATACACCATAATTTTTTTTCCATGATGTCCATTATTTTTATTATCTTTGGTTCTAATTATGCAGTGGTATGGCAATTAACAATGATGATCCTTTGACCACTGGATTGACTTTCTGAAATTAAAAATAGTTTATCTGTAACAAGTGCTCCTAAAGTGGCCTGACATCTAGAAAACAAAAGAAGTTACCTAAATGGTAAGCACATATTTTGAAGGTGTTTTTAGCCTACATATACTATAATGTTGTCCTGGTCTTAGAGCAGAGATCAGCAAAATTTTTCTTAAAGTGCCAGATGCTAAATGTTTTCGGCTTTGCTGGTCAAGAAGCATACTGAGGATATGATGTAGGTTTATATGCCCCTTTAAAATGTAACCATTTGAAAAAGGTTAAAGCCAGTTTTAGCTCCTGGGCTGGAGGTACAAAAACAGGTGGCCCGTGGATTTTGCCCAGAGCAATATTTGCTGACCTTTACCTTAGAGCATAATAGCCACTTGAAACGCTTCATGTCCTTCCAGGGTACACGATGTAGACTGGAAGAACCATTCTCTGTGGCAAGATTTTTTTTTTTAATATACAGAACAAATTCTCGAAGCAGATGTTGCTGAAGTTAGAACAAAGAATTTTATCTGATCTTCTTGTATCCATTTTTGGTTGATGCCACTTTTCTAGTTGAGATGATCTATACTGGAGATCTGCACCAAAGCCGAGATCCTGTTAAATTAATGAGCATCATCAATAATATAAATAAAAATATTACATTTTTTTCTTTGACAATAGCTGTTCTCATATTGCCATGAAAGTAATAAATGTTGTAAGATATCATTGACTTTGTGAAAGTTATCCTTTGTGTGGAAAAGTTTTTTGGGTGATTATTGTGATGGTGATGATTTTAATAATTGTTTGTTCTCAAAAGCTTATAATCTAGAGGACAACAGATAAACAAACCAAATCCAGTCCCAGTTGTGTCACTGATGATAGAGCATGCTTCTAAGTACAGGCACCAGTAGGCTAAGACTCTTCACATGCATTGTAGGCATCGTCCACATGATGGGGGTTTGTGGGTTTTGCTGTTTTTGTTAAAAGAAGGCAAGAGTACATAAAATGATGATAGCCTTGGGGACTTTCAAAAGAAGTAATCTGTATGGTATCTGGATGTATGTTAGATAAATTTTCTCATTAGATCACCGTTTAGCTTTGTAGGATTTTCACTTTGTCCCTATGGAAATATAGACTTTGATTTCATACAGTAGATCAGGTGTAGGTGAAGGAATTTCCAAAGCTGAGTTGAGTTTGAATGTATACTAATACAGGCAGCATTTATAGGAAGCTTTTCTATTTAATTCAACCAACATTTATGAGTGTCATGAGTGCCAAATACTAGGCTAAAAATTACTTTATTTGTATATGCTATCTCAGTGTTTCTCAAAAATTTTTTTTTATCACTATCACCTCTTGCCCAAAAGGAGCCGTTTTAGAGTTTTTTCCCTAAACCCATGCAATTTTAATACTATAGGTATATTGTGTATCTGTGTAGCTGCTGTGGCCCTTTGGAAGGCCACAAACCATTGTAATATCTAAGTTTTTTTTTACCCCCCAAGAACCAGTGTTTTACCCCTTGGTCCTGTCTCTTATGGGAACTAGTGGTTTTTGTCTTGAAATAGCGTTCAAGACACTGTTATTTATTTCCCATGAAGTCCACTCTTAATTATCTGTGATTCGAATTAAGGCCATATACGGGATTTTGTACTGTTTCAGTGAATTTTGCAATCATATTTTTCAATTATTGATTCAATGGTTTTGCATATGTGTACATTTGATTATTACTTTTTTTGGAGAATAGTTTATTCACAATCTACAAAGAAAGATTTTTTTTACCCTCTTAAAGTTTGAAGAAATTCAGACTTTTCTTCAGCCTACTCTCACATTCAGGTTCGGTTTGATATGATTTGGGTATGATTATTTTTGAACTAGGAATCCTTTCTGATCAAACCATAAGCTTTTTGTGCTTTCTGGTTTCAGATATTTCTTGGACTTCAGAACTTTACAGGTGGTTATCTCCTTATGTTGGAGAACAGAAAGCTAGCACCCACACACAATTTTTTTTCTCTGAAATTTTGTTACTTTTTACTGCTCAGTCTCTAAAGAATTTAGCAGTTCATGCCACTGAGGCCACTTTGTAGGAAGTTCTGTCATTCAGGATCCTGGTGGTTCATGTAATGAATGTTTTATCAAAAATTAGTAAAAGATTAATAGATGTATAAAAGAAAATGCAGTCAGTGTATCTGTGTGTGTATGTGTGTGTATATATGTGTGTATGTAAGTTCATACTTTGGGGGGAAATATGATTTCAAAAATCTACTCCATATAGCTTGGCTGGCCCACTTTGATTCAGGGGAAAGTGAAGGTTAAGAAGTCTTCCATATATCAGGAATCTTAATTAGTGTTGCTAATCCTTTGGGTAAATAGCTCAACCTAGTGGTTCCCAAACTTTGAGTATATTTAAAGAGTCTTTAGGGTGTGAAGATTCCATGCACGCTTGCATTTTGCCCTGTTAAGAATATGAGCATTGAATAGTCGCATGCCATCTATATGCCAGTTATTGTCTTAGGCACTGGGAGTATGGTGAGGAACAATTCTTAGTCTGTTGGGGAAGACAAATAATCATAATAATGGGATAATGAATGATATATATTAGGGTTGCAGAATTATACAGCTGGGTGTCGTGCTTATTTCTTAAAGGAAATAAAATTTGAGCTGAAGCTTAAAGGAATTTTAGGACTTAACTATGAGAAAAGAGTGGGGAAAAGTGTGTTGCGCTGAGTGAACAGCATGTACAAAAGGTCTGGAGGCACAGGAGCCGAAAGAAGTTGAGCCTAGCAAGAGTGTAAGGTGTAAGGGGGAGACGATCTTGAGATGAAAGCATTTCTCAGTCTCTTGTTTGAATACAAGGCATAATGTCAAAATCTACTAAGAATGCAATAACTTTTATAAACCTTTATGTTTTAATAATTATAACAGCATTTACAGTCCATTTAAATATAGATAGGACATTATTTAGTAGTCTAGAGAGTGTTTAATTAGCATTTGCAGACTCCATGCAGTAACTGTATAGTGCGTCGCTTGGGGACAACTGGCTTAACTCATTCATTTTTCCTATTATTGTGAAGAATGCTCTTTGTAAACTCATATATGTTTAGAATATGCATGCCATGTTTTAATCACAAGTAGACATTTTCTCAGGGTCCAGTGCAGTGAAATATGGTAAGGTACCGATTGTGTGCTCCAAGACAGAGGAAAGGCCACCTTCCGTTATAGGAGCAACACAAGCCTTTCAACGCTGTTTGTGTGCCCTTGCCCAATCTTTCAAGTGATGATTGAAGAGGCGAGGCTCTCAGTTCAGCTTTTGAGTTCTGATAAATGAGCCCAGACTATAAATTGGAAGATAAGGGTGTTTGCAAATTCTTGTGTAAATAAAGCATGGGTTCCCATTGCAGTGGTTACTGATTTCATAGTCTCAGATGAAGATGAACAATGCTGTGAATTAACAGCTTTAAAGCTGCAGCTTCTTTTTGGTTTGTATTTATTAAAATCAGTGTGTGTTTACTGCTTTATTCAGATGAGGGGGGTGGTGAAAAACCTGAACACATGGAAACCAAGTGAGGTGGCATTTCAGCAGATAATTCCCAGCCTCACAATTCCCCGTGAAATTCTTTTCCTGTGGGAAACTTTTAATTTGGAAGCATTCAGCCTAATGTGGGAACCAAGATTAACATTTTCTGAAATACTTCTACAAGAAAAGCAGAAATGTTCTGTTCAGGAAGCTGAATTTACATAGTAGAAAAATGGGCTGTCCTGCAGTATTTGGTAGTCTTTGTTTATGAGTTGTGGTAAAAAAAGGAAAAAGTTGTGTGTGTGTGTGTGTGAGTGAGAGAGAGAGAGAGAGAAATTGTATATTTGTCTTTGTTTCCTTTACATCAAACCAGCAAAGCCCTAGAAAGTGTGTTTTACCACAAACAGCCCAGCACTGGGCCCTAACACTATACGTGAATACATTTTTTCAGTTCTTTTTGTTTTTAATTCTTGCTGACTAAGCCATAATGTTTCCTTTTTTTTTTTTTCTTTCTTTTTTGGGTGAGGGGAGGTGACAATGGGAATGGCAAGAAGTCAACATGACAGAGCTCTTCCCTTTTCGTCTCCACTTTACCAGGAAGTTAACAAGAAGTATTCCTGTACTTTTTTTAAAAAACAAATTCAGTAGTTAGCATAACCCAGTTAGTTACCTTTACACAGAGTTACAGAATTAAAAAGTTAACAGTGATGAGATATCAGATTGGGGGTACCAGGAGGAGGGGGACGATGAGGTCGGACAAGTAGGTTGCGCCTCTTGAAGGCCAACTGAAGAGTTTGGACTTGATTCTGTAGGCTCTGGGGCATTAGAAGTTTGTAAGCCAGAGCCTTGGGAATTACATGTTACATAGGAACTTTAACTGGTTACAGTTAGCCTTGGCTGTTAGCAATTATTTTTATCTACTTTAACGGGGGCTGGGGGAGGGGGCAGGAAACTAAGCTGGCATTATGGTCACAGGAAAGAACAGACTGATTTGGGGCCTTTTCAAACTGCAGACCTTTGTTACTGACCAATGCTTAATTTGGTTTCTGGGTTTTGTTTTTTTTTTTCCCTCTGCCCTTACCTCATTTACCTTAACGACAGCTCCCCCGCTTCAGAGCTCAACTAGGGCAGGCTGCCACTGCGGATTGGGGGGCCGAGAGGCCCAGAGCAAGAAGAAAGTGGGTTGAAAGCAGAGTTCTGTTTAAAGAATTTTCTGCTGGAAGCCAGCCCAGAGGGAGTAAAGAGGAGCTTTAATGAGGAGCAGCTGCAGGGCCGATGCAACCCACATGAGACATTTTTTTCCCCTCCGTTCCACATTCTGTATAGTTTTTAAAAAATCATGATTTTGAAATAGATGTTTTGTAAAGCACGCCTCTCTTTTTCTACTTCTTGTATGTGGTGGAGTTTTGCTTTGTGGTTTTATTTTTTTAATGACCAAATCCTTACGGAAAAAAAAAAAAAAAAAAAAACCCCAAAAACAAAAAACTAAAGGCAGAGCTGCAGCAAAGCCCTGGATGCCATTTGGGCTCACCCTGCTGATACAGAACATTCGGTGGAGAAAACAAGGGAGGGAGAACACTGGCTTTTATTTGGAAAAGGGGCTTATTTCCTGCTCAGACTTCAGTCATCTTGGAGCTGACACAAGCTGCTACAGTGTTTTAAGCTTTTCTCTAGACGAGTGGCTATTCACTTAGGAAACTTGAAAGAACAAGTTTTTCTGTCCTGTATTACTAGGGAGACGGACCCCGAACTGCAGCCATTGCCAGATAGATTGGAATTGCTGTTCACATCCCCGCTCTGTTGAAATCTGTACAGTGGCTACATGTAAACGAATTCAGGCTGCTGGTGACATGTGAGAGTTGGGGTCTGGTTTTCATCTGCTTTATTGAGGGGGGACTGTATGGGCAACCTTTCAGTTGGAATGTGTTCCAGTTCCATTAGGAGGGATCCCTTGTTTCTCCCTCTTTTCTTCCCTCCTTCCCTCCCCTTTACCCCACTCCCTCTGTGTGTGTGTGTGTGTGTGTGTGTGCGCGCAGGAACAATGAGAGGGGACCTCTTCATGTCAGAAATGGCGGACTTTTTCAGAAAAAGGCATGAATATATCTGTGATGGAGCTGATAAGTATTCAGGTTAGTTTATGAAACTAGTTTACAGGGAAGAAGCCCCCCCTCCCCTCCCCAGTTTCCCTGTACTCGCAGCCTCCTTTGTGAACTCTGTTCTCTCAGAGATCCGCAGCCAGAGAAGGGGAGAGACTAGGAGGAAGTCACTGAGAGAACTGCTTAGATGAGTGATAAATTCCGTCCCGGGAGGAGGGCGTTTATATAGTTGGGGAGCAAAAGGCCAAGTGTTAGATTTATTCGGTTATTTTTTAGAAATTTTTTTACATAAACCTTCAGTTCAAGATGTGGGCTATTTCCTAAAAATTGTTCTGAGGTGACATTATAGATCTGTAGATTTGTAAGGGAACTTGGATGATAAAATCAACTCAAGCCATCTCAAGAAGAGACCTATTTAAGCTCTTGTTTTCAGCAGAGTCTTAATTCCTACTCAGACTCACAGGGTGTACGGTATACTTGTATTACAGTTGAACAGAGATTTGCAAAGTTGAAAGGTCTCCTGCCTTAGGAAACAGGGGTCCTTTACTTTTGGCTGCCTCACTTCCCCGCCTCTCCCTTTTCTTCCCATGTCCATAATTCTGCTTAGCCTCCGGGGTGTGAGGGATAATCTTGTACCTCAGTATGTTTCTTATGGTGACCTTGGCCTTTGTTCTACCAGGCAGAGCACAGTGTGGGGTTGGTAAGGTATTTTGTAACAGGTTTGGTTTGAGAGACTGACTTTATCCATCATGTGACATTTAACCTGGTTTGGAATGAAGTACTTAGTGGTACATAGGAGTTCAAGGTATTCAAGGCACCTGCACCAGGGTCTCTAGACACGCCCTTACCCACCCACCCACACACACAAAATCAACTGGGAGTTTGAGAGAGGCACAGGAAGGACATAACAGTGGCTTAAATGAAGAAGAGTCATATTGATAGAAATAATGTAATGTATAACATAGAATGTAACTACTGTTAGATCAGAGATGGGTGAGATGGTTTGGAGAAAGCTTTAAGCAGATCTTTGAAGCCAGGATAGAAAAAGGAAAAATAACTCAGACACGTATCAGATGGGAAAGTGTGATATTTCTTACTGGAAATTAGAAAGAAGATTTTTACATAGGAAACAGTAGAGAGTGTGGAAATAATCTTGAGTGTTTAAGTTATGGGTTACTAGGGAGTAAGACATTTGGTAGGAGTGAGGCAGACAGATTCTAAGGAACTTGGATTTGAAGGGCTGAGCAGTAAAGCTAGTTTCCAAGCAGAGAAGTGACATGACTAAAATTATTCTTGAGGAGTATTATTCTTTAAGTGGTGTGCTTAGTTTCAGTGAGCAATTTTCTGGCTTTCCTTATGGAAAGGTGTGGATAGGATGCTGGTGTAATTAAGATGATAGAGCTGACTGAATAGGTGCCAGTCTTGGGGAAAGACTTTGTAGAATACTTTCAGCTAAGTGCTATTATATGTTTTCATGAAGAATCTAGAGATACATTTGTAGATGACGCAAAACTGGGGAAATTTCTAGATTTACAGACAACAAACTTGGGGCAGATCCGTTAGCTTTGGTGTCCTTATCAGTGTAATAGGGTTCAGACCAGCTGGCTTCTGAGGTTTGGTACAGGGATGAAATTATGTGATTAGATGAATAAAGTGTAAAAGTTATCTCAATCAAAGAAACTTGGGGTAAAGATTCAGCATGAAAGAAAGAAATGACAGTTCCAATTACTGGGTTCGATGAACACGTACAAATACAGGACGGGAGAAATAGGGCATAAAAGTAATTCATGTGGGGGGGAAATGGGCTTTTCAACGACTGTGTGTTTGGTAGTACATAGGAGTATTTTGTGACTTCTAGAAAAGTAAATGTAGGTTTGGGCTGCAGCAGTAGAAACAACAGTGTCTGGCACACAGGAGGTGATGGTCTAGCTCAGCACTGTGCTGGTAAGAACATATATGCTACGTGTTGTTTTTTTTTTTTCTTCCATTTTGGGCCCTACCTTTTAAAAGAAGTTTTGGATGAACTAGGAGCACCTTGTTGAAGGTAGGCAAGATAGTCCAGTTTTGAAGTACATGGACTCTGGAGTTAAACCTAGATTTGTGTCCTGCCTTTGACGTCTGCTAGCTGTGAAATCATCTTTCTAAGCTTTAAGGTCCTCATATTCAGAATTGAGATCATAGGGTAACATACTGTTACAGGGACTAATAAAAGAGATAATGGCTGTAAAACGCTTAGCAAATACGTAACACACAGTAAATGCTTCGAAAATGTTGGTCACTGTCATTATTATTACCATTGTTATCTTAAGCGTGAGAGAGCCACTGAAATGGTGAGGAAGTCTGGAATAGTCCAAAGCATTGAACCCTGGAAAAAAAGAAAACAGAGTCAACATAGCTATCTTCAAATTTTTGAAGGGTCACATGTGAGAGAAGCAGAAGGCTTGTTCCTTTTTGTTCTAGAAGACAGGCATAGCCTGCAGGCAGAAATTGTAGAGAGGCAGAATTATTTTTTTTAAATAAGATATGATTCACATACTATTAAATTCACTCTTTTAAAGTGTACAATTCAGTGGTTTTTTTCAGACCTGAAAAACAATGTCTAAAAGATCGACTTTTCCAGAAAATTGTAGCTACACAATGCATTGCTCTTAGGACATAGTTTCCAGGTGTATTCAGAGTTAAGTATAACCATCAACATTTTCTAATTTTAAAACATTTTCATTACCTTTCAAAGAAACTCTCTACTCCTTAGTAGTCACTCTCCAGTTCCCCTCTTCCCCGCCCCTGACAACACTAACCTACTTTCTGTCTCTATGGATTTGCCTGTTCTTGACATTTCACAAAAACAAAATTATACAATATGTGGCCTTTTGTCTCTAGCTGCTTTCACTGAACATGACGTTTTCAAGGTTCATCCATGTCATAGCATGTGTCAGATCTTCATTCCTTCTTTTATGGCAAATAATATTTCATTGTATGAATACACCACACTTTATCCATTCATCAGCTTATGGGCATTTGGGTTGCTTCCACTTTTTGTTATTGTGAATAATACTGCTACAAGTATTCTTTACAAATTTTTGTGTGGACTTATGTTTTCAGCCATCTTGGGTATATACCTAGGAGGGAAGGCAGAATTTTAAGACATCAGAAAGAAAGAGTTTGTGACAATGGGATCCACCTACACTGAAGACAGTTCTGTTGCAAAAGTAGTGAGCCAGTACCTTTATTTTACTGAACAAGTGCATGGCTTTTGCTGTGTTTACTAGATACTGTTCTAAGTGCTTTACAGTTATTTAAAACCCTACAAGGTAGACATTGTTATTAAATCTATTTTGCAACAAGGCGGTCTAGTAACTTGCTCAAGATCACTCGTAGAGTAAATGAGATTGAAATCCAGGTGATCTGGTTCTAGTGTCTGTACCCTTAGTACAGGAACAATAAAGACTTCAAGTATTTATTGAATTCTGTTTCTCAGACACCATGCTTAACTGCTTTTATTCAAGTAGAGACTGGTGATTAACTTTTAGGGATATTTTAGAAAGAATTATTTTTTGGGTAGAAGTTACCTTAGGGTGCCTTGAATCCCAGGTTTCCAAGGATGGATAGAAGTGGGGGAAAAGCCAGTAACAAGATGTCTGGCCTGAGGCTTTTAAGATGATTAGACTTTTTCTCAGAAAGGAAACAGTGAATATTAATGATAAGTACTGCGGGAACTCGGTTAGCAAGACTTGTCAGAATATGTTAATAAGTTATAGATAATGTAAAAAGATTAACCAAAAGTGACTTTTGAGATTGTGAATGGAAGCCTTAGAAAAATGGATGCATTAAAGTTTCATGGAAAAGTGATCCTACTTTAAAAATATTTAGTTTCAAGTATTGGCAGGATATATTAGGGTAAGGAGATGACTTTTAGTAAACCGAACATATGGAACTGGAGCTGAAGGTGGTTGTTTAGAATGAAATGAACAGCAACAAAAATAACATGCATAAGAGAGAAAAGAGCAGTGCAGCCCAGACTTCCCTTTAAGGTGGCTGTAGTTGATGGGGAAGAAGAAGTAGAGGAATCAGTAATCTAGACTAAAAATTTCTAGAGCTTTGAGATAGACAGAGGGAGTCATAGAAGCCAAATGTAAAATGATGAAAGTGATGGAAGGCGTGGCCAGCAATACCTTCCATAAAGAGAATTTCCTTGTGATAAAATCTCAGATGAGATCACTGAACTTGATAAGGGGTAAGTCGTTGCTCTTAGGACATAGATTCTGGGCGATAATTAGAACGAAAGTTTTGTTGCAAAGGGACAAGTAAGAAGATGGAACAGAAAGGAAAAGTATCTGAAATTAGGCTACCATTATAGAAGTTTGGTTGTGAAGGAAGAAGAATTTGACAAGGGAATTGGGGCTTAGTGAAAAATGTAGGTTAAAAAAGACTTGTATATGTTTTAAGGTAAAGGAATAAACAGTCTATAATGCTAGAACATTTTAAATAAGAAATTAAGACTTTATTATTATACCAACAATGGCTCTAGTTTCATGTAAAACTAGGATGTGGTTCTGTATGTGGGCTTTAGAAGAATAAATCAGTTGTACATCATATCTAAGTATTATCTCACTTAGAGTAAAACCCTGAATCCTTTACAGTGGCCTAAAGGCTCTTCATGATCTGCCTCCCGGTTACATCTCTCATCGGTTTCCTGGCACTCTTTTTCTTAATCCCTTACGGTAGAGCCAAAGAGTTTTCCTTGCTATTCCTCAAACATGCCAGGACTGTTCCCAGTTTAAGGGCCTTTGCATTTGCTGTTCTTTCTGTCTTGAACATGCTTTCCCTAGCTACCTGCATGGGTCCCTCACCTCATTCAGGACTTGACTCAAACATGCCTTCTCAGCGAGGCCTTCTCTGATTTTCCTGTTTATTACTGAAATACCTCACTTATCCAACCCAGTATTACCAATGCATTCTCTTCCTATGGCCCTTACCTGTTTCACTGTTACTCATAGCACTTAACTCTGCCTAACAAATTTATTATATATTTTACCTATTAGTTTTGTTTTTTGTCTTCTTCTACTAGAATTTAAACTCCATGAGTTCAAGGATTTCCCTAGCACTAGAACCATGCCTGGCACTTAATAGGTACTTGGTAAATGTTGCATGAATGAACGAGTGTAATGTTCTTTGTGGAAACTGATATGAGAACATTCTTCTTCGTCATCAACAGCATCATTGATAAGCATGTTGGATGCTATTTATAGAATTAGGCTTCATATATTGTCTTACTCAGGAGTTGGCAAACTTTTTCGGTAAAGCACCAGATAGAAAATACTTTAGCGAGCCATGTGGTTGCCTTACAACTACTCAACTCTGTTATTGTAGTACAAGAGTAGCCATAGACAATCCCTGCATGGATGAGTATGGTTGTGTTCCAACAAGACTTTATGTATGGAGATTGAAATTTGCATTTTACATAATTTTCAAACATTTCAAATGAAATATTATTGTTCTTTTGATTTTTTCTCCCAACCATTTAAAAATGTAAAAACCATTCTCAGCTCTCAGGCCATACAAAAACAGGCAGTGGGCCAGAGTAGACCCACAAGATGTAGTTTGCCAACCTCTACTTTTACTGGTTTCTTAGTATCTTAGTTGAAACTTACTCTTATATACTTGGTAGTGAGCAACAATGTAGATTAAACCCTGCTAACAGATAATTCAGTAATACTTTTGCTTGGCTCCAGAATCTTCCATATTGTTTCATTTTTGTTTTCCTGGGAACCTTATGTTTTCATTACATGTTTATGATGCTGGTATTTAAGTGAGTTTGCATTCTCTGAGCAGATGTCACGTGATAGTGTTGGGGAGGTGGTCATGGTAGCAAAGCTGGGCGAAGCCCACCCAGGTTTAAAAGTTTGCCATTATTTACAAGGTAAATAGTTCCCATATGGGAGAATCAAGAGTTGTCAGGCAGGCTTAATGCCCAGAGGACTGTCCCTGTGAATGAGAATTGTATTTCAGTTTTTAACATCATCCATAACAGATTTCTTGAATAAGCTATAAATGCTTTTAATAATATAGCTTGGGGTTCATTTTAGCTATGCTACATGCAATTTTTGCTCCTTTACTTAAAAAATAATTAGAAAATGTCCTATTCTATTATCAAATCAAGCTGTGATTTGAATAAAGCATCATATTTTCCCTCAGTAAGTACAAAGAGGAAAAGAAAAGTTCTTCATTTGCAAAACTTTTAAGTATTTATAAGGTTTCACATACTTGATTTTGTTCAGTTCTTACAACAGCCTCATGATGTAGGTAGCTTTATTAACTATTTTTAAAGTGAGAGAACTGATAGTGGTGTTAAGTAACTTGTCCAAAGTCATAGCACCAGGACTCCACATGGACCTTCTGACCGTATGAGGAAACTTCAGTCAGTCTTTGGTCTCATTGCTGTGCCCTCTCCTCACTGCCTTTCATTCTGTAGCTTCATGTGCTCATCAAGATGCTCAGAGATCTAGCTGTTCCTGGCTCTGCCTTGCTTACTGTGCACAGCTCTGGGAAAGTACAAGGCTGTGCGGGGTTCCATCCATTACCAGCCAGAGGCCCTTCCAGCTCTGTTTCCTCCTCCAGCCATTTTAGCTACTGCGTAATTCTTCTGGGCATGTTCTTAGTTCCCGAAGATCTAGTCCTCCTTCTTTTCTCAAAATTATGAGAAGATTTTGAGAAAAGAAAATCTCCAAAGATTTCACCTGGTCAACTGATGGCTAACGAAACACCTTGGATATGATTGGCCAAGACGGGAAGGAGTGAAACAGGGCCCCAGTGCTTCAAGTCTGGGTGATTGGGAGAGTCAGGACACAGTGATTGGGTATTATAGGAATACATGATAGGACTTGGTTTTGAGGGAGATGATTTAGAGTTTGGTTGAAATGTGTTATCTTTGAGGTGATGGTGAAACAGCCTTGTAGATTTAGTTTTCTATCCTCCAAAAAGTGAAATGGAGAAATAGGTTGAACCAAATATATGGGGCGACAGCCAAATGGCAAAATTTATAGTTAGAATCAAAGACTTTGTGTTCCTTTTAAATGCTTCTTAAAGGTCCTATTTAAACAACCTCTTCATTATGAAAATGGAGACTTTCCATGCCTTTTTATGCTGTTTAGAGAATATTACACGCAGTTTGGGATGATTATATATCTTACGCATCAATAGGTAGCATATAAAAAGATTCCTCAACACACACGTGGAAAATGTTATAGAATATTATTCTTGAATTGCTTTCCTTTTTTGCTTTGGTGCTTGTATGGCACCTTAGATATTTTTTATGTTATTTTAATTATATTCTTTGCTTTTCTTTTTGTTTAGAAAAGCTTCCTGCTACTAATATCTTAACAGATTTCAGTTTCTGAAAAGCCCCTTTGATCCTTTCCCTATTCCTATACCTCGTTTTTCTTTATTACAGTTTCAGCCCCTTGAACATAACCCAGAAATTTAGATATAGGCCAACTGATGTCCCAGTGGAAACGAGAAAAGAAGAACTTACTATTTCTCAGTGGTTAATTGAGAGAAAATACATGATATTTTATATATTTTAAAATTGGAGAGGATAACAGGGTCAGTCCATGCATTATGATGTAAAAATCTTAATTCTATCAAATGGCTTAGTCAAAATGAGAAAGATAATGATTTAAAGACAAGGATCAACAATAGTGTGCAAAAAGGTGCTGTTACACCAGATCAGCCTGTACATACATGAAAAAGGCTATGGTTGTATTTTGCCTCTGAATCAAGGTCATGCTGACTGGCCATGGCAGACCTTGCTGGATCACCCACCTGTATTCTGTCACCTGGCAAGATGCAAGAAGGCATAGGACTGTGTGGTTAAGTTCTCTAAGCACCTCTTTTCCTAAAGTAAGGCAGTTTTACGGGTTGTACCTCCAGGTTTCTCAATTCACAATCTAGTTTTCTTGAATAGGCTGCTCTATCCTGTAAGTTTTTGGACTTACGAGAAGTCAGATGTTTTCATGGACTCCTCTCTTTTCCGCACAGATGTCCAGAGGGCTTCTTGGGAGAATATTGTCAACATCGAGACCCTTGTGAGAAGAACCGCTGCCAGAATGGTGGGACATGTGTGGCCCAGGCTATGCTGGGGAAAGCCACATGCCGATGTGCCCCAGGGTTCACAGGCGAGGACTGCCAGTACTCGACCACTCACCCCTGCTTTGTGTCTCAGCCCTGCCTGAATGGAGGCACCTGTTACGTGCTTAGCCGGGATGCCTATGAGTGCTCCTGCCAAGTCGGCTTTACAGGTAACAAAGTGGGACTCAGACCCCTACTTTCCTATTCCGAGCAGGTACTTCTGTTTAGCATCTTCTAGATACTGTCATCTGGCTCTTTAGGGTCCCCCAACTCTGGTACATGTTTAACATTATGGTAAGGGACTGGAATGTTCCAATCAAGTATCCTTAACTTCCTTTTGAAAGAGGAGAAAGAGAAAAAAAAAAGAGTCAAATACTCAGAAGTAGTTGACTGCCTAAAGTCTGTGTATTCGGATCAGGAATCAGAATTACTTCACTGTCTCCAGAAGAAGAGTTGTTATTGATAACTTATTCCTTGAAATCTTCTCTCCCCAGACATTCAGGGCACTCGCTTTTCTGGTTTTATAAACTGATTGTGCCTTTTGCTTCTGTATCACCTTGACCTTGTCCTCATTCATTTAATTTTTGTGTTCTTTGGAACTCTGTTTTGAGCCTTCTTTTGAGCCATATCACTGCTTTCCCCAGGGACTCTCATGATCTCCAGTTGCTTCAGCTTTCATCTGTATTCTTTGCTGATGACTCTCATAGTCCATCCCCACCCTGCCATTCAGGCTCATATTCCCAACTATCCATTGCATCTCATCCTTGGACATTCAGCAGGTTCCTCAAACTCAACATGTTGTTATAAATACTGGTGCCAATGTCCACTCCAAACACTTCACACTAGAAATTACTTCTCACTTACTAGTACCCTACTTAGACTCAGTCACCTACTCTAACCTCTGAATTGCCTCTCTCACCTGCCTACTCCTCTTCATTTCCTCTGCTGCTCTGTAGCTGAGGTCCGTGTCATCTCTCACCTAGACTCCTGCAATTGTTTCCTGACTGGGGGTCCTTGCCTTTATCCCCATCTGGTTTACCTGTCACGTTACCTTTAATGCTAAGTGCAAATCTGCTCACAAACTCGCCTGCTTACAATGCCTAATGAGTTTTCATCATCTGCAGAATAAACTTCAAACTGTTTTACTTGGCTTCTGTAGCCCTTCACAAATTCACTAGGACTTGAATTTCTTTACAGCCTCACCTCCTCGCAAGCGTCTAGCTGTAGTGACGCCAGCATTCTCATCATTTCCTGAAAACGTCATACTTCCTCTTGCCTCCATGCTGTTGCACACCCTTTTGCCTGGAATGCCCCTTTCTATAATTGGTGATTGCCCAATGTTATTGTAAACTCTTAGTGACCCTTTCATGATTCCTTTATGCAGTTAGTCTCTATGTTCTATTATTTTATCTGTCGCATTTTGTTGTAATTAATTTTTACATGTCTCTCCTCTGACTCTATTATGGGTTCTTCAAATGTGGATCTGAGCTTTATTCAGAATGAAGCATAAGTGTTTATTAAGTTACATAAGAAAAGAACTATTCACCATTTTGTCTCCTCACCACTACCAGCAATTCTGTAGATAAAATGAAAAATGGAAAACATACTCAGAAGACTAGACTGAATCACTTAGTCTGGAATATTCTACTGTTTTTTTCATTAAAAGGTGTTGGCACAGGTAGAAGATAGTTAGGATGATCCATTATCTCCATTGTGACTGTGACAGCATTGATGCTGTGAGTCATTGAGGAGATCTGGTGGTTAAGAGAATAACTTTTTCCTGATTGTCAGTTTTGAGTTGTTTTGTTCCACAAGCAAAGGGCGGGCTTATCCATTTAAAACATTTTAATCCCAACTAGTGGAAATGGCAGTAATGCTTTCTTCATAATTAAAATGTTACTCTGAAATAAATCCTTAAAGCATATTCCATTGCTGTTAAAAGGATCTCTTCTTGGTGTTCTTTGGGCTTCTGGTCATCTTTATACAGCCGCCACTTTTGTCTGTCACTTTAGGGATCCCTGCAGGTCAAGCTCACCCGTTCGGTTTTGTGACAGCCCAGTAGCCCACCTAGTCAGACGTTATGAGCTCCTCTCCACTCACAGATGAAGAAACAGAGGCAGGAAGTTAGTTCCTGCACAAAACATGTATGGGAAACCAAGGTCAGAGACCTTTTTGTTTCAGTGGTAGGCAAACACTGATATAGACTCTTGTCAGCAGTAACCATTTTTATCTGTTCTCCACTGTGGGTAAGTACTTCTTGGTTGAATGAAGAAAAAATAGAAAGGAAAATTTTGGTTCCTTCATTTCCTCTCTGCTTAGCACCCTGAGATATATATGCTGTGCCCAGATTTTTATTGCTCTTTCCCCTTTGATTTGATATTTCCTGACAGACAGAGAGCACTTCTGTGTGTTCATGTGCCACCTCTCTCTCCCTTTTAAGAAGCTGTCATGACTCTCATTTGCTTTTCTATGGGGGTCAAAGATTTGGATATTTACCTAGACAACCGATTGGAGTATTAACAATTCAGGCAGTTCTCATACTTTTATTTTTTAACAAAGCTTAAACTAATGAAAACAAAAAGCCATGTGAATACCAAATTTAGTGGTAGCGTGGGAGTATTTTTTTTTTCCTCTTTCTACCTTGGAGAATCTGCTTTGATTCCTTTGAGTCATACTTTGAATCCAGCACTTTCTTTCCACTTCTTTCTGGTACTTTGCTGCCTAAGCGAGTCCGTGATCATTACCTTTCTAGATCTTTATTCTCATGACAGCTTCTAGCTATTTTCATATATGAGGAGCCAGAGATTCTTCATTCTCTTCAAACACATCCAGCAGCATTTTTGTCAAGACCACAATTAAAATGTTTCCCAGAATACATGTGCACGTATGTTGTATTTAAGGGAGACAGAAGTAGTATTGGCTTGTTTCTGTCATCTAAGCGGTGTGTTTAGTCATTGTGTATTGTGGAAAATACCAATGCACTTTATTCATTTAAAAGACATGATTTGAGAGCCTACTACAGGGATCTGACCCTTGCTAGTGAGACAGGTGATATAGTAAAAAGAAACAGCAAACTTGGGGTATGTGTTTACATGTGCAGGTGTGTGCGTATGAGAGAGAGAGGGGACAGGGATTTGGGGAGCTGAGGGGGCATTAAGGATGACTTCACAGCAGTGGTGACTTATGAGTAGAGTTGTCAAGATAACTGTGAGCCCACTAGGTAAACAAAAAGGAAGATGGCCTTCCAAACAGAGGAACAGCTTATGCAAATGCAAGGAGGTGTGAGACAGTAGATGCATCCAGACCCTTCTGTGTTGCCTACAGTCCTTCCCCCACCCATGTGCTCCACTAAATCTTTGTGTCTCAGCTGAGAGCCCTGGAGAGTGCCCCTGTTGGATGATCTTGAAGAGACTCTGATATGGGCTTCCTGCAAAATCCAAGAGTTTAGGGATTCTCCATGCAGCGACTCCCTTTATCAACTGTTGGGTGGGAGCTGTGGGGTGTTGAGGATGGGGCTGACTCCCACTTCTGTAGGCAGTACTGAGTTCTATTACCCTTCCTCTAGGTAAACTGTGCCAATGGACCGATGCCTGCCTGTCTCATCCCTGTGCAAATGGAAGTACCTGTACCACTGTGGCCAACCAGTTCTCCTGCACATGCCTCGCAGGCTTCACAGGGCAGAAGTGTGAGACTGATGTCAATGAGTGTGACATTCCAGGACAGTGCCAGCATGGTGGCACCTGCCTCAACCTCCCAGGGTTCCTATCAGTGCCAGTGCCCCCAGGGCTTCACAGGCCAGCACTGTGACAGCCCCTATGTGCCCTGTGCACCCTCCCCCTGTGTCAATGGAGGCACGTGCCGGCAGACTGGTGACTTCACATTTGAGTGCAACTGCCTTCCAGGTAAGGAGTCCCCCTAGTGTCCTGGGTTGAGGGATGCACATCCAGCACAGAAGGAAGTGGGTGGGTGTGGCTCAATTGCTCCTTTAGGAAGTACCCTTCCCAGCAGGGAAAAGAGGAAGTGAGAATTTTGTGTGGGGTGGTTTGCTGGTGAGAGAGGAGTTTTATGGGCCCAGTGTGATCCATAAACTGAGCAGGGGGTAATTTAACATGTCAAGGTTTATGATGATGAGTGGCTTGGAAATTGTTTATTGTCCTTTTTTGAGGAACAGTGAGAAATAAGAGAAACAGAGCTCTGGGAAAAGGGTAGATAAGCCTATGGAATGGAAAGGAACGTAGCGAGAATTCAACACTGAAAAATACGTATGTGTAATTAGTAGAATGCTTTAAATTGAACTGATAATAACAATAGATGATCGACTTTTCCCATATGCTTTTACCTCTGATGAAATAATAGATTATTTTATTATCTACCTGATTGCATCCACCTACCCTATTGTGATTTTCCCTAGGCTTCTGGTCTTCAGAACCCTCTCTGTGTAGACTCTCTGACTTTGAGGTAACCCTCCCCAGACTTGAAGCTGGAGAATTATAGAACTGGGGTGGAGGGTGGTGCTTTGTTAATCAGTGAGCACTTTTTGATGAGCCCTGATAGATTATGTACAGCACAACCACACATAACCCCAAGATAGAAGCAAAAAAGACGAGCAGTGTATAGGGGCTTGGGGCCTGGTGTTCTGTAGGATGGAAAAAGAAACAAGCCTGGCCGGTTCGCTAAACTCCTTATAAAAATGATGGGGCGGCCGAAAACCAAGAACTTTGATTGGGAACAGAACACAAGCAGCTGGAGCAGATGAATTACTAAGCAACAAAGATTCTGTTTTTATACAAATATCCTTGGTACAAAAACAAAAGAAGGAAAACTGTGGGGCGGGGGGTGGTGGGGTGGGTGGAATAATGTGCCAAGTCAGCAGAATTACCTCAAAAAGAAGTTGTTCTCGTTACTCTTTTAGAGTGGGAATCTTAGATTCTGGTGTTGTGGCTATGGTTCATATAAAATGGGATTGTGTGTTTTATCTTTTGAGGATTAAAGGTCATATGTTGGTCCTCAGATATAATTTATTCATTTCATTCAGTTAAAATTTATTGACTGCCAACATGTCCTAGGTATCACGCTGTGTGCTTGGGATACAGCAAGATAAGACACTGCCACATAATAGAAAACTATACCATTTAACTGTAAGCCACGAGAACAAGCTACCTGATTGTATTGCTTTCAGTTTCTCTTTCAGTGAAGAATAGATAATGCTGTCATTTTAGACACTAAATACATTTTTATTTACTTAATATTACTGTCATGCACGTTATCTCAAGAAGGAATAGCTAATAGATATCTTTCTTCACTCCCATATTTATTTGCATTTTAAGGGTTGAAAGAAGGAAACGAAAATGTGAACAGTTTAACTTTGCAGATATTCTAACAGTCTAATATTCTAATAGCCTAAGTGGCTAGTAATTGAGGTTAGTGCAATTTACTGTTGAGGGCTAAATGTATTTCTTAGTTTCAAGAACATTGCTTTTAATAGTTGCCTAGAACAGGAGGCTGATTTGGCAGCACAGTGCTAACGGGAAGTTAGAGGAGTCAATAAAGGAAGTTTTTAGCCGGGAGAGAGTGATTATTCACTCCCATAGTCTCTGCATTGTTATCCACTAGCCACGATAAGAACCTTAGGGAATTCTGAGAGTGTGTCCAGGAAAGGATCTGTCAAACCAGAATAGTATCTCCTCCTTGAGAAAGGAAATAACCAGGGATTCCACAGCTGAGAGGCTGCCAGGGCTAGTGGGACAGAGTCAGGAGATCTTGGCTGTCTCTTACACTCTGCTTATAGTTTAAAGCAAGACATTTATTTACATACTGATGAAGTAAGTGTGTGTGTGGTGTTTGGGATTGGGATGGGGGTGCAGAGTAGGTGGGGGCAGAGATTTGGCAAAGAGTAAACTGACATTTATTTAATGCCTTTTATGAATCAGGCCCTGTGCCAGGTACTTCTGCATCCATTAGCTCTATTACACAAAAACCTTGGGGATAGGTATTATTTTTCAAGTTTTCCCACGTGAAGCAACTCAAGTTTGGCGATGTTAAGTGATTTACCCCAAGTTGCACAGCTGACATGTGGTTAGGCTGAGTCCTGAAACCTAGGCAGGTTATTTCCAAAGCCTGTGCTTTGTACATCTTGTTGCATCACACTGTACTGCTTGTCTGCCCCGAAGGTGCTTTGAAAATGTGCAGAACTTTTTGTTAAATGCTTAGAGGTGTTTGGGTTAAAAAAATGTAGGTTCATGTTGTAAGGAAAAGGAGATACTTCTAATTAAGATCAAACAATATTTGTTACATACCAGCCTGTATATGGCATCATGCAGACTTTTAAAAATAGTTAAGTAGACAAGTTCTTGCCTTTTGGGGTCTCGTGATCTGATACAGAAGACATCAGCTTGGACAGTGTATAGAAGGAAATTAAAAAAGCATTCAAAACAACAGCTGATGCAGTAACACAGTGAATAAATCTGTATTTACACAGTGTGTCAGATTTTATGCTCATTGTTTTTATGTCCTAGGTGAAATTTGGAAAGTATTAACTTTATTTCCACACAGGGAGATAGTGCCTGGAGATGATTTTCTTTTCATAGTGCAGTACCATTTTCCTTGCCTCTCCCCCATTGCCCGCCACACTATTCGATAGACTGAAACGCTGCTTAAAATAATAATCAGTATCTCAATGTAAACAACACCCTTATTTGAAGGGAATCATTATTTCAGCTCTAAACATGGGGAATCCAAGTCAGCAGGAGGCAAAGTAGCTTTTGTCCAGGTGTTCTGCAATTCCCAAGGGGCTGCTGCTTCCCACCTCACTTCAAGTACTTTTTCCCACTTCTAACAGAGGCCTCCCTGGATCACCCTATTTCAAATTGTAACCATTCCCTTCCCCCCATTACTGGCCCTGGTCTACCTTTCCTTTTCTTTTTCTGTAACACTTATCATCTTCTTACTGTATAATTTGCACTATATAATTTACTTCATTATGCCTATTGTTTATTGTCTGTCTTTTCCAAATTCTGTCGCCTCCTCCCCTCTCCAGAGAGAAAGCTAGGATCTCTGTTTTTGTTTGGTGATGTACCCCAAGCACCTAGAAACCATGCCAGGTATATAATAGGTACACGCGTACTCAGTATCATAGTGTTGAGAATATAGCTTTGGTCTTCTCATTTTCTTCCTGGTATTGTGCATCCTGGACTTAGTTTGGCTTCTCGTCTGTACTTGGTTACAGTGATACTGACTAAAAAGAATTGTAGTCCTTTTCAACTGTGAAAGTCAGTGAACCCCACATAAGTTAGTGATTATATTTGAATAGTTAAGATATAGTTCTTTTCCTGTGAAGGGCCCTGTAGTTACTGTGAGTTGATTTTAGTATTATTTTAAGACTGATGGAAAGGGAATTAAAGCTGCAAAAATGACTCATCTTGTGTGACAAAGAAAGAAGTGTTTCTCCAAAGAGGGAAGAAGGAAAGAATATATTCAAGAGGGAACTGATATAATCAAACCAAGGAACTGTATTTCGTCGTCTCCTTAGATCAACAGCTGTTAATAATCCAGATCCTTCACGAACTACCGTTAAGGCAAATTTTAGCAGAAGGTCTGAGGAGGGGCACTCAGCCAGAATAATTTTAACAGAAGAGCAAAACAGAAAATAAACTATTGAGTCATTGATTCCCAGTATTTTTGAATGAGGGTCAACTACTGGGGAGAGAATAAGTTAAACTGGGTTTGTATTTGTGGATATTCTAAAATGTAGCACAGATAATCAGAAACCAGTGGGTTGTCTGAATCTCGTGGCTGTGCCTTGCCAGTTGGATTGGATAGTCCTTGATGGACTTTCCCTTTTTCTTTCTTTCCTATACCTCCTTATTCCTTTATGATTTTTAAAAACTTCATAAAAAGCTGTCTGATCTGTTCTCTCGAAACAATGAAGGTTTTTTCTTTATAAGCCACCTCTGTACTTTACAGGCTGATTATATGTAATATCCCTGTATCATTAAAATAAAGCTTAAGCACATTTTGTGGCTTTTGTGTCTACTGTGCTGTTTTTGAGCTTAACAACTCTTAGAAATAATTCCCTCCTGCATTCTCATATGCACAGGCATGTGATGGTCTCTTGGGTGTTATACTAATCATATGCTGGCAGGTTTCCTCTGGAACAGATGCAGAAATTATCATGCCATTTTGCAGGGCACATTATTTTAGCTCCTTTAACTTGGGCCCTAAACGCAGTTTTACTTGATGTTCCTGAATGTCTTTCCTGTTCTCCCATGCTTGGTGGTTTTGCCCATGCTAACTCCTCAGCTTTCTATCACTTTCCTCCCCCACCCACCCTGCCTTTTTATATAGAACTTACGCCGTATGATGTGTCAAAGGCACCTGTTTCACTGAAATGCCTTCTGTATTCCCTACCCCTGTGGGGATTAGAGACCCTCAGAGTCTTTCAGCAACCTGTATACTTCTAGCACAGCACTTACCAAACTGAGAGTTCATCCTTCCCAGAAGACACTTTCATTTTAACTTTTCCCCCAGTATCCAACTTAGTGCTTGGCACAAAATTGAGATGCAGTGAATATTTGATGAATGGATGAATTAAATGTGATAGACAATTCCCGTATTCTGTCATTTTTAATGTTCTGAATTTTTTTCTTTTGAAACCCTTTATTCATTTCTCTAGTTTCTAGAAAGGAAAGTAGAAATCATTTGGGAGATATCAAGGGAGGGAGGGAGGTAGGAGCAGCAGCCTGGGTGGGTGGTGGGGCAGGCATACATGGGCCATTCATGGGGTAAGTGAGCTCACTGGGGCCCGTTCAGAGGATGTATGAAGTATGCCAAGGAAACCAGTGGGACCGAGGTGGGACCAGTTTGCTCTTGTGACAGGCTTCTTCCCATAGGGCGGAGGGAGAATGTAGCCGGTAGGTGTTTACCTTTGTGCCTTTGTTCAGTTCCTGGCATCCCTGGTTTTTTCCTCACTCTTTCATCCCCGTGGATGGAAGCTCTTCTTGACGAACTTTCAGCCTGGTCTGGGAGAATCCTGGTTATATCATCTCATCTTCCTCTTTCTGCTCTGCTCTTTGTGCTTCTCCATCTAGCCTTTCCACCATCACACCTCCCAGGATCTGAAAATGGAAAGATATGGAAGTTCTCTTGAGAGATGCTGTTCTGTGTGTGGGATGACAAGTTCAGAAGACACTTTTCTGTTCCCCACCCTCTGTCATCATTTATCAGTTACGTGGCCCATGGTTTTATAACAGCACAGTCTTGAAATGTTCCTTCTGAGTTTAATTTCTTTCTTTTTGGCCTTTTAAGGATGTGAATTGGCATCAAGCAGTAGAATCCTTTTAGTACAGTCATGTGAGCCTCGCTGTAAGTCTGCTACACCCATCCCACCCACAGGTCTGGAGACTTGTCTGTTTCCCTTTCCCTTAAAACCTTAAAATATTTTTAAGAAGTGATTACACTAAAACTTACTCACTTAAACCTTATCCTTCCTCCCCACACCCTCCTTGGGTAGACTTTCTTACAAGAATTTGCTAGCTATTTCCCAAAAGAGTACCGTATCTCTATTTTTAAAGCATAAATCCTGTCTTAACTTTGGAGGAGAACTGATTTGGCTTGAGTTTTCTCAGACAAGGGGACTTTTGAACCAAGGTCAGTTTTTCAGATTATTGAAAGGGAACTCTGGGGTCCCAGAGAGCAAACTGATTAAAACTGGGTAAAGTTTCTGGTTCAGTATTGACTCCTATCTACTAGCCATGTAAAAGTGGATAAGTCAGCCATGTGGCCCTCCACTGCTTCATTTGTAACATAAAGGGATTAGAGGAGACAATCTCTAAGGGATGCTTTGATCCCACTGATATACAGAATCAGCAAATGTGTGTGGAACACTTACGTCAGACATTGTTTTAAGTGCTTTTCCTCCTAATATAGCAGATTTATTGAGGTATAACTTATATATCATGTAATTTGCTCTTTTTAAAGTGTACAGTTCAGTGGTTTTTAGTATATTTACAGATATGTGTAACTGTTGACACAATAAATTCCCGCTCATTTTTATCACTCCAAGAGAAGCCCTGTACCCTTTAGCAGTCACTCCCTATCCTCCCCTTAATTTCCTCCTAGCACCAGGCAAATCTGCTTTCTTTCTCTAGAGTTGCCTATTCTGGACATTTCATATAAATGGAAGCACATACTATGTGGTCATTCATGATGAGCTTCTTGCACTTAATGTTTTCAAAGTTCATTTATGTTGCAGGAGGTATCAGTACTGCATTCCTTTTCATGGCTGATTCATATTCCATTGTATGGATTTACTGCTTTATATTTATCCATTCATCAGTTAATTGACATTTGGGCTGCTTCCACTCTTTTTGGCTATTCTGAAAACTGCCACTGTGAACATTCTTGAACAAGTTTTTGAGTGGACGTATGTTTTCATTTCTTTCAGGTATATACTTATGACAGGAATTACTGGGTGATGTGGTAACTCTATTTAACCTTGCAGGAACTGCCAGATTGTATTCCAAAGTGGCTGCACTATTTTATATCCCCACTGGCAATAAATGAGGATTCCCAATTTCTCCATAGCCTCACCAACATTTGTTGTTATCTGTCTTTTTAATTACAGCCATCCTAGTGGGTGTGAAGTGATGTCTTATTGTGGTTTTGATTTGCATTTCCCTGATGGCTAATGTTGAGCATCTTTTCACGTACTTATTGACCATTTGTATATCTTCTTTGGAGATATACAAATCTTTGGAAATGTCTATTTAGATTCTTTACCCACTTTATAATTGGGTTATTTGTCTCAGTATTATTATATTATATATATTGTATTTTTACTTTTGTTGTAAGAATTTTTTATATATCCCAGATACAAGTCTCTTAACAGATATATGATTTGCAAATATTTTCTCCCATTCTGTGGACTGTCTTTTTACCTTCTTGGTGGTATCCTCTGAAACACACTGTTTTTAATTTTGATGAAGTCCAAACTATCTATTTTTTTCTTTTGTTGCTTGTGCTTTTGGTCATATTTAAGAAATCTTTGCCTAGCCCAAGTCACAGAGATTTACTCCCATGTTATCTTCAAAGAGTCTTATAATTTTAACTCTTACATTTTGAGTTAATTTTTGTGTATGGGATGAGGCATGCCTACAACTTTATTCTTTTGCATCTAGATATTCAGTTGTTCCAGTACCACTTACTGAATTAAGTGCTTTTTATTTCTAATTCATTTAATCTTTAAAACAACCTTTTGGGTAGGCCTTGTTAATTACCCCCAGAGAGGAAAGGAAGTTTAACTATCTTGCCCAGGTTCACTCAGCTGCCACATGGCAAGGGTGAGGATTGAATCGAGGCATTTTGGCCCCAGAGGCCATGCTTCAATCATGAATTAACTTTTTCACCTACTTGCCTTCTTACCTACCTACCTACCTACCTACCTACCCAATGACAGGAAAGAACTACCTCAAAAATAGTTATAAAAAGAAAGCATTTTATTTCTTATCTATTGTGGTTATGTTGAAATGCTTCTGCTTTCTCAGCCTGACTGTGGTTGTTGGTTGGTGCATTCAGTTAGTTGCAGCCTTGGCTAATAAAAGTTCAGGGTCAAAGTTTCAATTCCTTATAGTTTGGGTGCAATGGTTTCATCACCTCCTTGATACCCTAGTCAACCAAATTTAGTTTTAGTCACCAGGAAGATCAAGTTAGGTGGAGGATAACCAATACCAGTTCTAGGACACCACCAAACCACAAGTTCTAACAGTGGTGGGCCAGGACCCCTTATTTCCCTCCCACACTCTAAAGCTATCTTTAACTTTTCTAAAGAATACTTCCATCAAGAGCACTAGACTAGGAATACAGACCTCAGTTGTTCAGGGACTATACTTGATAGATCTGTGGGCTTAAATAATTCAACATTTTTCTGACTCATTAGTCCATTTGTAAGACTTTCATATGATTAAACAGATATATGGGTAATACGATTAATTTTTAAAAATTCCAAGTGTATGAAATTTTTCATAGTCTTTCTTGAGCTTACTTAATGATTCATCTACTCGAATGGATGAAGTAACAAATACCTGGAGAAATAGAATTTTCTTCAGTCAGGCTTTCAGTTATCCTCATCTTCTACAAAGTGATTTCCTTTGGTCCTCTGGGTTTTTGGTTTTGGGTTTTTGGTGACTTGGTTCATATGCATTTACATGAATGCTACTGTATTCAGAGAAACCAGCTATGTTCCAGTGTAACGGAGCAGATGTTGAATGCCACCATAGCTTGTGGTAAGGAATGAATAAAGCAAGGTGTAACTGATGTTTGTCCCACTCAGCAGACTATAAACGCCCCCAAAGCAGGGACTCTTTCTTTCCCTCACTTATATCGTAGTCTGGTATAATGCCAATAAGTGTTTCGAGTGAGAGAGGAAACTTTTAAGGGACATTTTGAAGAGGCCAAATAGTTCATCATACTGTATTTCAAATAAAAGAATGTTTACTCAGTGAACGCTTTTCTCTTGTTTTAAAGCTAGTAGTCTTCTATTTTAATAGCTAAGGGATTTGGTAGCAAGGAGAGAGAAAGAAAAAAGCTTAACATGTATAAATTACAGAGGAACATACAATAGACAGGGTGAAGTTTGGTGTACTAGTTTCATTTTTCAGAAAAGGGAAAAATCAAGAGGAAGGAAGCAATGATGTAAATATGGAGAGGAGGATGAAGGAATTGAAGGGTTGGTAAGTTTAATTAGTAATAATGCCACTCCATATTCAGATAGCTTTTTATATTTATATTGTACTTTACTCATGAAGTGGCACTTACAACAACCTAGGAAGGCAGGCTGGGCAGATAAAATCAGACTCATTTTACTGATGAGGAAGCTACTTCAGCGTTTGTAATTTACCATGCATTAAATAGCTTATAAGCAGTGAGGTTGGAACTTGACCCATATTTCAGACTTTAAGTTTAGTATTTTTCTTATGCCCCACCCCACCCCATGTGATTTTCCCAAGCAGTCATCCTAAGAAAAAAAAAGAAAGGAATTTAAATTTAATTAGGTAATCTTTTATCTGTTCTTCCCATTAATCTAGCATGGAGCTGGGGAAAATCTAACAACTTTTTTTTTTTTTTAGAACCAGTAAATAGCTGTCCTGAGTAGACATTTATCTTCACTGGGATTTTATTTCATGAAAACACTTTGAAATACTTGTGAGGTAACTATGAAGGCATGTCATTGGCCTCATGAGTCATTTTAACTGTCTAACTATGCTTGAGGCAAGAGAAGACAGAATATTGGGGGATTTTTTATATGGTGAGGCTTGGGTTGACCAGATGCTAGCTATTGAACTAGACTAATGAAGTCAGTCTGTTCTGGTGACTATGTCTTGTGAAGAAGAGCAGATCACATCATCTGTATGAGAATTTACCATTTTCTCTTATTCTTCTCTTTTTCTAGGTTTTGAAGGGGTCACCTGTGAGCGGAATATTGATGACTGCCCTAACCACAAGTGTCAGAATGGAGGGGTTTGTGTGGATGGGGTCAATACTTACAACTGCCGCTGCCCCCCTCAGTGGACAGGTATGTACAGTGTGATGAGTCAGGCAGAACGGGACGTAGACTGGTTACCAGTGGCAGGCTGTTGTTGAAGTTATTTTACAAGGATCTCTGTGCTACACCATTAGGTATAGTGCTAACCCTGTGTGCTCCCTCACACTCACTTAAAGAAAGAAATGTTTGCGCAGGAATTCATGGGCAGCTACTCTGAACTCAGCAATATGCTAAGTGCTGTGGCAGATGTGAGAGACGAGCACTGTTGACACACTCTGAGGCTATTAGCTGGCAAAAACAGTACATTGCCTGAAACATAGTAGGTGTTTGTTATATACTTGAGAGGAAAAGAACATACTTAAATGCAAAAATATAAATGTTCTTACCACATACACACAAGAAATGGTAACTGTGAAGTAATGGATGTGTTAACTAATCTTTTTACGGTAATAATTTCACAATATATGTATATCAAATCATCACATTGTACGCCTTAAACTTACACAATGTTACATACGAAGTGTACCTCAATAAAACCGGAAAAGAAAAAGAAACTACAACTTGTCAAGTTTTGGTGGAGTATCAAAGTATATTCATAATTATAGGAAAAGGCTATTAAAATACCCTTTCTCTTCCAACTAAAAAAAGGGGAGAAAGTAAGTTATGCTGACTGCAAGAGTTCAAAGCTTATTGTTTATTCAAAGACAGAAATATGATCTTATTGTGGCCTATAATTATGCAAAGGATTGGGCTGGTCCTCTTGATGAAATTATTTTTGTGACACCCATCTGCCTTTTTTTTTTCCTTTTTTGTATCCCTTTTTGCACATAAACTTTTCTGTCTCTGACACCAGAAGAGAAGTCCTGCTTAAATTTACAACCTCTTGGAAGTTCCTGATGTTGCCTTAGGCAAATTTTTCCTCGTATTTTTGAAATTAAGTGATTTCATGCAGACATTTGGTTCCAATTTCTGTTTGTATCTGTTTATCTCACTGAAAGTGGAGACAGGTAAGAACTGATTAAGTGATTAAGAACTGAGCCTTTCTGAGAGAAAGTGATTGATTTAATGTGGAAACCCAAGAATAAGTTAATGTTATAAGGAAGAAACTACGGTGGCGGTGGCAGTACCAGTGAGGGATTGTGCCCAGCAAAGAAGTCTTGATCTTGGATTGCTGTTGTTACTACCTGGTATTCTTTAGAGTCTCTGGATTGCCTTCCCTCATCTGTAGCAGCTAATTATTTAGAGTACTCTTTAGAGCTGTAGACTATGAACAGAAAAAGATTAAAGGGGCTTAAAAACTTCAATAACATGATTTCCTGGAAGGGCACAGATTTCTGCTTTTAATCCCTAAACTGTCTTTTTTAATACTTTCCCACTGGGTTTCCCTAAAATTGGACTTCCCCTAGAATTTCTTCTTGGTGTCTTGATCCTAAGACTTCATTCCCAACCCTCTGTTTTTTTCTGTCATATTCTATCTTCTCCTTAGCTTTTGCCATTTCTCTGGTGATTTTACATAGGTCTTTTTTTTTTTTTTCAGCATAAGAAGATTACTGTAAAGTTAATTATGTGACAAATAGTTAATTGGAAAGATTTGAATTTTTCTCTTTTTAATGATCCTCACAGTGGTATTGGGCAGGGTGAGATACCTGTTAGGAACTTGACCTCATTCTAATCTCTTCCTTGCCCCGTGGGAGGCAGAGAGTGGCTCTGTGTGGTACCGAGGCTCCTGATGCCACTGAAGATTAAATGATAACTGCCACTGAAGATTTCATTGCTGATTTTTCTTTGATACTACACTCAGTTTCCTGCTTTGATATTAATTAGGAAGGCTTGATCTTGGGGGAAACTTTCCCAGTGAAACAATATTTTACCAAAATTTCCAAAATTTCTTGCCCCAAGATGTTTAATAAATACCTTTTTTTCTATGAAAGTCCTTATGTTTCTTTCTCCATGTGTTTTTATACTTCTTTTAGAAAGGGTGGCAGAAATGATAGGTAAATTCAGTGTGTCGGGTTGTTTTCTTTCAATCTGCTGTCATTTAAAGTACCCTCAGTCTTTGGTTTCCCACCACAGGTTTCCTTCCTCCTTTTCCACTCATGCCAATTCTTTGATTTCCAATGACAGCCTTGTTTTTTGCTGTCCCCATCACCAACAGGCTAGAGTCCTAAGTTCTTCCTGTAATGAAGTCCTCCCTGGCCTCAGCTCCATCTGCTTCTTCGGGCTTCTCAAGCATCCAGCAGCACTTCATTTCCAGCAATAAGAACTGCTTTCAGTTCTCCTGGATCTGCCACGTCCTGTGTTTTCATTCACACCATTTCTTTTCCGTAAATTTTTCTTCTCCACTCCTCCCCCTATAGTCCTCACCATTTTTGCCTGCCTGGCTCAGATCAAGTGGTTACCTCCTTCGGGAAACCCTCCGTGACCTCCCTCTGGGCTAAGTGTTACCCTCGGGGCTCCCTTACTACCCCATACACTCCTCTGTGATAACCTCACCACATTAATATTAGTGTTGTTATACGCTTGAGGGGAGGGAATGGGGTCGTTGAACTGTTGGTGACACGGGTAGCTAGAGCTCTTTACAGACCTTTGTTCTCAGTAACATATGGCTGAGTTGTTCATGATCCCAGCCCCCACTTCATTCTGAGAAGAGTAGAAAGAAAACTTTGGGTTGTGGGGTTCCTATTTCTATTGATATTAGAGCTGTAAATAAATTCAGGTTAGCATTTTCTGCCTTACACAAACTAAAGAAATGAATGGGATTGGGGACTGAGAGTTAACTAATGTTTATTAGTACCCAAATAATGTGCCAATTACACAGTTTGATTTTGTGTAATCCTCTCAATAACTGTATGAAGGGTAGAGTTTTTAAAATATTCTTTTTACAGATGATGGTGGTTAAACAATTTACTCAAGACATGTAGTGGTTGGGTCAGTGTTTGAATCTAGGCTTGTTGAATTCCAAGTTGGTGCTCAAATCTGTGGTCTTTAAAAAAAAATACAAATTGCCTCTATGGGTTGTCTTTAACATTTTTTTTATTTATTAGGGACTTAAATTGTTATTAAGCGTTTTAAGATGTTTTGAATATGTTGTTACATAAAATATAATATTAAAGTTAATTTCACCAGTTTCTTTTTCCTTTTCCCAGAAAACTCAGAATGGCATCTGTATCGCCTGTGAAAGTCCTATTTCACAACACTGCTTCAGGTGCAAAGATGCACTATGTAGAATCATCCTCTCTGATCTTGGGTGGTGTAGGGATGGACATGGCGCTATCCTGGAGGGGACCTTGTGTTGGCCTCACTAGAAGAAAGCATGGTGGCCTTGTTTTGGTGTGTTTTACACATCAGGTGTGGACAAAACTGTGTTCCAGCCCAGTGCAGAGCACTTTTACCTGACATGGTTATCTAGAATAGTATTAATTTGTGCCTTCAGAGGCTACCACTCTTTCAGACAAACTAAAGCCAAGGTGTAAGAAAGGAATTGCTGCTGGGGGTTGGGCAAATGGCTTACTTTTTTAATAGGAATCTTGTTATAGACATGTCAGTAGTTGAATGTTCCTTTAGGAAATGGAAGTATACCTAAGGATTTGATAAAGCCTGAGCACAAATGTCTTTACTATTACTGTGTTTGGCTCCAAGCCATCTTATGAGAGTTCTGTTCTGGCAGATATCCACTTAAGAAAAAAAAAGGTTATAAAAGTTCCCCAAATTAATTGAAGTAGTGTAGATTAATGTTTTGTCTACATAGGTTGTTATTTGAATTTTTCTTTTAAAGGTTCATTTCCTTCAGAATTAAAGTCGACTCTAAACTCAGCTCACGAATTCCTCTCTGGCAGCTTTTGGTTTTGGGTTCACTCCTAGGGCAGACGTGATTTATTTTCCTGTGCTTGTTATTAACCCAGAAATGTAATTTCAGCTTGGGCTTAGAATAGTGCTTTGGGACACTAAGCAGAAGTGAACAATGGAAGTTAGGTGGATATGAGTCAAATAAAACCAACCACATTTTCTCTCAGCTCTCCTTTATAGCATGATGAGCCTAAAGCGTTGGTTAAGATTCCCTTTGCTGTCAGTTGCTCCAACTTCAGTAAAAATTTTTGGCATGAATCAACAAGTACATACTGCCAGAGGTGGTGTCTGGGAATGGAGTCTTTTCATGGTGGTATTTTGATTTGGAACTCAATGCTGCTGTTTCAGTCCTGCCTCTAGTGGGTGCAAACTATTCTCCAGAATGAGGCTTTTGTCACGACCACTTTTCTGTTTTTTTAATACCATACGAATGGAGCTTTTTGGTTGAGGGTGGGAATTAAGTGTATCTGGGACTGCAAAAATTTTTTCATTTGTATTCTGCATGGGAGAATGGGAAAATGCATTTCCCATTTCAGTTTCTTTGCTGTCAGCTCAAATGTGAAGACGTGAAAATAAGCCTGTTTTCTGGAATTCTGCTTCCTCTCCCACTTCAGTTTGCTATCATTTGGGCAGACTGCCAGAGTGCTAACCTGAAGGACCCTCATCTCAGAGGTCTCAGAGCTGATAGTGGTCACGTTGGTGGGTACAGGGGTGAGCGGTTACAGTGACCCAATACAAAATGCGGGAGATGAGACTGAGGGATATTTTTTGTCCTCATGGCCCATGACTCCATGTCTGACTTTTGCTACATCCCAGGAAAGATCCAATTTCATTCATGATTTTGCAAGCCCTCACAGAAGGGTTGTAAGATATCTTCAATAGCAGATATTTATTGAATAATTAAGTTATATCCAATACACTATGATGGATGCTCTCAGAGACACAAAGAAGAAATATATCAATTCCTATCTTTATAGAATGGTCATATTCACTAGAAAGAAATAATAAAGTCTACACATAACCACAATAGTAGTTAAAAAGTAGGAATGATCGTGAGTTTGAAAGAAACATGGATAGGAATTGAGGACCATCTAAGTACTTGGAGTGAGAGGGGAAATTGGGAAGAGTTAATTTCTGTTTTAAATAAGAGTAATGGGAGAATATGGGGAATATTGACAGAGATAAAGAAATAGGCTAGAGATGGCAGCAAGTTTGAGGTGAATTTTCCAAATGAAAACATTTAGCAGTAAGACCTAGAAAGTAAAAATGGAGGTAGGGGCTAGATATTCAGATTTTGAGTCTTGCTTTTAGTTACCTTGGAAATGTATCAAGTCAGTAAGGAAAGTGTGTGGACTGAGAAGGTCAGAGGGTTTGGATCTGAATTGTGAGATATGTCTACCTTTAAGAAAATAGATGAGGAAAGGGGTCCAAAGACTGAAGGTGAAAGAAGGGGATGCGTGAGGGTTGGGAAGCTCTGCCATTATAGCATCACTGAGTCAGAAGGTGCATTTTAAAATTTTGCCTTCGACTCAACTCTGCATGTTTCTGTTATATCCCCTGTAATATTTTACTGCTCACACTGGTTTATATGCTTATCTTGCCTAATACACTCAGTGTCTGGAGAATCGGGAACTGGTCTTACTTATTTTCCATTCCCAGGACTAATTTTAACAATTGGTGGTTATTGAATGAATGACAACCAGGAGACTCAAATAAGAATGATAATTGCAAAGAGTTAGAATTTCTGAGGTCACTGGAAATCTCCTAAAATGGAATTTCAATATGAAGGAGAGAAGAAAGCCAGATTGCAAGAGGTTAAAGAGAAAAATGGACATTGAGGAAGGAATAAAGGGAGGAGTGGGTATAGATCACATATTCAAGACTTTGTACAGCTTAAAAAAAAAAGAGAGAGGGAGGGAGAGATACAGGGCAGTAGCTGTGGGAGAAACAAACTTCATTCACGTGACCAACCATAGAATCTTGACTGGACTAAGAGTTAAGGCAGCTGGAAGGGGATTGGTTAATGAATTGGGTTATCTAGGAGTGGTTTACTCTTACAAGGTTTACTGGGGAATAAATTATGTGAAATAGTTGTTGAGAGTGGGAAAGAAGGGAGATTGGAAGTTATAGTCAGAGAGTAGAAATACCAAGTTTGAGATTTTGGAGCTGGAACAATGAGTGTCTTATAATGAGATCCAGAATGTGAGTCTGTTTGTGATAAATGAGTGGATGTGGAGGTCTGTTGAGTTGAGAAAAATAAAAACTCTTGGCTTAGATGATCTTATAGGTCCTCAACCCAGATGTTGATTTCATGGGAGATAGGAGAGCAGAGAATGAGAAGAACGTTTAAGTCATTCAAGAAAGTGGAAATTGGTCCATGAGGACAATAGACAGAGGTGAAATGATTTAAAGTATAGTGTTTAGTGTTCTTTTTTAAATTTTAATGGTATACATGTTTAGAATAATTTGGATTTGATTCCATCTCTCTACTTCTTTTCTGTTGAAACTATATACTAATTGCCTTTTCTGTAACATTAAGAATGAGCATACTTTTACTTATATCTTCTATTCACTCTCCAGATTTTGTTTATATGATGTGGGATTTTAAAATTCATATTACAGTATTATTATTATTACTGAATTTAAAAATCTTATACATGTTCTTTTAAAATTATTGGTATTTACGCTGTTTTATAATCCAATTTATAATACTTGAGACTTAGTTCTGTGTTTAATCTGTGTTGTGTTCACTGCCAGTACGTTTATATCACAACCTTCTCATTGCTGAGTTTTTATTTTCATTTATTTTTTCAGTCAAATGAGCGCATCTCTGAGTAATTTTTTTTCCAGAAAAGTTATATGTTAACGTATCTCTAGAGCTCTTGGATATTTAAAAAAACATCTTTTGATTTAGTTGCCTTCATACACAAATGGCACTTTGTATATATATTGAATTCTTGGGTCAGAAATTATATTTTTATGAAGTCCTTAACGTAGTTCCTTTGCTTCTTGTAGTGAGTAGTACAGGGAAGTCCTGTGCCTGTGAGTCAGTTTCGCTCTCCCACTCCTTTCTGCCTCTCTCCCTCCCAGTCTTCTCTCCTCTTGCCCTCTCCTTTCTCCTCTGTTTAAAATCAGATCTTTAACCAACATTGGTATAGATATATTTCCTATTGTTTTTTCCTAGTTCTTTTAGGACCTTTGTATCTGCAGACTTAGAATTTCTCACCTGAGAAAAGATGGTGTTTTCATTTGTTTTTTTGTGTCTTCAGCTTTACACTAGATCTTCATTCTTCCCCGCAGTTAAAACCTTTTCCCTCAATATTTTAATCTGCTTGTCTTTTCCTTTGCATTTCATGAGCGCTTTTTAAGCTTTTCCTTCATAACTGATTTATTTTTCTTCACTGTCAGTTCTGTCCTTTATAGTTTACAGTTCTGATTTGTATTTGAACTGCATTTTTATATTTTCATGATATTTACTCATTGCATCTAGGTCCTCTCGATTTCTGCCTTTCCCTCAGCCTGCCCCCATTTCAGCAGAGTATGATGGCCTCTATTGTTTTTCATTTCATTTTAAAACCTACATAAATCTAAATTTCTTGAGAATACAGAACCAGTTCTTGCTAACATGTATTAGTTGCTAGAAGTGCACATTTTTCACAAGTATGCTCTTCATCTATATCTTAAGTGGTATATATTTGTCTTATATTGCAAAATGTCCATAGGTCTCAGGTTGGTTTTTGTTTGTTTGTTTTACTCATTCTGCTCATAGTGACTGCTTCCCAATGAAAAGAGTAGGTTCATTCTCTTTGGAACCCCTGTACAGTTAGTTCTTTCTCCCAGTGAGATGAAGGGCTCTTTATGTAAACTATTTAACAGCCCAGCAGCCCAAGGAGGTGGGGAGAGAGTCAGAGTGTGGGCTTCCTAGCAGAGAGACAGAAGCTTCACAGCATTTTGTCCTCTGTGTGGAGAAGCCTCTGTGCCAGGGGTCAGCTTTCTGAACATCAAGCACTGGCAGAGCATCCACTGCTCCCATACAGTGGCTGAGCCTGGGTGAGCTTTGGTGCTGTTGCATCTGGAATTTGCCCCAGAATCACTGCAGACTTTCTCTTTGCCGTAGTGACCACAGGAGCCCTGGGACTCCCCAGTGCTTTAATTTGCATTTGACCTGCAATGGTGGGGTGGGGTTCAGTCCATTTTCCAGGCAGCAGCCGAGTGGGCTTTCTGAAACACAAATTGGATCATGTTGTTTCTTTGCCTAAAATGATTCAGTGGGTCCTCCTTGTCTTTGGATAGAGTTCCAAGGTTCTGTCTGTAACTACCTCTCCAGCCATATCTCCACTGATACGTGCCTTGTAATTGAACCACAGTGGTTTTCTTTTTTTTCATTGCCTCGAATAAGCCATGTTTTGCCTTCTATTCAAATCTGTAAACACATACGTCCTTCTGCCTGAAGTGCTCCCCACCCCATCCCCTTTCTACACATGCTCTCACACATACACATTCTTACACAACCTGGTTAGCATATGAAGTCTCTCACTCTCACTCTCTTAACAGTAATTTACAGTTTGTTCAGCTGTAATGCAGCTATTCTGACTTTAAGGTAGCATCACATGGCATACTTCTGAATCTATACCCAAGAAATTCTGTTGTACTTATCTCCGTCTGTTTTATACATTTGTGCAGTCTCTGGCACTAGAGGGTCATCTGGGTTTGGAACACACAGAAGTGAACAAATGGGAAAAACAACTTTAGAAATAGAGCAGGAGACCACTATGATCTTAGAATATTGACATATGCTACCATTAGTTAATGTTTGTGTGATAAACTCTTGCTGTAAATGCAACCTTGGTGGCTTAAAGGGGTAGTCTGTAGGAATACGAATTGTCAAGGAAAAAAACCACAATGCCTTGATGTGGGCTGCCATTAGGCCATAATTGTGGCTTGCCAATGGGAGATCTCATCTACCACTGGACATGCAGAGCATAGTTCTCAGTTCTTCTGCTATGTGCTCCCAAGGTAACATGTATCTATTAGAGCACTTATCACCCTCTATTATAATTCGTTATTTGGTTGTAAAACCCTTATTTGTCTGTGTGTTCTACAGGGTAGAATCCCCAGCTGTTTTGTTTACCATTTTAATCTCAGTGTATATAGGTCAGGGCCTGCCACATAGTATATACATATTTGTTGAATAAATGAGTGAATGAGTGAATGAATGGAGCATTAAACTTTACAGGTGTTCCTGGTCCAAACTCATGCCTCTAAATTCAGGACTGTTATTGGGTCCTGTCAGGGTCTCTTCTCCTTACTTCCCTGAGATATTTTTGTATCTTTCTTCAGTGGACCAGGTCTGTACCATGTCTGTAAGTTGGGACTAATTTTGTATAAGAGGATTCCATTTGACAATCAACGTAAGTATTCATCACAGTGTCTAGTACCAAAAAATAGCTTAATAAATGTGTTTTTTACTGTTTGAAGTCAATAGCAGCATTAGGAAACAAAGAAAAGATGATTCTTTGCCTATTTACCTTGATGCAGATGGTGAGTGGAAGAGGAGGACCTCTTCTGAGGAGGGCTGACTGCTGACTGGGATATAGTCTTTAGGGAAATCTTGGGTTTCAGTTGGAGAAGGAAGGTACCCACCACAGTGTAGAGTTACCTTTGAGACATGGTTGAAGGATTAAGGTCAAAAGGTAAGATGAATTTGGTGAGGTGTCAGTGAGATGGGGTTCAGCAGCTGAGGAAGAGGGTGGAATGAGAGGTGTGTGCACTGATGGGTGGACGTGGATAAGGAGAGGATGGTCTTTGGGACATGAGTAGAATAGAGTCACCCTAAAGGTGTGTGGGAGATGAGTTGAAAGATGATGATTATTTTGAGATTAGAATGACCTTAAGTGAGAGGAGGCAAGAGCACATAAAATTTGTTTAACGAATATTTTTGATTACTTCTCAAGAAGTATTATTAGCTGGGCACTGTGCTAAGTGCTGAGGATTCACTGATGAAGTAAACAGCTGCCATCCATTTCTCTGTGGAACTTACAGTCTAGGGAGAAGCACAGACACCAATCATAAGTATCTGTAATATTGTGAACTGTAGTAAATTCCTAGGGGGCAAAGTAGAGGTTTTAGGAGAGCATATTAACAGGCAGAACTCACTGAGTTTGGGGCAGGCATGTAATATCTCTTTGAGATGGCGTCATTTCAGCTGTGGACAGTGGGTGTGAATTATTAGGGGAAAGGTGAGCATATGAGTGCTCCAGATACAAGGAACAGGTCTTGCAAAGGCCCCAAGGAGGGAAAGATTGTTATCACGCTGAGAAATGATAAAAGCCAGAGTAGCTGGAACTAGTGGTGCTTCAAGGGGAGAGACTTCAGAGGTAGCCAGAAAATGCAAACAGGATTTAGAACTGTATCCTAATATATGGAGATCATGAGAGGGCTTGAACAGGCAAATGGCACAATCACTGTACATGTTGAGATCATGCTGGTAACTCTTTATAAAATATACTGATCAAGATGCAGGGAAACCAGGCTTTTGAGGAGTCCTGAAAAAGATGATGGTGTCTAGGATTAGCGGGAACATTCACTGAAATTCTTAGGTTTATCTGCATGTGTATCCCCCACACTTACAGGATCCCCTTAGCCACTTGTAACCGCAGCCTCGTCTACACACTTGTGTCCTTGTGTATTAGTGCACACACACAACCTCTCATTATGCAGACTTGGTAGACTCCAGTGTTTATACAGATTGTTTCAATCAGCTTTAGTCCCAGGAGACTGTAGAACATTCCAGCCTGTTCTCTGCCCTTTCACTTCAGGAGCAAAACGGAAAAATCTCCCATGTATAAGGAGAAGGTTTGCAGGACAGAGATTATAAGAATGCCCTGCTCCCGATAGGAAAAGATGAAACTCTGCAACTCAGGAGCCAGGGTGACTACTGGCTGGAAAGGTGTTTTGGAGACTGAATTCTCCTGATTTAACCATAGAAGAGGAGGTAGCAGGGTCAGTGCAAGGGCCAACCAAGCTCAATTTTCATACGTTCTTCGTGTGGTGATTGTTGTTGCCAAGAGAGTTGACCCTTAACAGGGCTACTGATGTGACAAAAGTACCCCCCCCCACTTTACAGTTGAGAGGTGACTAGGAAGGGTGAGAACTTCTTCCCGAAGTGCTAAGGCTCAGTGATCATTTCTTTTCTTACCCTTTCCATCCTTCCTTCTCTCATTTCCCATTCACTTGTAACTTCTAGTCAGATGGATTGTTTGTTTGTGGTACCTTGAGAGAACCATGAGGAGCTGTTTGTATCCTGGTGTGCTGCAGCTCATCAGATGGTGTCTGTTTAGTGGTCCACAGCTCACATGGCCAGAACTTGATGCAAGTGAGGCCCAGGTCATGGTCTCTGGGTCAGTACAATCCTGCTGGGTTCACTCTGTTACATTGACTGCCATAGGCTGGGCTGTAATCCTACTCATACATGCTTTGCTTTCAACACCATACTATGGTGAATAAGAAAATGTCATGAACCCTACTACTACAAAACCAACATGGCATACTTATTCTTCTAATGGTGAGTTAGCGTATTTTCTTCATTTGTGATATGACTTAGATAGCTTGCTCTTCCCCTGTGTTTCTCAATCCTGCCCATTCCCTCAACAGTCATTTTGAAGACTAATTTGAAATGTTGTGATCTCACACCTCATTCACCTTTTCAGCATTTAATTTCCATTTTTAAATTTTGCCTATTTCTAAATCTTCCAACTAGCTGTACAGAGGAGACAAGTCACTGTACCTCTCTGGTTCTAGTTTCATCTGTAAAATGAGCACATTAGAGTGAATCTGAGGTCTAAGGTCTATTTCACCACTGACACCAAGTACAGTGGTACAGTGCCTGACATGTAAACTGAGGTGAATGGCCAACAGAGTCCCTGCTGTCATGGAACTTATAGTCTAGTAGCCAGAGACTGTAACATGTAAATAAATATAAAATTATACCATTTGATAAATGTCAAGATAGACTGAATAGAGTAGATGCAATGAAGGAGAAAAATGGAGAAATGTGAATTTGGAGATCTACTCAAATTATAAGAGAGGTCAAGGTGTGAGATGTAACTAGCCATAAAATAAGAGAGGGAAGAATATTTGAGATGGAGAGAACAGGATATGTAGAGGCTCTGAGGTAGGAAGGAACTTAATATTTAAGGAACCAACAGTAAGTCATTGTGACTAGAGTAAAATATATGAAGAAAAGAGAGAGATTTGAGATACATTTTTAAATTTTTTATCAATATATTTAAAAAATTTTTTTACATCAAGTAATTTCTACAAATCAATCATCAAGTTAACTAATTCTATTTTAAATTTTATTTTAAGTAATTTAGTAATTTTTTCATGTCAACTATTAAAATTTCCACTAGCTTATTTTTTATAATTTATATTTCCCTATAAGATATCTTACTTATGGAGCTGCTGATATTATATCTTCCTTGAATTCTTTTTTTAATTGAAATATAGTTGATGTACAGTATTATATAAATTCAGGTATACAATATAGTGATTCAGTTTTAAAGGTTATATTCCATTTATAGTTATTATAGAATATTGGCTATATTCCCTGTGTTACAAGGACGCTATGTAATGATAAAGGGATCAATCCAAGAAGATGATATAACAATTGTAAATATATATATATGCAACATCGGAGCACCTAAATATATAAGTCAAACATTAACAGACATAAGGGGGGAAATCAACAGTAGTACAGTAATAGTAGGGGACTTTAACACCCCACTTACATCAATGGACAGATCATGCAGACAGAAAATCAATAAGGAAACAATTCCCTTTAATGACACATTAAACAGATGGACTTAATTGATGTATACAGAACACTCCATATGAAAGCAGCAGAGTATATATACTTTTCAAGTGCACATGTAATTCTCTCAAGGATAGATCTTATGCTAGGGCATAGAAGAATCTTCAGTAAAAAAAAAAAAAAAACCCTGAAATCATATCAAGCATCTTTTCCAACCACAAGGCTATGAGACTATAAATCAACTATACGAGATGCATTTATGAGGCAAAAACTATTACCTGGAGAATTATCAGTATCTACAGGTTGTTCTAGGTATTTAAGTTGTCATCCAAGGTTTTGGTGGTGTAGCATTTCCTACCAAGTTAGTCCAGACAGTCCATAGTGGCAATAGAGAAAGTAGTCTCTAAAAAGAAGTTATTTCCTTTCTAACAGGAGATGGAAAGGGTCTAATAGTCTACTGCCTTAGTCCTAGTGTCACATGGCAGTAGCCTGCAATAATTGGCAGGTGAAATTACTAAGAGGGCTAATTGATGCCTTGAAAAACTTGTCTGACTGAGCTTTGTGCAATATATTTTGGGAGTTCACCAGCACAGTTTGTATGCTGACACAGATGATGATACATGCTCAGACTTGTTGGGATTGAAGAGGTAGTAGGTGGGTAGGGCATGGAGACAACACAGCTCTCCCTTTTCACCAGAGGCTTTACCTGAGTGCTCTCTCCTCCTCTCCCTTCTAACAGAAAGTCATTTGCTCTTAGTCCCTCCTATATTCTACTGGCAGACCAATGTTCTCTTGCAATTTTGATCATATCTTTCCTCACCTGTGAGCCTACAATAACTCCCCTTTGCTTGTTGTATCAAGTTCAGAATTTATATTAAAATTCAAAGCCTCAAATGATGTCCAGCTTTATCTCATTTTAAACCCCACCTGAGAGTACACCCCAGTTATTTTGGTATCTTCAAGCCCTTATCCTACCACTGTGAGTGCCCAGGCTGATGCTTTGTTGCCATGTTGTGGTGGGAAAAGCTGAATGACCTTGAACAATGCACCCAACTCCTTTAGAAGATCACCAAGAAACTTTCCTATTTCTGTATTTCATGACTTTTTGTCTTTATTCATTTCTACCAAGGTTGTTCTTTCATTGTCTCATGCTTCCATGCATTCTCATTGTGATTTAAGACCCTAGGATTAGGGACTTAGTCTGTAGATCTTCTTGATCAAACCCAGGGCTGGATAGTTAACTGTGCTGCAGTAGAAAGAACAGTAGTTGTAGAGTCAAACTGATTTGGGTTTGAATGACAGTGCTCCGACTACTTTATGACGCTGGGTAGGGGATTGGATGGGTGGTGTTACATAACCTTTCTGAGCTTCATGTTTCTTATTTTTCAGCTTCTGTGTTGGTTTCTTCCTCTGCCAAGAGGGTGGTGACATGAAGGAAGTGCAGTATCTTAGTAGACTTTCTACTGGGAATTTTGGAACAAGCAATTTAGTGGCACCCTGGTTACTGTTTTTATATTCTGAATATAATAACTAGTTGCTAGAAATGGAATGAGGAAAAAAAATTGGCAGAAATATGCCTGGCAGGGTTTTTGTTCTGGAGAAATGTGCCTGAACGTTAGAGAGAAAGGCCTATTCTATAAAATATTACTTATAAACTCGTATTTTCTTGGCTCTCTAGATTTAATTTCTCTGACAGTATCTAACAGATGTACAGTCCTAAACTGTTTAGTGAAGGTATCTAACCTTCAAAAATCAATCTCATTAGACAAATAGTCAACTGTACTCAAAAATCCATTTGATTTTTGGATAGTAATTTGGAGTTACAAATTTTTCAAGTAATTCAATCGCGTGAATCATGATTTTAATTCTTACCTACCCCATCCTGTCTCCTTCCCCATGGGTTTGTGTGCCTGGGAAAACTGACTCTTGGAGATTGTTTCAATATGGTGAGATTCACACCTCAAGAGTTTGAGTCAGCAGCTCTAGTTCAAATCCCAGCTCTCCTACACTCCCTGCCTCACACTTGGCAAGTTATTTTACCTCTCTGAGCCTGTTTCCTCAACTGTAAATGAGATCATTTTTGTGATAGCTCAGGCACAATGCCTGGTTCATAGTAAGCAATCAGTGAGTCTTGTTTTCCTCTCCTAAAAGTGCCAAGTTTTCATTCCAAGCATTTTTTCATTAACCTACAATGTTTATTTGTTTGGGTATTTTAATGCATGTGAAATATATTTGAGATATTTTAAAAATGCACACTGTCTTATTCTCAGAATTATCACAGAGCCAGTGAGAAAGGAAAATAACACCCAAATTTCTCACATTCAGCAAATCAGTTCAGTTTGAGGGTAGCATAGCTATTTGAGTTAGCATTAGTGTAAAAGACAAGACTGTCAGCAACTTCCAGGTTATACAGAAACTCTTCACCTACTTCTTGGTTATATTTTCATTTCTAAATCCCACCTCCATCTTAATTAGACACCTGTCTTTACTCTGCGATAACATTTCTGCCAGTAAAGTAGGAGCAAAGCTTTCTGTACTAAAAGATATCATCTATCCTGGGGGTGATGATTGCTCCTGCACTCGTCACTCAGTCACTCACTGAGTATTAGCAAATAGTATGCTTTGCAATTGACAGAGCTCCATCTGAAATTAGGGAGATCTATTGGAAAGGACATCTCTCTGAATGGCTATCCCCTGAATGGGCTTAGGAACAGTCAGTCTTTGGGAACAAATGAAACTAATAACTTGAATGCCACTGGATTCTGTTTGTCTCTTCTGTGTACTTCTGCTTCACTGTTACCATTTTGTCTGTAGACTGGGCACTCCATCCTTTTGTCCAAGGGGCAGAGGGTACCTAGTCCAAAAGTCTGAAAAAAAGACACAGTGATACAGCTTATATCAGATGCCCATCCTGGATCAGTCAGCTGTGACCAGGAAGGTGGGATCATGTAAAGACATGGTGGCTTCTTCAAGAATCTTATGGATGAAGTGGGGTGAGGAGAGCAGCACAGAAGCAGGGTGCTGAGCAGATTTCCAGAGATGCCCACACACCCATCCTGCCATCTCAGGTAGTGGGATCCTAGCTGGAAATACCAAAAAAAAAAAAAAAAAAAAAAAAAAAAATTCCTGAACTGAGGTTGCTTGCAGCCAAGTGATGGGAGCTTGATGTACAATCAAATAAGTGCAACAGAATGATGTTAGTTCTGTAATAATGGTTGTATAGTTTAGATAGGAGTAAAGAGTAGCTGATCAGTGAGGTTGATCAGACACAACTAGCTTCTGTTAGCAGTGAGGGATACACAGTTGGACACTTTGCAGACTTTCTGAAAATATTTGAGCCAATTGAGTTATTGTCTAGGGACTGAGTATAGTCTTGGCATTTTCTTAGTATAAACATACTGTGCTTTTTCGTTGAGCCCTCTTCATCAGAGTGCCTTTTTGAATTATTCGTTGAGCTTTTTACAAAGAGAATTAAGGACACCTTGAGGATTTTTGAGTTTTACCCACTTTTCATGTTCTGTTTTAGAGAATTCGTATAATCCAAATATTTGTTCCCTTTGATAGCTCCCTAAGCTGGTATTAAAAGACCTCTAATAGGACTGATTCATCACTTTGTTTTACAACTCAGGTGGCCTGACACTAAACTGCTTGTTAATCACAAATTTCTTTTTTTACAAGTTGAAGTTATATTCTTGTTCCTTGTCATGGGGCCTGAGAGCCTTTGCCATAGTCCCCCCATCCTTTTCTGTCATAGTGACCTGTAGTATTTCCATAAGTGGTTTCATGTTTATCATCCTTCAGTTTGCTCCTTTTCAGGCAAAACAAACTAATCCGTTTCCATCTTCTATTATGTTGGGTTGACTTTTCTGTGTCTTATTCCACTTTAATCCACCAGTTGCTCCAGTCTCATCTTCTTGGCTTTGCCTTTCACATCTGTATTTTACCAAGGCTTTTATTGTCCTTAATTTCTTCCCTGTATCCTTGCTTGCCCTTACTTTTAAAAAAAAGTAAACCTTTTATTTTAAGATAATTGTAGTTTCACACAAAGTTATAAGAATTAACAGACATTGTGTACCCTTAACCAAGTCTCCCCTAATGGTAACATCATCTTGCAAAACTACTTTCCACCACCAGGACATTGACACTGAAACAGTCTAGATATAGAACAGTTGCCCTAATATTTTGATTTTTAGGTTCCTTCTCTTTATTCCTATTCTTACTCATCTCTTAGACTCTTCTCTTCTCTCTCTTCTCACTTACATATTCATCATCCCAGGGATTTAACCAAGTCAGACTTAAGAATCTTAGAAGACTCAATTTTCTCTTTGATAAGCTGGCTAGATCTCATGGTGTCAGCGTTTGTAGGGATGGAAACTTGCACTGTCTAAATTATTTGCCTGGAATAAATATTTGGATGTCTCAAGGTGACCTTAAAATTTATGTGAGGACCTGGTCTGCTGTGAGTTAGGTTTGTCTTCATTTCAGACAGGTCACAAGAGGGTGAAGAATTGTGGAGGCTGGTATGGTATTAATTGTCTGAGACTTAAGAGCCCTAATCAAAGGCATTTTCCCCCCAAAGGACAGTTCTGCACAGAGGATGTGGATGAGTGCCTGCTGCAACCCAATGCCTGTCAGAATGGGGGCACCTGTACCAACCGCAATGGGGGCTATGGCTGTGTGTGTGTCAACGGCTGGAGTGGAGATGACTGCAGTGAGAACATTGATGACTGTGCCTTCGCCTCCTGCACTCCGGGCTCCACCTGCATTGACCGCGTGGCCTCCTTCTCTTGCATGTGCCCAGAAGGAAAGGCAGGTAAGGCCAGCAGAAGGACAGAGCTGGAGATCAGGGAAAGGGCTGGTGTGCATTGGGAATTTCTGCCCTCTTCTCTTTCATCCCAACAGGTGTGTCCTTTTAATCACCATTTGTAGGGACATGTTACTCAAGACTTTTCTTCTGGAAATGTAGTTGCTAGCCAAAGTGCTATGAAGTTAGTCTTCTTCCTTAGGAATTTTGGCTCTCAACCCTTTGTACCTCAGTTTTCCATTTCCCTAAAATGAAAGTTAGAGACTATTGCCTTGGGAACATCTATAGACCTTCTTAATATTTGAAGCTAAAAGCCAACTCAGAAAAATAAAAACTTCTCAGAAATTAAGACAAAAGTACTAATAAATGGATGTGGACACTTCATTTTAAGAAGAAATAATCCATTTACGCAGAAGAAGTTGGCAAGAGAGAAATACTTAAGTGCATTTCAGCTTTTAATGTCTGTGTAAATGTTCCTCTAAGGGAAGCTTTCTATCAACTGCAGAGTTAACGTTGCTCTAGCCTCTCAACTTAACAGCTTCTGGTTCTAGAAATAGAGCAATGAAGGGAGGAATGTGATGGAATTCGATTGCTTAGTTGAGAGAACTTTGTGCCCAGCAGTTTTGAAATGTTCTTATACCTATGCCTTTCCAAAAGCCCCACCTCCAGCTTTGTAGAAGCTTTAGTCACCTCTTCTTAAGCTAATTGCAGACTGGAAAACCCAGTTCCCATGTGAACTATGTAGAATATGGGGCCTAGTAATATATTCAGAGTCCTGGGGGCACTTGAGTCAGAAATGTTGACACAGTTAAAAAGCTGCCCAGGTGTAGCTTGATGATGTTCTGATGCTAGCGAAATGCAGGTGGCCCCCTGATCATCAGGTAGTATGATTTTGGGGAAGTAGGTTGCCAAATAAAACACAGGATGCATGTAATATTTGAGACGTGCAGTAAAAAAAATTATGTGTTGTTTATCTGAAATTCAAATTGAATGGGGCATTCTCTATTTTTATTTGTTAAACATGGCAGCACAGTGGGAAGGGTATCTCCATTGTCCTGTGTCCATCATTTAACCACTTCACTTTATGGCCTCACTTTATCTTTCCTTGAGGAGAGATCTACCTGAGGGCTCAGGGTCAGAGCACCAGGGTTGTCTGCAGAAGCTCCTTGCTTTGCTGCTGGCTGCAGCATGTCCCTAAGATTGGATCAAGCAAAGGGGGAGTTGCCTCTAAATCTTCATATTGGATTTTGATGAGTGCATCCTAAGGTTTCCCCTCCTCCATGAAAGAAAAAACTGTTCCCCAAGTAAGGGATGTTCTCCTTGTTCCTGTGACAGGTCTCTTATGTCATCTGGATGATGCGTGCATCAGCAATCCCTGCCACAAGGGGGCCCTGTGTGATACCAACCCTCTGAATGGGCAGTACATTTGCACCTGCCCCCAAGGCTACAAAGGAGCCGACTGTACAGAAGATGTGGATGAGTGTGCCATGGGTAAGTACACAGAACCTTTCCTGTTCCTCATGGTGTCTGTTGAGCTCAGCAAGCATTTAAGCTGAAGCACAAGTTACTCTATGAGTATATTTCACCCAAACCTCAGATCTCACCTGTTACATGCCCACTGTTTATAACTAACCTTTCAGTGTAACCCTATAGTCTGTTCTAGGAATTGAAATGTGTGGGAGGTCTGTACTTGATTCCTAATGTAGATCCCTACCTTAGTGACAGTTTAGGTATAAGAACAGCAGAGAGCCTCTAGAGTTGAGATTGCCCTAGTGTGTCTTTCCTTCCTTCCTTCCTTGTTTATTTATGTACTTACTTACTTTCTTATTGATTGGTTGACTGGAAGGAAACAGGGAATTGAGGATCAGATTATTAAAGGCCTGGCCCTAATGCTAGCAATCTGACCAGCTTCTGTAGTCCACATATGTGGAAACTCCATCAAGTGCTTTGATCCTGGTAATAGATGCTTGTGTTTTTCAGCCAATAGCAATCCTTGTGAGCATGCAGGAAAATGTGTGAACACAGATGGTGCCTTCCATTGTGAGTGTCTGAAGGGCTACGCAGGGCCTCGTTGTGAGATGGACATTAATGAGTGCCATTCAGACCCCTGCCAGAACGACGCCACCTGTTTGGATAAGATTGGAGGCTTCACGTGTCTGTGCATGCCAGGTACACGGGCTATGAGTGTGTGGGGCGTAGACAGGAGGCACAGCACTGTGCTTCTCTTAGGTGGGGCCCTCAGTAGAATGTGGCAATTCCATGAGCTCTGTCAGCATTTAATCTCCAATAACGACAGCGTTCCCAGCCAAGGAGACCCTTAAGGAGTGAGGCCATGTTAGAATTCTTAGAGCTGTGGAGACCAATTCCATTATGTCAAAACCTAGATTCATGTGAGAGAAAAATTCAGAAATGATTTTTTAAATGCCAGTAGTCTTTGATTTAATAAAGGATTTATCATAAAAATTCTTTAAATAACAAGCTTTCCTTATCCCCTGATGTATTGCAAATAGCATACCATTCCATTTATAGAAAGTAATTTTACCCAGAATTGTATAGGAACTTGCCGTTTATGCATAGAGAGATACACACGCTTTGTTGTATTCTGGAGCTCTTCTGCAGAGACCACTGCTTGAGTCTTCAGCACAGCTAAACCCAGCTTACAATGACGGCTGACTTTGGCTGCTTTGCCTGATTAGGGATGCTAGCTGCTCTAGCCTTGGGAGGCCCTCCTGACCTTGACTTGCACCCTGAGAGCAGCAGCATCTCTGATTCAGCTGGTCTTTAGGAACTTGAAGTGAGGATCCTATGGACCTGGCAGTGTCTTGGAAGCAAGGCCTGGACTGGTCAGAGAATGTGGTTCAGTCTTTGTTGACTTGCTAGGTCTTAGCAAGGTCTTTGGAGGTAACTCTTCTGCCTCTCCGCAGTGACATAGATACCCAGGGTGTTCCCCTGTCTGGCCGATGCTTACAGTGACAATTTCCCATCATGGCAGAGTCCCCTTTACCCTCTACAGAAATGTTCATGCTTACAGAGGGTGTAGGCATCTTTGCAAATTTCTGCTTTCTCAGCTAGAATATGCCTTTTCCTTTTCCTAAGCTACTTGTGTGGTCCATTTTGTTCAGGTTTCAAAGGTGTGCATTGTGAATTGGAGATAAATGAATGTCAGAGCAACCCTTGTGTGAACAATGGACAGTGTGTGGATAAAGTCAATCGCTTCCAGTGTCTGTGTCCGCCTGGTAAGTGCCCACCACCTGCCCCTGTTTTCTTTGAAAGCACAAAGCTGACTGACCACAGGGAAGGGAGGAGGGAGAGAATGTGTGTGGGCCGTACATGAGGAAGTCATTAAAGTGAGCGCTTCGGGATAGGAGTGTGTGTGTACAGAAATGGGGGATGTGTTTCAGCTAGTCTATCTTCCAAATCCTTTGTGGCCAGAAGTCCAAGTCTATTCTGAATGGCCCATGACCTCTCCGTCTGTGTGTATATTTCAGAAGGTTCATACCTCACGGAAGCCTTAATTCTTAGGCTATTCGGGATTTAATTTTTTTTCCATGGGTAATATTCTTGAAACCCTTCTGTGAGAGTATTATTTTTAGACATTTCACCCATGGGTACAGAAACAGACAGCACAAGTCAATTCTTCCCAAAGAATGCTGTGTCTCCTTCTGCTCCCTAGAGCTGTGGTTGAAGACTTGCTAAATTTCCCGCCATGGTCTTTGTAGCCTCTCTTATTGTTTCTTCAGAGAGAAGGTCCCAGTTCCTCTGAAGCTACACTCACTAGTTAGGGGGCTCTGCCTGTTACCACTCAGTCCCTACTTTAACTAGAAGTGAATTCTGTGCTGGGAAGAAGAGCTTCACCCAGTTACTGTTAATAGTAGTTCCACAATGGCTGACCACTAGTGTAAGCCCTGCCCACAACAACCCAGCGCTCCTTGGGCAGCATTCTCATCGTAGGGAAGACACGGGGTGATCCTGTGACCTGTGTCATCACTGTGCTCTCTTAAGGTTTCACTGGGCCGGTTTGCCAGATCGATATTGACGACTGTTCCAGCACGCCGTGTCTCAATGGGGCGAAGTGCATCGACCACCCGAATGGCTATGAGTGCCAGTGCGCCACCGGTAAGATCCTTCTCACTTCTTATTCCATCCGTCTGAACTGAACGGGAGACCGTCCACTTCTAGCTGCCCTGCCAGGCCAGGTGACTAACATGGGCTGCTCTGTGTTTAGAAAGCGCTTCTTCCAGCCTGTTTCTTGCTGCTCTCACTGTTTACTTCTACAACACCTGCTTCCTTCACCACAGTGGTGCCCTGGCCTGGACATTTCCATGTGGTGTCCCTGTCTTTCTGGGTTAGATTTTGGCAGTGGTGAGTTTCCAGCTGGCTTGACTTATACTCCTTTGGAAAAGGGAAGAAATCTAGTTGAAAGCTTTTTTTCACTGGGGCTTCTCCATGGGAGGCTTGTCTGTGTGTTTCTTGAGGCAAGTGATTGAACAAAGGCCCAGAAATCTGAGCACAACGGTGTGCAAGGGCAGAAGTTTTCTGCATAAACGATGACTCGTGCTGTTAAGAGTCAGGTGTGTATTTGAACAGGGGAGAGGGCTGTGTCTGGGAAAGTTTGGGTCCTCTTTCCTGACTTCTGCTACTAGAGTCAAAAAGAATTATTTACAAATAGTCTATATTTCTGATCCATGGCCACATTTCTAATTTGGGAGTGAATTTGAATAAGCCAAACACCCCTTAATTACATGTTTGCTTCTGCAAAGACCAATATTGTGTACAGAAGAATTAGAAATTATTAGAAAGGTGACTTCCCAGTTTTTTAAATCTATTTAAGAAAGAAAGAAGTTATGAATATAATTCAAGACATTTTTCTTACTTTAGAAAATGGATTTTTAAAGGATTTTAAGCATCATGTGCATGATTTTTTTCTGATCACAGAAAAACACACTGAGTAATAAAAATAAACATAGAGAATTACTATTTTGGTAGTCCTGGAACATTACCACTTATTAGGCCTACCCAGAGTAGGCCCTGTCAGATGAACCCCTTAGCTTCCTTCTCTTTTCTCAAACTCCTGTCTTTGGTTGGAGAAGTTTCAGGTTTTATCTTCCTCTGGCCAGATTATGCTCATGGAGAATGACTTTCACTGGGGAGAGTTTATAAACTCATGTTTAAAAGGGAGAGTCTTTTAAAAGGATTTAATGTTGAATAAAGGAACTTTTATTTGTCCTTTTCTTTTAAATGTCATAACTATTCATTTTATTTAACAAGTATTTATTAAAAACTTACTCATTTGGTGGAGCTCATGCTGAGCATGCACGAGGTACTTGGTTCGATTCCCAGTACCTCCATTTGAAAAAGAAAGAAAGAAAAAAACCAAAATGAAAAACTTACTATATATGCATAGACCCCTGGGAGGATGAGAGGAAAAAAGAAAAGTTCTCCTTCCTCTCAGGTTAGAATTTAGAAGATAAGGTACATGAAACCATTACTGTAGTACCTGTATATACAGTTGGGCTTGGGAGGAAAGGAATATAGAAGTTAATATATAAAGGAAAAGTACTGTGAGCGATTCCTCACTGAAGCCCGACATGAAATGAAGGTACAGTGAAAGCGACTCTGCAATGAAATTATTGATTGTTTAGAAAAAGCTACTTGAATTCTACAAATGTGACTTGAAAAGCTTTATTTTCAGCGAGACTCTAAGCTTGCCTTATAAATCAATGCAGATAGTCAGTTTCGACTGCTCCTTGCCTGCAGTATGAGTTATTTAAGACATGGGATGTGTAGGACAAGTGGATGCAGCTACGTTTATGTTCCGGTGTGGAGTGTCTGCCTTGCTTCTTAAGCCTCTTCGGTAAAATTCCTTCCAAGGATTCACCGGTATGTTGTGTGAGGAGAACATCGACAACTGTGACCCTGATCCTTGCCACCACGGCCAGTGTCAGGACGGGATTGATTCCTACACCTGCATCTGCAATCCGGGGTACATGGGCGCCATCTGCAGTGACCAGATCGATGAGTGTTACAGCAGCCCTTGCTTGAATGAGGGTCGCTGTATCGACCTGGTGAATGGCTATCAGTGCAACTGCCAGCCAGGCACGTCAGGTGAGGCCACTCTGTCTGTGTTTCCTTCGAAGTCTCCACTGTTTCTCAGAAACAACTTCCACAGATGTCTCAGACCTTCCTGGCATATGCTTAGATACCTAAAAAACAGTCTTGATTCTGAGAAGCATAGCCAAAGCCACAGGCAGAAATGTCTCAGAAGCAGATGCTTTAGCCAGTAGAGGGATTAGAGACAAGAGCTTTACAGAGCTGACAGTCTTGTGTATGTGTTCTTCATTAAAAGGAGGAGCCTCACTTCAAAAAAAAATTGAAGTTATTATTTAAAGTTGAAAACTCTCTTGCTTTGGGGGCTTGATTTGAGTGTCTTTTTGTTTTTTTTCTTTAACCTCGACCTTACTCAGGTTAATGAAATTGGTCCTTTTTCCCTCCCTCCCTCCTGTTCTTCCAATAGTTTTTCCTCTCTTTCAGAGTCAAGTCTTATCTTTAATATGACACTTTTCTTCTGCCATTTGTCTCTGGTAGGCCTTGGGCATTTGAGGGATTCTGAGGGAGAGGAGAGACTGCAATACGTCCCAGTCACCGTAAATTTGAATGCAGAGCTGCCGTTTCTCATCTTAAGTTCACTGCTGTTTCCTGCCTCCAGTTGAATGACTGTGTGTTAGTCGTGAGGGCATGCTGCTCCTTGCTGGGGAAGTGTTGAGTGGTTTTCTCAGGCAGCAGCATTTCACAGCTTTCAGTGAATTCTGTTTTACTTACTTGAGGAATAATTATGGTCACAACTGTGGTTAATGGACAGAGAAGTTCTGTGTCTCAGATCAAAGGAAAATGTATTAGTGGAAGATTAACTAGTGTGTGCCTCTGTTAGAAGGGACCCTGCCAATACAAGGAGTGATTTATTGAAAACTCAGTCTCTGTTTAAGGAAAATGGCCTATGTAGGGGGCAAAGGTGGGGGAGGTGGTTAGCTGCCCTCATTTTATTTTGTTATTTCCAAATCCATTTCTTCAAACTTGTCAAAGGCCCTGGTCTTCATCCAGGACCTCGTACATGCCAAGTTTGAAAACAAAGTCCTTTTTGAGTTGCTCAAGCATACGAAAAACATCCCATGCCTTCCCGATTGAAAATGCCTTCCCCCTCCCCACGTTTAGATAACTCAGTAAAAGGGCTGAATAGATCTTTGTGAAACCTTCCAAAAGCAATTTGCTTCCGGGCTGGTCCCCAGACATGAGAAATTGCAGTACGAAAAGAAATTTGAGAGATTTACAAGCAATTGAATGGATGCCTTTAGAATGGTGGGGCTGTTTTAGGCTTTGCTATCGTTTCCATTACAACAGAAGTACTGGAAGACTGGGTGAGTGGTGGGCTGGCAAGCACCTTGTTTTCTCTAGGATTATATCATTGTGCCAGGCTGGATCAGGTGTGTTCCCTGGGGAGGACGGAGAAGGCAAGGTGTAAGTAGCTGTCGGTGAGAAAGGTAAGCAGGAAATATCAGCAGTGTGCAGGCAGCATAGAGGGAGGGTCCAGGTTCTCTGAGAAAACGGCCAGATCCATTCCTGTAGCGGTTGGAGAATTAAAGCAAAGAGATGTAGGCAGCACAAAGAAATCTTGGTCTGTAATAGGTGGAGAAAGACCTGGTTTGTACTAGGAGCCTGGGTGAAAGGATTCATTCAGTTAGTCATTATGAATAGACCTTGAGTTCTAGTGTAAGAATCCACAGCCCATTCATAGTATGGTCTGAGTTGTTGGGCGAGGGTTTGGATGAGTGTGTGGACAGAAGGGATGCTTTACAATGTGCTGATTATAATTGTGGTTTCTCACTCACCGAGTACTTAACGTGAGATGTACTACCCAGGGTCACTTCTGATGCCTTCTTTCACCTGTGGTTTTATGATAGGAAAGTAAGCTTTTGGGGGTTTCAAGTCACAGAAACCACCTTGAATAGCTAAAGGAATCATCAACAAACAAGCAAACAACAGTGACAAAACAGGCAAGCAGAAAGAATTTTGCAAAAGCACACAGAAGCATCTTACAGATTCCCAGTGAGAACTGGACAGTGAGGCTTTGGGGGAGATTTGCAGGGCCACACGCAGACCGTAGGTCACCCAGTTCATGTTCTAGCGTTCCAGTGAGACAATCTCATTGGCCCAGCTTGAGCTGGGTGTCTTTTCCTGCTAGGATAAAATGTGGGTTTTGGGGGCAGAGTCACGTTGGACTGCCATGATTTCCTGGGGCCTGCCCTGGTCCACTGTGAGTAAATAGAGGATGTCAGTCGAGGGCAGACACACCTCCTAAAGGTATCCCCTCATAATCAAGGAATGTAGAAGCCCTTGCCTCTTTTGTGGTTGGAGAGGCCATATAGCCTCATTAATCACAGAATGCCAGTGTAGTGTGGTGGAGAGTACAGAATCCGGAAAGCTAGGTTTCCCATCCCAGCTGTGCTGATGTAATTGTGCAAGTCCATGATAAAATGGGTGTAGCACAGCTTGATTTGACGGGGGAGTGGGAAGAATAAAATTACATAAAATGGGAGACAGAGTGCTTTTCTCATTAATGGCTCAATAAAATTTTAACAGAATAATAATTATTAAAAATATTAATGTAAAGTGTGAGTGAATAAAAATTATGGCATTTTGTCATGGAAGTTTTGTTTGTTTATATCCTAATGACCAGGCTTTATTTTTAGGCTTTTTAAGCTACCAAGGTATTCTTCTGTGGTACCAAAAATGTATCACTAAATTCATGTTAAATAGTGAGATATCCTGGTATGTTCAGAATGGTAACAGTAATGATTGGTGTATTCCTACTATTTAGTTACCCATATCTACAATTGAACCTTCCTTACCATAGCCAAACTCTACCGTTCATCTGGGGAATAGACCAGGAGGAAGGCTGCATTCCCCAAGAGGAAGTTATCCGACTGTTTAAGATTTATCCTGAACTTTAACCCATAATAGTGATAGTATCAAGCTTATAGTGGTGGGTGCAAGTTCCAAAATTCTAATTTTCATATGAAAGCTTAGATTTTATCTTTGAAACACAATACTGTCATAGTTGTTTCCCTTGAAGTGGCAGGTTTATTTCTTTCACTTAGTATTTGATAAATATTTAGGTCTGAATAGCCCTGGTTTGTCTGTCAGCTGTTCTTTCAATTAAAATGGAATTCTATGAGAAAAGCAACTGTTTCAGTTTAAAACTCAATCACACAACTTTTCCTGGAGACAACTCTGTACTTCGGCGTGCCAAGGAATTGCTTTATGTGTCTTTCCCATTGCATCATGCAGAATGGTAGAGGTATACTCAAGGGTCAAGGCACAATCAAATTATAAAGTTAATAATTTTGACTACTTCTCCAAAGTCATTCTTAAGTGAAGCTATCTTTTTGTTAAGTATTGTTTTAAGTATGAGTGCATAGAGGTAAAAAACAAAAAGACCACTGGTACAATTAAGAGCCACTGACTTAATTCCTGCTAAGATGACAGCAGTTTTGTCCCTGTTGCTTTTGCACCATTAGTGCAAATGCCAACACAATGAAAAGGACAAGAAGTGGCTTAATATGATTAATATAATCATTTTGACCCCCTGATCCCACGGACAGAGTCTGGAGGACTGCACTTTGAGAACTGCTACTTCCCTGTACTCAGGGCTGGCTGGATACTCTTTAGATTTCTTAACACCTAGCATCACAAGGAGAGATCACTGCTATTTCTGTGCTGATATTGCGTGGTTTCTCTTTGCATTCATCTTTGCAGGTGTTAACTGTGAAATCAACTTTGATGACTGTGCAAGTAACCCCTGTGTGCATGGAGTCTGTATGGACGGCATTAATCGTTATAGCTGCGTCTGCTCACCAGGATTCACAGGTAATGCTCCTTTTGTTGGGTGGCTCCTCCTTGAGCCCCATCAAAACTTTAGGAAAAAGGCGTCTAGAAGGGAATTACTTTTCAAATATTTCATATTTCTTTGTCTCTTGGAAAGTTAGAAATTTGTTTCTGTGCTTCTCTGGCCCAGTTTTCTACTTACAAGCCTTCCCTAAACTGTAACATGAAACTTTTCATTAGTTAGGATTTTTAGACCATGTGTTCATAGGTACCTGAAAAGAGTTTCTATTCAGACCATGAGTTTCTGTCGCTGTGCTTGAGCTATACGGCTTCCAAAGCCCCCTTTATTTTTCTACACTTAGTAGTGAATGCCTTCTGTAAAGCCATAGCCTAGGAAAATTCTATGAAAACACCAAATGCTTTTTTCTGAGTACTTTCTCCATGGAACATTATTGAGTGAGGCCAAAACTTGGGAGGACCAACCTAATTTGGCTAGCACAAGTGAGACTTTTTTTCCTTTGCAGGAGGAAGAAAATAAGTAGCTAAAATAAAATTGGTTATAATTCTTCTTAAAGTATAAGCTGCTAGAACATTTACACACTGCAAACATGTGCATACACAAACTCACACACATCTTCTCTCTTATCTCTTTTGTTGCTACGAAGATTGCCTTTATCTCTTATCCTCCTCATCAAAAAGGGCTAGAGTCTACTGAGGAAATCTGAAGCCTCTTACTGACACACCTGCTTGTTAATGGCACCGTCAGAAAGCATATGTGTGCCTGTCCCATTCTTTCAGTGCCACATACTAGCGGGCACTTACATAATGACGCTACCATTTTAAACCATGTGGTCATTTGCAATCACTGTGATAAAATTCCCACAGAATTTTTTAAATTATGATGTCAAAAGGCCATTGGAGACAAGTGAAGAGAATGTGTGCCTCTTGCTGGCTGGTAACTTACCTTCCTCTATATTTCACAATCCTTTCAACTGCTTGGTGTGAATTTGGACACCAGAGAGGACTGTTTGTGGCCCACAGGGACCACGGTAATCTCTGTTCAAGGGAAGATCACTCGGAAGATGGGTATGATGAAAGCTCTTACATCAAGTGCCCAGCACCGCTGGTGGTAGCCAGGCATACTTTTGTCCTCAGACTTGTTACTCCAAGCTTACATGACAGCTGACTGAATACACAAAACTTCCTGCTGGATAGGATGATATAGATTCATTTCTATTAAACAGATAATAAGAAGAGAATGGCTACCATTTACTAAGGCCTCATTTTGAGCTGGGCATTAAAGTGCCGAATCTCATTTAATTGTCACTGCTATTATTATTCCCACGGTATTGATGAGAAACCCAGCGTTTAGAGAGGGTAAGTAGCAGTACCAGTGCACTATGGCCAGGATTCCACCCCAGGCGGTCCTATTCTGGAGTCCACACTCCCACTTCACTGAGCAGCCTAAGTGGGTGCCTATTGTCGTTTCTTTTTAGATACATAAGCCTTAGACTGGACTTACATTTTTTGGAAATGTCAGTGAATCATATGCTCTCTCTTTTTAACATTTAGCAAATCAGGAAGGTCAAAGAGGGAGGACATAGGCTAAAAATATTCTAAAATAAACTTAAGGTGTAGCACGAAACTACATAACCAAGAAATGGAATGTTTTGGTTACTGGGTGGTACTCTGTTCTTGGAACTGTTTTCCATGTTTTTTCTTCTTGTTTTTTTAAATCAGTTGCTGAAAATACCAGCTGTGGTATATACTCATGACCTGCAAATATGAGGTGTTTTAGTCTTGCCTTTGTTTTATTTTAATACTTTTTTTTTTTTTTTACAATTTTAATAACAGCTTTAAGAGAGTTGTTTTTTTTTTTTTTAAGACTAAATTCTCTGTTCTCTGCAGACCTCTTTATACCTACTGATTGAGTGGGAAAAGTAAGAAATCATGTGTTTTACAAACTACTTTTCAGTTTCACCTTCATGTCCATTATTTTGCTGACTTCTCATACTAGTCCATAGAAGTAGATAGGTTGGATATGAAACCAGAAACACAGGTAGCCAAAACTAAAGTAAACCAGTGGGACTACATTAAACTTCTGCACAGCAAAGGAAACAATAAGTTGAAAAGACAACCTGCAGAGTGGGAGAAAATATTTGCAAACAATGTATCTGATAAGGGGTTAATATACAAAATATATAAAGAACACATACAACTCAATAGCAAAGAAGCAAATAATCAAATTAAAAATTGGACAAAGGACAAGAAAAAATTTTATAACTATATATGGTGATGGGTGTTAACTAGACTTATTGTGGTGATCATTTTTCAATATATGCAAATACCAAATCATTATGTTGCACACCTGAAACTAATAAGTTATATGTCAGTTATACCTCAATGAAAAATGGAAACACATTTAGGCAATAGTAGCTAAACTCAATTTTAGAAAATATTATTGGAAAATTCCCAGTAATTTCCAGGTAGAGGATACAAGAAGTGTTTAATTCTCAGAGCTTCATGACTTAACTACAGACTGATTGTATTTTTAAGTTGTAAATCATTATGTGTATTTCAAAATCTAGTATCATCTGAAACACCATGAAGTTTTGAAAGCTTTACAGCCTACCAAACCCTAGTGATTCTCAAATAGCATTGGAAAGGCTAATCATGAGTGGCTACCAATATAGCAAGGCCTCATCAAAATGTCATTACACAACTATATCAAATTACAAAAATACAATAAAAAATAGTTAAGAGTTTTAAAATCTCATCATCTCTTACAATATTTTCTAATCAGGAGTAAGGTATATAAATGTTTATAAGTTATAAATTTATACATGTTGAGCACGCAATTGCTTTTGGTCTTCATCAAGCCAATAATGGCACATCCTGAACAGGCACACTGCTAAGCACAAGGAGGAGTGAGGAGCATTGCATTGTGGCAAAGGCGGTAGAAAATGAGTCTATGCCTTTAAAAAGATTTAAAGTATGATCAGGAACTCAGACTGCATGCATAAGAAAATGACTAAAGACTAGGAAAGAAAGTTTTAAACAAGGTACATACAGTCAAAAAAATGCATAAATGACGAAGGACAAATAAATGTTTAGAATCAGGAGAAAAAAATGAGCAAAGGACTGCTTTTTACCAAAGAAGACGTACAGATGTCCAACAGGTACATGAAAAGATGCTCAACATCACTAATCATCAGGGAAATGAAAATCAAAACCACAATGCGATACCCCCTCTCACCTGATAGAATGGCTTTTATCAAAAAGATAGGTGATAACAAGTGTTGGCAAGGAGATGGAGAAAGTGGAACTCTTATACACAGTTGATGGGAATGTAAATTGGTACAGTTGTTATGGAAAAACAGTATGGCAGTTCCCCCAAAATTAAAAGTTGAACTACCATATGATCCAAGAATCCCACTCTTGAGTATGTATCTGAAGGAACTGACATCAGTATTTTAGAAGATATATCTGCACACCCATGTTCACTGCAGCATTATTTACAATAGTCAAGATATGAAAACAACCTAAGTGTCCATCAACAGATGAATGGATGTATATATTACATATATATGTGTTGTATATATACAATGGGATATTATTCAGTTGTGAGAAAGAAGGAAATCTTGCCATTTGTGACAACATGGATGAAACTTGGACATTATATTAAGTGAGATAAGTCAGACAGAGGAAGACAAATACTATATATCATTTATATGCAGAATATAAAAAAGCTGAACTCATAAAAACAAAGTAGAATGGTGTTTAGCAGGAGCTGGGCTAGGGGATGTGGGGGGAGATTGGAGAGATATTGTTTAAGAGTATAAATTTGCAACTGATAGATAAATAAGTTCTGGATATATAATGAATAGCATAGTGACTATATTCAACAATACTGTACCGTAAACTTCAAAATTGTTAAGAGAGTGGACCTTAATTGTTCTCACCACAAAAAGAAATGATAATTCATGTGACGTGATAGAGGTATTAGCTAACTCTGTGCTGGTAATTGTATTGCAATATATAAAATATATCAAACCAGCGTGTTACCTTAAACTTATACAATGTGTATGTCAATTATGTCTCAGTTTAAAAATTAACAAAACAGAAAATTAGATAGGGACGTTGTCTTATCCTTATTTAACAAATAAGGCGACTGAAAGATCGAGCTTGATGTGTCCATGGTCTTAGCTAGTGAGCAGCACCACAAGGACCGTGAGTTCCCAGAAGGCAGGGACCTCCCTAATGATCTTTCTAGCCAGCATCTGAAACAGTCTAGCATAGAGGAAACCTCAGTAAATGTTGCTAAATGAGTGACCAGAGCTCACTTAGGGAATTTCTGACATCCAACACTAGACTCTTGAGTCTAAACTTTATCATGCTTTCATTCATAAATACTAATTTGTTGAGCACCTACCTACAAGATAAGAAACATTGGTTAACTTCTCATTCAGTAGTTACTAAGCCCAGCGAGGTGCATAGCCTTGTGCTGGGTGTTTCAGATGCTGAGTGGAAACCCCTTGGGGCAGGACCTTGCTAGCGAAGCAGCTGTCAGTCCACCAGGTAGACTGCACAAAGGTGGCTTCAAAGTTGACTCTGCAAAGAGCCTTAATGGCAAGTGAAGAAAATGTGAGAGGAGTGGCTTCTGAGAAGTTTCTTCCCAAAAAAAGACAGAAAAAGAAGGCCTTTCACTCTCATTCTCCACTGGATTGCAGGCTGAGGAGGGCCCTGCAGTTGAAGAGTTCTGGCTCCTATCTCAGTGCCAGGGGCAAGCATCTAAAAAAAAAACAGAGGTTGAGGCCAAAGAAACAGTATTTTAAAATAAGTTATTAATACAATACTCAAGAAGAAAACAGCAGCTACTACTAGATTATGGGTTTTTACCACAAGAACCACCAATAATGGTTTAGAGAGCAGTGGAGGGTGAAAAAAATGTTAATACCCATACTTTAAAGGGGTGTGTATCTATTTCATTTGGAATTTCCTGTTCTAAATGCAGGGTTACTCTTTCTTAAATAAAAATGCATGTTTTTATCTGAATCAGAAAATTGTATTCTTTGAAATTTGTAAATTCCTTCATAGCAGCTGCTTGTTGCCACTCATTTACAGAATTATGGGTTATTTTAAAATTTTATATCATTGGAATATATAGCTAAATCTCATTTATTCAGAATTTAACAAAGCAAAACTCTTATGAAACTACACACTTTATTCCACATAAAGCAATAAAGGTGAAGGTTATAGCAGACATCTTTTCAAAGTGCAGTCTTGGGTATGTGTTACAGGAGGGATGTGGTCACTTCAGTTTCATATATTCTGAACATTTATGTTATTACATTATGATAAACTACTAATAAATGTCTAATCAGAGTTTCTTAAAATGTATTTGAATCACCTACATTATTTAAAATGTAGTTTTGGGGGCCTAAGGATCTCTGTTTAAAACAAGTACTATAAGTGACACTTTTTTTGCCTATTAAAGTTTGAGAACCACTGGTCCAGATTGAGAGACCCTGAATTGTTTTCTCAATGATCAGAGAACAATAAAATTATGCTTTAGAATACTTCTTCCTGAGTCAGAAAACGGGTTAATACAGCTCTAAAAAATGAAAGCAAAATGGCTTTTCTATTTAACCAATTTCATCATTAAATTAATAGTTCTGCCACTAGGCATTCCAGTTAATGGAGATTTACCACGTGTAAATATAAGAGGTTGAGAAAATGAATGCAGTAAACCGGATGAAAGTGATGGTAAGAAGAGCTTCTCTGAGGGTGCTGAGAACAGCTTCGAGAGGAGTGGCCAACTTTGGAAACATGTGATGTTCCCTTTTTGAATCCTTAGAAAGCTTCCCCCTTTCTAAGTGGAGTGAGGAAGAAATGCATGTCAGAACCCTACAACCTGTTCCACTGTTTTGTCAACTTTGTTTCATTATCAAAAGACAGTCCCCTTTGCTCCTTCCTTGCATCTGTGCTAGTGGATGTCTTATTCCTTAACTCTTGACATTTGATGCCCAAGGCGTCTTATAGTCTATGCAGATGAAGGTATCAACACACTAGATCTCGTAGTTCTGTGTCTATTCATTTTGGATTCAACAAAAACTGTCCGCCTTCCCCACAGGGCAGAGATGCAACATTGACATTGATGAGTGTGCCTCCAATCCCTGTCGCAAGGGTGCAACGTGCATCAATGATGTGAATGGTTTCCGCTGTCTTTGCCCCGAGGGGCCCCATCATCCCAGCTGCTACTCACAAGTGAACGAGTGCCTGAGCAATCCCTGCGTCCACGGAAACTGTACTGGGGGCCTCAGTGGGTGAGTAGCTGTCATGTATTAACAATTTCTTACTGACCTTTGTTAAGCCCCTTGGGTTTTAGCTCAGGACCTGAGCTGAGGCTTTGAAGATTTTGATAGTCTGCATCCTAGTCTTCCAAATTCACTTCTTCCCCACCTTCCATGAAAACAAGGAGGAATGTCTCATTCCTCATGTGGGTAGTCAGCACATGAGAGGTGTCCAGGGTTATTTTTTGAGTCTTTGACAACCTTGCTTTTAGTACTTACCGCAAGTTTGAGTTCTAAGGGATGTTCTATTTGTTTCCCCCTACCTGCTTATAAAAAACCCAGCTCTGTTCTATCATAGTACCAGTGGGTGCCACTGAAGTAGAGCTGGTCTCTGCTAACCTTAGACATGGCCCTGATTAAATATGTTCACAGTTTGCAAGCCCCTGAGAGTTGTGCGTTGTGTTGGTAAGTAATTTTCTAGAATCACAGAGTGTGATGTTAGGTCCTCTGAAATAGTCCTGTACTCTTGATATGCTTGGACAGTGCATTTGCCACGTTTATAACAAGTAAAAGAATGAAAGGTGTATTTAGAGACAAATAGGAAATCAAGTTATTTCTAAGATGAATTACCTCAGTGTTCCTGTGTCAGAGTATAGCAGCCTTCAAAGCATCCCAACCCACTTACTTTCTTTTAAAGGATCTCCAGACAAGGAGGCTCTTCTCTCTTGATATCACATTCTAAGCACTAATGGTGTTCAGATTGTGAATAACGTGCGTGTACCTCAAATACCTTCATTTTTGTTCCTTTTCCTGCCCAGTACCCTAGGTGCTGTCTAGGGCAGGGTTTCAGGTCAGAACAAAGTGTGTCTCGGAAGTTAGACATCCCAGGAGCTCTTCAGAGTGGCTTAGAGTCTCTGATACTAACTTACTTCCTGGGTGTCTGTTTTGCAGCAGAAGCAGATGATCCTAAACTTTGCTTTACTTTTATTTTATATAGAAGAGAAGAAGTTGAGGACTTACCCATGTTAACATGTCTCTCAGATCATCCTGATATGTTGTACCGACCACTGTTTACATATGAAATTTCACTATACTCAGTTAATTTCTCTGGCATCTTTGTAGGCCAGGAAGGTGTGTTTACTGAATACTCCAGATGGGCCCACATGATTCACATGGTGACCCAAGGCTAGGTCCATAGAGAAGCAGAAACGAGATTACATTAGCTTACACAAGAGGTCCTCTGTCCCTCGTTTCTTCACCAAGTCCCATATTTCAACCATGACTCAACAGTACATTCATTCCCTGCAGTAAAGAATTCTATCTTCTTTCAGGTACAAGTGCCTCTGTGATGCAGGCTGGGTTGGCATCAACTGTGAAGTGGACAAAAATGAATGCCTTTCTAATCCATGCCAGAACGGAGGAACTTGTGACAATCTGGTGAATGGATACAAGTGCACTTGCAAGAAGGGCTTTAAAGGTGAAAGCAAAGTGCTTGTATTTCTCTCCCTTCTCTGCCTTTTTGTTGGTGCATATGGCTTGACTCACTTCTTTCTTTCTCTTTTTTTCCTGTTCATTCATATAGCAAATGTCAGTTGAGCACTTAATATTTAGAGGGCACTTGGTAACTAAAAACATGAATAGATTTAGACATAGATTCTACTTTCAGACTAGCAGAGAGGTGAGCTACTGAAACAGGACTATTCAAGGTGAGCAGCTAGGACGCCATTTACACAGCTTCGGACAGGTGTTCGAATTGTAAGCTTCTTGGTGTAGGCTTGATTCTATCATAATACAAGAGAGATATTGGGAGCAGGATGAAAATACTGTTTTACTATAATTGTAGCAATGATATTGTGGAAGAATCCATGTGTTCAAAGCCCTTCCAACAAATTCTCTTACACACTGAGATGTTCTTAGATACACAGCCACCTGTGGCCTTCTGAAAAAGTGCATAATAGTGGGTATTGTGTAAAATCCTTTTTTGAGTTGTCACTGTTGTATTTCTCCCATCATTTTTTTTTCTTAGAAGCTCAAGAGAGAGAAATCTGTGGGTAAACCATTTATATTTGTACTCCTCTGTCTACTTAGTCACTGATTCCCCCCCTCAAAAATTGTGCCAGACCACTGTGATACATGAATATGATTGCAAGTCACTTTATTTGATTACTTGAAAATTTTCTGAGACTGTACTTTAGTTATTAATTTTCTGATATTCAGATATATGACATCTGCAAAGAAACTTACAGATTTAAAAGCACTTTATTTCCTTGTCTCATTGAGACTTGCTGATCAATGAACAAAATCAAAATCAAAATGTAAAATCCAAAGTTGTATGGCTGTTGAGTAGCAGCGTGCGGTTTGCACCCAGACCTCTGTGCTCTCAGACCACCATTTTCTTTCTTGTAGGACTACAGCTTCCTCAATTTTAAGGCTGTCTGCCAGACCCTTTTGAAGATGTAGCTAACAGGAAGTTTCGCTGTTTTTGTTTTTCCTTCTTTTCTGTCTACAGGCTATAACTGTCAAGTGAATATTGATGAATGTGCCTCAAATCCATGTCTGAACCAAGGGACCTGCTTTGATGACATAAGTGGATATACTTGCCACTGTGTGCTGCCGTACACAGGTGAGTCCTGCAGGTGCAGGGACCAGAGGGGATGCTCGGTCCTACCTTGTCATTCCAAACCTCGGAGTCTCAGAGACGGGCTCCATGGGGCAGTGACGCTGCTCTGAGGAGTCACTCCCTGGTCACCCTTCTTGCCCTCACTGACCGAGTCTTGAGCTCTGAGAAGACACTCGGGCCTCTCTAGAGGAAAGTGGTGAAGAAATTCTTTTGCCTTATTTACTCTTTAGGGTTTGAAATTTTTGAAAAATCATATGTGGCTGGAGTTGATGCAGAGCCGATGGTTTAGTCCATTATTTGAATAGACCCAGTGTTTCCGGGGCCTGTGCTCTTAGTCTTAGTTTCACTAACACAACAACTGCCACTTACTGGTAATTTACTGTGTGCCAGACTCTTTGGATTATTTCAACCTAGTGCTCACAGTAATTTGACAAAATAGACATTTCTAGCACCATTTTACACACCAGGAAGCTGAGGCTAGGAGAGGTTACTTGCTGAAGGTAAGTGGTAAGTGGTAGGTAAGTGGTAGAGCTAGGATTTGCCCCAAAGCTTGTCCTCTTAACTGTCATCCTGCTCCTCACATTCACTGCCACTACGTCCCATTCAGAGAGGTGCTGCCCCTTGGATGGCGATCACACACACACAGGACGTGGGTGTGACTTCATCTCACATCAGGTGTTCTTTGTTTCAGGTGGTATTGTAGGAGTGTGCTTGGACACTTCTGTGTATTCTCCTGCCTCACTACTGCCACCTTGTGATTGGTTGTATTTGTGTGGCTTGTTAACCTCCTCGGCATCCATTGTCTTCATCTGTGGGGAACAAAACAGAAACGTGGACAATGACTTTGCATGTTTCTCCAGTGCACAGCGTGCGGGCAGGAGCATGGCTCCCCTGGAGTCTCGGGCTGTCTATAGTAGCTGTGGCTGGTGACTCTAGGCTGTTTAGAGTAGCAGAGTGGCCAGAGCATGACTGTTACCTGAAAGGCTTGACACTACGTTATTACCTTTGCTACCTCTTTAAAAGTAATGTTCATGAAGGGAAACTGCATTTAGCCAGCCTGGTTGATAAAATCAAAGTTATTGCAGATCCCTAGCTATGCCCAGACGGACAGTCTAAATAATGTCATTCCATAATGTTAGTGCTGGTCACATTTGTTGGTACTGAGAAGATCATCTCACAACCATAGGGCCTGGGAATTGATGGCTGCAGGGAGATGTAAGCAGGTGTCCCTATGCTCCGGCCCTTCATAGGCTCACCTGAGTGTGACTAAGGAGCACAGCTCATCTTGCTTTTCAGACACTGTAAGAATATTTGACTAGAGGTTGGCTCTTGGTTTTTCTTCATTATAGGATCTTAATAAAAGAATTTACTGCATGTGAATTTTGAGAAATTATACTAGACTAAAAACCTATACAGATTAAAATTTCAGTGCTGAGTGTAGCTAAGGGTTCGAAGTGTCATTGAGTTTGGCCAGCATGAAGGGAACTAAGCAACTTTGCTTTCCCTTGTGAGCCGCTGTTCTGACCAGGCACATTAAAAACTGGTTGGGAGGGGGAGGATATAGCTCAAGTGGTAGAGTGCATGCTTAGCATACATGAGATCCTGGGTTCAATCCCCAGTACCTCCTTTAAGAGTAAATAAATAAATAAGCCTAATTACCTTCCCCTACCAAAAAACTGGTTGGGGATATTGGTGAAAATTTGTGGTAATATTTTTTTCTTTATGAATACAAAATTTTAGAATAAAACTTTAAGTTGAGCTAGTTGTAACTTGACTTTATTTTTATTAAAGTATAATCGATTTAGAACATAACATTAGTTTTAGGTGTGCAAAATAGTGATACAATATATTTATAGATTAGACCCTATTTAAAGTTATTAGAAAATAATGGCTATAGTCCTTGTGCTGTACATTATATCCTTGTAGCTTAGGTATTTTATACATAGTGGTTTGTATCTCTTAATCCTGTGCCCTGTCTTGCCCCCTCCTTCCCTCTCCCTACTGGTAACCACTAGTTTGTTCCTTATATCTGTGAGTCTGTTCCTCTTTTGTTATATTCATTTGTTTGTCTTGTTTTTTAGATTCCACATAGATGTGATAACATACAGTATTTGTCTTTTTTCTGTCTGACTTATTTCACTAAGCATAATACCCCCTAAGTCCACCCATGTTGTTGCAAATGGCAGAATTTCATTCTTTTTTATGACTAATATTCCTGTGTGTGTGTGTGTGTACACCACATCTTTATCCATTCATTTGTTGATGGACACTTAGGTTGCTTCCGTGTCTTGGCTAGTGTAAATAATGCTGCTTTGAACATTGGGATGCATGTGTCTTTTCAAATTAGGGTTTTCACTTTCTTTGGATATATACCCAGGAGTGGAATTGCTGGATTATATGGTAGTTCTATTTTTAGTTTTTTGAGGAACCTCTAGACTGCTTTCCATAGTGGCTGCACCAATTTACATTTCTGCCAATAAGATTCTCTTTTCTCCCCATCTTCGTCAACATTTGTTTTTTGTGTTCTTTTTGATGATATCTATTCTGACAAGTTACAGTCTTGTAAGTTGACTTTAAAAACAACTTTATCCCTTTTAGTAAAAGCATTCTTAATTTTTTTGCTGGAATCTTATATTCAGTATACTAAGGTAGGAAATGTTGGTGGGCAACAATCAATGTCGTGTTGTTGATGTTTATATAAGGAGAGATGTTACTAGACGGTCAGAATTACTTCACTGTTTTCCACCTCTGATGGCCTTCTGATCAACCGCATTGCCGCAAAAGGTAGCAGAGATTTTAAGGAGTAGGAGGCTGTGTTGTTGCTTCTTCCCTGCTCATGTGAAGTGGGATCTGTGTGGCTGAGCTTCTGAGTAGCTGAATCAATCTCATGAAGATGCAGAAACTATCACTCCTAATTGATGCAGGTGTCCAAATCCATGTAACCACTGGTGATAATAACATGAAGATGATAGCAGTCCAACAGTTGTTGGGTATTTATTTTATGTGCCCAGCTTTATGTTAATAAGGACCTCATAAGCATTTTTTCATTTAATCTGCAAAAGCCTCTATCAAGCCATATCATCCTAATTCCCATATTATTTATATGGAAGGCTCAAAGAAAATAAATAACTTGCCTAAGATCACACTGTTAGTAATCACATCAGAACCAATGCACAAAGGACTATATAGGTCTCTCAGATTCCAAAGCTCTTGCCCATTACATTAGACCTGAATTCAGGGAGCATTCTTTGGTATAGAATTTGGGGAAATTTCAATTTCCTTGAATAATTCTCTGTGATAAACCCTGTCATTTGCTTTACAGGCAAGAACTGTCAGACTGTATTGGCTCCGTGTTCCCCAAACCCTTGTGAGAACTCTGCTGTTTGCAAAGAGGCACCAAATTTTGAGAGTTACACCTGCCAGTGTGCTCCTGGCTGGAAAGGTAACAGCATGAGAATGGAGAAACCAAGAATGTCAAACAAAACAGTCAGGTTATCAGATGACAAGGAGGGCCTGGTCTTTTGAGGTTTGCCCTTCTTTGTCAAGAACACAGGACTTGTAGAGAATTTGCTAACTGGAATGTCTTAGAAAGCCTTCTATTTTGCATGTCTTTGGGGCCCCCTAGTGGCTGGAAGACTCCAATCTGAGTCTGAAACTCTGATGTTCTACAGGGAATTGTACCTGGGCAGCAATTTGCCAGGGCACAGAAGCCTTACAGGGCTTCCCAAAGCAGGAGAACCACAAGAATATCCTTGGAGTAGCCTCATCCACCCCAGCTGAAGCTCAGGCCCCAGGCACATTGCTGTGGGACTCAACTTCCAAGACTAGACCATTCATTGCCCCTGTGTTTCCAGGTCAGCGGTGTACAATTGACATTGATGAGTGTGTCTCCAGGCCCTGCATGAACCACGGTCTCTGCCATAACACCCAGGGCAGCTACATGTGCGAGTGTCCTCCAGGCTTCAGTGGTATGGACTGTGAGGAGGACATCGATGACTGCCTTGCCAGTGAGTATGCCGCCAGCTCCTAAGCCCCTGAGGGAGAGGAAAGCTTGCAGGGAGCAGAGAAGAAGTCAGCAGATGCACCTGCCTCTCAGTACTGAGACTGGCCATCCAATAGTTTATCGCATGTCTTTAATATTCATATTTTTTTAAATCTTCATTTTGAAGCTAGTATACTGCTTTAGGATTTGAGGCAATGGAATCACTTTTAAACATTCACTTACTGATTTTTGTACATTGACGCAGTGGGGACAATGGTGTGAACACCTTTAAAAAAAAAAGCAGATCCATTAAGGTATAGTTACCATACAGTACGCTGCCAGTATTTAAATGTATAATTCAGTAAGTTTTGATGTATGACAGCTGAAAACAATACCCAAGATACTGAACATATCCATCCCCCTGAAAGTATTCTCATCTCCTTTGTCATTTAACTCTCCTTTCCACTTCCCTATTCCCACGCAACCAGGGATCTCTACCTGTGTTACTATAGGTTTGTTTGAAAATGTTTATTTACAGTTTTATATAAATAGAATCTTATAATGGAAACTCTTTTGAAAAGAGGGAATATGACTTCTCTCAGTCAGCATATTATTTGAGACTCATCCATGTTGTGTGTATTAATAGTTCATTCTGTTTTATTGCTGAGTTGTGTTCCATTGTTTGGATATACTACAATTCACTAGTAGGACAGTTGGCTTTTTAACAGTGTTAGGGTATTAACAGATAATGCTGCTACGAATGAGTCTGTGTGGACATGCGATTTCATTTCTCTTAAGTAAAATACCTAGGAGTGGAATAGATGAATTATGTGGTTGGTGTATGTTTCACTTTTCACAGAGTTGCCAAAGTGTTTTCCAAGGTGGTTGTATCATTTTCATTCCCACAAGCAGTGGAACCACATCCTCAGGGACACTTGATATGATTGCTCATATTAATTCTAGCCATTCTAGTGACTATGTATGGTATTTCATGGTGGTTTTAACTTGCATTTCCCTATTTATTAATGATGTTGGACATCTTTTCATGTGCTTATTGGCCAGCGGTATATCTTAGTATAGTGTATATTCAAATTCTTTGCCCGTTCAGAAAATTGGATTGTCTTATTATTGAGTTGAAAGAGTTCATTTTATTCTAGATATAAATTATTTGTCAGATATTTGCTTTAAAACCGTTTTCTCCCAATTTATAATTTTATTTTAATTTGTTTTAAATTGTTTTAAATTTGTTTTAATTTTATTTTAAAGAGGAATAATTTAATTTTGATTAAATTCAATATACTCTAATTTCCATTCATAGTTCATGCTTCTTGTATCTTTAACAAACGTTGTTTAACTCACAGTCACTGAGATTTATCTCCTTTGATTTCTTCTAAAAATTTTATGCTTCTATCACTGACCTTGAGGTCCACGATCTATTTTGAGTTAATTTTTATGTATAGTGTGAGTTTTAAAGGTTTTAAACAGTAATTTTGTTTTGTAATCTTGCTAAACTCATTTATTATTAAATCTAGATTAGTGTAGCTTCTAGTTTAGTTTAGATTCCTAGGATTTTTTTTAGAGATAATAAATTATGTTATCTCTAAATAAATATAACTGCTATGCCTTTTATTTCTTTTCTGTATTCTCTTATTTCTAAATCTGTATACATTTTATTTATTTTTCTTTCATTATTGCGCTGGCTTCGGTAAATGCAGAGTAGGAGTGGTGAGAGACACCAAACTTGCCGTGTTCTTGATTCTAAGGGAAAAAGCATGTAGTCTTTGCCACTAAGTGTGATGTTACCTGTAGGTCTTTGGGTGGATGTCTTCTATCAAATTGAGGAATTCACCACATACTCCTGACTTGCTGAGAATTTTCTTCTTTTTAAATAATGAATGTTATTTTTGAAAATGAATATTATTTTTGAAAATGACTTTTCTGTGCTAATACCATTTTTTAAGATCCTTTAAGCAAATTATGTTAACTGATTTTTAAGTGTTGAATTAACCTTAAATTCCTGGAATAAATTCTACTTGGTTATAATGTGTTATTTCTCTTTGGGATATTATTTCCCAAAATTTTGCTAAGAATTTTTGTATCTATGTTCAGAGGCATATTATTCTCCAATTTTCTTATATTTGTATGGTTTTTATAAGGGGGCAATGCTAGTCTTATAGAACAATTTGGGAAGTGTTTCCTTTTTATTTTCTGAAAGAATTTGAGTAGAATTAGTGTTATTTCTACTAAACATCTGAGCCTGGAATTTTCTTTCTGGGAAGGTTTTTAACTGTAAATTTAATTCCTTCCTTTAATAGATGTTCAGGGTGTACATTTCTATTTTACTGCGTTTTGGTAATTTGCATCTTTCAATGAATGAGTTTTACTTTACCTAAGTTGTCAGAATTGTTGGTATTGAGTCATTCATAATATTCCTTTATTGTACTTTTAATGTGTATTAAAGCTGTGGTGATTTCCCTTATCTTATTTCAGATATTGGTAATTTATGTCTTCTGTCTTTTTTTTCCTGACTGCTCTTGGAAGAGGGTTATTGATCTTAGTAATCTTTTTAGTGAATCCATTTTTAGTTTCTTGGTTTTTCTCAGTTGTTTTACTGTTTCCTATTTCACTGATTTCTGCTCTTTATTCTTTTCATTGTTACTTTGGGTTTAGTTTGCCCTTCTTTTTCTAGTTTTTTAAGATAGAAGTTCAGATTTTCTTTCTTTCTCCTACTTCTAACATAAGCATTTAATGCTATTTTTCCTTAAAATATTGCTTTAGCTGTATTTCACAGATTTTGATATGTCATGTTATTTTCATTCAGCTCAAAACACTTTCTAGTTTCCATTTGGATTTGTTCTTTGACTCGTTAAGTTATTTAGAAGTGTGTTCTTTGGTTTCCAAGTATCTTTCATTGCTGATTCCTTCCAGGTAGTTTTTGTTACCGATTCCTAGTTTACGTCCATTGTGATCATTGAACATACTTCGCATGATTTGAATTACTTTAAATTTACTAAAATGTGTCTTATGGCCTAGTGTATGGTCCTTTTTGGTCAATGTTCTGTGTGCATTTGAAAAGATTATCTGTTTTTTGATGGACTGTTTTATAAATGTTACTAATTCAAATTGGTTGACAGGATTTTTAGATCTTCTATGTCCTCCCTGATTTTCTGTCTACTAATTCTGTCAATTATTGACAGAGGAGTATTGAAATCTCCCCCATCATTGTGGATTTGACTATTTCTCCTTGCAGTTCTATCAGTTTTTGCTTAATATATTTTGAAGATTTCATATTAAGTACATAAGCTTGGAGGATTGTTATGTTCTCTTGAAGAATTAAGTCCTTTGTCATGAAATGACCTTCTTTAGCCCTTATAACATCCTTTGCTCTGAAGACTACTTTGCCTGATATTAATATAGCTACCCTAGCTTTCTTTTGTTTATTGTTAAGGTAAATTTATCTCCCACCGTTTAACTTTTGGCCTACCTGTGTCTTTAAAGTAGATTTCTCTTAATTCACAGTGTATACAATTTCAGATTATCATATGGATGACACCAAGTTTGATCCTCACATTGCCAAAATAAATAAAACCCAGTCCTTGTATTTATGAAACTCATAGTCTCTTAGGAAATAAAGACACGTAGACAAGTGATTTCAACATTGTGTGACTAATGGTGAAAAAAATATGTCCAAGCAACGTGATGGAGAAATTTAAAGGAGCAGAATCAAACTATTTTGATTCCTTTCCTACATTAATTAGTATATCAGTCAAATTTCCAGTATTTAAAATTTTTTCCTATTTGAAATGGGACTAGCAATATTTACAATTAGCTTAAAATAATTCAGTAAATTCTTGTGAATTTCTTGAAAGGTGCTATGGAAATTGAAGTAGCTGGGTACTGTGTACTGTGGATAAGAAAGGGTAATAGGACTTTTTATAATTGATCCTTTAGAGATTGTGAATTAGCCTTAGGATGAAATTAGCATCATGGATGAATAAGGTATAAATATCCCTCTTATAAAATAAGGGCTACATTACCCACCTGGTGTTTAGTTTTATTTTTATGTTTATGACTTGTCTTTGCAATTATATTTTAAGGTCCTTAATACCAGGAGCTACATTTTTTGTATTTCTTGTTCTGATTTGTGTGCATCTGTATTGCAGAGGACAGTGCCATGATAGTAGCTCAAAATTTCTTGATTAATTGCTATGACTCTAAGGTGTTCTAAGATCAAACTATCTGATATTTAAAATTTCTTTTTAAAAATCTTGTTTCCTAATTCTATTTAAGTCTAAGAAAACAACAAACAAAAACAAGAAGGGAGGAAAGAAGGGAGGGAGGGAAGAGAAAGGGAAAAAAATCAGCACAGGGGGTTGATTAATATGTATTCTGTTCTACCCCACCCACTTCACCACCACATACACCTTTTTGAAAATCTTTATTGTTATTTCTGAGATTCTCTGTGTTGGGGCATATATTTGATTTACAAATGTATGTGGGCCCAATACAAGTTTTATGACTTAATTTGGCAAAATTATTAGTGATGTATGTACAGTTTGTTCCAATTATCAAACAGGTTAAGAATTTCAGGCAAGTGTTACTGCATTCATTTTCATAAACGGAGGAGTCAGGGCAAAATCGACGTAAAGAGAAAAGTCAGAATCGTTACTGTTCTTAATGTGACTCAGTTCAGGGTACTCATCCATTATGATCTAAGATTAAATTGATGCTGCCGTTCAGAGTTCTAATTCTTCTGTGCAATGACTTAGATCCTTGCCAGAATGGAGGTTCCTGTGTCGATGGAGTGAATACTTTCTCCTGCTTATGCCTTCCGGGCTTCATTGGGGATAAGTGTCAGACAGACATGAATGAGTGTCTGAGTGAACCCTGTAAGAACGGCGGGACCTGCTCCGACTATGTCAATAGTTACACCTGCAAGTGCCAGGCGGGATTCGATGGAGTCCACTGTGAGAACAACATTGACGAGTGCACTGAGAGGTGAGCAGCCCATGTTCCAGGCACCAGTGTCTTAGGGAAAAAGGGAGAAAGGGGAGGAAACTACAGAGCACAATACTGGGATCATGGGGCAGGGATAAGGCATCCACTTGGATCCCACCTCACAGTCATCTCCTGTTGTCCAGTTCCTGATTCCTTGTAGACATGTGGGACAAACTCAAAGGTCAGAGGTTGAAAAGCTTAGTGGGATGGATCATCATTTATTTCTTGCTTAGGGAATAGGAAGAGCTATAATTCTATTCCATTCTCCTTTTGGTCTCATTCATTTCAGTTGACAATTAAAAATTCCTGTTTCTTTGCAGATTTGTCATCCCTCTTTAAGTAATTTCTGGGCAGTTTGTTTCTTTTTTTTTAATCAACAAATTTGTTCTGTTTCTCTTTTGCAAAAAAAAAATCAGGAGTCAGGAGCTATTTATTTAACACTTTCCTTATAAATTAAATTGATTCAGGGATAAAATGAAATATGATACATGGAAAGCTACAGAAGGACTGGGTAAAACCTGGAAACCTTCACTTTCTTTAGAAATCTCTAATGAGCTCAGCCTTTTAAATACTTCTCTAAGCTTCATGGTTGTGGAAAGGAAGCTGGGACTCAGGCTAATTGGCATCCCTTCTAGTTTGGAAAAAGGTAAAGCTTACTGGGTTTAGTGGTTCGGGAGTATTTGCCCATGTACTATCTTAGATTCCAGGAACCTTCATTTTTCAAGAGCAGATCAGAGGAACCAGATCACAAAGCGGATGACATTTTCCCTGTTTGCTCCTTAGCTCCTGTTTCAATGGTGGCACGTGTGTCGATGGAATTAACTCCTTCTCTTGCTTGTGCCCTGTGGGCTTCACTGGCCCTTTCTGCCTCCATGAGATCAATGAGTGCAACTCTCATCCATGCTTGAATGAAGGAACGTGTGTTGATGGCCTGGGTACCTACCGCTGCACCTGCCCATTGGGCTACACTGGGAAAAACTGCCAGGTAATTAGATTCCATCACATTCACTCGGCTCCATCAAAGTAATTGAGTATTACACCTGTTCCTTTTCTAGGCAGAGGAAGCCCCACCTAGAAGAGAAAATTCTATGTCTCAGGGATAAAGAGAAAATTCTGCATCTCAGGGATGTCCCCGAGATAAACCTGGACAACTTAATAGCTGAAAAATTCCAGAATGGTGACACTGACAAGATTATGTGGATTAATAGGCATAAGACTGTTTTAACAGGCTAACCAAGAACTGCAGGAAATACATGTGGGAAATGAGAACATAGATACCACTTAGGGAATACAAAAAGGGAAATAAAGAACAATCAAAATACAGTTTTTAAAGGTCAGATTTAACACCTAAGGGGATAATGATAATTATCATGTCTTGCAACAGTGTAACATTCTCAAATCCAAAATATTCACGTATCTTTTAAATCCAAATATTTAAATATACGTTTTCATAGACTCTTAGGATGAAAGGATCCCTTCGAGCCAACTAGTCTAGCCTGTCATTTCATGGAAGAAGAGACTGGGAAGAGTCCCAGGGGGGCAAAATAACTTTTCCAGAGTTGCATACCAAACAGCATTTGTGTTTAATTTTATGCAATTTTACCTCTTAAACAGTGGTAAAATGATAGAATACCAGAAGTCCCAAGAATTTAGGAACAAAGCCTTACAGGGTACACTTACCTAGCCTTACAGGGTACACATCAGTCAGGCTTTGGCTGGATTGGCCATGCAGATAAGCACGTCTGCATGTGAAAGAGCTGTGGCTGATTCTGTGGATGGGGTGGAATTCTTCGTGGGGCTCATGCTGTTGTCCCCGTGTATCTCCAGGAGCTGGTGGAGCACACCGCCTCCCCTCAGCCGTTCTTTCACAGTCTGTGAGATGCCCTTCCTCTCCCGGGGGCCAGGCCACCACCTGTGAGTTAGGGGGAAGGTGCTAGTCCACTGGCACTCTGTGCCTCAAGCCTGAGTTTCTCCCATCAAACTAAGCCCTTTGACAGTTTTTAAAAGGTTTATTAACAGGCTTTAAGGCGTTTTATTCATATTCACCACAGCCAGATTTGATCAACCCCACGTGGACTGCTCACAAAGGAGAAGATGTAGGTGCTGTCTGACAGTTTTAACTCTTTCTTTCTAGCCCTGCAGGATGGTCATGCTTCTAGAGACAAGCATGTTATAGGGAATAACTTAACCTATTGGGCTTCCTCAAATTCTTAAACTTCTGTGGCAAGAATTTTCAAATAGCAGAGGTAAAAGGAATTAGACTGTATAAATGATTAGATTATCTGGGAACAGTGGATCTAGTTTAAAGCTTGGGTGAGGGCTCCTTTTTAAAAAAAATTAGTGTGCTTTCCTTAGATTTCTTAAAATGCAGTGTAACATTTTTTTCATTTCTGGTGTTTGAATGTTGACGTATGTGTATGCCTCTGTTTCAGACCCTGGTAAACCTCTGTAGTCGGTCTCCATGTAAAAACAAAGGTACTTGCGTTCAGGAAAAAGCAGAGTCCCGGTGCCTGTGTCCGTCTGGATGGGCTGGCGCGTACTGTGATGTGCCCAGCGTCTCCTGTGAGGTGGCGGCCTCCCACAGAGGTGAGTTCTGCCTGCGTGGACTCCAGGGTCAGTCCACGAAGTGCTGACTGACCAGCAACATTTTAGGGCAAGTATTGTCATGGGAGGAGAGGGAAGGGCAGAGAGTCGTGGATGGGCCAGACTCTGGAGAAAGGGTCTGAAACGGAAGGTGACAGGCAGAGGAACAGGTTCAGAGGTTCCAAAGAGAATTGTATTAGAAATGACACAAAGGAACAGTCCACTTTCAGGGCTTATTTATTTTTAATATAAAACTGGTGCTGAGGGTCTGAACTGGACAAGAATAAAATTTGATGTATCGACAGGACTTAGATTAGTTTTCCCATTAGTTGGGCTGAACTTGACATGTTTTGTGCTCTTCGGTGATGTTTCTTCCTCCACTGGGTTTCCCAGGGGTGCCCGTTGACCGCTTGTGCCAGCACTCAGGCGTCTGCATCAATGCTGGCAACTCGCATCACTGCCAGTGCCCCCTGGGCTACACCGGCAGCTACTGCGAGGACCAGCTTGATGAGTGCTCGTCCAATCCCTGCCAGCACGGAGCCACCTGCAGAGACTTCATTGGTGGATACAGATGTGAGGTGAGTAAGATAAGCAGGCAGAGGTCAGAGACCTCCCAGAAGATGGCACAACCGTTAAGAACACTAACATACTGAGTTTAGCTCCTTACGTCTTATTTTCACAATTTATAGTTTTGTTTTGTTTTGTTTTAACTAATCACCATTACAGTGTTTACTAATCACTGTTTCTTTCAGTCCCCCTGTGCCATGAGTTAACATAGCTCTGGTAAGGTTATTTTTACCGAAGTCTGGATCCATCTCACTCCCACAGGGTTAATTCCAGAATTCAGAGCCAATATTCACTACCAGAGTGCCTTACACAGGCCCACCCAGCTCAGCAGCCCCTGGTACTTCTGTGAATAGCAGTTGAGATAGGAGAAGCCACTTTGAGGAGTGTCCCTTTGACCCATGTCATCTTTGTATGCGGTCATTGATCAGTCAACTAATAACGCTCTCAAAACAATGTTGCTCAGCCTGTTCTGTGTAGCATCACACATGTGTATATTTGAGGAAGTATGTGTCTTTTAAGGGACATGTCATTGTCTTCTTAATGTCTGGGCCGACAATGGTTAGATCAAGATGTTAACGAAATACCAGAGACATGAATTTGATACCAGTTTAGGCCACCAAGTAACACTGAGAAATGCTTTGCTTCTCTGCTTCTCATAAATGAGCCTCTGTATATTGGCTTCTAAGTTATTTCTTCACAGCAGGCTGGGACCTGTTAGCTGAAAAGCCACTGGCACCAAACTCAAATTTTCACACATTCAGCTGTTTTAAACGTAGCCCTAATAGGTAGAATTTGGCCACGGATAGCCTGCCTGCTTTGTATATTCTGTAAAACAGCAGCCGATACCCGCTAGCCGGAGGTAAGATAAGCCCGAGGACAAGCCACTGCTGCCCTTCAGAGCTCTCTGACCCAGAGACTCTGGCTGGCTGCTGAGTGGTATCACCAACACGTCAGCCCCCTCTCTGTTACCCCTTCCCTCCGAGTTCACCTGCCCTCCTGTCTTTACCTTCCTCGTCCCTCCAGACGAGCTCATGCTGGGAGGGACTTCCCCGTGTGCAGGCCTGTCAAAGCATTGCCAGATAGAGCCACTTTGCGGTCAGTGTCTTTTTCCTTGCTCAGCCCTCAAAGCCCTAGAACGCCTCCGGCTAGCCCGGCTAGTTAGCCCACTCTCTGTGCCCTCACCCCTGTATCGGCCAGTGTCTCACACAGACACGTGGTTTCCTAAACCTGGAGATCAATTCATGCCGTATCTTTACTACCATCCACATAGACCACTTAGTGAGTCATAGGGTCCTGATCACATACACAGGACTGTGTATTTTAAAGATGGGAAAACCTGCACACAGGAGGGATAAAAGTTTTGCACAAGGGACACATCTGAAATACCCCTCAGGATATTCAGTCCTTGTCTTCCCTTTCAAGTGGCTTTTTCGGCAGGAAGAGGTAAATACCAGTCAGCTTCAAGTTGACCCTACACAGGGCGATTAGTAGTGAGTGTGATGACGCCAGAGGAGCATACAGAGCTGGGAGAAGTCTGTGGGGAGAGGGCCACAGTAACTTACCAGATGCTCTCATGGTCTTTCCAACAAGGGTCTCTAACATTTCTTGTTCTTTCTGTTTGCTCTTGGCAGTGTGTCCCTGGATATCAGGGTGTCAATTGCGAATATGAGGTGGATGAGTGCCAGAATCAGCCGTGCCAGAATGGAGGCACCTGTATCGACCTTGTGAACCATTTCAAGTGCTCCTGCCCACCAGGCACTCGGGGTATGAAGTTGGCCTTACCTGTCCTCCATCCAGGGCATTCTCTAAGTTGTAAATCCATTTTTAGTGTTGAGGGGGTTTTAAAAAATCAAACATTACTCTGAATCCTGGCAATTCAAGCCATTTCATTCATCTCTTGCTTAACTCTGATGCTCTGACTCCTATTCTCAGTTCTGTCTGGTTATTGTTGAAAAAAGAGATACTAACTGCTCCGTAAGGGACTGCTTCATTGGGGTGTGTAGGAGAGAACATTTGAAGCCCTCAGCGTACTCCTCCCTGTGCTCTTTCTGGTGACCAGGAGGATGGCAGTTCTCATGAGTCAGGAGTGTGATTTGCCCTGCCCAACCTAAGAGGTCCCACCACAGACGGAGGAGTGTAACCTGATGAACCGTGTGAAAGTGTTGACCAAGGTGGTTCTCTCTTGCTGGAAGGCGGTGATCTGAGGATTGTCATAATGTTCTCTCTCTACCCTCTTTCCTCCAGGCCTGCTTTGTGAAGAGAACATTGATGACTGTGCCAGGGGTCCCCACTGCCTCAACGGCGGTCAGTGTGTGGATCGGATCGGGGGCTACAGTTGTCGCTGCTTGCCTGGCTTTGCCGGAGAGCGGTGTGAGGGGGACATCAACGAGTGCCTGTCCAACCCCTGCAGCTCTGAGGGCAGCCTGGACTGCATACAGCTTACCAACGACTACCTGTGTGTCTGCCGCAGCGCCTTTACCGGTGAGTGTCTCCCCGCCACATGTGCCAGGGAGAGGGGTTTCGGTGACGGTGTTAGGCCCTGTATGATCCAGCTTAATTCAAGGGCCCAGTTTTTTCTTAGGTCTGAGCTCCATGGATGTTGCAGTCACTCTACCTTTTGCTTTTCCTGAGAGATGCTTTCTCTTTTGTTATATATTGATTGTGTCATGTTGTAGCAGAAATATAAAAAAAGAAATAGAATTTTGGGAGTAGTTGAGGAAAATAACTTTTTTTTAATTGAGGTAAAATACACACAGCGTAAAATTGATCATCTGAACCATTATTGAGTGTACAGTTCAGTGGTATGAAGTCAATTCACTTTGTTTTGCTACGATCACCACCATCCATCTCTGGAATTCTTTTCTTCTGAGCAAAATCACCTCTTGTTTTCAGGAATCTCACATCTAACTCTGGTTTTATCGCCAGGCCTCATTTGGCATGTAGTGGCTTGAGTTACTAGGTAGTCACTGCCACCACTGACCTTTCCACCTCTGGGATCCAGAGAGGCTTAAGAGCTTCTAGGACACTTAAGGAGAGTAGGTTTGAACTGGGGTGCGTTTAACCAAAAACAGGTTGTGAGGGTATGAACAGGAAAGCTTCAGTGGCCGCACATATGACCTGCACAGCTGAGACTTGGCTGTGTTCCCAGTCTTTTCTCAAAAATTTTTTTTTTCATCCCAGATCATAAAGATGACCGAGTTCTGCCTCAGAATAGGGACTGTATCATAGGCACTTACTAATTACTTGTGCAGAATGACAGTTTGGTGACTTTGAGGAACTAAAGTTGTTGTTTATATCTGAATGTGGCAGTATCATCAGATGCTCAGAAATCTGTCTTGCACCTCTGGGCCATTCCAAATCTTACACCGTGGAAGTATTCATTAGGAGTCAGATAAGAGTCTGCAGTCATCTGCTTTGGCAAGTTGGACTCTGCTGTGTTCTGAACCTATGATATCCAGACATCCTTCCTTCAGTTTTAAAGATATGTTGCCTTTTAAAACTTTGGAATTTTATTTAAAAATGGGGCAGATTTTGAGATTTGGGAGATGCCTAGGTGTGTAGTATCAAAAGAGAAACAATCCAAAACCTGGACAGAAAGGGTATGAACAGTCTGTCTGCGGTCTCATATTTGTCACAATGTGCTTCAGAAGCCAGAGAAGTGGTTCCTTTCATTGCCTCTGAGGCTCCCTTTATCTGGAAACACAAACACTTATAAACAAAGAAGGAAACAGATGAAGGAAGGAATGGACCACACCTTGAATTGGAGTCCCACAGCCAGGAAGTGGTGTTTCTGCATTTTCCACACTTGTGAATAAAAAATTCTTGACTCATTGATTGCAATTATTGTGGGATGCGAATGCTGAGATGACCATCAAGGGACCACCAGTCCCTGAGCCCCGTGCGCACGTGATGGCTGCTCCTGGTTATTGTCTGCTGCAGTGATGTGAAGACACGAACATTTGTAACCCCTGCCTCCTAATTCTGGTTGGCCAGAATTATTGCTAGTTTTTCCCTTTTAAGTGCCTGAAGGCCAGATGGGGCCTGAAGCCTGCTATTTGCCTAGAGTCCCCAGCATTGCCCCACAGTCTCCCCCATGATTTCATTTGCTTAGTTCAATTTGTCATGGAGCAGTGGGCTCAAGGTGCCTTCTGTTTTACAGCTGTGCCTGGAGATCACTAACTCTGGGATTATTAAGCTGTGTTTTAAAGCGGTGCCAGTCAGGTTACAGAAAGGTTAGAAAAGACTGGAAAGCAATGCGACAGATGAAAATTCGCTACAAACCACAAATCACCATTTGGACGTATTGGCCTGGGGTGGCCTTTCCTATGAAGTAGATGGTGTTAACAAAATGCAGTGAACACTTTTGCTAAATGTTTCTTTTGACTCATGACAGCTAAAGTGCCTTCAAAAAAATGTTTAGGTGTCATTTTCCTTTTTTTTTTTTTTTTTTTGGAGAGCTTAGAGTCATTTTTGGTACCCATCTTGTTCTGTGAGTCGATCTGGGCACGGTGCCATTGTGCTTAGACAAGACAGACGAGGGAACTGGCCTGAGCCAGTGGTGGGCCAGGCGTGTTGAGAGCCAGTGAGTGTCTCCATCCTCTCGTGTTCCCTTTGGCTTAGAACTGAATTCTCACGCCTCCTGCTCCTTCTCTAGTCCTCTGACTAGCTCACATCCTAGTACTGTTCTGTTTAGCAACTTGCAGTTACCACTTCTCCCTTTTAAAACCCCCTTTTATTTTCTACCCTGAGGTCGTCATTGTGAAACTTTCGTCGACGTGTGTCCCCAGATGCCTTGTCTGAATGGAGGGACTTGTGCTGTGGCCAGCAACATGCCTGATGGTTTCATTTGTCGTTGTCCCCCTGGTGAGTGCCATGCTGCCTATTGAAGGAGTGCACTCTCGTCCATCCCTAAAGCCTGTGACAAAGCTGAGAGAGTAAACCTGATGTTTTCGGGCTCTGCAGATAACATTCTTGGTGGGGACATTTCCTAAGTTTAGCCTCTGTAGAAGAAAGTGCTTCCGTTTTCCATTTAGAACTAAGATACTCCCAGAACCGGCGAGCTCCCTCAGCTATGAGTGTCAGTCTTCAGAAGCACCAAGGAGGATGGAATGTTCGCTTGAAAATGGCGCTAGTGTCTCTGGCTTCTGGGTCTTGTGCTGGAGGATAGTCTTGCTGCCCAGTTTGGGGCAGAGTTGGTTGGAAATGCCACTCTGCTCACGTTCCTTGGCTTGGGCCTATTTGGGGGCAGGCTGCTGCTTCAACTAGAAGGAAGCCTAACGTTAGCCATTTGCTGTGCAAACGCTTTGCCAGAGGCTAAAACGTCCCTAAAACCGATCACTACACATGGAGAGATACCAAAAGGAAACCTGTCCAGTAACCCTGGCCTGGACTAAGCATTTAAGAACAAAATGACATGGGAAAGTCTCCTAGACACCCAGTCCTCTGAAGTGAGTTTCTTCCCCCTGTAAGGTCATTGTAAGAGTGATCTAACGGCGGCTAGGAAAGGCGCTCGCATGTCACCTGACTCCGGTCCTGCATGAACTGTGGACTTCATTTCTAGAAGTGAGCTCTTAGAGTGAGAAACTTCTGTCTGCCTCCTATGGGACTGCCAGCCCTGACCTCTGGTTAACTTGTAGAGGTCTCTCCCTAGAACCTGGTCCAGGAGGCTACACGGAGGGATCTCAGCCAGGTGTCTCATCTTTGCCTCCCTAGAGGTGGGGCAGAGAGGGGGTTGGGAGGGGAAATGGGGCATGCCCTCAAGAGTCAGCCTGCCACCCTCATTTGTTCACTGATTTCCACAGGGATTCTCCGGGGCAAGATGCCAGAGCAGCTGTGGACAAGTGAAGTGTAGGAGAGGGGAGCAGTGTGTGCACACGGCCTCAGGACCCCGCTGCTTCTGCCCCAACCCCAAGGACTGCGAGTCGGGCTGTGCCAGTAGCCCCTGCCAGCATGGGGGTAGCTGCTACCCTCAGCGCCAGCCTCCTTATTACTCTTGCCAGTGTCCTCCACCATTCTGGGGCAGCCACTGTGAGCTCTACACGGCCCCCACCAGCACTCCTCCTGCCACCTGTCTGAGCCAGTATTGTGCTGACAAAGCTCGGGATGGTGTCTGCGATGAGGTCTGCAACAGCCACGCCTGCCAGTGGGATGGGGGTGACTGTTCCCTCACCATGGAGAACCCCTGGGCCAACTGCTCCTCCCCACTCCCCTGCTGGGATTACATCAACAACCAGTGTGATGAGCTGTGCAACACGGCCGAGTGCCTGTTTGACAACTTTGAATGCCAGGGGAATAGCAAGACATGCAAGTAAGAGTCCAGGGTCCCCAGGACTGAGGGACACTGTCACTAACACACCTCGGTTTCTTGTTCCTGCTCCTAACTGCTCCAGAGCTTCAGCCCCGGTTGCCTCTGCTTTCAGGCTGTCAGCCTTGTCCCACCGCACACTACCCTGTGCTCTCCCTTGCTGACAGAGGCACAGGAACGCTCACTGCACAACCACCCTCTCTCTGCCTCTCTCTTCTTCCTCGCCTGCTGCTCTCACAACCTCCTGGGGGAAATAACTTTTGGAAGTGGTGTTACCTGCTCTCAGGCAGCCTCTCACGTTACCTGCCTGCAGGATGGACGGAAGGTCTGTACCTCTCTCTGTTTGCCCCATTTCTTTCCCTAAGATGGAGTTTCCCCATCTGGTTTTATCAGGAAGCGTAAACTAGATTAAGCAACTTAAACCTCCTGGTCTTCATTGTTGCAGTTACAGGGAGCTTTGTGGTTTACGTAATAACTTTCCATTTAGTCATCCCATTCAATTTAACTTCATTAATTCTCAACAACCTTGTGAGGCATAGGTAAAGTTAATGGCCTTTCACAGGCGAGGGAACTGAGAAATGGGAGGTTCAAGAACTTACCAAAGTGCGTACAGCTACTCCCGGCTCCTGATCGCCTCTTTGAGCTAGAGTGGCAAGTTGTACTAGATGGTGTAACTATAAGGGAGGGGAGTGGGGCAGGAGAGGAAATTGAAAATGAAATGACTTTTGCATCAATAGGTTTTGGGATCCAATTTTCTTTTCCCAATCTTTGAAAGATGCTATACCCATTAGATGTGGTATCCTGTGTGGGAGACACTGCTCCCCGCCTACCTTCTATAGTTGGGATTCAATCTTGATTGGAAAAGAAATGGGCCACAGTCAACGTGGTTGTCTGTGTAGCATCTCTTGATGGTACAGGGCTACTGTCCAGTTTCCAGAAGCACCCTCTAGAGTCACATTTTACTCCTGAAAGCTCAGGGACAATGGATACAAAAATAGCAGAAGTGTGAACCGGTTGATTTTTGTTTCAGATTTACTTGCAAATCTGATTTAACACTATTATAAGCTGCCTGGGAGTCTGTAAGCATAGTGAGCACAGTGCTTTTTCTCATTCAGGGGGCACTCACTGATGCTAAAGGGCATAGACTATCTATAGTCTAAGAAGTCAGGACTAGGAGATTCACAGAAGCCTTCATTTGGGATCTAATCTGAGCCATAGAAGATGGGTAGGAAAACCCACATTAGTTCCAAGCAGAAAAATCACATAGAGCTCCAGTCTGGCCTGAGCCCCTTACCTTGTTCTCTTCCTCCTCTGCCTCCCTCTGCCTAGATACGACAAATACTGTGCAGACCACTTCAAAGACAACCACTGTGACCAGGGATGCAACAGTGAGGAGTGTGGCTGGGATGGGCTGGACTGTGCTGCTGACCGGCCAGAAATCCTGGCCGAGGGTACCCTGGTTATTGTGGTGCTGATGCCACCGGAACAGCTGCTCCAGGATGCTCGCAGCTTCTTGCGGGCGCTGGGCACCCTGCTCCACACCAACCTGCGCATTAAACGGGACTCCCAGGGGGGCCTCATGGTCTACCCCTATTATGGCGAGAAGTCAGCTGCCATGAAGAAGCAGAGACTGACGCGCAGGTCCCTTCCTGGCGATCAAGAACGGGAAGTGGCTGGGTAGGTTTTTAATTTCTGCACTTCTTAAAACTTAATTTTATAAGGCTGAGCACTCTGACACACAGAAGAAGTCATAACTGAACCTGTAAAAGAAAGGTCAGAGGATGGAACAGCCGACCAACTCACACAAGCCCATCATCCCAGTGTTTACGTTTAATGCCAAAGGTGTGCCTTCATCTTGGGACCCTGAAAAGTGGGCTGGAGCAAGTGGGAGGCAGGGTCTCAGGACAGCCTCCTTGAGTGCTAGACTCTCTTAACCATTGGCCAGAGCTGCCTCACACCCTCTAGCAGTGACTCCTCTTTGTATTAATCCTGGCCTTCTTTTCAAGGCCTTTCATTTTATGTCTCTTTGACAAGGGTGATATTCTGCAATTGATCTGTCACTTGCATCCCACTGTTTGTTAGTATATCTCACAGAGTTCACCTCTACAGCTCACTGAGGTGTGGGTGCAGACACAGAGGAAAGCGAGGAATAAAAAAAAAGGGGCAGGGGTGCATTTTCAGAGTCACTCTATGTGCCGTTGAGTAAACGGCAAGGGGAAGAAGCAGCCCACCAAAATGGGGAGAGCTCTGAAGACCAGCTTCACCCCATTATCTCACTTAGTCTTGTGTTGCCTAAATCAGAACAGCTTGGACTCAGCCAGACCAAAGAAGGTGACACATGCCCTAAGTGGGAATTAGTGTTCAGGGTCTAAACAGACAACATCTTAATTTCTGAGATCTGTCTGAAGGCAGCCTCCCAGGGGTGAACAGCCTGCAGCTGAGGGTGAGGAATAAGGCTCATGTAACCTCTCTAATTCAGATTCCCGATCGGACACCCATCTGTTTTCTCACCGTTTCCCTTTGCCCTCGTTCCCCTCGGCAACCCACAGCTCTCAGGTATTTCTGGAAATTGACAACCGCCAGTGTGTTCAAGACTCAGACCAGTGCTTCAAGAACACGGATGCAGCAGCAGCTCTCCTGGCTTCGCACGCCATCCAGGGGACCCTGTCCTACCCTCTTGTGTCCGTTGTCAGTGAGTAGCCCTGGAATTAGGGAGAAGTGTGGGGAGAAAGGGGTCACTCGGGGGCAAAGAGAAAAGGGCAAATTTTCAATGTGCAGCTCTCTATTTCTCAGGGCTGGTGAGGGCAAAGCTGCTCCCTAGAGGAATTCAGTGGTCATACTGAGAGGCTGAAGTTTTATTCATCGCTTTCCTGTCTCTCTGCGCTTGCAGGTGAATCCCTGACCCCCAAACGCACTCAGCTCCTCTACCTCCTTGCTGTTGCTGTTGTCATTATCCTCTTTATTATCCTGCTGGGGGTCATCATGGCAAAACGAAAGCGGAAACACGGCTCCCTCTGGCTGCCTGAAGGTTTCACCCTTCGCCGTGACTCCAGCAATCACAAACGCCGTGAGCCCGTGGGACAGGATGCCGTGGGACTGAAGTAAGAGAGTTTGGCAACAAGCTAGTAATCCCAGTAGCAATAAGTATGGTTAAGTGGAAAAGCAGATCTTGCTGAACCATGAGTTTAAATTCTGAGCTCTGGCCGAGCCACATTGTCACACTTGACCATGATCCTGAGTGCTACGATAGTCAAGAGTGTGGATGCTCCGCTTCTGTGTGTATCATCCCAGTGGTGCTCAGCTTCTGTGACAAGGCATACTTGCATGTAACCTCTTGATTAGTGGGGAAGGAAGGGATATTTACTCAGGTAATGGAATGTATTATTACCCATTTTTCCTGAGCCAAGGCCCTGAAAGTCTGAGTACAGCCATAAGACTGTATGATGGTAAAAAAAAAATTATTGAAAAGTCTATTTTAGATTATGATATAACCTCTGCTCTTGTTTTACACCTTCCTCATTCCCTCATATCAGAAATCTCTCAGTGCAAGTCTCAGAGGCTAACCTAATTGGTTCTGGAACAAGTGAACATTGGGTCGATGATGAAGGGCCCCAGCCCAAGAAAGCCAAGGTAAGCTGGCCGTGTCAGACTTTATCTGCTCACATTTCTTATTTCTGCCCTTTGGTATCTAGAGTGTCATGAACGGGAGAAAAGGGTGATAGTCTTTACACGTTGACCATCAGTGGCTATCCTAGGTTGTCTTTAGGTTATGGGTGGCTTTGGGTTACCTAAGTAAGTTTTTCAAAAAGAGCTCTTTAAAAATAATACAACAAACATGCTTCCTTCCTCAAGGGTCATGCTGATGGTACTTGACTTAGGACTGCTGTGTGCAAATAACAGTTTCCTTCATGGCTAGGTCTCTCTTTTATCCTCTCTGGGCACTTCTCTTTCTGGAAGGGAAGGTGGAATTAAACAGTGGAAGAAATCCACTGACCATTGAGTTTGGAGGCTTCTCATCTTGAGCCCTGGAAACTAAAGCCATAGAGAAGTAAGAGGTAGAGTGGGCAGTGTCCGACATGGCAAAGAAGGCCATTCACCCATAGCGACACGTGACTGGGACATGCGTGTATCCCGTGAATAATCTAAATCAGCTTGAGGAAATGAAAGCTGGAGGAATACAGGCACGTAGTGCCTCGTGATGGTTAAGAACATTGCCTCAGTTACAGTCAGAGCTGTATTCGAGTCCAAAACTCTGCCACTTTGTAGCTGGCGTGTTACTTAACCTCTTGGTACTTAATTATTTTTATCTGTAAGATAGGGATAATAACAATAATTCTTTCTTCTGTGAGTTGTGAGGATTAAATACAGCAATTCATGTTAATTGCCTTACGCATTTTCTATCACATACTAAGTATTCAGTAAAGGGCAGCTGCTTTTAAAATTGTAATAATAATAATTGTTCAACAAATATTTCCTGAGTGCTTGCTCTCAGGCTTGAATACAGGGTACAAGGAGGCAACCTTGGACAGGGTTTGTCCCTATTCTGAGGAATCTTGCAGGTAGCAGTAGAGACTGCCATGTCATGCCATGTAAGTTCTTAACACGTGGTCGGTTAAGTAGAGTGACCGGAGTGTGCTCTTTGGGACCAGCAAGAGGAATTAAAGTCTACTTTCTATTTGAAGGATAGCTAGGAAGTTAGTCAGACAAAGAACTGGGAGGGGCCGTGGCAGGCAGAGGGAACAACGTAGTCAGAAGCCCAGAAGCAGAAAAATGGTCCTGCGGGAAGTCTATAGACGGCACGTTAGGTAGGTAATACAGGTGACATATTAAGGCTGTCTGCTGCCTAGAGGATGGGATGGGGAGGCTGGGAGAGTTGTACAGATGATGCAGGAGAGATAAACAGGAACCACGTACCCCGAGCAGTGTGGATAATAATCTGGAGGGTTAGATAGGAGGAGAGAGAAAACTGGCGGGAGGTTAGGAGAAGCGGTGTGAGAGTCTGGACTAGCTCCTTGGCTGCACTTCCCAGGGGTGGGCCAGATTGACAGGGAGACTCGTCCCCCCCCTTTCAGGCTGAAGATGAGGCTTTACTCTCAGAAGAAGATGACCCCATCGACCGACGCCCATGGACACAGCAGCACCTTGAGGCCGCAGATATCCGCAGGACTCCATCGCTGGCTCTCACTCCTCCGCAGGCAGAACAGGAGGTGGACGTGCTGGATGTGAACGTCCGTGGCCCAGGTCAGCACCTGCAAGCCTTCCCTTTTTCACTGCACCATGCCTGCCTGCCCTTGGTTCCGCCTTGTTGTCCCTGTGTTTGCCCCTCTTGGTGATCTGCTCCCTTCTGATTTCATAGACTCAAAATCAGCTTGAGGAAACGAATGCTTAAGGAGCACAGGCTTGCAGAAATTATGAATTCATATAAGAATAAAGGGAAGTATTTCACATTGCTTCCTGTACAGCATGCTCGACCATGACAGGCTCATTGTATGGGATAGGTTTTAGTGGGATGGAAAAATAACATCCCAAAGCAGAGGTATAGAGAATTAGTTTAGTTTATATCTTAGTGCATATAGTTTATTAATAGCATATATTTTAAAATATCCAATAGGACTCAGAAACTTGAACAGAAAAGCTTATTTAACTTAGAGAATAGCTCCTCTTTACAGAAAGGACATTATCAAGGAAAAGTCAGTGGCAAATGGAAAACTAATTGCCAATTACCACAAGAAGCACAGTTTATTTTTTTCCCCAAAAGAATAATTTTACTCAAATTGAACTATTCCAACAATAGAAGTAATTGAACATTAATGTCCTTCTCCTCCTTAAATGCTTTTTGGAATTTTCCTTCCTTCTAGATGGGTGCACCCCACTGATGCTGGCTTCTCTCCGAGGAGGCAGCTCAGATATGAGTGATGAAGATGAAGATGCAGAAGACTCCTCTGCCAACATCATCACAGACTTGGTCTACCAGGGTGCCAGCCTCCAAGCCCAGACAGACCGGACTGGTGAGATGGCCCTGCACCTTGCAGCCCGCTACTCGAGGGCTGATGCTGCCAAGCGTCTCCTGGATGCAGGTGCAGATGCCAACGCCCAGGACAACATGGGCCGCTGCCCTCTCCATGCGGCAGTGGCAGCTGATGCCCAAGGTGTCTTCCAGGTAAAGAACGTGAGAAGAGTTGGTTCCTTACAGATCAATAATATTTTACCTTTTTAAAAGCACTTAATATCCCATTACATTTGTTCAGTAATTCTTTGAGAGAATAAGGCAGATGATAGAGTCATGCTTGATGGATGAGGAAAGCAGGAAAAGGGAGGCAGGCAACCAGAACTGACTATATACAGCCAGATGGTCGCAGAGCCAACAGCAGATAACACTAGTCTTCTGATCGTTAATCACCATTGTGTTTTGTTTTGCTTTGTTTTGGGTGTGGCAAAATACCTCCGAGATGAACAGATCAGATAGGAGTGATTTCTGTTATGAAGCCTTTGACTACTGTCAGCTTCTCCCTCTAGCCTTGTCTGACCATGTGGGCTTCCAGCTGCTCGGTGGTGGTTTTCTTGACACGAGTTCACAGTTTACTCCTAATACCTTATTATTTTACTTTTATGAGGAAATTGGAAACATTCTGTATCATCTTAAACTGTACACCGTAAGTGAGGTTGTGGTATTTCCCCACATCTGTCTTCTTTTCTTTAGAAAGTAGAAGTACATTACTTTACATAGCCATTGTCTCGAGCACTTACTTGTTTGCACGTTCACTCATTCCCTTTATTCCTTCCTTCCTTCATTCATTCAACAAGTATTTATTGATTGACCAGGGTAGAATCTTGGGCACAAAGATAGCAAGACATCCCCTGCCTTCCAGAAATTTACAGTGTAGCCTTAGCTCTGAAGCTCTTATTTCTTATCTTAGCACCATTATTACTATTTTTAAATCCAGGTGACTTTCTTTTCTGTACTTTCTCTTATTCTAGATACTGATCCGCAACCGAGTAACTGATCTGGATGCCAGAATGAATGATGGCACTACACCCCTGATCCTGGCTGCCCGCCTGGCTGTGGAGGGAATGGTGGCAGAGCTGATCAACTGCCAAGCAGATGTGAATGCAGTGGATGACCACGGTAGGAATGAGAAGCAGGGATTCAGATTCCTACTGCAAAGCAAGCCTCTAGGGAGGGAGAATGGTTACCAGATCCTTAAAGAACTGTCTCAGATCCGAATCCACTGAAGATTCCTTCACTCATTCGTTCTTCTTTTTCCCATGTTGAGTTCAGAGAACTGAGCCAGTGTGAGGATCCATATAGATGAAGCTGGGAAGGGATTTTTAGTGAGAGTTGTTGGATCTCAAAGCAAGTCCATGTAAGGTCTGCTTGTGTGGGTTCCCAAGCATCCCATTCTTGACATGAATATATGAGAGCTGACTTCATCATGGAGGGCGGGGCTGTGAGATATTCTAAGTAGACATTCCGGCTTGTAATAAATAGGTAGGTTATTGTCTTCAGTGTGGGACAGGGTAGATTCTGTTGTATGAAGGATGTGGCACCATAGATGATCCTTTTACCTAGAAGTTTTCTGAAGGCTAGACAGCCTGTACTGATGTATTTCTATAACAGGGGGAAATGAAGATAATACTTGGGTTTTTCCTGTGGGCCCCCAAAGAGAACTGGCTTCCTGCTGCTGCCTGAGAAGTTCAAGGTTTCCTTGTGCAGGTCATGATGCTTCCTTACAGGAAGGAGTAAGACAGGTCCTTCTACTGTGTCTGCTTATAAAAATGTTTTTTTCCTGCAGGAAAATCTGCTCTTCACTGGGCAGCCGCTGTGAATAATGTGGAAGCCACCCTTTTGCTGTTGAAAAATGGGGCCAACCGAGACATGCAGGACAACAAGGTACAGTCTGGGCTCTGAGCTGGAGGGCAGGCAGAGCAGTGCCTCAGATGATAAGGCCTTCCCTTTCCTCCCTTAGCTCCTCTTGTGATAAAGATAGAAAAGATGGAAGCAGGTTGGACAGGAACTTGGTCCAGCGAGCTTGAGGGCTCATATTGGGCTTCTCCAGGGGAGAGTCAGGATTGAGCCCCCTGCCTCCTCAGTACTCAGTCTGCACCAGGCTGTCCTGTCAACAAGTCTGGTGCAGACTTCTCTCCTCTCTCTCCTTTGATATTTCCCTTTCTCCTGCCTTCGTTCTCTTCACACTCATTTCCTTTTCACTGGTTCGTTTTCATTTGTTTTCCTGCTGCCTTTTTGTTTGTTTCCTGTTCTTAGACACCACGATGTTTTCCTGTTTGCTTTTCTTCCTCTGGGTTTTATGTCGAGCTTCCCCTCTCTTGCTCATCTCTCTCTCTCTCATTCATTTCCTCCTTCCCCTTATTTTAGTTCTTTCTCTCTCATGTCTTGCATCTTTTTTCTTTTCCTTTCCCTTATTTTTCCCAGTTCTGCACATCCTGTAGGTTCTTTGTCATCTCTAACTGGTGTTCCTCTGAGAACCCTATTTTGATAAGCTCAGTGCTGTTTTAAGTCAGTCTCTGGCTTGGGGACATGCTCTATGTCACACATTCCCCCACAAAAGAGATATAGCCCTTAGTGGGTCGAAATTGGTTCTTGGGGATGAGCAGAATAATCTTGCTCTCTTTATGTACAGAGCACTGGTATCCATTCAGCATGCAGGTAGATATACATTTAATCTGTAGTATTAACATTTCATGTGGGGAGACACTAGGAAAAATATGTCTAAAGGGGTGATAGTAACAAAGATTGAGAAACATTGCTTTATTTTCAAGAGTTATTAAAATGTGCTCTGTGGGCCTTTTCTGCAGGAAGAGACACCTCTGTTTCTTGCTGCCCGGGAGGGGAGCTATGAAGCAGCCAAGATCCTATTGGACCATTTTGCCAATCGGGACATCACAGACCACATGGACCGTCTTCCCCGGGACGTGGCTCGGGACCGCATGCACCATGACATCGTGCGCCTCCTGGATGAGTACAATGTGACACCGAGCCCTCCAGGCACTGTGCTGACCTCTGCTCTCTCACCTGTCATCTGTGGGCCCAACAGATCTTTTCTCAGTCTGAAGCACACCCCAGTGGGCAAGAAGTCTAGACGGCCCAATGCCAAGAGTGCCGTGCCTACTAGCCTCCCTAACCTTGCCAAGGAGGCCAAGGATACCAAGGGAAGTAGGAGGAAGAAGTCTCTGAGTGACAAGGGCCAGCTGTCTGAGAGCTCAGTGACTCTGTCCCCTGTTGATTCCCTAGAATCTCCTCACACATATGTTTCTGATACCACGTCCTCTCCAATGATTACATCCCCCGGAATCTTACAGGCCTCACCCAATCCTATGTTGGCCACTGCTGCCCCCGCTGCCCCAGTCCATGCACAGCATGCACTGTCTTTCTCTAACCTTCCTGAGATGCAGCCATTGGCTCATGGGGCCAGCACTGTGCTTCCCTCAGTGAGCCAGCTGCTGTCCCACCACCACGTTGTTCCCCCAGGCGGCAGCAGTGCGGGGAGCTTGGGTAGGCTGCATTCAGTCCCTGTCCCAGCAGACTGGATGAACCGCGTGGAGATGAATGAGACCCAGTACAACGAGATGTTTAGTATGGTCCTGGCTCCAGCAGAGGGCGCCCACTCTGGCATAACTCCCCAGAGCAGGCCACCTGAAGGGAAGCATTTAACCACCCCTCGGGAGCCCTTGCCCCCCATTGTGACTTTCCAGCTAATCCCCAAAGGCAGCATGGCCCAACCAGCTGGGGCTGCCCAGGCTCCATCCAACTGCCCTCCAGCTGTTGCAGGCACCCTGCCCACCATGTATCAGATTCCAGAAATGGCTCGTTTGCCCGGTATGGCTTTTTCCACTGCCATGATGCCTCAGCAGGATGGCCAGGTTGCTCAGACCATTCTCCCAGCCTATCACCCCTTTCCAGCCTCTGTGGGCAAGTATCCCACACCCCCGTCACAGCATAGCTATGCGTCCTCCAACGCTGCTGAGAGAACACCCAGCCACAGTGGTCACCTCCAGGGTGAGCATCCCTACCTGACACCATCCCCAGAGTCTCCTGACCAGTGGTCAAGTTCATCACCCCACTCTGCTTCTGACTGGTCAGATGTGACCACCAGCCCTACTCCTGGGGGTGCCGGAGGAGGTCAGCGGGGACCTGGGACACACATGTCGGAGCCACCACGCAGCAACATGCAGGTTTACGCGTGAAAGAGTCTGCCTCCAGTGCAGGGACAGAACTCCTACTGTAAATGCTGCTGAGGAACAAATGAAGGTCACCCGGGAGAGAAATGAAGAAATCTCTGGAACCAGCTTCTGGAGGCAGGAAAGAGGAGATGTTCTTATCTTGTAGAAAATGCAAAAGAAGCAACTTTATTAGCTTCACCGTGTATCTGCAGAGTTCTGGAGGGGGAGAGACAAGACTCCTTGTAATCTCTTGCCCATCAAGCCCAAGTTCATGGAACTTCAAGATGAATACACGACTTGGGACTATGTTTCCTCTCTTCAGTGTGGAGATCAAGACGGATGCCTCTTGTAGCTCAGACATTCTTGCAGCCTGGACTATATTTTCAGCCATGGGGGCTTCTGTCATATCCATGAGAAGATTCTACAGTAGACTCCTACTGGGAATTGTGCCTTGGAATTCTCATCTTCTCATCCTTGGAAAGTCTTTGACTTCACTTGGTGCTTTAGTTGTTGCATCTCTCTGTGGCTGAAGCCCCACCTGCATGTTAGAGACCAAGGCCTTTGTGCTTTTAATCATTCCTCCTCTGGAAAGCCTCCTTTTCCTCTCCTGTTTTCCCAGTGTCCCTAGGAGAGCCACAGGTTTACTTTTAGGGTCCTCAGCAGAAACCTTTCAAGTACGTTTCTTTAGAAAATGGACACAGTGTATTCTCCTGCATAACCATTCCCAATAGAAAAAGGAGAGCAAAATATTTTTCTCAGAACGTGTTCTGGGGACCAGAGCCCCCTTCAAGAGGCTTGCAACTTAATTCTCTTGCCTGCACTCAGGCTTCCTTCAGATCTTACCAGGAAGAAGAATGTGTTGTTTTTCCATTTCTGGACCTAGTCAGTGTGAAGGTTTATCCTTGGCCATGTAGGTAATATGACCCCTTTTAAAAACAACCCAAACAGACAAAGGTTTGGAATGTTGGAATGACCAAGAGATAAGCTAACTCATGGGAGAAGTGGTTCCCCGCTGAGAGGTCCCAGCCAAGCATTCTGTTGACTGCCACTGTGAAACACACTTGTGCCCAGGGGTTAGAGCCCTCGCCTGCTCCACTCACGCATCAGCTCATGGAGACTGTCTTAGCTGTTGAGCCTTCCCCTGCACACATCTCCACAGGAGGAAATATTTCGAACAATATGCCCTTGCCATTTAGAACTGAAATTTCCTCGGCCCGTGGGCCCCCGTGGCAGTCGTAGTCCCTTTGCCAGGTGTTCCGTCTCTATTTCCTGACGTGCCTTCTGACCGCGGGCCCCTTCACCTACCTTCCCTCCACACCGTGTGGTCTGATTACTGATGCACCCAGTGGGTTCTCACCACACACCTGGGTTTTCTGTGTTCAGCTGTGGGAACTGGAATGTTGACCTGGTTATGTAGGGCCTAAGCCAGCCTTATAAGACGATTGGAAAGGGAGGAACTGTGAGGCAGCCTCTCCTAGTTTTTGCTCTCATTCCTTTTCCTTTCAAGCAGTCATGAGATTCCCTTTTAGGAAACTGAAATAGACCCTTACCAGGGACATTTTCCGTTCATAGAGTCAATCTCCTGGATGATAATGGACAATTAGAGACTCACCGCCTTGCCATCCTCACGTTCAGATTGTGATTGCATCTCATCCGAGTCAGCTTCCTTTATTTGTGTCTGGGCAGACTCCTTGATCCTGTCGAGGACAAAAGCAGTCTAGCCAACACTGGAATTAGGAGGAAAATAGTTCTCTTCCTCTTCTCCCTCAGTCAGCTAACAGTTGGTCCTGTCTCCACACTGTCACTTCTGCCTGGAGCTATAATATCATGACACATGGAAAATTAGTTCTCCCAGGACATTTTGTCGGTAATACCAGGGGGACTGCCCACACGGGGTGTGCTGCGATGGTAGTCTTCATTCCTGCCTTGGCCGGGAGTGTTCATCAGGCCTTCCCATTTACCTGATTCATCTGTCTGTGGCTTCATATGGAAACTTTGTGTGTCTGTTAGCATGGAGTCTACAAAGGGTTTCTTCAGTCCTGCCCAAGGTCATTGAACCAACAAAAATATAATTAGTTCTGCCCTGATACAAGCAGAGTGCTTGTTCATTCTGCATTTCATTCTTTCATGTTGCACCTCTACCAGCCCCTTTCATAGAGTATAGCATTTTATCATTCTGAATGGTGACTCTCTATCCTTGGATCCATTTGTTGATTCACGGATGGGGAGAATCTACTTGCATGGACCACTGTGGACCCCACCATTCTCTGTCATACTGCTCCAGCCCCACTTCCTGAAAGTGTCAGCTTCTGCTCCAGAAGTTCCATCTTTAATAGCCTCTGCCTTCCCCATGCACACTGTAGACCTAATGTTCCTGTTCCTCCTCCTTGGGATCATGTGGGTTCTGGGGAAGTAAATGTGAAGGCTGCCGTTACAGACAATAGGCTTCAGTGATGAGGAGAGACACTGCCTTTCAAGCATTTATCAATCTCTTAGTAAGAACCCTTGTGCTGTATTGTAACTAATAGAGAGAAAGTAAGATGGACAATCACTTTCTCCAGTTTCTGAATTAGAGACTAAGTTTGTATGGAATACGTGTTTTATGCCAGGTATAGGTCACCTTCCGTGCCCTGCACATTTTTGTTTTATCTTTAAAAATTCTTCCTTTGATTCCTCTTCTGCCTACCTTTGGGGATATATTGTTTGTTGATTTGTTTGTTTCCTCTGTTGTGTGTTAAGTATCCTTTTCTGACTTACATGGTGTTGAGGGAGGGAGAGGTCTGAGGGAAGGAGAGACTGTGAGTTAGAGATTTCATGTAAGCAATCAGCTATAATGCACTAGTCCCTTATATTATTATTAAATTTGCTAGCTCATCATTCTTGCATAGAAAAGAACCAAAGGTTGTAATGTTTCGTTGGCAGGTGGTTTGGGGGTTTCGGTCTTAACCCGCACACTGAATGTATGACGCCTGTTGGAGAGGATGAGTTTATATGCCCTGAGGCTCCCACCTGTGCTGAGGTACTGTGGCTTCTCCCTTGTGTACATTCCCCTTAAAAGTGATGTGATCTCTGTTTGTATGAGAAAGCCAATAACCAGTAAAATGACTGCATATTCCTAACTATACATGGTAAGGAAAATGCACAGTTTGTTTTTACTTTTCAAAGGTTCATTCTAAAAGTAGTTAAGGTGAAATTTATATGAAAACATTTTTATCACAAAATAAAACGGTTACATGTCAAGCTCCATAGCATGGTGGTTTTTCTTTTCCTTTCTTCCATCCATGGTCTTGCAGTGATTCCCCTCACGATGTCAGAATTTGCTGAGAGAGAAATAATTTTCTTTTCATCCTGAACTCCACATTCATTCTGAATCCCACATAGCCTAGCGCTAGTCTTCTTTTTTTTTCTGTCTCCAGGCAGAGAATAAATAAATGCTTCTGAGGAAAAAGCTTCTGTCCAATAGGAAGCATCACAAAACTGAGTTACTTTTCTGTGCACTAAATGGTGACAAACGGACAATTGCTCAGGACAACGTGCCTTCCAGTGGAAATGGAGGTTGTTTGCTAAAGACAGCATTGAGACTTGAGATATAACTAATAAAACAGATGTTAACTAAACCATAAGTTTCCAATATTATTCCTCATTAAATTTTGTATAGAATTAACATATACAGCTATAAAATATTATTTTGGGCATATATTTATATATTCTTTTCTAAGTACTTGTAAGTCAATCAGTGATCTGTTTGAGCACAAATATTTGACATTGATTCTAAATATGGCATTTTCAACACAGCTGGTAGCATATATTGGTTATCCTGAGAGTGTTATAATTTTATATAAAACACATTTGAGTCTGCATGTTGGTTTTTGAAATGGTGGAAAAAGAAAATGAATTTCAGAGCTGAGGAATGTCCATCCAAGTCTGGTTCTCTGCAGGCTGGCTTCTCAGAGCCTTTCAGACTTGGTGGCAATGAAAACTTGCTCCATGGAAACCTCCTTCAGTGGATCTGGCTGCCCATCACATCCTACCCTGCAACTGCAGGCATAGAAACCTAGCCCTTGACCAGGGACTATGTGGGGCTCTCCCACGCATGAAATGCAAGAAGGGAGAGCAGGGCTGCACACTGTCCATGACGTGATGGGCAATGGTGACTGTGAGCCTGTTACTGCCTCGGCCTCCGAGGACACCCAATAAACCCTGACTCAGGCTTGCTGAGCGGTATGGGTCATTCACCTCATTTGGTGACAGTACTTATAAAATGAAATATGAATCAGGGTCTTGCAAAATCCTGAAGAGAGAGGCAGTGCCATGTGAACTGTGTGTGTGTGTTCGGTTGTGGTGTGTGTGTGTAGGTGGGTGAATGTGAGTGAATCAGAGAGTGAATACAATTTTTCCTTCTCTCAAAACAGACCTTAACAAAACACATTTAAAATATTTGCACCAGTCAAGTCCTGACTACAAACTCAAATTAGGGCAATTCAAGAACGGCTTATTTGCCAAAACTAATTGTGAAGTGTGTGGGAGGTGTAGGGAGACCCTAAGGGGTGGTGCAGAAAGTCCTGGCTAGCATCAGCAGAGCTATCACCACTCCTTGATCCGAAGGGACGAAGGCTGGGTGAGGTTACTGGAACCTGGAAGGAGGGAGTCCAGTAGAGCAAGTTAACTGAAGAAGAGCTGTGACTTCTGCCTGAGGCACAGTGAGCCTCACGCCCCCTCACAACAGGGAAGCCAGGAAATGAACACCTGCATCTCACTCTCCACCGCACTATCTCCCCCACCCCAGACTTTCTATTTGTCGAATCCAAGTGGAAGTCTCAAAATGCAGGAGCCTGTTGGACTTGATCCATTGATACAAGTCTGCTTCCTGGGGCAGAGATCTTGGTGGAGAAAGGAAGAGGGTGGACCTGAAAGGTGCCAATACATCATTATCCCAAACATTTTCCTCCAAGGGTAACATTTCTAAAAAACTTCTACTGACAGCCTACCATTCATGTGTGAGGGCAGGAAACACAAAGTAAATGAATTTTGCATTGATAATCCTGACAACTTTTCCTGATCGACTAGTGTGTTTCTTTACCACTTTGTCTTTGAGCAACCACACCGAAGACAACCATCAGCAGTAGGATGGATCAATTATGGTGCCGCCATTGTGTGAACACTACACGGAAATGAGAAAGAACAACATGGAACAATATGAAGTGCTGTCATTGACACAATGTTGAGGAGAATAAGCCAGACAACACTAAATACATTGTTTGATTCCATGATACAAATTCAGGAAACACAAATCAATGGTAAATAGGGATCTGAATGGTGGGTAGTTTTGTGCGAGAGGGACCTTGACTGAGAAGAGGGCAGGAAAAATCTTCCTGGAGACTGAAAATATGTTCACCTGGGTGGTGATTACATGAATGTACTCATACTCAAAATTCCATGTAAAATTTACTTAAGATCTTTTAATTTTACTGATATAAGTTATACTTCAATAAAATGTATCTATAATACTGACAGATGTATAAACACCTAATAGTATAAAAATAATGTATAGACATAAAATTTTATATTAGAAAATTATAAAACAATGTTTTATAATATTGCAGGTGCTCAAAAATGAGGTAATATAGGTAAGGCTCCTGTATCCCCTCTCTCCATTCCCTTCCCTTCCTTCCTCCCTCCTTCCTTTTCCAGTTACTTGTTTCCATAAATTGAATTTGTGGAGATTATTTTATGCTTAAAAACTGTTATTTGCAATAGGTGATCCATGAAGCAAACACGTTTTCAAATTCAGTGGTATAAAATGTGAGACTGCAGAAATGCAAAGTTAATTAGTTAAGTGAGCAAGGCAAGCTAGCTGTTGCCTAGCTGGGTAGGAGCTCTGGAGTCCACCTGTAGGGTCCTGGCTGCTCTTTGGCACCACCTGGTGGCACTTGGCTGCCTCAGCATAAATATGTTGGGGTTGAGTCTGGGTTCTAACATCAGACTGGGATTTGCAAGCTCTTCACTGGAACTCATCACCTGCTTCAACATGCCTATTTCAGACGAGAGAGACCAGCAAACACTGGGATGTAAGGACCCAGCTCCTGCCTCTCTGTTATGGAACTGGCTCATGTTCTCCATCTCTCTTTCCTTTCTCTCCACCATGACCCCTTTCATTCACTCCTAGAAAAGGTTTAAGAACAGTAATTTTCAGAGGATGCACACCAACCAGTAATCGTGTTGTATGAGAATCTAGTTACTGCGGTTATTGCAGGGTTTTACATCTAAGAACCGGAAATGAGGAAGAGAAGATGTGTTCATCTGAGGGTAACAAGACTACACACCTGGACAACCCAAGAAAACTTGCTAAAAAGTCTACCCTAAATCATCAGAAATTTAGTAAGTAAAACAATGGAAAATTTGTCAACAAAATCCAATTTGGGGATGTAATTGAAGAAAAAAGCACATTTACATAGCAAAGATACACCCCCCAAAAGGTACACATGGGTAATCCAAAGTAACAACCTTTAAAATAATTACTAAGTGTAAATGTTACCAAATATCCCCCACTCCTGACTTGTCATTGCTGTTTCTTTATCAAAAAGCTTTAGTTCTGCTCTACTCTTCCCACCTAGTAAAAATCATGAATATCTGACCATGCCTGTATCTTTGATAAAATTCATTAAGATACTCAATTTTTTAACCTGCCTCAACATCATCAAACACAAGTACAAATCCCATAATAAGCTCTCCCTAACACTCATTTACTGAGACACCACATCTCCCCTTAGTGTGCAACGTTCCTTGCAGCAAAAAGCATCGATAAATCCATCTTTGTTTGACTTGCCAGGGTGCTCCTGGTGGTTTGACTGAGGGACGTCAACAGAGCCTGTGCTGACACTCGGAGAGAGGAAGAATCCCCCTGTAACACCTGTCATACACGCGGCCTGACTGTCACAATGACAGTTAATGAACTTTTCAAGAATACCTGGAACGTTCATAAAGATGGTACATATATGAAGCCATCATAAATCTTAGTGTAGCTTCCAGAATCAGTATCATATAGAGAGTTATCTCTGAACAGAGGACTATCAAATTAGAAACAAAAGTCAAAATCTAACCAACATCCCTGCACATTTGAAAAAAATTTTAATGTATACATAAATCAGTTATTAATAAGGTAGAAGACATTTAGTAACCATGCAAAATTTTGTCAAATAGTACCACTGTTTTTGAAATACAAATTATTTGAACTGTGGAAAGCAACTGAAGTTTTTAAGTAGAGAAACTCTCATCTAAATACTTACATCACAGCAGAAAGACTGAGTCAATAGCCCAAGCATTTTATTCAAGAAATTAGACCAAAAAAACCACAAACTACATCCAAAGAAATAGAACATAAGCATAATCAAGACAAGCAGAAATGAATGAACTAACTGAAAGAAGGTAATAAAGACAGTTAAATTAAATAAAATTATAAAGAAGGCAAACCAACAAGTATCGGGGAAATAAAAGTAGAATGTTTTGGCAGATACAATAGACAAAAATCATGAACATAAAACATATTTATTCTAATATGTTCGGAAACTTTGAAAGAACAGATAGAGTCTTTCATAAACCTTCCAGAGAATTAACAAGAGAGAAAACACCCTTCAACTCAACACATACGTCTAATATAACTTGGACAAAAAAAAACCCTAGGATAATACAAGTTAGGAAAATTATGGATCTACCTACTAGCAGAGAGACAAAAATTGTAAACCAATGACTACCTAACTAAAACTAGCAATGGATTCATAATGATAAATGTAAACCCATCATGACTAATGATTTTTTTTTTCTTCAGGAAAGAAAGAATGGTTAACACTAGTAAATCAATTACTAGATGTCACCACCTTAAAAAGACCCATACAATCATTTCAATAGACTCAGCAAAATATTTGGTAAAATTAAATCTTCATGATAAAAATTATGAAATATAACAGCAAATTAGAAATAGAGAGAAAATTCCTAAAATTAAAAAAGGATATATACCACAATCTATAGCGAACATCATACTTAATGATAAACAAGTAATTTGTATCCTTTACTTTTTAAAATTTCCATATATATTATTTATTTTTGTATCATTAAATCTTTGAGTGATCTAAACAAGACCCCCTGAATCTGAAAAGTAAAATTAGTCAAAATCTAATTTCCTACTGATAGGTCAGGTTCTACCTCCAGTGACAGGTTCTTGACACTGTCCACCTGTCTTTCACTTTAGCCAAGACTTATTATTATTTACCTTGTCCCAGCTTATCATTCTGGAGTTATTCTTTCCTCCATAGGTGTTGCATAAAAGCCTTGAATCTGTTAATTTTATACTATCAATTCATATGAACTTGCCTGTTATTTTGCCTTAAACCTTGACTTCGTGTTATGTATCTCGCTCTTTATTTCCACTTGTGCAGATTTCTTGGTCATTTTTTACTGGACTCTGGAGAAGAATGAGTGTGTCAATGCTCTTCTTTGTAAATAGCATTGTTTTAAAACAGGTGTTTATTGATTGACTGATTTATAATTTTTTATATTGAAGTATAGTCGGTTTACAATGTTACATTAATTTCTGGTGTGCAGCATAGTGATTCGGTTTTATATATATATATATATTCCTTTTCATATTCTTTTTCATTACAGGCTATTACAAGGTATTGAATATAGTTCCCTGTGCTGTACAGAGGAACTTGTTTTTTATCTATTCTATGTATTGTACTTAGTATCTGCAAATCTCAAACTCCCACTTTATCCCTCCACCCCACCCCTTTCCCTCTGGTAACTATGTTTGTCTTCTATGTCTGTGCATCTCTTTCTGTTTTGTAAATAAGTTCATTTGTGTCATTTTTTTAGATTCCACATATAAGTGATATCCTATGGCATTTTTCTTTCTCTTCCAGATCTCATATGTTCTATTCAACTAGATCTAGAAGTCCTAGTTCTAGCAAGAAAAGAAAAAAAAGTCATTGCTTCTAGACCCACTGATTATATACATAAAATGTTCAAGAGATCATATAAACTAATATATCCTGTTGCCATTCAAGAGGACAAGAGAACATTTTAAAGGAATCAGAACTTCTCCTGTTGGTGATTAACTGAATTCAAACAAATTATGAAGGAGATTACACGTATTCTGGCTATAGGGTTCAGGAGTCTATTTACCCAAGTCAGATGAGAAAAATGGAATAATTGAGGGTATGGATTTGAAGACCTCTGTTGACCAAATGGAGAACACTCGTGGGGAAAAAAGTCATTCAAATAGCTGTTCCATCAGGTGCTTCAGGAAGAATCATCCTTGAGGCGTGCCATCCACACACCTTGTCCCGGCCTCAAACATCTGGGTGAGAGCAAATAGAGCTCTCACTAGAATTCTGTAATCTTGCCTGCCCTGACGGGCAAACTAAGAGAGTAGACTTTCTAGATTATCCATTTATTGCCAATTAGCTCCAGAATCATTCTTTCTGCCTGCTCTGTGCAAGTGGATCTGGGCCCTTTAAATATCTTAGCTTTGTTGGCTGGCACCATGCTAGGCTGTATCAGTAGAGGGTGCTGGAGAGAAATCTTAGGAGCAGGAGGTTTTCCCTCCTGGTTCCAGTGACTCCCCTGACAGGCTCCTCCTGCAGTGTAAGTAGTTTCCCAAGTGTTAGTCCTGCAATGCAGGCAGCCAGAGGCGCCCAGCGGCCAGCAGCAATCTCAGCCACTTACTTTTCCCAGGTGGTTGTACAGTAGAATGTATTAGAGTGCCTCAGTGATGCACGATCCCCTAAGCAACCTTCTCCAGTGCACTAGAGTGCCTTGGAGAGACACCTTCTTGGAAACAGCTTTTCCCTGTACCTCAGAGGTTGGATTTCTGGCAACATCCAACCGCGTGCACCTCAGTGATTTCTCTGCCATTCAGGGAGCCAAGGCTGTGCCCTCCAACAAGATGTGGATCTCAGCCCTAAGACGAGGTTCACTCTTCCTCCCATGCATGTTCTATTTCACCCCTAAGAGCGGTGGCCATGTTACATGTCGTAACATATCCCATCACACTTGATCCTATTTTATCATATCACTTATCATGTCATATATCATATCATATCTGCTTTATTATGTATTAAAGCCACTGTTCCAATAGTCTTTAGAGTTCTCTTAACATTTTAATAGCCCATCTGTAGTTATTCCATTCTCTTGTTACAGTTAATAATTTTTTACATTACATTTTCCCTTTTCAATTACTGTAGGATTTCTTTCTACTGATTGAACCCAGACTGACAGATTCAGAAGTTAATGTTTGTAGAGAAATGTTACTTTTTGTTGTGCTTAGTTTTATCCTACTATGAATAATTCAGAGGCATTTTAGAATCCATAAAATAACCTTTTCATTAATTCACTAGCAAAAGGGATATAATGAATCATGAGGGCCATCTCAAAAATTTGAAGCTATTTTTTTTAACTTTTAGGAAAAACATAGAAAGGAACACAATACACTTGTGATATAAATATTTTTCAATGTGAGTAAAAAATCTAGCCATAAGTAATCTACTCACACTATCCCTTCAACAATATCTTTATGACTCCATGCTAATCTGTCAACCTAAAGATTAGTGTTAATAAAGCATATTTAATTGTCTAATTTCAGAAACAGGTAAAAATTATGATATTAAAATTTTTTCATATTGAAATGTAATATGTACAGAAATGAGCTTAAAAGTCTTAGGAATGGTTTAACAAATATGTACAGCAAACAATACTTCTGAGGAAATATATTACCAACACCAGAGCCATCTGGAAGCTAAAGGAACTATACCCTGCCCCTCCCCCATCCATTCCTGATTATAGCCCCTTCCCTTCACCCTAGAAGTAACAACTTTCCTGACACTTCTGGTCATTATATCCTTGATTTATTTTTACCAACTGTGCATGTACTCCTAAAAATAAAGTTGTTTTGCCTGATTTTGACTTATAAATTCATTTGTATTTTGTCTTTAATATTTACCCATGTGGTTGCATATGACTCTGATTCATTATCTCCATTGCAGTAGTCACCACAGTTGGAAATAAAGATTATTCCCAGTTTGGGGAGTAATACTACACCCGTGTATCCTGGTGTACATTTGTACACATTTCCGTAGGGTAGGAATGGAATTTCTGATCATAGAGCATATTTTCAACTATATGAGATAATGCCAAGCAGGTATCTAAAGTGGTCTTATTGATTTATATTGCCCCTGAAGTGTAAGAGATCTCCTATCATTCTATACCCTCACCAAAGCTTCATGTTATTACTCTTGAGTCATTGCTAACACGATGGGTGTAGCATCAGTCAGCAGCTTTAATTTGCAGTAGTCTGTCTGATAATGTGGCCAGGAAACTTTCCATTTGTTTTTTGGGTTTTTTTTGGCTACCTGAATTTTCTGTTATGTGATGTGCTTGTATTTTATTCATTCCCACCCCCTTTCCCCTCTGGTAACCATAAGTTTACTTTCTATATCTGTGAGTCTGTCACTGTTTTGTAAATAAGTTCATTTGTGTCCTTCGAAAAAAAGATTCCACATGTAAGTGATATCATGTGGTATCTTTCTTTCTCTTTCTGGCTTACTTCACTTAGTATGATGATCACCAGGTCTATAGACCCCGAATAGCCAAAGCAGTCTTGAGAAAGAAGAATGGAGCTGGAGGAATCATACTTCCTGATATCAGGCTACACTACAAAACTACAGTAATCAAAACAATACAGTACCAGCACAGAAAGACACGTAGCTCAGTGGAACAGAACAGAGAGCTCAGAAATAAACCCATGAACTTCTGGTCAATTAATCTATGACAAAGGAGGCAAGAATATACAATGGAGAAAAGACAGTCTCTTCGATAAGTGGTGCTGGGAAAACTGGACTGTTATATGTAAAAGAATGAAATCAGAACATTCTCTAACACTATATACAAAAATAAACTCAAAGTGGATTAAATACCTAAATGTAAGACAGATACTATACAACTCTCAGAGGAAAACATACGCAGAACACTCTTTAACATAAACTGAAGCAGTATTTGTTGGTCTGTCTCCTAAAGTAAAGAAAATAAATAAAAAATAAACAAATGGGGCCCAATTAAATTTAAAAGCTTTTGCACAGCAATGAAAACCATCTACAAAACAAAAAGACAACCTACTGAATTGGAGAAAATATTTGCAAATGATTTGACCAATAAGGGGTTAATACCCAACATATATAAATAGCTCTTACAACTTAACATCAATAAAAGCAAACAGCCTGATTAAAAAATGGGTAGAAGAACTGGATGGACATTTTTCAAAAGAGGAAATGCATAAGACCAACAGGTACATGAAAAAATGCTCAGCATCACTAATCATCCTGGAAATGCAAATTAAAACTACAATGAGATCTCAACTTCACACTGGTCAGAATAGCTATCATCAAAAAGAACACAAAAAACAAATGTTGGTGAGGATGTGGAGAAAAGGGAACCCTTGTACAATGTTGATGGGAATGTAAATTGGTGCATCCACTATTGAAGAGAGTATGGAGGTTTCCAAGAAACTAAAAATAGAATTATCATATGGCTCAGCAATTTCACTCCTGGGTATACATGCAAAAAAACAAAAATGCTAATTTGAAAAGATACATGCACTCTAATGTTCAAAACAGCATTATTTACAATTGCCAAGGTATGGAAGCAACCAAAGTGTTGATCAAAGGTAAATGGATGTAGAAGATGTGATATAATATATATGTATAGTATATACATACAAACACACATTGTATGTATGTATATATACACACACCCACACAATGGAATACTACTCAGTCACAAAAAAGAATAAAAATTTGCCATTTGCAGCAACATGGATGGACTTTTTTTGAATTTAGCAAAAGGAGGTTGTGGTCACTTTAGTGTGAACAGTTCCAGGAAATGCGTAGGAGACACATGCCAGAGGGTTGTGACATGAATGGCAGATGAGGAAGAAAGATCACAGATCTAGACCACATCTTCAAGAAGTCGGGTGTGAAAGAGAGAAAAGAAACAGGAAAGTCGCTGGAGGGTTCCATGTGGTAGAAAGAGGGTTTGTTAGAATGAAAGGGTCCTGGCCATTCTCAAGTGCTGTTAGGAAAACTCCCAGCAGACATCTCTGCTCAGCCTCCAAGAGAGGATAGGGGATCCCTTCAAAGGGATCCTCCTCAAGGATCAGCAAAGGAGGAGGCCTGTGTACTGTGGAGATGACCCAGTTGGCAGGCAGGGGAAGCTGTGAGTGTAGTGAGTAGACAGTCAGGGAGGGCGGGTCTGAAGTCTCAGTTTTCCTGTAAAGTCAGGGGCTGAGGTGAGGGCGTGGTAAGAGTGAGAGAGATGAAGAGGAGAACTCAGGACAGAGCTAACTAGGGACAAATGGAAGCATCACCAAGTGTGCTGAGATCCTAGTTCAGGTTGGAAACCAAAAACGACAGTTTCCCCCAGTCTGTAAATCTGGTAGATTTTCTCAAGCACCCAGCAGCCTAAACTGGGGAGGGTAGCTGGAATCTATCTTTTGTATCCATGTGATTTTATCATCGTTTTCAAATTTATACCATTTTCTTTAGGTCACTGGAGGATTTCTTGATGAAAAACTCCTAATTCATCATCTAATGCATCAACTCCTATTGGTACAGTATTGTCTCTGGGCTAAACTCTGTAGCATCTGTTTGATAACACAAAGCCTTGTGGAAATAGCCTTCTTTGACATAGTTCTTATTTACAAAAATAATATTGTAAAAGGTGAATATATATTGTAAAAGATGGAAATAACCCTTAGTTCCATAGAGTAGAAGAGGCAAGCTTTCTTATCCTCAACCTGCATATGTCTCCAGTAAACTCCTCCCAACCCCCAGACAGAACTCTCAATGTATGTTTGTCCACCTGTTGATACGCCATTAAAATACAGAAAGTATGTTGTATTTTAAAATAGCATATACTATTCATGTATTTTTGACACTGCTATTTTCACAATATATTCACTGCTAATTTTACACAGCATATTGTAAATTATTTTCTAAGTCATTGTTTTTTTAACGACTGTAATTTTTTTTTCTTTTTTTGGTCTCCTGTGGGTTTTCCTACCAGCAATTGAGAATGGCCAGGACCCTTCCATTCTAACAAATCCTCTTTCTACCACACAGAACCCTTTAGCGACCTTCCTGTTTCTTCTCTCTCTTTCACACCCAGCTTCTTGAAGATGTGGTCTAGATCTGTGATCTTCCTTCCTCACCCACCATTCACATCACAACCTTCTGGCATGTGTCTCTGCAGCATTTCCTGGAACAGTTCAGCCTAAAGGGACCACGACTGCCTTTTGCTGAATTCAGCGTTTCTCCAGCTTTGCTCACCAGTTCATCCGTTGACCACGGGCGCTGGCCTGGGAGGCTGGGGAGGCAGAGCCTCCTCTGATTTTCTCACACTCATGCTCCTCCTTCCTTCCACTGTAAGCCAGCCCACCAGGAAAATGGGGATGGCTGGATGACGTGGGCTCAGAGTGCTATTAAACATTCGAGTCAACCGATGCAAACATCATGTGTGCCCGAGGGCCTCTAGAAACAGAGTAAAAGGCACACGATACACTGAGATTTTTTTTTTTTTTAAACAAGTTCTCTTTTGTTCCTCCCCGTCTTTATTCCGTCTCTTTTGCTCACGCCGCTCTCTGCCCTTCTGCGTCCCTCCTGCAAAGAGCCTCGCTTTTCATTCTCTACTCGCTCCTCCCCTGGATCCTTCCACGTGCGCCTAACGGCCCCTCTCAGAAGAACTACATGCGTTGGACACGGGGGCGTGCACCTGTCGTTCGCCTGTTGTGAAAACCAGCTGCGCTGAGCCGGACCCAGCTCAGGCCAAGGCGGGCGCCCCCACACCCCGCGCTCGGGGAGCCCGGCGTCCCTGCAAGTCCGACCCACAAGGCCACAGTTGCAGGGGCTGACTCACCAGCGAACAGGCGATGCCATGAGGTCAGGGAGGCCCTTCCTCTCCCACGGCCGTTCGCTCCCGGTGCTGCTCCTGGCGCTGCTCCTGGCGCTGCTCCTGGCTGACTGTCTTGGCAAGGATCCAGTTTTCCACCCGGAGTGGGGCTTTGATTCCTATGAAGTCACCATCCCCAAGAAGCTGAGCTTCCGACGAGAGCAGCAGGGTGTGGCCAAGCACGTGTCCTACCTCCTGCAGGTAAAAGGCAAGAACCATGTCCTCCACCTGTGGCCCAAGAGGTTTCTATTAGCCCGAAATCTGCAGGTTTTCTCCTTCACGGAGCAGGGGCAGCTCTGGGAGGATCACCCTTATGTACCCAGCGACTGCAACTATATGGGCTTGGTTGAAGGAAATCAGGATTCCGAGGCTACTTTAAGCACATGCACGGGGGGGCTCCGAGGCATATTGCAAATCGATGCCAGGCATTATCAAATCGAGCCCCTCAGGGCTTCTTCCAGGTTTGAACATGTGGTGTATCTCCTGAAGAAAGAGCAGGCATTTCCCAGTCAGATCTGTGGCTTAAGTCATGACGACACAGTAAAGCAGATGGCCCAGCAGGAGAACGTGGCTAGGATAAGCGACCTCACTGAGTCTTACATGCACCAGAAGTACTTGGAATTAGCCCTGGTCTTTGATCACAGTAGGTATTTGTACCTGAACTCCAATCTTACTCTAGTCGTGAATGACGCCATTCTTCTGACTGCGATCGCAGACTCTTACTTTCAAGATGTCCGTATGAGAATACATCTATTTGGTGTGGAAGTGTGGACAGATGAAAACAAAATAAAAGTGACTTTTTCAAAGTTAGACCAAGTTTTAGGCCAATTTATGGTATACAGAACAAGTGTACTAAATGCTCGATTTCCAGTAGATTGGGTACATCTATACATTAAACAAACTTATACAGATTTTCTTGCACAATCCTGGGGAACTGTGTGTAGTACGTTTTATGCTGGATCTGCAAGTGTTTTTCTAGATATGAATGTCCTCACACCTGCCACTTGGACTGCTCATGTATTGGGCCATAGTGTGGGAATGAACCATGATGCAGAATATTGCCAGTGTAAGGGTAGGCATAATTGCATCATGGGCACTGGACGAACTGGGTTTAGTAACTGTAGTTATGCTGAGTTTTTTGCACACGTCCATTCAGGAGCAAAGTGTCTAACTAATATCCCAGGACTAGGCTTTGTGGTTAAGAGATGTGGAAACAAAATTGTGGAAGAGGATGAGGAATGTGACTGCGGTTCAGGAGAGGACTGTAAAACAGACCAGTGTTGTCAACCAGATTGTAAATTCAAACAAGGTGCCAATTGTAGCACTGGACTTTGCTGTCATAACTGTCACTTTCGTCCATCTGGATACATGTGTCGGAAGGAGGAAAATGAATGTGACCTCGCAGAGTACTGCAGTGGGACCTCAGGGCTCTGCCCAAGTGACACTTACAAGCAGGATGGAACCCCTTGCAAGTACGAAGCCCGTTGTGTCAAAAAGGGCTGCCAGGCCAGATATATGCAGTGCCAAAGCATTTTTGGACCTGATGCCATGGAGGCTCCTCTTCAGTGCTATGATGTCCTTAACGTAATAGGTGACCAGTATGGGAACTGTGGTGTTTCAGGAGTCCGTGAATATCGGAAGTGTACCAGGAAAAATATATTATGTGGCAGGATACAGTGTATAAATGTCAACACCATCCCTGATATGCCAGATCATACTCTTCTAATTTCCACTCATCTACAGGAGGAAAACCTCATGTGCTGGGGCATAGGCTACCATTTGTCCATGGTAGCTATGGGGATACCTGACCTGGGAGTGGTAAATGATGGGACCTCCTGTGGTACGGACCGAATATGTTTTAATAGAAATTGCGTGAATAGCTCAGTCCTGAAGTTTGACTGTTTGCCTGACAAGTGCAACCGCCGAGGCGTTTGCAACAATAAAAAAAACTGCCACTGCGTGTATGGCTGGGCCCCTCCCTTCTGTGAGGAGGTAGGGTATGGAGGAAGCATTGACAGTGGGCCACCGGGACCTCTAAAACAGGGGGTGCCCACCTCAATTCAGGTCGTGTCCCTTTCATTAGTACGCCTTATTTTGTTAATTATCTCAGTGATTGTTGTGTTTTTCAGGAAAATCTTAGGAAACGTATAAACCCAAAGAGAAAGAAACACCACGAATTAACACTGGAGTAGAACAATTCAAGGCAAAAAATGTCAAGAAACCAAAAAATAATCAGTCAATGCACAGTCACTCTGTAACCCAGGGTCATAAACTGAACGAGCTTCTCATTTATCCTAACAGCTCTTCCTTCTTCCCTCAATTCTTTAATCGAATTTTCTTTGAGGTTTTGATCAGCAAATAAAAAGTATTCTTGGTTTGGAAACAAATTGTTGCATTTTTGCTTCCTACTTCACTTGCCCCCTAGTTTGTGATCAAGTTCTGGATATCCTTAAAAAAAAAGCCCCGATGGCTTTCTGAACCCTAAAGTTGTGAGTGTCACAGAAGTACAGTGGATTTCAGAGAAGAGTCCTGCCTGTCAGTTCCCAGCAAACAAAGCCATAGTCTGCCTTTGCCTCTGCCTCCCTCAGCGTCATCAGTGAAGTCACCTGTGCCGTTGCCCCATGCTGAGCCATAAATGGTGACTACCACATTTTACATTCAGAAAGCGGTAGTTGACAAGGGTGTCCCCAGTTAAGGACATCCCCCCGTTATAGTCACTGCATGTTTCACTGTAGCTCCGTATACATGTGGTCTCTGACTCAGTGTTTGGGGTGACCTCAGTTGGGTTAGGGACTCTAGTCTACCTTAACTTGTGCACTACACCACAGTCTACCATTGATGACAAGACCTGGCAGTGTCCTGGGGTCCAGGCTATTAACAGAATACCATGCTTTGGGTTTCTGCTTGCTAAAACAATCTTCTATGAACATGTGCTGGGGGACATCTGGCCCTTGGTTTGCCACACCCCTAACTAGAGCAGAGGAGAGTGAGGAACGCCTTTCACCCCAGGTACACGCATGTCTGCCCCCAAATATTCTCCCCTCTTTGCCCGGTGCTTTGGCTGGGAGGAGAGGAGGACTGAGTGCCCCCTTCAGAGGAGCATGTGCCCACGTCTTTACCAATGAGGGTCTCATCATCCCAGACTTGTGTCAGCCCCAGTGTTTTCGGGCTTATTCTGGCCTGAGCCCTCCTGCAGTTCCCTCGCCTTCCCCGGGGCTGCTCCTTCCGCAGGCAGCACTGCAGGACCACTGTACCCCACCGCACTCTCCACTTTTCTTAGCCACACAGTCTTCTAACTGAAGAGGTGGTGGGAGGCTCATGAGAAAGAGTGGTGCCCTTAGACTGTTCGGGGACAGTTCTTACTATAGATGCAATACTGATAATGGTGGCTACCATTTACTGAATGGTCACTGTGTGCTGGGCAAGGTTCTAAGTGCTTCACATGTTTTAACGTGCATACCCCTGAGAATAACTCTGTGAGGTAGGTGTTATCATTTTCCTGTTTTCCGAAAAAGAAATTGAGGACAATGAGGTTAAATAACCTGCTCAAGATTACATAATTTATGATTAATGACATTATTCAGTGTAGCTTTCTGTGCATATTAGGAAATTAAATTTGGGGAGGAGGATTTATTTTAAAAATTAAAGGTACTTACAGATTATAAATATTTTTAAAATTTTAATTGTGATAAAATATTCTAATATAATTTTATATATTTAAAGTGTACAGCTTGATAATTTGACAGACATACATTGTGGAATGACGACCAAGAACAAGATAATTAACACATCCATCACCTCACATAGTTAAATTTTTCAGGAGGTGAGGATGCTTAGAAGAAATCCTCAGCAAAATTTCAGGTATACAATACTGTATTGTTAACTACATTTACCATGCTTTACATTAGATCTTCAAAACGTATTTAATTATAATGGAAAGTTTGTACCCTTTGACTTACATCTACTCATTTTCCCCTCGCCACAGCCCTTCACAACCGCCATTCTATTCTCTGTTTCTATGAATTTGTCCCTTTAATAGAACTTTCACATGTAAGCGATACCATGTAGTATTTGTGTATCCCTGTGTGACTTTTTCCTTAGCATAATGCCCTCTGGATTCAAGCTTGTTTTTTCAAATGGCAGGATTTTTTATGGCTAAATTGTATTCCATTGTGTGTGTGTGTGTGTATATATTTTATTCTTTCATACTTTAAATGACATCTAGGCAGTTTCCAAGTCTTGGTAATTGTAGATAATGCTGCAATAAATGTGAGAGTGCAGATATCTCTTGGAGGTAATAACTTAACTTTCTTTGGATGTATAACCAAGAGCAGGATTGCTAGATCATAAGGTAGGCCTATCTTTAATTTTCTGAGGAAACACCATAGCATTTTCCATAGTGGCTGTACCCTTTGCATTCCCATCAACAGTGTTAAAGTGTTCCTTTTTTTTTTTTTTCACTACTCAGCAATGTTTGTTTTCTCTTGTTTTTCTGATACAGCATTTCTGTCAGATATGAGGTGATATCACATTGTGGTTTTGGTCTGCATTTCCCTGATGATTAGTGGTAAGGAATGCCTTTTCATACAATTATTGGCCGTTTGAATGTCTTCTTTAGGAAAATACCTGTTCAGGTCATTTACTCAGTTTTAATTGGATTATTTGCTTCTTTGCTGTTGACTTGTAAAAATAGTTCATATATTTTGGATATTAACCCCTTATCAGATACATTGTTTGCAAACATTTTCTCCTACTGTGAAAGTTGCCCTTTCAATTTATTGTTTCCTTTGCTGTGCAGATTTTTAGTTTTGTGCAATCCCACCTCTTTATTTTAGCTTTTGTTGCCTGTGCTTCTGGTCGGCCTTATCCAAGAAATCATTGCCAAGGCCAGTGTCAAGGATCTTTTCCCTGTGTTTTCTTTTAGGAGTTTTACACTTTCAGGATTTATATTTTTAAGAATATAGTATAGTAGTGTTAGACACATTCACATTGTTGTGAAACCAATCTCTGGAACTCTTTACATCTTGCAAAACTGAACCACTATTCCCATTAAATAGAAACTCAATTCCCTTATCCCTGTGGCTGTGAAACCGCTATTCTACTTTAAGTCTCTATGACTATATGTCTCTGTTTAAGTACCTCATCTAAGTGGAATCCTATGGTAATTGTTTGTGACTGGCTTATTTCACTTCGCATAAAGTCTTCATGATTCATCCATGTTGTAGCATGTTGGAATTTCCCTCCACTTTAAGGCTGAATTATATTTTATTGTATGTACATACCACATTTTATTGATCTATTCATTCCTTGGTGGACCCTTGAGTTGCTTCTATCTTTTACCTATTGTGAGTAATGTTTGTTGTGAATATGGGTGTACAAAAAAATCCGGTTGTGTCCCGGGTCATATCCCTTAGGGTAAATACTCAGAATTGCAATTTCTAGGTCATATGGTAATTCTATTTTTAATTTTTTGAAGCCACCATTTTATTTGCCATAGCAATTGCCTCCTTTCACATTCATACAAGCAGTTCCCAAAGATTCCAATTTCTCTATATCCTTGCCAACACTTGTTATTTTCTGGTCTTGGATAATAGCCATCTTAATGGATGGAAGATGCTATCCATTGGTGTATTGATTTGCATTCCCCTAGTGATTGCTGGTGTTGAGCATATTCTCATGGGCCAGTTGGTCATTTGCATATTTCCTTTGGAAAACTTTCTGTTCAAGTCCATTGCCCATTTTTAAATCCAGTTGTTTTTGGTTTTGTTTTTGTTGGTGTTGAGCTGTGGGTGTTCTTTCTTTATTACCATTCTTTACCTCGTATCAGATACATGATTTGCAAACATTTTTCGCTACTCTGTAGGTTGCCTTTTCCCTCTGCTGACTGTGTTCTTGGTTTCATTTTGTTTGTTTAAAATTAAACTTGTATATATTTAAAGCGTACAATGTGATGCTTTGATATACATGTACATAGTGAAGTGATTACTACAAATGAGCTAATGAAGAACTGTCTCCTCATATACTTACCTTTTCTCTGTGTGCTGAGAGCACTGATATCTAGTCCCTTACAAATTTCCAGTACACAGTCCAGTGTCATTTATAGTCATCATGCCGTACATTAGATCTCTAGGTCTTATTCAACCTATGTAACTGCAACTTTGTACCCTTGGACCAAAATCTCCCTGTCTCTCCCCCTGCCCCCCAGGCTGGTAATCACTGAACTACTCTCTGCTTCTATGAATTCTACTTTTTGAGATTCCATATACAAGTGAGATGATGCAGTGTTTTTTCTTTCTGTGTTTGGCTTATTTCACTTAGCAAAATGTCTTCATAGGGTCACAGATGGCAGGGTCTTCCTTTTAAGGCTGAATATTTCATCGTATATGTGGATCAGTTTCTTTATCCCTTCATCTCTTAATGGACGCTTAGGTTGTTACTTTATCTTGGGTATTAAAAATGCTGCAATGAACTCGGGAGTGCATGTGTCTCATCAAGACACTGATTTAATTTCCTTTGCAATAAGTACCCAGGAGAGGGATTGCTAAGTCAAACAGTAGATGTATTTTTAACTTTTTGAGAAACCTCCACACTGTATCCAAAATGGCTGTACCAATTTACATTCCCAGCAGTGTGCACGAATTCCCTTTTCTTGCCAGTATTTTGCCAGTACACATTATCTTTTATCTTTTGTACAATGGTCATCTTATCCATTGTGTGAGGTGCTATCTCGTTGTGGATTTTATTTTTTATTTCTCTGATGATTAGTGATGCTGAACACCTTTTCATATATCTGTTGGCCATTTGTAAGTCTTCTCTGAAGAAATGTCTACTCACATACTTACCCATTTTTAAATAGGGTCACTTGTCTGGGGTGTTTTGCTGCTGAGTTGTATGTTACATATTTTAGATATTAACACCTTATCAGAGGTGAAGTTAGAAAATATTTCCTACCAGCTTGTAGATTGCTTTTTTATTTTGTTCATCATTTCCTTTGCTTTGCAGAAGATTTTTAGCTTGATGTAGTTTCATGTGTTTATTTTTGCTTCTGTTGCCTGAGCTCTTTTTTTGTATCCAAAAAAATCACTGCCAAAACCAATAGTAAGGATCTTTTCTCCTATATTTTCTACCAAGAGTGTTATGGTTTCAATTCCACGATATAAGTTCAGGAAACACAAATCAGTGGTAAACAGGGATCTGAATGGTGGGTAGTTTTGTGCGAGAGGGACCTTGACTGAGAAGAGGGCAAGAAAAATCTTTCTGGAGACTGAAAATATCTTCACATGGGTGGTGATTTCATGAATGTATTCATACTCAAAATTCCATGTAAAATTTACTTAAGATCTTTCAATTTTACTAACGTAAGTTATACTTCAATAAAATGTATCTATAATACTGACAGATGTATAAAAATCTAATAGTATAAAATTAAAATATATAGTTATACATAATTTTATGTTACAGAATTATAAAACATTAGTGTTTTATTATATTTGTTTCAGATATTCGAAGATAATGCAGTAAGACTCTTTAACCACCTCTAATTCCATTCCCCTCCCCTTCCTTCCTCCCTTTTCCCTTTTCCAGTTACTTGTTTCCATAAATTGAATCTGTGGAGATTATTTTATGCTTAAAAACTGTTATTTGCAATAGGTGATCTATGAAGCAGACACATTTTCAAATTCAGTGGTATAAAATGTGGGACTGCAGAGATGCAAAGTTAATTAAGTGAGCAAGGCGAAGCAGCTGTTGCCTAGCTGGGTAGGAGCTCTGGAGTCCAGTTGGAAAACCCATACCTGTGGGGTCCTGGCTGCTCTTTGGCACCACCTGGTGGCACTTGGCTGCCTCAGCATAAATATGTTGGGGTTGAGTCTGGGTTCTAACATCAGACTGGGATTTGCAAGCTCTTCACTGGAACTCATCACCTGCTTCAACATGCCTATTTCAGACGAGAGAGACCAGCAAACACTGGGATGTAAGGACCCAGCTCCTGCCTCTCTGTTATGGAACTGGCTCATGTTCTCCATCTCTCTTTCCTTTCTCTCCACCATGACCCCTTTCATTCACTCCTAGAAAAGGTTTAAGAACAGTAATTTTCAGAGGATGCACACCAACCAGTAATCGTGTTGTATGAGAATCTAGTTACTGCGGTTATTGCAGGGTTTTACATCTAAGAACCGGAAATGAGGAAGAGAAGATGTGTTCATCTGAGGGTAACAAGACTACACACCTGGACAACCCAAGAAAACTTGCTAAAAAGTCTACCCTAAATCATTAGAAATTTAGTAAGTAAAACAATGGAAAATTTGTCAACAAAATCCAATTTGGGGATGTAATTGAAGAAAAAAGCACATTTACATAGCAAAGATACACCCCCCAAAAGGTACACATGGGTAATCCAAAGTAACAACCTTTAAAATAATTACTAAGTGTAAATGTTACCAAATATCCCCCACTCCTGACTTGTCATTGCTGTTTCTTTATCAAAAAGCTTTAGTTCTGCTCTACTCTTCCCACCTAGTAAAAATCATGAATATCTGACCATGCCTGTATCTTTGATAAAATTCATTAAGATACTCAATTTTTTAACCTGCCTCAACATCATCAAACACAAGTACAAATCCCATAATAAGCTCTCCCTAACACTCATTTACTGAGACACCACATCTCCCCTTAGTGTGCAACGTTCCTTGCAGCAAAAAGCATCGATAAATCCATCTTTGTTTGACTTGCCAGGGTGCTCCTGGTGGTTTGACTGAGGGACGTCAACAGAGCCTGTGCTGACACTCGGAGAGAGGAAGAATCCCCCTGTAACACCTGTCATACACGCGGCCTGACTGTCACAATGACAGTTAATGAACTTTTCAAGAATACCTGGAACGTTCATAAAGATGGTACATATATGAAGCCATCATAAATCTTAGTGTAGCTTCCAGAATCAGCATCATATAGAGAGTTATCTCTGTACAGAGGACTATCAAATTAGAAACAAAAGTCAAAATCTAACCAACACCACTGTACATGTGAAAAAAATTTGATCCAATGATAAGGCAGAATAATACCACACTTGGAAGACAGCATTGCATTCCATACAAAAAACCAGAGATGTACTAGAAGAAAATTTTTAACGTGCATGTTATATAGATATTTTTATGAGATAAACAAGAATAATGACACAAACACCAGGAGCTAGAAGAGTTTAAAATGTTCTGTACAATAAGGACACTGTAAAAGTGAAGTGACAAATAACAGATTGGCAGAATTGATTTGCAATATACAAGCAGCTCCATTAAATTGAAAAACAAAGCAAAGTAATAGAAGAATGGGCAAAGGATATGAATAGGTGAATGTAAACACATTTAATAATGTGTATCAGAAAGCTGCTAACAGAGTAAATCCTAAAATTTCTCATCACAAGGCAAAAAAATATAATTATGGGTGGTGATAGCTATTAACTGTACTTATTATGGTGATTATTTTGCAATATACACATAATTAAACTATCAAGATGTGCACTTAACTAATACAATGTTATATATCAGTTTTATCTGAATTTTAAAAATAATTTTAAAAAGTAGATTGGCTGAGTTACTATATATGTTCAACCTCACTAATAATCAGAGAATGCAGTTTACAATATTGAGCTATGTTCTTTTTCTAATGTAAGTCTAGATATAGGAGCTGGATATTAAACACTGCTGGAAAGGCTATAGAAATACAGGCTTTCCATAGCTGTGCTGTCTAACATGGCAGCTAGTAACCAATAGTTAGTGGCTATTTAAGTTCAAATTATCCTAAAATTAAATTAATTTGAAATTCAGTTGTTCTGCCACAATAGCCACGTTTCAAGTGTTCAGTAACAACAGGTCGTTACTGTCTACAGTATTGGACTTTATTAGCATATCTATTATTACAAAAAGTTCTACCGAACAGACTAAAGTCATAGGTGAGATGGCAGATCAGGAAGCCCCGACACTCCTTCTCCCGCTACAGATGAACCTCTGGGAGGGCTCTGGAAATCAGTTAAAGGACTTCTGCACCGCAGGTGAGCATGAAACAGACTGCATGGAAGTTGGATATGGAATCCGCATCACTATTCACTTTGTCTCCTCAGAGGTCTACTCCCCACAAAACTCTCACCTCCACCACCACACATACACATATGATGCATCTTATTTGGAAGAAAACCCTCGACCTCCAACTTTTCTTGGGGTAGGAGGGAAAGGAGTTGAATGAAAGTCCAAATGAAATTAAAGGGCTGGTCTGAGGGACTATATCTATCTTGCCTGTGTTTCAGTACTGACAGGAATGAGAGTGACAGATTTAAAGTCTCTGATGACAAAGAGAAAAGCCATGCAACAGGGTGCGCAGCACCACAGACAAAAACTACATGGAGCCCCAGGATGGAGCCCCAGCATTGCAGACAGGCTGCAATACTGACAACAGTCACCAGTGGGAGCTCCTGAGTAGGGATTGACAAATCTCTTCAAATAGCTTATACACACAAGCCCAGAAAGGATACACACTGGCCACACACACATGCAGAAAGGACTTCAGAGGACTCCAGAATCTAGCCTGGCTTTGCAGAGAAAGTCAACCCTGTATGGAACCAGATAGCAATCTGGGAGAGTTAGCTGTTCAAAATCCAAAACAGAACAACAACAAAAGCAACATATACAAACGTATAGGAAACCATGACATGTTTAAAGGAAGCAATTACATCTCTAAAGTGAATATAAAGAAATGGAGACTTAGGAATTGCCAAACAACACAAAATTACTGTTAAGAAGATATTCAATGAATTAACTGAGAGCACAGATAGACAGCTAAATAAAATCAGGAAAATGATGCATAAACAAATGAGAATATCAAAAAAGAGATAGAAACTATGAAGAAGAACCAAAAGGCAATTCTGGAAATAAAGAATACAATACCTGAATTGAAAATTTCCCTGGAGGGACTTAATATCAGACTTAACCAGGAAGAAAGAAGAATCAATAAACTCAAAAAAGAGAGGAATTTCATAATTAGTGAAACAGGAAGAAAAAGAATGAAAAAAAATGAAGAGAGCCTAAGGGACTTATAGGATACAATAAATAAAACACTGAAAATCACAGAAGGAGAAAGCAGAGAGAATGGGGCAGAAGAGCTATTTGAAGAAATAATGGCCAAAATTTCCCCAAATCTGAGGAAAGAAATGGACATAAATATTCAAGAAGCTCAAAAACTATGATTAGGGATAAATCCAAAGAGACCTACAGTCAGGCCATTTTAGACATCATCATAATCAAATAGTCAAAACTCAGAAATAAAAAGATAATCTTGAAAGCAGTGAGAAAAGTAAATTTACATACAAGGGAGGTCCTATTAGATTGTCAGTAGATTTCTAAGTAATAATCTTGCAGGCTAGAAGAGAATGTGATGACTGATTCAAATTACTGAAAGAAAAAACTGCCAGCCAAGAATACTATGTTCAGAAAAACTACCCTTCCAAAATAAGGAGAAGTCAAGAGTTTTCCACGTAAGCAAAGGATGAGGGATTTGCTCAACACTAGACCTATCCTACAAGAAGTGCTGACAGGAGAACTCAAGTTGAAGTGAAAGGCTGATAAACAGCAACCAAAAAAACCCTATAAAATGTATAATTCTCTAATAAAAGTAAAATATTTAGACAAATAAAGACTCCCATAGTATTGTCTTATAGATGAGTTACTAACTTATAAATCAAGTATAGAACTTTTTAGAAAGCTTAAAAACAATTATAAATCTACATTAATGAATAAGCAATATTAAAAAAGGTAATTTGCGTCAATGATGACATAGTGGGAAGGGGATAGAGATGTAAAAGAGCAGGGCTTTTATATGTGATTGGAATTCTTATCAGCATAAAATAAATTGTTATAACTTTAAGTTGTCTTAGTAATTGCAATCATAACCACAAAGAAACTTCTATAGAATACATACAAAGGGAAATGAGCAGGGAGTCAAAACATATCACCACAAAAATCAATGAAACAGAGAAGGAGACAGCAAGATACAAAAAGAGGGACAAAAAGGCTAGAGGACACACAGAAAACTATTTTTAAAATGGCAACAGGTAAGTTCTTCCTGGTTAGTAATTTGTCTTTTAACTGTAAAGAGAGGAAGCACACCAATTAAAGACATAGACCAGCTGAATAGAAAAAAAAAAAAAAAACAAGATTCAACTATATTTTGCCTACAAAAGACTCACTATGGATTTAAGAAGACACTTAAACTAAAAATTAAAGGGTGGAAACATATTTCCTGCTATGGGAACCTACAGAGAGAGAGGTGGCGCGGTTATATCACACGAAATAGACTTTAAGGCAAAAACTGTCACAAGAGACAAGAAAGAACACTATTAATGATAAAAGAGTCAATTTACCAAGAAAATGTAACAATTTAAAATATTTGTGCACCTAACATTAAAGTACCTAAATATATGAAGCAAACATTGACAGAACTGAAGGCAGAAATAAGACAGAAACACAATAAAAGTAGGAGACTTCAACACCTCAGTCTCAGTTATATATATGTTAACAAATTGGATAACCAAAAAATGGATAAATTCCTAGAAACATACAACCTGTCAAGGATGAATCATGAAGAAATAAGAGATTAAGCAGGCCTACAACCAGTGGGGAAATTGAAGCAGTGATCAAAAGCCTGCCAACAATGGAAAGACCATTTCACTGGAGAATTCTACCAAACATTTAAAGAATAATTGAAAACAATCCATCTCCAACTCTTCCAAGGAACTGAAGAGGAAAGGACTCTCCCAAACTCATTCTCTGAGGCCAGCATTACCCTGATACCAGAACCAAAACCCAGCAAAGAAAGAAAACTACAGATCGATATCCCCAATGAATATTGATACAGAAATCTTAAACAAAACACTAGCAAGCTGAATTCAACAGCACATTAAAGGGGTCATAGTTCATGACCAAATGGGATTTATACCTGTAAGCAACCATGGTTTGACATAATGAAAATCAATTAATGTAATACATCTCATTAACAAAATGAAGGACAAAACACATATGATTCTCTCAACTGATGCAGAAAAAGCATTTGACAAAATTCAGCACCATTTCATGATTAAAAAAAAATACCCTCACAGACTAGGAAGGGAGGGAAACTATCTCAGCATAATAAAAGTCATATATAAAAAGTTCATAGTGAACATCATATTCAAAGGGAAAGCTTTTCCTTTAGTATCAGGAGCAAGTGAGCAAGGACATTCACTCTCACTACCACTGTTCAGCATCGTGCTAGAAGTTATAGCCAGTGCAGTCAGACCTGGAAAAGAAAAGAAAGGCATGTAAGCTGGAATAGAAGTATTGAAATAATCTGTTTGTACATGATATGGTCTCACATAGAGAGAACCCTAAGGATTCCACCAAAAAAAAAAAAAAAACCCACAAAAAAACTTGTCAATTCACGAAAGTTACAGACTACAGAATCAACAGTGAAAAATCAGAGTTGCTTCTATACATTAATAATAAACAATCTAAAATGGAAATTAAGAAAACAATCTCATTTACCGTAGCATCAAAAAAGATAACCAAGGACGTAAAAGACTTACACACTGAAAACTACAAAACATTGCTGAAAGAAACCAAAGATGCTTCAAATTAATGGAAAGGCTACCCATGATCATGGATTGGAAGACTTCATATTGTTAAAATGTAATAATTAGTAGTCATTATGACAGTTTAGAATTAGCATAAAGATAAATATATTGATCAATGGAGTAGAATTGAGAACCCAGAGATAAACCCTTTCATATATGGCCAAATAATGTTCAACAAGAGTGTCAAGACTACACAATAAAGAACAAACAGTCTGTTTAACAAATGGCGTAGGAAAAATTGGATATCCACATGCAAAAAAATAAATAAAGCTGGATCCTTACCTTATACTTTATATGAAAATAACTTAAAATGGACTAAAAACATATGTGTAAGAACAAAACATATCTCCTAGAATAAGACACAGAGAAAATCTTCAGGACACTGAATTTACAGTATTTCCTGAATATGACACCAAAAGCCCAGGGGTCAAAATGAAAATTATGTGAAAGGGACTACACCAAACTTTAAATCTTCTGTACACCAAAAGAAACGATCAACAGCGCAACAGCGTGAAAAGGCAACCTACAGAATGGGAGAAAATAATTGCAAGTCATGTATCTGATAGAGGTTAATTTTCAGAATATATAAGAAAATTCTTCAACAACTAAGAACCAAATAATTCCATTCAAAAACTGGCAAAGGACTTGGACACAGGCATATCTTGTTTTATTGCATTTTGCTTTGCTGCACTTGGCAATTATTGCATTCTTTACAAATTGCATGTTTGTGGCAACACTAGGTCAAGCAAGTCTCTCTGTGCCATTCTTCCAACAATATTTGTTTACTTTGTGTCTTTGGGTCAGATTTTGGTAACTCTCACAATATCTCAAACTTTCTATTATTATTATATTTGTTATTGTGATCTATGATATGTGGTCTCTGATGTTACTATTGTGAAAAATTCCTATTTCCTTAAGGTTCAGAAGATAGTTGGGATTCTTTAGCAATAAAGTATTTTTAAATGCATACGTGTTCACTGGTTTTTTTAGACATAATGTTATTTCCCACTTAATAGACTACAATATCGTGTGAATATAATTTTTATATAAAAAAATCTGTGTGACTTACTTTAATGCAAATTCACTATATTGGAGTGAAACCAAAAATTTTGTGTGATTGACTTTATTGCAATACTCACCATATTGCAGTGGTCTGCAATCGAACCCGTAATATCATCAAGTTATGCCTGTAGATATTTTCCAAAGAAGATATAGAAAAAATGAATCAACACATGAAATGATGAGCAATACCATCATTAGAGAAATGCAAATCAAAACCACAAAGAAACATCTCTTTACACTAATCAGAATGGTCTTATCAAAAGAACAGTAAATAATAAGTGTTGGTAAGAATGTGGAGAAGTTGGAACCCTGTGATATGTTGGTGGGAAAGTCAAATGACAGAGTCATTATGGAAAACAGTATGGAGGGTCCTCAGAAAGTTAAAAATAGAATTACATATGATCCAGCAATCCCACTTCAGGATATCATACCCTAGAGAACTCAAGGTAGGATCTCGAAGAGATAATTGCACATCCATTTTCATTGCAGCATTATTCACTGTAGTCAAGAGGTGGAAGTAACCTAAATGTCCATCAGCAGACGAATGACCAAAGCAAGTGTGGTATAGACATACATGGATCAGTATGTGTGCTTAACAAGAAGGAAACCCTGTCAGAAGCTATAACAAAAATGAACCTTGAAGACATGCTAAGTGAAACAAGGTCGTCACAGAGAGGAAGTAGAAATGTAGTTTCTTCAAGGAGCAGGGGAGAAGGGGTAAAATTATTGTCTAATATGTATAGAACTTCGGTGCTGCAAGATGAAAAAGTTCTATACAGATCTGTTGCACGAAAATGTTAGCGTGCTTACACTATGGAAATGTACACTTTAAAATGGTTAATGTGGTAAATTTAATGTTATTTACTTTTTACCAAAAGTTTTTAAAAGTTCTATTGGACAAGCAGCTTTGTACATAGTTTGCAAATCAATACAAGATTTTAAGAAGTTTATTTGACTTTTCATTGATTTCCACTTGGAGGAGGTACTGGGGACTGAACCCCGACCTCTTGGGTGCTGAGCATGCACTCTACCACATGAGCTATACCCTCCCTACAGAGTTTATGGTGATTTTTAAAGAGCTCAGTCAATTTGAGTACTTGCTTTCTCTTTGGCCTAACAATTTCAATTCTAGGAATCCATCAGAAGAGGCAAAAAATGTGTGTGTGTATACATGTATATACACGAATGTGTGCACGTGTATATTTACATATAAATACATAAGTTCTTTAATACATATATATGTATATGTATTGCCATAATATAAAATACTTGTCAAAAAGAAAAATGTAGAAATTTGAAGCAATGCTATTGTATCGTCATCCATCCATAAAGGAAATAGTTAAATAAATGATTATGTGAATACTATAATCTGAATATAGTATCTGTTATGGGCAATAATCTACATCTGATATTAACAATGACCTAGAAAATTATTTACAATGTATTATGTACTGAAAAGTAGCAGTGTCAAAAGTATATGAATAGGATGTACTATTTTAAAATATGACATACTTTCCATATTTTAATGGCATATGAACAGGTGGAGAAACATACATAAGAGCTCTTTCTGGGCGTTGGGAGGAGTTTACTGGAGACATATGCAGGTTAAGGATAAAGGAAGCTTGTATCTTCTACTCTATGGCACTCACAGTTATTTCCATTTTTTATAATATATATTCACCTTTTACAATATCATTTTTGTAAATAAGAAGAACTATGTCAAAGCAGGTTATTTCCACAAGGCTTTGTGTTATCAAACAAATGCTACAGAGTTTAGCCCAGAGACAATACTGTAGCAATAAGAGTTGATGAATTAGGAGTTTTTCATCAAGAAATTTTCCAGTGGCCTAAAGAAAATGGTATAAATTTGAAAACGATGATAAAATCAAATGGATACAAAAGATAGATTCCAACTGCCCTCCCCAGTTTAGGCTGCTGGGTGCTTGAGAAAATCTACCAGATTTACAGACTGGGGGAAACTGTCATTTCTGGTTTCCAACCTGAACTAGGAGCTCAACACACTTGGTGATGCTTCCATTTGTCCCTAGTCAGCTCTCTCTGAGTTCTCCTCTTCATCTCCCTCACCCTTACCATGACCTCACCTCAGCCCCTGACTTTACAGGAAAACTGAGACTTCAGACCCGCCCTTCCTGACTGTCTACTCACTACACTCACAGCTTCCCCTGCCTGCCAACCGGTTCATCTCCACAGTGCATAGGCCTCCTGCTCTGCTTATCCCTGAGGGGGGCCCCTTTGAGGGGATCCCCTGTCCTCTCCCAGAGGCAGGGCAGGGCTGTCTGCTGGGGCTTTCCCACCAGTACATGAGACAGACACCTTAAAATTTCCACCTCCTGGCAGAACTTCTCATATTTCTTGCCTTTACAAGAGTCTACTTCTTTTGATATTTTCTCCTTCCCCATGTGACTGGACCATGATACAGAAGCCAAAAACGTGAATATTCTTTTTGATTCTTACTTCTCTCGGGCTGGAAGAATCCATTCAATCGTTAAGTCCAGCAGAGTCTGCTTTATTCGTATTTTTTGAAGCTGTCCACTTGTGTCCTTCCCCGGAGGGTAACAGAGGTGACTGGTAAGGAGGCTCCAGGAGGGAAGTGCCTAAATGTGTGTGGCAATGGTGTCACCTAGCATCACCATCAAGTGCAAATAGTTTCAGTCCCCTCGTGTGTGAACTATGGAAGATAGTCATAGAGTTATCATCCTCTGCAAAACAGGGTTCTTGTGAAGACTTAATGGGCTGATCCACGCAGAGAGCCTAGAAGAGTGGCTGGCACACAGTAAGCCTTCCATAAACACTGTGAGTTTTATGAGCCCCAATGCCATTATTTCTGGCCCACTGACAACATCGCTTGACTGGATTGTTACATGAAGTTCTTAACTGGTCTCCCTGATTCAGGCCTGGTCCTTTTTAAACCTTTCCCTGTAATGCAGACGTAATTAATTCCCTAAGAACAAAATTGAAAATGTTCCTTTTGAGTCAAAAGCTCTCAACAAAATCGTAAGACCCTGTAATTTATGGATTCCACAGACAACTAGTTCTTTCATATTCTGAGCTGGGATCTTGGATGGAGATTTGCAGTCTCCTCTCTCAGCCATCACTCATACTAGAAACATATACAAACTCTTCACCTTTCTCTGAAAGCTCCTGGGTTTTGCTCTTTTCACAGATATTTTACTCTTTCTAGATTCTTCCACCACTTCACACCCACACCAGAAAATCACGCTGATCCCTGGCAACCCAAGGACACAGAGCGGAAAGAACCACCTGACCAAATGAGCTCAGAAACTTTCCCTTGCCTGAAGCCAAGCGCTGCCCGGGTTCGGGTGGGGATATGAGTCTGCACTGATTTTCAGTTCCGGCGCTGCCCCTGCCGGCTCCTGTGCGCCTTCCCTTTGCTGCAAGCACCGCAGCTGAAAACGGAATAGTGGAAGGAAAGGTGGGCACAGTGGCCTATGAATCACCTGATTCAATCAATGAAAAACCATAAGGTGTGCCCGAGGGCCTCTAGAAACAGACTAACGGGCACAAAATACAGAGAGTTGTTTGTTTTTTTTTAAACAAGTTCTCTTTTGTTCCTCCCCTTCTTTATTCCGTCTCTTTTGCTCACGCCGCTCTCTGCCCTTCTGCGTCCCTCCTGCAAAGAGCCTCGCTTTTCATTCTCTACTCGCTCCTCCCCTGGATCCTTCCACGTGCGCCTAACGGCCCCTCTCAGAAGAACTACATGCGTTGGACACGGGGGCGTGCACCTGTCGTTCGCCTGTTGTGAAAACCAGCTGCGCTGAGCCGGACCCAGCTCAGGCCAAGGCGGGCGCCCCCACACCCCGCGCTCGGGGAGCCCGGCGTCCCTGCAAGTCCGACCCGCAAGGCCACAGTTGCAGGGGCTGACTCACCAGCGAACAGGCGATGCCATGAGGTCAGGGAGGCCCTTCCTCTCCCACGGCCGTTCGCTCCCGGTGCTGCTCCTGGCGCTGCTCCTGGCTGACTGTCTTGGCAAGGATCCAGTTTTCCACCCGGAGTGGGGCTTTGATTCCTATGAAGTCACCATCCCCAAGAAGCTGAGCTTCCGACGAGAGCAGCAGGTTGTGGCCAAGCACGTGTCCTACCTCCTGCAGGTAAAAGGCAAGAACCATGTCCTCCACCTGTGGCCCAAGAGGTTTCTATTAGCCCGAAATCTGCAGGTTTTCTCCTTCACGGAGCAGGGGCAGCTCTGGGAGGATCACCCTTATGTACCCAGCGACTGCAACTATATGGGCTTGGTTGAAGGAAATCAGGATTCCGAGGCTACTTTAAGCACATGCACGGGGGGGCTCCGAGGCATATTGCAAATCGATGCCAGGCATTATCAAATCGAGCCCCTCAGGGCTTCTTCCAGGTTTGAACATGTGGTGTATCTCCTGAAGAAAGAGCAGGCATTTCCCAGTCAGATCTGTGGCTTAAGTCATGACGACACAGTAAAGCAGATGGCCCAGCAGGAGAACGTGGCTAGGATAAGCGACCTCACTGAGTCTTACATGCACCAGAAGTACTTGGAATTAGCCCTGGTCTTTGATCACAGTAGGTATTTGTACCTGAACTCCAATCTTACTCTAGTCGTGAATGACGCCATTCTTCTGACTGCGATCGCAGACTCTTACTTTCAAGATGTCCGTATGAGAATACATCTATTTGGTGTGGAAGTGTGGACAGATGAAAACAAAATAAAAACTGATTATGAAGAATTAACTAGTGTTTTAGGCCAATTTGTATCTTACAGAAGAACTGTACTAGATCCTCGGATTCCATCAGATTGGACACATCTCTACCTTCGAAAGACGTATAAGGATGCTCTTGCATGGTCCTGGGGAAGAGTGTGTGCTATTGGGAATTTTGGATCTGCAAGTGTTTTTCCAGATATGAATGTCCTCACACCTGCCACTTGGACTGCTCATGAGCTGGGCCATAGTGTGGGAATGAACCATGATGCAGAATATTGCCAGTGTAAGGGTAGACATAATTGCATCATGGGCACTGGACGAACTGGGTTTAGTAACTGTAGTTATGCTGAGTTTTTTGCACACGTCCATTCAGGAGCAAAGTGTCTAACTAATATCCCAGGACTAGGCTTTGTGGTTAAGAGATGTGGAAACAAAATTGTGGAAGAGGATGAGGAATGTGACTGCGGTTCAGGAGAGGACTGTAAAACAGACCAGTGTTGTCAACCAGATTGTAAATTCAAACAAGGTGCCAATTGTAGCACTGGACTTTGCTGTCATAACTGTCACTTTCGTCCATCTGGATACATGTGTCGGAAGGAGGAAAATGAATGTGACCTCGCAGAGTACTGCAGTGGGACCTCAGGACTCTGCCCAATTGACACTTACAAGCAGGATGGAACCCCTTGCAAGTACAAAGCCCGTTGTGTCAAAAAGGGCTGCCGAGACAGATTTGTACAGTGCCGAAGCATTTTTGGATCTGATTCCCTGGGGGGTCCTTTTAAGTGCTATGATGCAGTTAATGTAATAGGTGACCAATATGGGAACTGTGGTATTTTAGGAGCTCATCAGTATGAGACATGTACTGGAGAAAACGTATTATGTGGCAGGATACAGTGTATAAATGTCAACACCATTCCTGATATGCCAGATCATACTCTTCTAATTTCCACTCATCTACAGGAGGAAAACCTCATGTGCTGGGGCATAGGCTACCATTTGTCCATGGTAGCTATGGGGATACCTGACCTGGGAGTGGTAAATGATGGGACCTCCTGTGGTAGGGACCGAATATGTTTTAATAGAAATTGCGTGAATAGCTCAGTCCTGAAGTTTGACTGTTTGCCTGACAAGTGCAACCGCCGAGGCGTTTGCAACAATAAAAAAAACTGCCACTGCGTGTATGGCTGGGCCCCTCCCTTCTGTGAGGAGGTAGGGTATGGAGGAAGCATTGACAGTGGGCCACCGGGACCTCTAAAACAGGGGGTGCCCACCTCAATTCAGGTTGTGTCCTTTATGTCAATACGCCTTATTTTCTTAGTTATCTCAGTGATTGTTGTATTTTTCAGGAAAATCTTAGGAAACTTATAAACCCAGAGAAAGAAACACCACAAATTAACACTGGAGTAGAATAATTCAAGGCAAAAAATGTCAAGAAACCAAAAAATAATCAGTCAATGCACAGTCACTCTGTAACCCAGGGTCATAAACTGAACGAGCTTCTCATTTATCCTAACAGCTCTTCCTTCTTCCCTCAATTCTTTAATCGAATTTTCTTTGAGGTTTTGATCAGCAAATAAAAAGTATTCTTGGTTTGGAAACAAATTGTTGCATTTTTGCTTCCTACTTCACTTGCCCCCTAGTTTGTGATCAAGTTCTGGATATCCTTAAAAAAAAAGCCCCGATGGCTTTCTGAACCCTAAAGTTGTGAGTGTCACAGAAGTACAGTGGATTTCAGAGAAGAGTCCTGCCTGTCAGTTCCCAGCAAACAAAGCCATAGTCTGCCTTTGCCTCTGCCTCCCTCAGCGTCATCAGTGAAGTCACCTGTGCCGTTGCCCCATGCTGAGCCATAAATGGTGACTACCACATTTTACATTCAGAAAGCGGTAGTTGACAAGGGTGTCCCCAGTTAAGGACATCCCCCCGTTATAGTCACTGCATGTTTCACTGTAGCTCCGTATACATGTGGTCTCTGACTCAGTGTTTGGGGTGACCTCAGTTGGGTTAGGGACTCTAGTCTACCTTAACTTGTGCACTACACCACAGTCTACCGTTGATGACAAGACAACTCTCAAGTGGTAGTCCTATTTTCAGGCCTTATATTTTTAAGTGTACAATTTAGTAGTGTTAGAAACATCCGCATTTACTTGTTGGGCATTTGTATAGCCCCTTTGGAAAAATGTCTATTTTTGTCCTTGCTCATTTTTAAATAGGGATATTTGTGGGTGTGGGGTTTGCTGCCAAGATGTATGAGTCCTTTATATATTTCGGGGTATTAAGCCCTTATCAGATACATGGTTGGCAAATATTTTCTCCCAACTTGGAAGTTACCCTTTTGTTTTGTTAATTTTCCTTTTTTTTTTCTTTTTCATTATTACTACAAGTTATTGAATATAGTTCCCTGTGCTATACAGTAGAAACTCGTTGTCTATCTACTTTATATATAGTAGTTAGTATCTGCACAAGTCAAACTCTCAGTTTATCCCTTCACACTCCCTTTCTGCCCTGTAACCATAAGTTTGTTTTTTCTGTCTGTGAGTCTGTTTTGTAAATGTTTTGTGTAATATTTTTTTAGAATCCACATATAAGAGATCATCATACTAAGTGAAGTAAGCCAGAAAGAGAAAGAAAAATACCAAATATGTTTTTACAATATAGATACCAAATGTAGCATCTCTTTTTGTAACGAAGAGAACCTTTGGAGTTTATGAAGACTGATAACCATCTTCTCTTCTAGTACCTGCCCTCTGCATCGCTAGACACTGCTTTGGTGTTATTTTTGAAAACCAGAGTTGAGATTTTATCTAGAGTTCTGAGTCTCAGAGATTTTCACTTAAGCTTATTGGTACATTGTTCCGAAGCAATCTGGTAGGATAAACTAGCCAGTGGAGAGCATGGCAGTCTTACCCAACTCTTTTACTAACCTATGGAAAACAGTATTTTCAAACCGAGTCATGAATATTTTGGTGAAAATAATGGACCCATATCAAGTCTGTTCGTTTAAGCAAGCACATTAGCCTGCTTTTTCTGGTGGTTGCTTGTGAGAGCCCCATCGCCTGGCACCTTTTTATCACCTAACCGAGGATCAGTCTGTGGTGCAGCAACAAGGAAATACTTGTTTGAAGACCAGTCAGGGTCTTTACGTGCCTTGCAATATATGCTGTTAATAGTACACGCATGTGTTCAGTTAGTCCATACAGTATCGGGAAAACAGTAACGTACACAGACAGTAACAATAAAGTGTACTAGTTGGTGATTTCTCAGGTATTGGCTCTTGCTGAAAAAAAAAACAGTAGATCTCTGAAACTAAATTTGGCTAGTTCAGATTTCCCTTTAACACAGTTTCAGAATGCTTTTTAGACTGTGAAAATTGCCTTTGGGGTAATGCAGTTTTCCTACACAATAATTTCTTTGTTTACATCTCCTAGGCCACTTTCCAATTTTAGTTGACATAATCTGGATCTTTTGTAAGGGATTGTTAATAACATACTTTGCTTCATGACTCCTCTATTTTATTAATCTCTTTAAAAATTTAATCAAATTTCCAATTATATCATTGTGAACTAGTTTTACAATCGAATAGGATCTTACTCATTACTTTTCTTTTCCCCTTATATGTACCACTCCTGTGGACTTATATTTTCTTTCCCCTGAGTAGAATACACTCTTTTTTATTTAGAGAACACTTTAAAATTCTGAATTTTCATCAGGATGTGCCTAGGGGTGGGGTGTGTGTGTACATGTGTGTGTTAAGTTTTTCTTTTAAGGTTTTGGTAGATCTTTTGTGTCTGAGGACAAACCAGGGAAATTTTCTTATGTTTATGCTATTTCATATGTATGCTACCCATGTTCCTCCAATGTGTTCACTCCTTCCTTCTAGAACTCATATTAGTCTTCATTTACTTCCTTCTATACCTTTTTTTCTTTTTTTCCTCGTAATAGGAGCCGTTATCTGTACTGTGCTTGGACAAAGATCTCAGCTTGATCTCTAAGCTCACTTATTTACTGTTCAGTCATGGCCACTTTGCCATTCAGTTCTTGCTAGTTGATAGTTGATATTGGGAAGTTAGTTAAACTTTCCATGCATCATTTTGTCACCTGTGAAATAAAGATAATAATAGCACCTTTCTCAAAAGTTTGTTGTGAAGCATAAATGAATTAATACACATCAGGCACTGAGAACAGAACATAGCAAGCCTCAATAAATGTTTTGACTTTTAGTGCTATGACTATCCTGTGTTTCTGCTGAACTTTAAGTTTGGGCTATTTTAATGTTTGATATCTGAGTGCTTTTTTTCATAGCAGTCCGTTCTTGTGGGATTAGTGTAATTGTTTCTCAGGTATCTCTGAGGATATATCTATTTTTATATGACCTTCTCTTTTCTTAATTAAATATAAAAGCTAAAACTATAAACGTCTAGAAGAAAAGTAAGGAGAAAATCTGTGTCACTTTGAATTAAGCAATGATTTCTTATATTAGAAACAAAATAGGCATACCACTAAGGTAAAAAAAAATTACAAAGTGGACATCATCAGAATTTAAAACTCATGATATTTGAAAGATTCCATCAAGAAAACAAAAACTTAAGCCATAGATAATATGCACTATATATCTCTGAAAAAATAACTTGTATCATAATCACATAAAATCTTCTAACAACTAAGTAAAATTAAGACAACTCAAAGATGGGTCAGATATGTCAACAGGTATACACAAAAGAAGATATATAAAAATAATGAGCACAAGGAAAGATGCTGAAAGCCATTAGCCATCAGGAAAATGAAAACCACAATAAGACATCCCTTCACATCAACTAGAATGGCTAAAATTAAAACTATTGATAACATCAAGTGTTGAGAGGGGAGTATGTAGAACAACTGGAGCTCTGTGCATTTTTTTTAAACATTTTTTATTGATTTATAATCATTTTACAATGTTGTGTCAAATTCCAGTGTTCAGCACCATTTTTCAATTATTCATGGACATATACACACTCATTGTCACATTTTTTTCTCTGTGAGTTATCATAACATTTTGTGTATATTTCCCTGTGCTATACAGTGTAGTCTATTCTACAATTTTGAAATCCCAGTCTATCCCTTCCCACCCTCCACCCCCCTGGTAACCACAAGTCTGTATTCTCTGTCTGTGAGTCTATTTCTGTCCTTTATTTATGCTTTGTTTTTGTTTGTTTATTTGTTTTTGTTTTTGTTTTTTAGATTCCACATATGAGTGATCTCATATGGTATTTTTCTTTCTATTTCTGGCTTACTTCACTTAGAATGACATTCTCCAGGAGCATCCATGTTGCTGCAAATGGCATTACGTTGTCGGTTTTTATGGCTGAGTAGTATTCCATTGTATAAATATACCACCTCTTCTTTATCCAGTCACCTGTTGATGGACATTTAGGCTGTTTCCATGTTTTGGCTATTGTAAATAGTGCTGCTATGAACATTGGGGTGCAGGTGTCATCCTGAAGTAGATTTCCTTCTGGATACAAGCCCAGGAGTGAGATTCCTGGGTCATATGGTTAAGTCTATGCCTAGTCTTTTGAGGAATCTCCACACTGTTTTCCATAGTGGCTGCACCAAACTGCATTCCCACCAGCAGTGTAGGAGGGTTCCCCTTTCTCCACAGCCTCTCCAGCATTTGTCATTTGTGGATTTTTGAATGACGGCCATTCTGACTGGTGTGAGGTGATACCTCATTGTAGTTTTGATTTGCATTTCTCTGATAATTAGTGATATTGAGCATTTTTTCATGTGCTTTTTGATCATTTGTATGTCTTCCTTGGAGAATTGCTTGTTTAGGTCTTCTGCCCATTTTTGGATTGGGTTGTTTATTTTTTTCTTACTGAGTCGTATGAGCTGCTTATATATTCTGGAGATCAACCCTTTGTCGGTTTCACTTGCAAAAATTTTCTCCCATTCCGTAGGTTTTCTTCTTGTTTTATTTCTGGTTTCCTTTGCTGTGCAGAAGCTTGTAAGTTTCATTAGGTCCCATTTGTTTATTCTTGCTTTTATTTCTTCTAGGAGAAAATTTTTGAAATGTATGTCAGATAATGTTTTGCCTATGTTTTCCTCTAGGAGGTTTATTGTATCTTGTCTTATGTTTAAGTCTTTAATCCATTTTGAGTTGATTTTTGTATATGGTGTAAGGGAGTGTTCTAGCTTCATTGTTTTACATGCTGCTGTCCAGTTTTCCCAACACCATTTGCTGAAGAGACTGTCTTTATTCCAATGTATATTCTTGCCTCCTTTGTCAAAGATGAGTTGACCAAAAGTTTGTGGGTTCATTTCTGGGCTCTCTATTCTGTTCCATTGGTCTATATGTCTGTTTTGGTACCAATACCATGCTGTCTTGATGACTGTAGCTCTATAGTATTGTCTGAAGTCTGGGAGAGTTATTCCTCCAGCCTCTTTCTTTCTCTTCAGTAATGCTTTGGCAATTCTAGGTCTTTGATGGTTCCATATAAATTTTATTATGATTTTTTCTAGTTCTGTGAAATATGTCCTGGGTAATTGGATAGGGATTGCATTAAATCTGTAGATTGCCTTGGGCAGTGTGACCATTTTAACAATATTGATTCTTCCAATCCAAGAGCATGGAATATCTTTCCATTTTTTAAAGTCTTCTTTAATTTCCTTCATCAATGGTTTATAGTTTTCTGTGTATAATTCTTTCACCTCCTTGGTTAGATTTATTCCCAGATATTTTATTACTTTGGGTGCTATTTTAAAGGGGATTGTTTCTTTACTTTCTTCTTCTGTTGATTTATCGTTAGTGTAAAGAAATGCAACTGATTTTTGAAAGTTAATTTTGTAACCTGCTACCATGCTGAATTCCTCAATCAGCTCTAGTAGCTTTTGTGTGGACCTTTTAGGGTTTTTTATATATAGTAACATGTCATCAGCATATAATGACACTTTTACCTCTTCTTTTCCAATTTGGATCCCTTTTATTTCTTTCTCTTGCCTGACTGCTGTGGCTAGGACTTCCAGGACTATTTTGAATAGGAGTGGTGATAATGGGCATCCTTGTCTTGTCCCAGATTTTAGTGGGAAGCTTTTGAGTTTTTCACCATTGAGTACTATGCTGGCTGTAGGTTTGTCATATATAGTTTTTATTATGTTGAGATATGTTCCCTCTATACCCACTTTGGCAAGAGTTTTTATCATAAATGGGTGTTGAATTTTATCAAATGCTTTTTCTGCATCTATTGAGATGATCATGTGGTTTTTGTCCTTTCTCTTGTTGATGTGATGTATTACACTGATTGATTTGTGTATGTTGAACCAGCCTTGTGTCCCTGGGATGAACCCCACTTGGTCATGATGTATAATCTTTTTTATGTGTTGTTGGATTCTATTTGCTAAAATTTTGGTGAGGATTTTAGCGTCTATATTCATCAGTGATATTGGCCTATAATTCTCTTTTTTTGTAGTGTCTTTGCCTGGTTTTGGTATCAGGGTGATGGTGGCTTCATAGAATGAGTTTGGGAGTATTCCCTCCTTTTCAATCATCTGGAAGAGTTTGAGAAGGACTGGTATGAGTTCTTCTTTATATGTTTGGTAGAATTCCCTGGTGAAGCCATCCGGTCCTGGACTTTTATTTGTAGGGAGGTTTTTAATTGCTATTTCTATTTCCTTTCTAGTGATCGGATTGCTCAAGTGTTCAGATTCTTCTTGATTCAGTTTTGGTGGACAGTATGTTTCCAGAAACTTGTCCATCTCCTCTAGGTTATCCAGTTTGGTTCCATATAGTTTTTCATAATATTCTCGTATGATATTCTGTATTTCTATTTTGTTTGTTGTAATTTCTCCATTTTCCTTTCTTATTTTGCTAATTTGTGCTCTCTCTTTTTTCTTCTTTGTGAGTTTGGCCAGAGGTTTGTTGATTTTATTTACTTTTTCAAAAAACCAGCTTTTGGTTTGGTTGATTTTTTTCTATGGTCTTGTTAATCTCTATTGTATTTAATTCCTCTCTGATCTTTATTATTTCCTTCCTTCTGCTGCTTTTTGGGGCTTTTTGTTCTTCTTTTTCTAATTCATTCAGGTGGTGGGTTAAATTGTTTCTTTGAGATTGTTCTTCTTTTTTGAGGAAGGCCTGTATCGCTATAAACTTCCCTCTTAGCACTGCCTTTGCTGTGTCCCATAGGTTTTGAGTGGTTGTGCTTTCATTATCATTTGTCTCAAGGTATTTTTTAATTTCAGCTTTGATTTCCTCATTGATCCATTGTTTTTTCAATAACATATTGTTTAATCTCCATGCTTTCCTTTTTTTCTCCTTTGTTTCTCTGTTGTTGATTTCCAGTTTCATGGCATTGTGGTCAGTAAAGATACTTGAGATAATTTCTATCTTCTTAAAATTGTTGAGGTTTCTTTTGTGCCCAAGTACATGATCTATCCTGGAAAATGTTCCATGTGCACTTGAAAAGAATGTATATCCTATTTTTTGGGGGTGTAATGCTCTGAAAATATCCACCAAATCTAGTTTTTCTATTGTAGTATTTAATTTCTCTGTTGCCTTGTTTATTTTCTGTCTGGAAGATCTGTCTAGTGATGTTAATGCAGTGTTAAAATCTCCAACTATGATTGTATTCCCATCAATATCCCCCTTTATCTCTGTTAGTAATTCTTGTATGTACTTAGGTGCTCCTATATTGGGTGCATATATATTAACGAGTGTAATATCCTCATCTTGTATCACTCCTTTAATCATTATAAAATGTCCTTCTTTATCTTTCTTTATGGCCTTTGTTTTAAAGTCTATTTTGTCTGAAATCAGTACTGCAACACCTGCTTTTTTGGCTTTTCCATTTGCATGGAATATCCTTTTCCATCCTTTCACTCTCAATCTATATGTGTCCTTCTCCCTAAAGTGGGTCTCTTGTATGTAGCATATTGAAGGTTCTTGCTTTATTATCCAGTCTGCCACTCTGTGTCTTTTGACTGGAGCATTTAGTCCATTAACATTTACAGTAATTAATGATAGATGTGTGTTTATTGCCATTTTGAACTTATCTTTGCAGTTGAATTGGTATATCCTCTTTGTTCCTTTCTTCTTCCTTTTGTGGTTTGGTAATTTTCCTTTGTATTATCATGGATTTTATTTAAGTTTTGTGACTCCTTTGTAAATTTTTGGCTTGTGGTTACCCTTTTTTGTAAATCTATCAACCCATTACTATAACTGTTTTTATTAAACTGATAGTAACATGATCTCAAACCCATCCTACTGTTAAAAAAATTTAAAAAAGAAAGAAAAAAATATTCTATATTTCCCTGCCTCCCTCTCCCACTCTCAGTGACTTGTATGTCTTCTTTTAGAATTTCATGTTTACTTTATTTGTAATTCATGAGTTATCACCTTTCCAGTTGTGTGTTTCTCATTTCTGTAGCATCCTGCTGCTTTTCTATTTAGAATAGCCCTTTCAATATTTCTTTTAGCATGGGTTTAGTGTTGCTAAACTCCTGCAGCTTTTTTTTGTCTGTGAAACTCTTTATTTCTCCTTCTATCCTCAAGGATAGCCTTGCTGGATAAAGGATCCTAGGCTGCATCTTTTTTTCATTCAGGGCTTTGAATATATCTTGCCACTCCCTTCTGGCCTGTAGTGTTTGTGTAGAGAAATCAGCTGAGAGCCTTATGGGGGTTCCCTTGTAACTTACTCTTTGCTTTTCTCTTGCTGCCTTTAGAATCATTTCTTTATCCTTAACTCTGGCCATCTTGATTATGATATGTCTTGGTGTGGGTCTATTTGGGTTCTTCCTGTTTGGGACCCTCTGAGCTTCCTGTACTTGGATATCTGATTCCTTCTTTAAGTTTGGGAAGTTTTCAGTCATGATTTCTTCAAAAACCTTTTCAATCCCCTTTGATCTTTCTTCTCCTTCTGGGACCCCTATTATGCGAAGATTGGGACGCTTTATATTATCCCATAGGTCCCTTATGCTATTTTCATTATTTTTTATTTGCTTCTCTTGTAGTTCTTCTGAATGGGTGCTTTCTATTGCCCTGTCTTCTAGATCACTAATTAGTTCCTCTGCATTATCTAGTCGGCTTTGCACAGCTATTAGATCATTCCTCATCTCTGTCAATGAGTTTACCCATTCTACTTGGCTCTTCTTTATAGCTTCAATTTCATTTTTGACATATTTTATATCTCTAAACACTATCTCTTTTAATTCCTTCAGCAATTCGATCACTCCTTTTTTGAAATCTTGATCTAGTAGGCTATCAATGTCTATTTCGTTGATCTTTCTTTCAGGGGATTTCTCTTGTTCTTTTAATTGGGAAAGGTTTTTCTGCTTCTTCATCTTGCTCATACCTCTTTGGCACTGTGGTTTATGGAGTATCAGTTGTTTATTTTGGTCCTTAAGGATTTTATCTATCTGATGCCTATTTAGGAATAGAACTTAGGAAAAAAAGAAAAAAAAATAAGAGAGAGAGAGAAAGAATTTTAAAAGAAGGGAGAAAGAGGGTTTGAAAACAGTGTATAATGAATAATAGAAGAGTGAGTTGAAGCAGAGTGTTAATCGGGTTGAGACGTCCTTTTGAAACCTTTACAAAAAAGGGGGGGGGGGAGATGAATAGATGTATTTGAAACCTGTGTCTAATCAATAGCAGGACATCAAAACCCAAGAGAAATAGAAATGAATTAAGAAGTAAAAATTAAGAGAGTAATAGAAAATAGAACAGGTAAAAACAGATTAAAAAAAAAAGGGGGGGGGGGGTCGGTGTTCTCCTGGAGTCTGTGTGCTTTTACTGTGAAGTCTTTCTGTCTTCATCCTGTTTTGGAAGCTCAGCTTGCTGTTTTCAGAGGCCCTCCGTTGGCGCCCTCTTCTGTGCTGCTCCCAGCACCTGTCGGCAAGCCGATCGCGCCTCCTCCTAACACTGGGTCAGGTGCAGCTCTCTGCTGTGGGCGGGCGGGTCGCTGCCCTCGGGATGCTGCAGTCAGATGTTGCAGACTGGCCAGGTAGGAGGGCGGGTCGTGCCCCCTCCCAGCACCTCGGTCAGGGGCTGTGTTCCTGCCCGAAAGGCGGGGGGGCCGCTCTCCCTCTACCTGCACCGCTGGTAGTTCCGCTCTCTGTGCGGCTGCGCGCTCCGCCCTGGTCGGCGCTCCGCAGGTGGGCTCGGGGAAGACCGAGGGACAGCCCTGTCCCTGCTCCGAGCCAAAACCCAGCTCCTTGTTTGTCTTTGTGGAGCAAGTTCTCTGAGGGGACCAGGATGGAAGGATCCTATCTGCCCCAGGCTGCAGGCCAGTCTCAGTCTGGCCTTTGAGGATGCAGGTTTCGCCCCCGCTCCCGCCTGAGTGCTCAGCGCGGAGGATATGGCGGCTGTGCCTGAGCCCCGCCTCTCTTCCCCCGAAAACTTTCTGCGGGTTTTCAGAGATGGGGGTGTGCACCCTTCCCCCGAGAGCACATCAACCTTGCTGTTTTATGGAGGGCCCAGGTTGTTCTGCCCTGTGCACCCACAGCCACGGCGCGCAGCCCCTTGCGTTCCCCCGGGGCTGCCTCCGTGCAGCCACTTCCGTCCTCCGCCCGGCTTGTGCAGCCTGGCCCTGCCCGCCGCTGCCGGCCCGCGTCTCAGGCTGGGTGTCGGGGGGACGCTCTGTGCCCGTTTAACTTAGTTCTGTTAGTCAAGGGCTGCTCTGTACAGATCCGAGCCTTGGAGGCTCCCCCTCCGTCCCGCTGGCCTCTCAGTTGGAGAGGGGAGACCCAGCGAGCGAGCGCCAGTCCTCCTTTGCCGCTCCCTCCCCGCGGGACCCGTCCCGCGCTGCTTTGCCTTTTGTTCTTTCTTTTTTCCTTTTCTCCTACCAGATTTTTGGCGTCTTTATCCTTTTGAAGAGGGCGATGTTCTGTCGCAGTTCCACAGGTGCTCTGGTTGGCTGAGTGGGTCTGTAGATGTGGGTCTTGGTGTATTTGTGGAAGAGGGTGACCTGCGAGCGTCCTTCTACTCCGCCATCTTCTCCATCTCTCCGTGCATTGTTGATGAAAGTGTAAAACGTTACAATCACTTTGGAAAAAAGTTTGGTCACTGCTAATAAAGATGGGCACATGCTTATCATGTGACCCATCAATACGACTCAAGAAAATATAAAAACAGAATTCTACAAAAAGACATGTACACAAATGTTCAGAGCTTCTTTGCTCACAGTAAGACCCAAATGGAAACAATCAAAATATCCATTAACAAGTGAATATTAAAACAAATTGTTGTATAGTTGTACAATGGGGCATCACTCAGCAATCAAAGGAACAAACTACTGATACCAGCAATAACATGGAAGAATTTTTAAACCTGTTAAACTGAGCAAAAGAAGCCAGATAGCAAAGTGTATAGCATGTGAGTCCATTTGTATGAATGTTAGAACAGGCAAAGCTAATCTGTAGTGACAGAAATGAAATCAGTATTTGCTTGGGTGAAGAATTGTCTGCCAACAGGCATAAAGGAACTTTGTGGATGATGGAAATGTCCAGGTTTTGACTGAGGTGGTGGTTACACCAGTGTATACATTTGTCAAAATGCGTTAAATCTTCGTACACTTAAAAGGTGCATTTTTTAATGCTTAAATTATATGTCATGAAGGTGATTAAGAGCAATAGTATGGTGAATTGTGTTAGGAAAACTGGAAAGCTACATGCTAAAGAATCAAACTGGACTACTTTCTCACACCGCATGCAAAAGTACACTCAAAGTGGATTAAAGACTTAAATATAAGACCTGAAACCATAAAATTCCCAGGGGAAAATATAGGTAGTATGATCTTTGACATAAGTTTTAGTAGTTTTTTTTTTTTTTTTTTTTTTGCTCTATCTCCTCAGGCAAGGGAAACAAAAGCAAAAATAAATAAATGGGACTACTTCAAACTAAAAAGCTTTTGCACAGTGAAGGAAACTATCAACAAAATGAAAAGGCAGCCTATTAAATTGGAGAAGATATTTGCAAATGACAGATCTGATAAGGGATTAATATTCAACATATGCAAAGAACTCATACAAATCAATATCAAAAACAAACAAACAATGCAATTGAAAAACAGGCAGAGGACCCAAGTAGACGTTTTTCTGAAGAAGACATACGATAGCCAATGGACACATGAGAAGATGCTCAACATCCCTAATCATCAGGGAAATGCACATCAAAACCTCAATGAGATATCACCTCAAACCTGTCAGAATGGCTCCATCAAAAAGACAACAAATAACAAATGTTTGTGATGATGTGGCGAAAAGGGAATCCTTATGAACTGTTGGTGGAATTGTAAATTGGTTCAGCTATTTTGGAAAACAGTATAGAAGTTACTCAAAAAAATTAAAAATTAAACTGCCTGATAATTCAGAAATTAAATTCTGGGTATATACCCAAAGAAGACAAAAACACTAATTTGAAAAGATACATGCACTCCAATGTTCATTGCAGCATTATTTACAGTACCCAGATATGGAAGAAACCTGTGCCCATCAATAGATGAATGGATAAAGAAGACATGGTATATATGTATATGAATATATGAATATTACTCTCGCCATTTGCGACAACATGGATGGATATATTGAGGGTATTATGCTAAATGAAATAAGACAGACAAAGACAAATACCACATGATCTCACTTATATGTGGAATCTAAAAAACAAAACAAACACGAAGACACCCAGCCTCCCTGAATAGTTAGCACAATTCTTGGATATGCCTAGAGAACCAAGAATAGATGGAGAGATTAGAACAATTCTAAGACTTAGATTCAGGACTTGGAAAATGTATTATTTGTAGTGTTACTTGAAATAAGTTGATGTCCTGTATGCCTTGGTGAATAAATGCTAAGATTTTTAGTAAATAAACAAAACAAAATAAAACAGACACATACCTATAGAAACAGAGAACAAATGGGTGGTTGCCAGAAGGGAGATGGGATAAGGGGTGGACAAAATAGGTGAAAGGGATTAAGAGGTACAAACCTCCAGTTATATAGTAAATAAGTCACGAGGATGCAATATACAGCATAAGAAATATGGTTGGTCATATTTTAATAATTGTGTATGGGACAGATGGTTACTAGACTTATCATGATGACCTTTCATAATGTATGCAAATGTCAAGTCGTTGTACAGTGCCCCTGAAACTGACATAATATTGTACGTGAGCTATGTTTCAGGTTAAAAAAGGAACAATAGTATGGTATTAGCATATAGATAGACAAGTGGAAATGTATAGACAGCTCAGAAGTAGATCACAGCCCATAAAAATTGATATATGATAATGATATCTCAAATAAGTAGGAAAATGATTTTTAAAAAAGAGTCAGTGCTGGCACAATTAGGTGGCTGTTCATCTGGAGGGAAATAATGTTGGACCTCTGCCTCTTTATACGCAAAAAAGTAATTTCTAAATGGATTTATACCTTAAATATAAACTTTTAGTTTAAACATTTTAAACTTTGAAGAAAATGTAAGAAAATATATGTATAATATTGACTTGAGGACAAATTTTTCAACTAACACTGGTAACTCAAGAGATGTAAAGAAAAAAATGGTGTATTTGATAACATTAAAGCCTTCCAGTTTTTCGACATGTTACATCTCTTCATTTGTGGAGAATTTTTATTTTTTGTACATTGACTTTGAATCCCCTTACCTTGATAAACTCTAAAATTAATACTAGTAATTTTAAGATTTCTTAGGATATTCTACATATATATTTTCTGCAGAGACAATTTTATTTCTTCATTTCCACACATTATTTCTTTTTTATTTCTGTTTCTTTCCTTATTAAATTGGCAAAAATCTCCAGAATAATATTGAATAGATGTGATGAGAGCAGACATCCTTACCTTGTTCCTATATTCAGTGGAAAGCATTCAGAATTCTATAATTAATTAGTATTAGCTGTACGTTCTTCATAGATGCAATTTTGTCAGATTAAAGAAAGTTCATCTTATTCCTAGTTTGCCAAGAGTTTGTTTACTTTTTAAAGTATGAATGAGTTTCGGTTTTGTTGAATACTTTTTCTGCATCTGTTGAAATGATTTGTGTAATTTTCTCTTCATTCTATTAATAGAGTGCATTATATTAATTGTTTTTCAAATGTTGGACAAACTTTGCATTTATGGATAATCCAGACCTGGTCAGGATGTATTATATCTTTTAAATATGTCTGGATTTGATTTGCTACTATTTGTAAAGAATTTCTTGCATCTATGTTTATGAGAACTTTGAGTATAATTTTTTTCTAATAATATCTTTTCTTTTTTTGCTATTTGAATCTCTCTTTTATTTTATTTTTTTAACTTTTTTTTATTGATTTATAATCATTTCACAATGTTGTGTCAAATTCCAGTGTAGAGCACAATTTTTCAATTATACATGAACATATATATATATTCATTGTCACATTCCTTTCTCTGTGAGCTACCATAATATCTTGTATATATTTCCCTGTGCTATACAGTATAATCTCTTATAAAATCTTTGTCAGCTTTTGGCATTAGGGTTATACTTGCCTCAAAATGAGTTGGGAAATTTCTTCCTCTTCTATTCTCTGAAATAATTTATATGATATTTGTATCATTTCTTCCTTAAATAAGTGAAAGAATTTGATAGGAAATCATCTGGATTTGTATTTTGCATTGTTTTAGGTTTTTTCTTTAATTATAATGAATGCAATTTATTTCACATATAGAGGGAAATTATTGTTATCTATTTTTTCTGGTCAGTTTTGGTGAATTGTATTTTTCAAGAGATTTTGCCCATTTTATCTAAGTTATTGCATTCATGGGCATAAAGTTGTTCATTATAAATTTTTATCATTTTAACATATATAGAATCTATTACTTTTTTTTTTTCTTTTTTCAATAAACCTACTTGAATTTGATCTGGCTAGAGAGTATTTCTCCTTCATCAGAAACAAAACTGAACTGTAACAATTTCCAATAACTATGAGTGCGGAAGTCACGCCTATCTCTTCTTTGGTTCCACTATCTCCCTTGTAAAACGAGAAGGAGGTAAAAATGACCTGTAAGTTCTCTGGTTCTAACATTATCAATTCTGGTTCCTTTTGAACCACCGTGCTTCTGGAAGCATATATCCTGAAGTAGCCAGTTGAACGCCTTCTGTCTAGCGCATCCAGGCCTTCCTAGGGCTATTTCAGATAAGAGGCTTGCAGGCTGCTGTACTTATAAACATTGAACCAACTTTATGACCATCTGTGCCATGGTCAAATGTTTGTTCTTTTGATGTGTGCATAAAGGGAGGAGACAGACTGCAAAGGTGCATATTATAAATTCTGTCATCTAAAAAGAAGGCAAGGGCAAGACATTGCAATAAAACCATAGATTTATTCATTTGAAAGCCGAACCCCATGAAGTATGGCCATAAAATTCTTATCTAAAAAAAATGTTTGGGGAATTATTGAACAGAGGACATCATTCAAAGAGGTTTGAAGAAATTTTCTCAGCTAAGCATATGGGCTAATTAGAGATAAAAATCAACAAAGAACCTATGTTTTTCTCTGGAAAAACAACTTATAGCCTTTTCCAAAAAGATTCCTTGTTTGACTCTACACCTTGACCTGGAGACATAAATTTGATGCCCACTGGCTGCTGCTTGGCATTAACCCAGCATTCCTCTCTTTCAAATCTTCCCAAGACCTGAATTTCCCCCGATATTATATTATTTTGTTTGACTATCTTTATCTTCAAAGATTACCAAGAAGAAACAAAAAATTTATTTACCTGCCCAGGTACAGGTATAATGAGACATTTCCCTTCCAGTGATCCCAGGGCCTCTTATGCCCTGATCACTGGGGTACCCTGTATAGCCTGGCATCCTGGTCCTAGGATACCTCACACAATTGCCTACTCCTTGAAGTCCAGGAAGATGGTGGTGGTGAAAGTAAGCTTGTGTCCCATACTCGTGCTTCTGAAGTCATCAGCCATGTCTTCAGATAGAAAAATGTGCGCACGTAGAAGTAGCAAAAGCTTTCTCCCTTCTCATACATTATTGGTGGGAACGTAAAATGATTTAGCCTCTTTTGGAAGAAGTTTAGCAGATTCTTGTAAAACTAAACAATTACCTGTTCTATAACTCAGTAATTCTTAGGTATTTATCCAAGAAAATTAAAACATACTCTCACAAAATGACTTAAGTGAGACTGTTCTTAGCAGCTTTATTACTATAACAAACACTGAAAACATTCAGATATCTATCAATAGAATATTGACAGATATGACATGTTCCTTCTATACAATACTAAAAGGGAACAATAAAAAGGAATAAATCACTGATATGCAAAACAGCATGGCTGAATCTCAAAAATGTTTTATCAAATGAAAGAATCCATGCACAGAAGAATATATACTCTTTAACTCCATTGATAGAAATTCTGGAATTTAAAATTAATCTTTGATGGAAAAAATTCAGAACAGTACTTGCCTATGGATGGGGTAGGAACTGATTGGTAAGGGACCTGGGGAACTTTCTGGGGTGATGGAAAAGTTCTATATCTTCACAGGGATTTGATTTACACATTTATATGCACTTGTCGAAACTCAACAAAAGTCTACTAGAGATTTGTGCATTTCATTGCATGTGAATTTTACCTCAGAAATTTTTTAAGAAGTTAATAAATATTAAACTTTGGTAAGCCACACGTATGTTGAAGTATTTAGAGGAAGCGTACTGATGTCTGCAAACTACTTTGAAATGAATCATTGCCCCCCAGAAACCCCAACATGGGCTGATGGGTAAGTTAGGAGACATGTAATTGATAAATGTATAGATATATGATAAATCAAGAGTAGAAAAATGTTAAGGATAGAATTTAAGTGATGAGCATGCGGGTAGAAGTATACCACCTTTGTCAAAGTCTCACTTTGTTTTATGTTTGACATTTTTTGTGATGGTGAAGTATTTCAATTGTTTAGATATCCCACAAAGAGGGAAACTGCCATCCACATTCATTGCAAACACACTAAGGACTGACCTTGTTCATTAGAACACCACCTTCTCACCCAGAATACACTTTAGAAGGTGCTCATTTTCTAAAAATCTGGTATTTGTTAAGGTCTGGCTATATACCAAGCACTGTGCAGACATTCCCTTAAGCCAAAGCCTAATCCAGAGCGAGACCCTAACTCTCTTTGATTCTACAAAGGCTGAGAGAGGTGAGGAAGCTGCAGAAGAAAAGTTTGAAGCCAGCAGATGTGGGTTCATGAGGTGTAAGGGAAGAAACTATTTGTATAATGTAAAAGTACGAAGTGAAGCAGCAGGTGCTGACATAGAAGCTGCAGCAAGTTATCCAGAAAATCTAGCTCAGATCACTATTAAAGGTGTCTCCACTGAACAAGAGATTTACAAAGTAGACAAAATAGCCTTATATTGGAGAACGATGCCACCTAGAACTTTCATAGCTAGAGAGGAGAAGTTAATGCCTGCCTTAAAATCTTCAAAGGACGGACTGACTCTCTTGTTAAGGGCTAATGCAGCTGATGATTTTAAATTGAAGCTAATGCTCATTTATCATTCCAAAAATCTTAGGGCCCTTAAGAATCATATTAAATCTACCCTGCCTCTCCTCTATAAGTGAAATAACAAAGCCTGGATGACAGCACATCTGGTTTACAACATGGTTTGCTGAATATTTTGAGACAACTGTTGAGAACTACTGCTCAGAAAAAAGATTCCTTTCAAAATATTACTGTTCATTGACAATACACGTGGTCATCCAAGGAGATGCACAATGAGATAAACGATGTATTCACACTGGCTAACACAAATCCATTCTGTAGCCCATGGATCAAAGAGTAATTTCAACATTCAAGTCTTATTACTCAAGAAATGTATCTTATAAGGCTATTGCTGCCACAGATAGTGATTCCTCTGATGAGTCTGGGCAAAGTCAATTGAAAACCTTCTGGAAAGGATTCACCATTCCAGATGAACATTCCTTGTCTGTGGGAAGAGGTCAAAATATCAACATTAACAGAAGTTTGAAAGAAGTTGATTCCAAACTTCATGGATGACTTCGAGGGGTTCAAGACTTCAGTGAAGGAAGGAATTGCAGATGTGGTGGAAATAGCAAGAGAACTAGAACTGGAAGTGGAGCTCGAAGATGTGACTAAGTTGCTGCAATTTTATGACAAAAATTGAATGGATGAGGGGTTCCTTCTTAAGGATGGACAAAGAAATTGGTTTCTTGAGATGGAAACTACTGCTGGGAAAGATGCTACGAAGATTGTTGAAAGACAACAAAAGTTTCAGAATATTACATAAACTTAGTTGATAAGACTGTGGCAGAGTTTAAGATGATTGGTCCAATTTCAAAAGAGATTTTACTGTGGGTAAAATGCTATCAAACAGCGCTGACTGCTACAGAGAAATGATTGGTGAGAGAGTCAATCAATGTGGCAAACTCCATTCTTTCTTATTTTAAGAAATTGCCACAGTGACCCCAACCTTCAGCAACCACTATTCTGATCAATCAATAGCCATCAGTATTGAGACAAAATCCTCAACCAGCAAAAAGATTATGACTCGCTGAACACTCGGATGATGGTTAGCATTTTTTAGCAATAAAGTATTTTTAATTAAGGTGTGCACATTGTTTTTTAGACACAATGCTATTACGCACTTAGTAGACTACAGTATAGTATAAACATAACTTTAATATACACTGGGAAACAAAAAATTCACGTGACTTGCTTTATTGTTGTTATTTGCTTTATTGTGATGGTCTGGGACTGAACCTACAATATCTCTGCGGTATACCTGTATATGTGTTACATTTCCATCCTGCTAATCAATGTTCTTAGAGTCTTACTTTCCACCCCAATTTGTTTATCAAAGTACTGTCTTTGAAGACAACCCCCTCAAAAAAAATTATAGTGCCCATTATTATTACGTTCTTTTCACTCCTCGGCATATGCATCTGTTAAATGTGTATAAGTTATTCAGATAGTAGGCTCAATCACAGTAGTGAGAAACTTCAGAAGAAATACAGAAAATGGAAGCTAACATGTATTGTGTATCTTCTGTATGTCAAGCACTGTCCTGGACATTTCAATATATTGAGTCTGGTGCCGCAAACATATATGAGCACCACCCCAGTGACAGACATGCAGCTAGAGGTGACATCACATCCCTGTTCTTAACTTCCATTGAGCAAATCAACTAATGCTTTCTAAATGGCAGAGCTTTTTCACAAATATACATAACAGATTGCCCAGCAAATGTGGAGAAGGAGAGGTTGCTCTATGCCACCTGTCCCCTACACTGCAGCTGAGTGAGTGGCCATAAATCCATTGTTCTCAAGACAAGAGTTTCTCCAGACTGGCTGTAAAAGTTAATGAACACCTCTTCAGTGACTCATTTCCTCTCCTCCACTGATAGGGTTTATTCCAGTATCACAGGATGCGACAGAGCTTGCTTGCAGCAATACTCATGGTCAATCTCTCCATCAAATATGATAAGACGAAGCCCAAGACTGTAAAACTTTACTCCCTAGTAGAGTAAGGAAACCGTTTCACGTTTTTTTTTGTTTGTTTGTTTTTTTAAATAATGAGTGGTTTATGCTGTTTTCTTAGGATCTAGGATTGGAAAACATTTCAAGACATCATCTCATTATACTGTCACTTCAGATTTTTTTTCCAAATCCCTCTACCAGATTTTATTTTTCACATTCTCCCAAAGCACCTTTCTCTGATCCCCTTTTCACACTGACCATTCCATTAGGTGCTCCCCACCCCGCTGCCCCTGCCTGGCTGAGGGTCTTCTCTCATGCCAATCTAATAGCATTGAAATGTTCAGCAGTCAAAAAATAATCGACCCTTTCAAAAAAACCTCCAAAAGTCACTAAGAGTAAAGTATGAAACTGTTCATGAGTTAAAATGGGTACCTGGTGAGTTGCTGTCATGCCAAAACTGGAGACAATTAATGCTTGACCTCAAATGACAAAGCAGTGAAAAGCTCTACTATTTGACTCAAAATGGAGTTCATTGGTCATTTGAAGAGGAAGACAAAGGGATCACTGCCATCCAAGCTTCCATCACGGAATCTGGAGTCAGAACACATCGTTGCAGAGATGATAAAGATTTTTTACTGAAGTGTAACCTGGGGGTCAGCATGGTGATCTAAATAAGCTGACTCACATCCACGTTCTACAGCTTTCTGCCGAACTCCTCACAATTTCTTCAAGTTCTCAGGACTTAGAAAGTCTGTTTCTGAGCTTCCTTACAAATAGGAACAAATTCTCTTTGTTTCATATCAACCTGATTCCTACAAGAAATCCACTTCCATCTTCTTGGTCTTTTTTGTCCAGAATAGTAACCACTAACCATGCAGCTGTTTCAATTTAAATTTAATTGTAAAAAAAAATTAAATAAAACTTAAAATTCAACTTCTCATTCTCACTAGCCATATTTCAAATACTCAGTGGCCATTTGTGGTTAGTGGCTACCACACTGATAGCATAGATTAGAATATGTCCATTATCACAGACAATCTGATTAGGCAGTTGTACAAGTGTGTCACGAATTGATGAGGGCTTACTGAATATTTGTGGATACATGTCAAGAGCTCATAATCTTATTTTCCATCAGAAAACTCACTTTAAGCATTTTTAACAACTCTCCTCTTTTCAGAAACATATCACTCATCTATAGAGTTACATCACTGTATATTTCCAGTCGGAGGAGGGTTTTAGGGAGCTGAGTAGAATCATCATATAGATGACAGGAAGATATTCAAAAGGGGGAGAGCATGAATTCATCCAAGAAAGGAAATAAAATATTTCTCCCTGAGAAAGAATTTAATGTCTTCTCAAACAAACAAACAAAAAACAATGAGAAAAGTTAAGTGAAATTTTGTCTGGGAAAAAGGGAAATAGGAGTCAGCTTGCTTGTTCTGTAAGCAAGCTTGTTCTGAAACACCTAAGAAGAAATTGGGGCCGGTTTGGAAGCAACTACTCTTTTTTAGGTTGCTGGTCAGATTAGCACAAAAACTTCCTGAGGGTGAGGTTATAGAGATGAGGCAGGCATGATCCCAGGCCTGAAGTAGTTAAAAGATTTATTAGGAAGACAGGTAGAAAACAGAATTCAAATGTGAGCAAGAATGTGGTATGTGAGCACAGGAGAAATATCTGAGCTGTCAAAGAGTAGAATGGAGAAAAGCTTCCAAGAGCAAGTTGGGGACCAAACCAAGCTGTGTTGTTATTGAAAGCAACCACGCGATGGGGACCAGATTGATCCTCTTTAACTTTTCTTACTTCTTGTTCTCCTCCCCACTGCACCCAAACACACACACATATACACACACAACACACACACACACACACACACACAAATCCTTGTACTTAATAGCATTCAACATTTATTGAATTAATTAAAAGATGATTAAACATGGCCAAACAAAGAAAGAGAAGAAGAGCATTGCACAAGTAGAAATGACATGAGAAAAGGCGTGGAAGCATGACCTTGTACTGTGTAGTCCAGGAAATACCAGCACATGGTGTTGGTGGAGCACAGATTTGAGTGGATGGAGTGTCAGTGCAGGAGCTTAGAGTAACAGAAGGGGGCCGAGACTGGGAAGGGTTTTCCTGATATGCTAAAATTTGAACGGAGGGGGAGCTCAATTTTAATATTTCACCATAAACGTAATATTATGTTTGTTTTATACAAATAGTACTCTGAAAATGTATGCACTCATATTAAAATTTTCTAATAATGTCTAAATTTAATCAGCATTAAATCCTAGAACATTTTAACTTCATTCCAAACTCTCTTTAACTCCAGTTAGTTCTAGTTTACATTTTTAAAAACTAAAGTTATTATTAGCCACATTGTAAACATTATTATAGTTATTATTTACAGTCAATACATATTTCTTTGTCCTACTAGGTAATTATTTTATTTTTTTGCCAAAGGACATGCTTGAGGAGTAATCTCAGTAAGAGTCTATGAGCATTATCTTTCTAAATTCTTATAATTTTAATGTATCTTTTTTTCAAGTTCCCCTTTAATGATTGATTGGCTAGGTTAAAAAGTCCAGGTTAAAAGTGGTTTCCTTTCACACTTTAAAGAGAATGTTGCCTCTCTTCCATTTCTCTCTCTCCAGGATGGTGCTATTGTCATTCTGATCCTGGTTGTTTTGAGGGTAATTGTTGCTGATTTGTGGTTTTAGGGTTCTCTCTTTCTAAATTTCATGTATGGTGTGTCTACATGTTGAAAGTTTTCATATAATTCTATTCACTACTTAGTGGATCTTTTCAGTTCAGGTATTTCTCCACCTGTATGTTTTTACACCCCCCCAAATTTTATGTAGGTTCTATCAGCATCCACCTTTAGGGCTAACTAATGGGGGGCTTCAGTGAAAGGCCTCTTACAGTCCTGTTGGCCTATGATTCTCTTGTCTGATCTCCTTCTCTTTCCTCTCTCATCTCAAGACTTAAGATCTTTATATAGTGGCATGGAGACAGCAGGGCAAGGGTTAGAAGAAGGTGGGCTCTACCTAAGCACACATTCTGTCAACTTTTTTTCTCTTACATTTGGACCAGTGCTTTTGAACTTAAAAGTCTTGGAGCTAATATCTTTGTTCTTTGTTGTGCCGTGGAACAATGATGATTCCCATCCAGCTGCCTAAAAGGAAAGGGGCTGGTGTTTAACAGGTAGTGTGAAAAATAAAAGTCATCTGGTAATATCCTACCACATACAGTTAGGAAACTCAAAGAGTTCCAGGAGCATGCCCAGAGTTACACCATGAGTGGATAACAGATTTAGGACCTGAACCAAGATCCTCCAGAAACCAAACCTTGTGCTCTTTCCCCAGAGCATCATCAGAATGGTAGAGGTTCTCTAAAACAGACTTGGTAAACCATAGAAACATTACTCTTTCCTGTCCTACCATAAGTTTATACACAGGCTGGGAAAACCTAATGGCAGAGGCCGAGTAGCATCATGAAAAGACCCCTGGGCTGGGAGTAAGGAAGCCTGGTTTCTGAAATCAGCGGCATTCTTAACTAGTTGTGGGTTGAACCACTCCTAGTGCTTCTCTGGGCTCCAGGTTCCTCATCAGTAGAGCAAAAGGGTAAGACTTGAGAAACCTCGTTATCCTTTTTAGCCTTAAAGATACAGTCTATTGAGGTTCTAGTCTAGTTGAGGTTGAATAATCTCTTGACATCTACCACATAGTTTCATCCTTTGCTATCTACATTAGAGGAGGAAATCTTGTGACCTTTTCCAAATAGGCTAGTTTTTAATAAGACTTTGATTCAACACACAGAGAGCTGGCTTAGGAGTCAGAAGGCTTAGGGTCCACATCCAGCTCTACCACTGATCTGGGCAGGCTTCCTAATCTCTCCTAACACAGGGTGTCTTGGGTGTGAAATGGGGTGCAGATCCTACATCACTCCCAGGGATTCTGTTGGCATCTCTTTTGATGACTTAGGTGAAAACACTTTATTTTAAAATATTGTCTCAATGCAAGCTATTTTGACATAACTTCTCTGTGTTAAAATAAGATTTCTGTGCCTTGTTCCTCAGGGACAAAGAGGAAGAGCTCAAGCAGATATGTGAGGACCCAGGTGCATGTTGAGGGTGATGGGTTTGGTGCTTTAGAGAGTAAAGTGCTTCTCAAGCACACTGAGAGGGTGCATAACCTACGTCCAGCCCTGATGGCAAATCCTTTCTGAAAGGATAAAAACATCGTGATTCTCCAGAGTTGAAGCAAGACACATTCATTGAAAGCAAGGAGAAATAAATGAAATCAACAATGCAAAGAGATAAAAAGAGAGACAAAGAAAAAGTAAATAAAGGGAGAGGAAGATGGGCTTATAACAATCCATAAAAGGAATAGAAGAGAGTTTTATCTGAGCCAAATTGAGGGCCAAAGCCCAGGAGACACAGATTCAGGAAGCACTTGAACTGTGTTCTGCCCGACTGCAAAGTGGGGAAGGCTTATAAAGGCAGAAACTGCAAAATTGTATAAGTTGTTTGTCAAGAATTATAATTGGAGCTCGTAAGAAGTAAGGGTGTTCGTTAAGCACTCTTTACAACACACTTAGTTCTTACGTAAGGATTGGTTGGGGTCCTAAATGGTTGCATACTCACGAGGGGAGACTTTGAGGCCATAGGTTGCAGCTGGCAGCTGCTAGCAGGTATTGTTTTGAGAGGCTGATTCTGATATAGTTCAGAAAATTCAAGTTCTCAGGGATGCGGGGAGCCACTCAGCTCCATTTTGGATGCCTGAACCACAGTTACTCCATTTGGATATTTAAATGCATTCTTTTCTTGAATGGTTAAAGCAGACGTACAAGGCATGTTTACTCAGCCGCAAGTAGGGTGTTCTAGTTAACGTAAAGTTTAAGTTAAATCATGGCTAAGCCAGAATGACTTTTCCATTCCTCAATATGTGAACATTTCTTCCGTCACAAATTACAGGATATTGTTAACGCTCATAACATGGGTTGTAAAGAAAAGATTCTATTTGCAAATAGGGAGAGGTTCTTTTGGCTAATTAAAATACAGCTTAGATACGACCTCAATTTATCTCTCATACAGTTCACTTTGATGGTAGATAAGACTTTTTATGGGTGATAATTATTTGTAAACAACATTATTATGGTATGACTAAAACAAATATCATATAATTCCTGAGGCAAGAAGATATAAGGACTTCAGAAACTGCCTGAGATCTCTAAGGACACTGAAGAAGGCAGGGGGACTTCAGAGCCTTGAATGCCGACCAGGTAATCCTCCACGCAGTTGAGGGCAGAGGTCTTTCTTTGAACATCTCTTTTCCTTTGCCAGCTATTAACTGGGCTAGAGAAGACAAGTTATAGCTCAAATGATGTTAGTCATGCTTGGGTTGCTGTTTTGTTTCATGCGAATTACTTATTTTCTTTTTTCCCTTATAGAGAACGTTAGCTTTCGTGTCAAATAGTGTTGGGTTGAACGGTGGCTCTGTAATCTGGCAACTGTGAAACCGTAGGTTGTGCATTTAATCTCCATGAACTTGAGGGTCTCCGTGTGTAAAATAAGCTAACCATACCTGCAAAGCAGCCTAGTTCTGAGGATTCAATTAGATGACATGGGAGCATTCAATGAACGCCAGTTCTTTAAAATTCATTTATAGATTACAGTAATCCCCGCTCCTTTATCCTCAGTGACTCTCCGAAGTTTGTTGCTCTCAGCCAGTTGACGTCAGAAAATATTAAATGGAAAACTCCAAAAATTATGAAAAAAAAAACCCTCATAAGTTATAAATTGTGCAGTGCTCTGTTCTGAGTAGCATGGTGAAATCTAGGAGGATCCTGCTCCTTCCTACCCAGGAGGTAAATCATCCCCTCATCAGGTGCACCACGTCCCCACCCAACCCCTGCTAGTCTAGGGGAAAACATAATATAAGTATATGCAGGGTTCTGTACTATCTGCTTCAGGGCATCCACTGGGGGCTTGGACCTTTCGCACTGCAGATTAGAGGGGACTACAGTATTAAAAAAGATGTTTTACCTTCTCTTCCCTCAGACAGTTGGCTTGACAGAGAGGATTTTACTCTTTGTGTTTTAAGAGGGGTGCAGGACACTGAAAATATCTCTTTCACTTTTGGAAAGGAGGCTTCTCAGAGGAGTTAATTGCAGGGTTAACGCAGTAATTTAAAAAAAAAAAAAAGGAGAGGGGTCATCACAGCCCCACATGTTTCACCCTTTTGTTTCCCTCTTTATTAACAATGTGTCAAAGTGTCCTTATGGGCCTTAATATGGATCTAATCTTTAGATTTTCCAGGAGTTTCCACTTCAAATATTTTGTTCCATCATTTCCCTCAAACTATCTATTATTTGAGAGACAGAACATGTATCGGGATCACAATGCATGCTCAATTAAGAATTCAATGAATTACTCATCTTAATAGTTATTTGGGGAAAAATTTTGGACCCAATCTCATGCTTACACTGAAGTAATTGCCTGATGGATGAAAATAGAGGAGAAAACAGGTAGATATTTTAATCTTACGTGGATGGCAATGGCCAGTTTTTCAAATATAAATGCCAAAAGTTATGAAGGAGATGAGAATAGGACAGTTTTGGAAATTTTCAGTATAGCAAAAAAATATATTATAAGCAAGAGAAAACACAGACTGGGAAATACTCTGAGTAATATACCAGAGCAATAAATATACAAAGAAAGCCCTCCAAGTTTCTGAGAAAAAAGATAAACAATCAAACAGAAAACTGTACAAACCTGTGAATTTTTCAGCAAAAATTCTCAAAAGAAATGTAAAAAAAACTGATTTTATAAAAAGGCATTCAACTTCATTAGTATTTTTTAAATGAAATTTTTTCTTTAATATATCAAAATTAGCAAGAAAAAAAAGTGACAAGTCATGAAGGGTTGGGGAAAGGTGCGTTCCTGTGCACTAGCAGTGGAATGAACAGCCCAATAGGGGAGCATTATAGCCAAGAGTATCAATGTGACAACATGCATTTTCCATGAAGTTGCAACCCTGTATATGTGGATTCACTAAAAAGAATCAAAACTGAATAAAAGTTATGTGAGGGGAAGATGGTTCATTAAAATCAATCCATTTCTGAGAGACAAAACCAGGTTACAGAACTATATGACTCTTTTGTATAAAATTATGTACATACACACAGAGATGTGCATAGAAAAATGTCCATAAGCTCTTCACTAAATTGTTACTCTGGGAGATGGGATTTACTTCTTATTTTCTAGATTTTTAATTGACCTTTTAATAATTCATGTATCATTTGGTGATAGGAACAGATAACAAAGTTATTTTCTTTTTTTAAAAAAATACGGTATCACCTAGGTGTAAAGGAAAGAGAGTTGAACTTAAGTCAGGAAATCTCACTATAGCTGTGCGACAATGAGCAAATGACTTCATACCCATTGATCTCAGGTTTTCTTACCTGTAAAATGTGGGTATTGGACCATATACCCACTTAAAAAAAATGAAGTACAATCAGATACAATGTGTCGATTTCTGGTGTACAGCACAATGTCCCAGTCATGCATACGTACACATATATTCGTTTTCATCTTCTTTTTCATTAAAGGTTATTACAAGATATTGAATATAGTTCCCTGTGCTATACAGAAGAAATTTGTTTTTTATCTATTTTTAGATACAGTGGTTAACATTTGCAAATCTCAAACCCAAATTTATCCCTTCCCACTACATTTCCCCCAGTAGCCATAAGATTGTTTACTATGTTTGGGAGTCTGTTTATGTTTTGTAGATGAGTTCATTGCCCACTTTTAATTGTAACATTAAAAAATTCATTGTTGCGACTGACTCGCCTTGATTGACTTGGCTATAGAGAGCCCGTTACTACCTCATCTAAGGGAAAGCTTGCCTTGGACCCCCTCTGCTGGCTCTCCTGAGTATAGCAAGGGCAGACTCTCTCCACCGTAGACCAAATGCCTCCATTCAAACTTTAAACTATTCAGCCCAGGATCCTTAGCGCTCTGGCACTGGCTCAGAGGCTTTCCATAAGATAAATTTTCCTAATCTCTACACCCAGCTTGCAATTCCCTTTATTGCATAATCTGGCTATAGTCAGAAAAACATTTTTCCCCCATTGATGATTTGGCATCTGAGTTCCTGGATCTACCTCACTAGTGCCAATGTGTTCAGATTGCAGATCTAGGTGAATCCAGGAGCATCAAGGAAAAACTGACAAGGACTTTGAAGTCCTTGCAGTAAAAGTTCCTGAAGCACTTCTGTCTGTGCGGGAAGAGGAAGATGGCTTCGAAAGGGCTGTGGCTGCTTCTACTGCTGAACTGTGCAGCCAGCACTGAAGTCCTGGGTGGTGAGTATCAGTCACTCAGCTGGAACCAAGCCCACAGCCAAAGTGCATGCAACTCACATGACATAGCCATCCATTTGACCAAAAAAAAAAAAAAAAAGAAGAAGAAGAAGAAGAAGAAGAGGAAGAAGAAATTAGGCACTGCAGGAAATAGGTGTTAAAGACAAGACTGAAAGACAGTGTAATGTGGTTAAAAGTGCAAGGAAATCAGAACCAAATTCCAACCTCATATGGTTGTGAGCCATAGTTAACCATAATCAATCAAATGTAGACTATAATCACCATTTTGCAAGTTTATTGTGAAGGGTAGAGATATGGATTTAAAGCACCTGACTCCTAGCGGTCAACAAATGATAGCTACCATTAGAACTAGCCATTGTTCTGTGCACTGTTTTCCTATCTGAGCACAGTGGAGAATTCCAGTTTGCAAGCGACTCACTGCCCAGTTGGAGAGATGGCTCCTACCCACGTATAGGCCCAGCGCCAAGTGTGAAGTGACACGCCCACAAAGGGGGAAGCAGTACCCCGGAATCCACCAGTGGAGAGAGCAGAGGAAGCAAACTGTGTAAATGAGCTAAGGATAAGTGTCCTGGCTGCTTTCACGGTCCCCAGTGGCCCTGCTGGCATGGTAGGTGGTAGAGTGAGTACATAAACCTTGCCTGAACAGCACTTCTGCTGAGGAGAGGACCCTTAAGGAGGTCCAGGGTTGTATCTGACCCATCACTTTTCCCACTGCCAGCAGGAGGATAGACTGGAAGGAAATACAAAGAGAAGAGGGTTCTTCAGGCATCGTGTTGGTACCCGCAGCTGAAGTCTGTGGTCTAGCTACCAGTTCCTTCAACCATCTCTGTACTCTCAGGACCTGGGGAATCCGGCCACTTTCTCTGAATCCTGCTGGAGTGTGAAAGACTATGAGCGGCTGCCCTCAAGCTCCCCTCCCATGGGCACCTTCCATGGCCATTTCTGACCAACTGCCCAGGTAGTTAGTTCCCTGTTGTGTTTCTGGCTTCCCCGAGGGGGCCTGAAAGTTTCCGAAGCTATATCTTGGGGCGTGAGAAACCAGCCGCCCCGCTCTGGGATGTCACCAAACCTCTCTGGTTTCTCTGCCTGGGAGGAGGTAGAGCCAGGACACTCACCACTGGTCCTTCCGTTGTTCTCACAGGTCCCCCTCCCAGCTGTAGAAAGACTTTCCACTCACTCCTCCTATCTTGGGAGAATATCTCTTATGACACATCTTATGCATTCTAGGCACAAAGGCTTATGGGAAAAGTCTAATCTTGTCTGGAAGGCAGGTACAGGGAACTTAGAAATGAGTTTTCTGTTTCAGCAAGACCCGGTGGGTGGTCAAGATTATTACCCTCCTTGCCTCAACAGTGAATTGTTTGCCCTGGCCTGCAGCTGGGCTTCACCTAAAGCAATGCATGACATTGATTCAGGGCATAGGGAGACCAAAAAAATAGGATTCATGGATAATAAAAAACTTAACCCAATTTCAATTTTCAAAAAATATTATACTCACTATAATCATAACGTGGTTACTTTGATCACTACAGTTTATTCCGTGGCTACTATTTATTGAACAGTTACTCTTTACTGACTCTGTGTTAATCACAGTACATGCATTATCCCATTTAATCCTCCCAACAAGCTTGATTCCGTGTGTAAACAAGAAAACTGAAACTAAAAGAGGTTGAATAATGTTCCCCAGGCCACACCTCTAGTAAGTGGTGGAGTGGAAAGACTATTAGAAGTCCAGGCAGGATGCTGGGAGCCGAGTCCTCTCGACACTGGCGTGTAGGGATGAGGCGCTCTGGGACCACAGGAGGTAGGATCCAGGTCCTAGGGCTTATTGGGAACGTTTGCTCCTCTCCCAGGTGCCACCTCATTCCCCATCTGAGTGACCTCACTTGGTCACATCACCTCTCTGAGATTTTCTCATCTCTACAGTGAGGATCTATGTCCCAGTCAGTCAGGAAATTCTGGTAATTAAACAAGGCAATCTGACTGAACGTGCTTGACCCATTTGTTTGAAAACAAATAAATTGAGCCTAATGACGTACAATGACTGAGAGCTTCCACTTGGAGTCAGACCATCCGGGGTCAAATCCTGACTCTATCACTTATTTGCTGTGGGAGCCCAGACATGAGAACTCTTTGCCTTTGTTTTCTCAGCTGGAACAGGGGACAATGACAGTGTCTACTTCCCAGGGTCATAATGGGGATGAGCAGAATATATGTAAACTGCCTAGACCAATTCCTGGCACACAATAAATGCTCCATAAAAGGTGAGGTGGCGGAAGGCAGGGCAGCGGAGATGCGTTTCCAGGTGGAGCAGGGAGCATGCGTAGCTGTGCCCCTGCGGGGTGAGGGGCAGGGAGGGGAGGGGAGAGAGAGGGAGGTGAGGGAGGAGGAGGGGGAGGAGAGAATGGGGCAGAGAGATGGACGGACAGCCACAGACACAGAGAGACTCAATAAGGCACACAGCCCAACAGAAAGAGAAAATTAGGAAGAGACAGAGACACCATGGGGAGCAGAAAGGCAGTGAGAGAGAAATAGAGAAACACATGGACAGAGTCAGAAAGACACAGAGATGCACAGAGAGAGTTGAACAGGGAGACGCAGGCAGAGACGGAGAAAGATACTCAAAAAAAGACAGAGACACGGAGACAAGGGGGAGAGAGCGAGCACTGACTGGCCTCAAGTACTCTTGGGTTTTCTTGGCCCTGCCCACTCATCCTCCCGTGTGTCCCTGGGAGCTCGCTCTCATTACCTGGATTCAGCAAAAACAAAGACCCTGGTGCTGGAGAATCTGTCCTAACATGTTTGCCCACAGCATGCCAAGCAGAACCACTTCAGAGGTCACAGAAGAAATGAGAGAGAACTGAACTAGGAGCATGTGCTGTGATGCAAGGAGTCTTTATCCTTAGACTAAGTTCAGAGATTTGGGCTCTTGTCTCTCACCTCTTTTAGGATCTGCTTGGAAAGTGTGCTTCCAGATGTCCCTCAGCCTGTCCGTTACTAAAATTCAGTTCATTTCACTTAGAATGGTAATCACTCGTCAGCCTCTTCCTTAAGAAGATCAGTTTTTAAGAGTGAAGGGTCTCCTTTCCTTTTTTTTTCCTCCTGATAAAATAACCCAGGCATCCCCACCCTCTCATGATTTCTGATGCTAAATTTCCAATGTCTTGTTTTTCTGTATTTATAAAATCCAAGGTTGAGAGGGTTGGTGGCAGAAACACAGATTTGTAAGTCACAGGACTAATCTGAAAAGCAGCTTTCCCACCTCACTGTGTGGCCTTGGGCAGGTGACCCTCTTAGCCAACTTCCTCACCTCCCTAAATATGCAGTGTGAATAAACCGCTTCGCATAGTGCCAGGCAGCAAGGAAGCACTTTATACACGGAAGCTGGAGAGAGCGGTGGCAGAAGGAGCAATCATGGCAGAGGGGTGTTCCTTTTACGTAACATCAAATGATGTTTGTGTCCCTAAAGGTAGTCGAAGGTGAAGCATTTAAGTTGTGAGTTTCAATGCTGCTTTCCCCGGAAATCTTTTCTGCTGTGCCTCAGCTGGGTGACCCATTGTCAACCAGCCACAGGTACAAGGTGTAGCAGAAGCAAAGGATCTCTGTCCACAATAGCATCGTGTTCCACGATGGAGCCAGGGCAGCTGCACAGGAAGATGCTTCCAGATGGGGCTGTAAGACCAGACTGTGAGCTCCCTTAAGCACCCAAATGAGCGGAAAGCTTAGTGGAAAGAAGCAGGAAGCCCCTGGAGACTTATAGACAAGAAATGAAACAGAACCGAAGAGTGGGGCAAACAAGGGAATATAGTGTCTTCTGAGTGGGGAAAGAGGAGATGCTATGTGTCAACAACAGTTTGTGGACATTTACGGGGGGGAAGACCCCTGCCCCCCATCTGCAGCATCCGTGGAGTGCCACACTATCACAAAGTCCAGACTCGCTAGCTCGGCATTGCCTTCCTCATCGGGGCCGTCTGCATTTCCAGCCGTCTCCCCCTCTTCATAAACCTCAGTTCCAGTGACTGGCCCATCCACTCATCCACCAGCTGGAAGAGCTTTTGCCTCTCTGAGTCACGATTTCCTTGGGTTCTAGCCCCTGACTCTCTCCTCTTTTCTACGGTTCTTGCCTGACAGACGCCCTCCACTGGAGGCAAATTTAAGTGCTTGCTCTTTCTCTGCACATCTTGCTCATTCTAACCACAGTCCATCTGCTCACCCACCCCCTTTGCCTAAAACGCCCCCCTCTCTTTGCTACTGGCTTTCATTCCCCCGCCATTCTCAAGTTGCAGCCAAGTTGCCATCTAACCTGTCCTGTATCTTCCTAGCCAAAAAAGGTCTAAAATTACCCATTTATGCCCCACATCCACTCTTGCGATGCCTCAAATTATAGCTGTTTGATCTTGCTACCAGTTGCTGAGTTATGTCTTTTCCAATCCCGCAGCTGGGGAAATCACTGCAAGATGATTTGGGAACCCACTGAGTCCACTATGAAATAGTCCTGAGCTAAAACGCTACTGATCACCTGAACCCCACAAGCCCCTGCTCTGACTGGAAGACTCCAGTGGTGCTTGGGGTCTCCTGGGATTAGCGTCAGTTCAGAGCTAGTGCCCAGCAATCCTCAAAGAGCTGATTATTTCCTTTTCCCCAAGGCACAGTTACTCTGGTAAAAGGCCATAGTTCCCTTTGGAGAAGGCTGGGAGAAAGAATGGCCAAAGTTTTGGCGGCCTAGAAGGATCCTTCTTCGAGGGCACACAGCCTCCCTGCCAACCAAGGGCTTCCAGGTCTGGAAACCGGCTCAAGTGTGGGAACTGACGGTTTCTGCCATCATCACTTGTAACCACCTTGTGTTTGTGTGCAGAGATCGTGAGGCCCAGCTGTGCTCCTGGATGGTTTCACCACAGGTCCAATTGCTACGGATACTTCCAGAAGCTGAGGACCTGGTCTGACGCTGAGGTAAGAGACATGGCCTGTGCTTGGGGAGGGTTCTCTAAAGCCAGGGGCCACCCAGAGCTCCAGCTCCCATTTGACTCAGAATCCAGGGTCCTTCCTTGGGATTCTGAGACATCACCTGGCCGGTGAAATGGAGAGAAGAGGGCCAGGAACCCAACTGAGTAAATTCTGTAAGCATGGATGGCACCTGTGCTGTGTACCCAGACCCCAGATGGGCTGCCAAGACAGGAGAATGAGCAAGAAACAGCCCCACCCCCGAGAAGTTCACTGTCCTTGAGAAAGACAGATGCATGAATCCAAAGAGGCCAAGATGAGGAACTTACGGAAAGAATAATTAAACGGGGGAGGGTGTAGCTCAGTGGTAGAGTGCATGCCTAGCATGCATGAGGTCCTCGGTTCAATCCCCAGCACCTCCATTAAAAAAATTTAAAAATTAAATAAATAAACCTAATTACCTTCCCCCACAAAAAAGAAGGAGAAGAAGAAGAATTTAATTGCTATATAAGATTTACCATCAAGAGAGAAGCGTGTAGACAGGCCTGGAGCACAGGCCTCAGAGCCACCTGACGGAAGGTGAAGCTTTAAGCCAAGCCCATGGAAGGCCTTATGGTCTGCAGAGCCCAACAAACACATTGGTTTTATTTCACTGAGGCTTTTCTGAGAGGTCCCCAAATAGCCACTCAGAACAAGTGACCTCAGAGGAGTGTGGGGAGGCAGTGCTGCTGTCTCTCTGCATCGCGGTTGTTTAACTGAAGTGACTGACAGGGGGTGGGGCACCTGGGGAAATGTGGAGTAACCTGGGCCCGGAACGGCCTCAGCATCCCTGTAATGAACAGCTCAGCAACGAGGGTGCACCTCCCACGTGATAGCTACTAAGGAGACCGAAGTCCTTCTTTTCTGGACTTAAAAAGTGCATAAGTGATGCAAGATTGTGACATTTCAACAGAAAATGGCAACACCATCGGAACCTAAGTGACTTTCCCAAGATGACACCGAGAGGAGCCAGCAGAGCAAGCCCAGGGAAGCTGACCCTAAGGCAACGCTTTCCTGATGTGAATGATAGTTTTTAGAAAAAAAAAAGTTCGTGGGGAGCAATGGGCTTCTCCTTAGTTCTTGGGAAGTAACTTGGAGAAATTCTGGATGGATGTTTATATGGCCTGTCCCTGGAGCACCCAACATTAATTCTGCCAAACAAAGAGGAAGTTACCTGGGGGAATTTGGAATAATATAGATTGAGTTTAAATCACAATCACGGTCTGCTGTGCATTAGTTTCAGCTATACCTCGCTTTGCTGGTTCTCTGCAGAAAAATGGGGATAAAACACTTTTATCCTATGGGGGTGGTTGGGAGGATTCATTAAAAGAACTTGCAAAAAGCCTGTAGCACACAGTGGATGCTCATTTCAGGTTTTCAAGGCAAAAATGGTCCACAGGCTTGATACCAAGCCTTAGCACTGAACCGGAGCGCAGAGAAGGTGCCAGGAGGGACCGGACAAACCGACACCATGGCCATTGCACTTCTGGACTCCTAGGCGGTATTGACGGCCAGTCCTAGTTCACAAGACTCCTTGGCTCACAAGCTGATCGAGGGCACAGCGAAAATGTTTGTAGACCCCATCTTGGGCTGAAGAGACAGAGCTCCGAGTTCTAGCCGTGTGACCTTACCGGGAAAATATCACTTCACCATTCCAAGCCTGTTTCTCTCTTCTGTCCCAGGAATCTTTTGTGACTGGTACACTCACTAACCCTTGACTGGTAATCTGGTTTCCATGCCTCACAAATCTGAAGTCAAATGAAATTACGGGCATAAAAGCATTTTGGTATCGTAAAGTGGTTGGCAAGTATGAGAACTAACGTCATTAAACAGTAATTACCTCTGATCCTGAGCAATCCTAAAGGCAAGCTCTGGAGCGGCAACCACGGCCAAAACCGTGTTTTCATTCAATTAATGGAAGCTTTATCATGTAGGCAGACCCTGTAACACAACCCCAAAAGCACATGAAATAAAGTACATGTGTCTGTCTATCTCTGCAGAATGTGTGTCTGTAAAATGATTTATTTAATTGAGACTGGCACACTTTACAATCAGTGGGTTCTTAGATGTGTTGAATGCAATATTATAATACATCATTATAACCGTTCTATCCTTGCAACAATTCCCTTGTGTAGCAGTAACTGCTTCCTCCTTTTTACAGATAAGGACAGCCTTAGAGAGGTGAAGTGACTTGTCAAGGTCACATACACTAGCGAGAGGCAAGACTAGGATCCCAGCCGCTGGCACTGACCCTGAAGCTCGTGCCCTTGCCCTGAGCTGCCTCTTCCTCTGAGGCTTGACACCTGTGACAGTTGTGTTTTCTCCCACAGTGACAGGAAGTCTTCTGCGGGGCTTAGATCCCAAGAGGAGGTGGGGGCTGGCTGAGTCGTGCTGCTTGGTGCTCTGGGGTTCTGAGGTAGGGGCTGTGCTTCTAAACCTCACGTCTTCTCCTGGCCCACAGCTCGAGTGTCAGTTGCATGGAAACAGATCCCATCTGGCCTCTATCCTGAATTTTAAGGAAGCCCACACCATAGCAAAGTACATACTTGGCTATCAAAGAGGCAAGCCCGTGTGGATTGGCCTGCATGACCCGCAGAAGGTAACCTCGGGAATGGCCCACAGATGGCCCTTGGGGAGGGGAGATAGATAGTCCCTCTCTGGCAAATGGTCCCCTGGCCCCTGACAAGGGGCACACACAACAGGCCTTCTTCTGTTTCATGCCTCCAATTGATAGAGGCCACAGCTTCAAAGTTAGGGAGGGAACAGTTTCCTCTACTTATAGACCTCCTATTTAATTAAAGTCCTCCCAACTCTTAGAAAACAAAATTACCAGCTTTTCAGAGCCTTCCAAAGAGAAAGTTGGTGTAAGTATATATAGGTGTATACATGTAAACACACACACGTACGCACAGACCTGTTATATGACACAGCTTAACTAAATCCCCATCATATCTTGAGTTAAAGTTGGAAATCTTTAGCTATGCTTTTTGCTAGATGCTATCATGTTTTTAAAGTTATCCTTACCTTTCTTCACTGGACCCTCATTTTGCTATCCATCAATATCTTATTGTGAGGAACAGCATGTGAGGTCTTCAGGTGAGTCGCTGAGGTCTCTTCGTGGGATCTTCAGTTTAATGATTCTTTGTGGGGCTTCTGTATTAACCTAAAAACACAAGGAAAACAAGGAGAAAAGCCCCAGACTTTCTGTTTCTTGATAAACGTTATCACAGATGTTACAAATATTTTTTACAATTAATTTTACATTTTTATGTACTCATACTGCTAGCAATCAGAACTTACATTCAGAGACAGGATAAATATCTACATCTTTTTCTACCAGATTTTTTTTTGTAATTTAATTCTTTTACATTCATGATTGAGGAAAGTTAGTGGCTCATAAGGTTCTAAAAATGTTGCAATGTCTCTAGCTATCAAAGAAATGCAAATTCAAATAACAATATAATTTGACTTATCAGATTATTAGACTTTTGCTTTGTCTTAATGAATACTATTGTTAAGGACATGGAGAAATTTCCCAGTAAATGAGGGTGTAAATTCCTACAGCTGAACTGTTTTTGGAAAGCAGTTTGGCAATGCATAGGAATAGCCTCAAAATATTCATGCCCTTTTACCATTAATTCTAGTCCTGGGATTCTATCTTTAGAAAACAGTTTTAAGTACAGAAACAGCTTTATGAACACAGTTGTTCATAGCAGTATTCTTTGTAATAATTGCACATTGGAAACAACATAAACATCAATCAAGAGGAGAATTAATAAGGTAAATTATGGTACAGTCTTACCACTGAAAAGATGTTTGGAAAGCAAGATACAAAGCTGAATATATATTTCAAAGGTCACCACATTTTTCAGTAGATAAAAAATATTGTGATAGATAAAAATAATTACACCAAAAGTAACTATACTAAATTATTAGTAAGGTTTTCCTCTTAGAGGTTAAAAAGAATGACTTTCTTTTTTTCCCTTCTTTACACATTTCCATGCTTTCCTAATTCTTACAATGAAAACTGTATTTTTTTAATGACGTATAGTCAGTTTACAATGTCGTGTTAGTCTCTGGTGTACAGCACAGTGGTTCAGTTATACACACACGTATGTATTCCTTTTCATATTCTTTCTCATTACAGGCTATTATAAGATATTGAATACAGTTCCCTGTGCTATACGGCTTATCTGTTTTATGTATAGTACTTTATGTCTGCAAATTCCAAACTCCCAATTTATCCCTTCCCACCCCTTTTCCACCCTAGTAACCGTAAGTTTATTTTCTATGTTAGAGTCAAGAACTGTGTTTTAAAGGGGCCTGAGGGGACACCTCGGCTGCGAGCAGGTGCGCAGACTGATCTGTACACGACTCCCATCTCCTGTCTCTTGCAGACGCAGCAGTGGCAGTGGATGGACGGGGCCATGTATGCTTACAGAACCTGGTCTGGCAAGTCAGTGGGCAGGAATGAGTCCTGTGCTGAGATGAACGCCAAGAACAGTAAGTCTTCCTGCCTCTCTTTCCAAATCGCAGCTCCTTCCCGCTACCCACTAGGAGTCAAAAAGGACACTCATTTCTCTTTGCCCTGTTTCACACCAGCAACTTTTTTCCCACAGGACAATGGCCTCGTCACAGACATTATTTACCAACCTTCAGTCATCTGTGACCATTTTACAGTATTTGCCATATCAGGGTACCAGCTGTTTAGTTACTTACCTAGTATTTTCTTTCAATCCATTCACTTTTTTCTTAAGTACGTTTATTTCCAAATTCTAGTATATATCATGAGGGAGAACTATGTCACATTTGGGGAAACCCAGACTACAGGGAGCAAAAATGTGTGACTCCCTTCTGGCTTCTTGAGGGTGAAGGTCCTTCATAGGCCCTGGAGACACTGGCTTGGCCTGGGTGCTTCCCGCTGGTTTGTTTCCCTGCGTTTCATCTCCAGAACGCAGAGCCCAGAAGCACACCTGCAGGCTGCACACAATCCCTGCAGCCTCCCCGTTTCTCTCGCCTGCTTCCATTTTTCACTTTTTATCTAGTAAGTTACCGTCTTGTGGCCTTGGTATTGATGACGTTTGGGGGTGGGTAATTCTTTGTTGTGGGGGCCGTGCTGCACACTGTACGCTTAGCTGCCAGGAGCATCCCTGCCGCCAACACACACACACAGGTTGTTCCATCCAAAAATGTCCTCAGACTTTGCTAAATGTCCCCTAGGGGCAAAATCACTCCTATTTGAGAACCACAGCTAATAAGTGATTTGAAAAGAAAACAGAATGTCAAAGATGAAAAGGATACTTGATGCCGAAGAGGACAACCCACTGGATTTTAAGAGCAATTGTGTTACCAGGACTCCCCTCCTAGCCATGGAGCGAGCCTGGCACAGGGTCTGACTGAGGACTCAGGTTCTGGGGCTCAGGTGGAAAGGGTTTCCTATTGTCTGAGGAACAAAGCACCAAAAAGAGAGAGAGGAAAACTCCCTAACAGCACAGGGTGAGTGATGGACATGAGGAGACAGACTCTGAGGCAAGATCTAGGAAAACCCTCAGGGACAGGAGGGTCTTACCACAGACGGACGAAGACTGTTCACAGTCTCGCAGACATGACAGCCGCTGCTGTTAAAGGAGTAAGTCACCTCAGGTGGAAGGAACACACCAACACCAATTGGTAGAAGCTACCAAAAGGTGGATTTCTATCCAAACTAAGGAAAAATATTTTTGAACAATCAGCACTGTCCAAAAACATGACGGGCTACCCCAGGAAGTAGTGAGAGACCCATCGCTAGAGTTAACCAAGCAAAAGTGGGCGTGGTGGTTGTTACTGTACTTGCAGCATTGAAAGTGTTAAAAGACAGGCTCAACGGCACATGAGGGTCAACTGGGGAACACTTTAGAAGAATGAGTTCTGGGGATCACTTCAGACCTACGCCAGCAGGATCTGTAGGGCTGGATGCTGGACCAGACTTCGGGGAAGCGGTGGACCAGAGGCTTCCCGATGTCCCTCCCGTGGAGTCTAAGATTTCAGTTGGGCAAGGTTTTCAAACAAAAATCTTTCCCCCTTGGTCCGTGTTCACATCAGCAGAATCCCCGACAAGGAAGGTGCCTGTGTGGGACCAGAAACCAGACGTCCTCCTGAGAATGCCAGGCCTTTGGGCTCTTCCTTTCCCGTTCACTCAGTCCAGCCCTTGGTTCTCAGAACACAGGCTCTCAAGGCAGAAAAGCACACAGAAAGAAGCAAGGATCAGAACCTGGTGAAGGTAGAATTTAAAAGGACACTCCCCTCAGCCCTGCAATGTCACTTTATATTTGTGTAACAGATTTAGCTCCCCAAATCCAGCGGCTGATTTTTTTAAAGACTCACAAGTTATCATATTAGTGTCCCTGTGCGCGTGCACGTCTGTGACTGGACGTGTTCTTGTTTTATATCCACTTAGACCCTGAAAGGACATGTTCTTCTGTTCCTCTTTCTCTCTCGCTTTCTGACTCCCCACTGTAACTCTTCTGTGACTCTCTGGAAAACTATTTCACAGCACTTCCTGCTTGTCTACTGGTTCACTTTGAGACATGGAATAATGATCACCAGGGTTCTACAATTTTAAAATAAATTTCAAGTTCAGAATAGTTTAGGCCAAGGCCATGGGCTTTGCATTCTGAATGCCCGGGGTCGGATTCCAGCTGCTTCTCTTAGCTGTGTGACCTTGACCAGATTCCTTGCTTCTCTGTGCCTCAGATGCCACTCTATAAAGGGGAAAAAAGAGTAACACTGATCATCTGACGAAGTGTGAAGTGCTTATCGCGGTGCAGGCTTGGCTCACGGCTCTCCTGGCCCGGATGGGAGGAGGGTCTGGTCTCTCACACACAGCCCTCCCTGCACTTGCCCCTCTGGTGTTAGGAATGGAGGAGGGGGTGGACACCGACTCCCTCCCTATCTTAGTGCTCAGGCGTGAGCTTGCCATGATCTCCCTGGTTGTTTAAACCTCGTGCCATATTCTCTCTGCCCAACCCCGTAACCATGCCCAGACAGCTTGTAGTCTCCATCTCATTTACACTCCATGGCCCCAGCTCTGGGCCCCATGGCTGCGGGAGTGGGCAGGACCCATCCTCCCTACCTCTTGAGAACTAGGAATGGGAGAGGGCGAGCGCGCCTCTCCCCGCTTTGCTGGGCTGCGCCGCCAGGCCCTCTCTCCCAGGGCTCTCCTCCCGTTGACCCAAGACACACTGGTACTGGTGCCAGGGACAGATCTGCAACTCAGAGCCAGGCAGACATCCAAGTGGGGGCAACTCGTCACCCTACGGCAGACGCCCTGGAATGACAAGTGATTCTGCGGAACTCGGCTGCTGGAAGGCGATAATTGGACTTCTCAAAAATACTTCATTCTTTCCAAAGACCACCTCTTCCCTCCTCTCAGTCCTTCTTTGTACAAGTGGCTTTTTTGGGGACGTGGCTGGCTTCAGCCACTTTCAATTCTTTGAACTTCAGACTGGAGCCTCATGGGGCCTCAGTTGTGGACATTTGGAAAAATCACTCTCTGTTCCTTACAGCATCCTGTTTCCAACACAAGAGAATCCCTCGTTTTCAGTGAATGTATGTCAAGCCCTGCTTTCCCCCAGAAAAGTTCTGCTATGGAGCTCCTGAAGTTGCCTGTGACCTTTAAGTTATTTTTCTTTCTGTTAGCAAAGTGAGTGCTTGTATTAGTCAGCGTTCTCCAGAGAAACAGAAGTAACAGAATGGGGAGAGAGAGAGAGAGAGATGGATTTGTTTTAAGGAATTGGTTCATGCAGTTGTCAGGGCTGGCAAATCTGAGACCCACAGGGCAGGTCAGCAGGCTGGGCGTTCCTGCAAGAGTTGATGTTGCAGTCTTGAGTCTGAAGGTAGAATTCCTTCCTCTTCCAGGAAACTCAGTCTCTTAAGGCCTTCACTGATTACCACATTTTGGAAGGTAACCTGCTTTACTCAAAGTCTGCTGATTTGAATGCCAGTCACATCCAAAACCAACAAACAAATAAAACAACAACAACATGTAGACTTGTGTTTGACCAAACAACTGGGTACCATATCCTAGCCAAGTTAACACATAAGATTAACCATCACGGTACCTTTCCCGATGGTTCCAAGCAAAACATCCAGATAACACTGGTGAGCTCAACACTGAACCGGAAAGATTTAAATGAATGTTTCTTTTCTTACAGAGTTTTTGACTTGGAACAGTGAAGAATGCAGCAAGCGCCATCACTTCCTGTGCAAGTACCAACCGTAGAGCCAGAATCAGGATCCTGCCAGCCTTGCACAAGCCCCTTCCCTCTCCCTCCTCTGCCACGCGGGCTGCATGTGATCACTGCCTCAGAGAGTAAACACAGCAGCTACGGCTGATAAGACTGTTATTGTGCTGACGTTTTCAGGCTCAGAGGCAGGGGCCGCAACATTAGAATGGCAGTGTCTTCCTAACTCTAAATATTCACCCCACCATCCCTTTCCACTGTCCTCTTCTTTCCCCGTCCCCACCTCCAGCTGGCTTAAGCAGACTAGGAGGACGCATCCCCCACTGATGAAAAAGCCAGGTCTTTGGCCATCAGGGATAAAGGTTTGAAAGACAAGAGGAAGAGACCCAGGAATGAGCTTCTAGCCCTCTTCAGCTCCTGCATCCCTCTGCCCCCTCTCTACTGCCCGCCTCCTCCTCAGCCACCTGCTCAGTTTTCCATTTACCATTGGGGAACATCTACCATAGAGTCTCTGCCAGGCTGATGTGGACCATAAATCCCAGGGCCATTCTTTTAATAAAGATTTGTATGCCGAGAAGATTGCTCTGTCCAATTCAGCGGTGATGAGAGTGAAAAGGTGAAACAAGACTCAGGAAACACACCCAGTGTTTCTTCATCTCTGTCCTCCCGGTTTCTCTGCCTCCCACCTCTTCAGAACAGCTGTGCCCCACCCCCGCAGCAGCCCTGGTTGGAGAGAAGAGAGATGGAGGTGACATGCTCGGGCAGCCTCTAAGCAGGGGTGAGCAGGGTGGGAAGGCCCTTTCATTGTCAGCACCGCAGCTGATGAAGGGGGATGCCAGTCACAGCAGGTGCGGTGGAGCACACTGGCCTTGGCTGCTCTTCTCTCTCCAGCCGCTAACAACCCCGGTGGCCTTGCTCCAGTCTCTTGGCCTTGTGAGGTTGGAGATTCCTTATGAGGTGGTGGCTCCAATACCGAGGAGGTCATTTTTTCTCCCAGAGATTCATGGCTCCCTAGGTCAGGAATCTACTTGAAAATGTAAGAGGAAATAAGACAGACTCGACAATTAGAGAAAATGTGGCTTTAGTGTGATCACATTCCCATTTGTTAGAGGGAACACCACCAGAGAGGAGAGGACAGTGGCTCGGCCCTGCAGTCCAGGCTCTGCCAAGGACCACTGGCTTCACCCACAGCACATTGCCGACCAGTAAACACAGTCTTTCACCCCAACCTGAGGATGCCCTCTGATCACCTAAGCAGGCTAAGACCAGGTACCAGATGCTGGCTAAAAGGAGAGAGGGGAAGTGAAACAGAGTTCTACCCTCTACCCTCTTCTCCTCCCCTTCCTTCTTCTTCCTTCCTCTCATCAAAACCCTGTCGCTGTTTTGGTTGTCAAAGACAAAAACATCAGACATAACGTATTGCTCCTCCCAAGCATTAAAAACCTTGCTAACCCAAAGGATAAATCTTTTAATAGTGAGAGTTCAGACAAGAGGATGAGCAGATGGAGAAGAGTCATTCTTACCAATCGTTTAGTTAGCATCAGAAAAATCCACCACCAACTCCCAAGGAAGAATCAAACAAAGTATCAGATTCCATGATGGAGATGGCAAATAAACCAGGAGTGCCAGACTCATAGGAGCCATATAAGAGCCTTATTAGACTAAGTGCCAGATTCTGTGCTATTACCTGCAAGAACTAAAAGAAGGTAAAGGAAACGTGGATGAGAATATCCCCAAAAGGTAGAGGTGCTCAGTTTTTTCTGTGGCATAGATGAGAGATAAGAGATGCCGTGGCCCACCTCCCTCCCTTACTTTATCTGTACTCTCCAGAGAAAAAAAATACCTCACGATAGCAAAGAAGTAGAGATGGGCAAAACAAAAATCCAAAAAGTAACAAACAGCAGATATATCAACACAAAAGAAAGTGAAACCTGTCATTCTGTTACTATATGAAAAATATATTTAGAAGGAACGGCAATTGAAAAGCTCCACCAGCTTAGAGCAATCCAGGTGATGTGACAGTAACTAAGCCCCCTGCCTGCAATGGCTGAGATACCAACAATCTGCACACACACGTGCATAGTGCAAGCTTCAAAGCCTTCCCAGACATGGACCAGCAGTCACATGTCTTATTATGAGGCTGGGATGGTCCTTGGTCAACTCCCGGACTGTGCTGATTGTCATTTATGCATATGGAATTTTAGTAATCCTTAATAATTCACTGAAGAGGTATAGCGTCCTACAAAATTGTATTGAATGTGTGCTATGCGCTAAGAACTTATTTCAGGAGCTGGGAATCCATCAGTGAACAAAGCAGGTGAAATTCCTTGCCATTTCGAACATACATTTCAGCAGGGATGAGGAGCGGAGGTAGGAAGACAATTAACTAAATAAGTAAATAATGTAGTATGAGAAAGTGACAGGTACTATGGTGAAAATAAAAATGCAAGAAGAGGTTTAGGAAGCAGGTATGGGAGGGGGTATGTGTGGAATAGTCTGTGTGCGTTTGGTCACAACTGACATTGGCCTAAACTGTCTCAAGCAAACAAAGAGTTTATTGGTGTATGTTAATCCATAGTCCATAAGTAGATGGGGCTTCAGGCATAACTTGATCAAGGGCTCAACAATGTCACCAAGATAGGGTTCTCTCTCTCTGCAATTTTTTGACCTTTTCTGGGAATTAAGTCATTATCAAACCCCATCTAGTTGCAAGATGGCTGCAGCAGCTCCAGCTCTCACCTTATCAGGAAAGAAATCCACAGCCCTCAAACAGAAGCCTCCAAATTAATCCTCATCAGCCGAGAATCTCCTGACATGAGTTATGTTCTCATTCTTCAGTCAATCACCATGGCCAGGAGGATACAAAGTGATCATTAGTTTAGCTAAGTTATGTCACATGTAACTCCTCTAGAGCCCAGGGGCTTAGTCAGCTTCACCTAAAGGACAGCCACACTGCTAGCAGATATGGTACCTTTGTAGGAATTTTAAAAAGGATGATACCCCTCTGGGAAGTCACAGCCCCAGGGACCCACAGGACCAAAGCAGGCTGGATACTTAACCCCTACTTACCCCTTAGTCATGCACTTTTGTGCAGTGCACAAACTACACAGCTCTCCTCTGGGGCCCTGCTGACACCTGCGGCTGAGAGTGGGGCAAGGTGGTTCTCCACCTGGGGGCTAAGGGCCTTCCTTTGGGAAACTGTCCTAAGGCTCCACTGCAGGATTTCAGAATTAGGTGTCTGACCTGAGACTGGAGAAGCGTCTGATGTAAGAAAGAGAAAAACCAGGTAGATGTTGTTGCCTGGGGTGTGCTCACTTATATGAGACTCCGGCCAGACTGTGGCAGTTTATTATGGTGGGGAGAGCAAAGGGTTTGGAATTAAGCCACTCTGGGTCTGGCTGACTGCCTCAAACTGGCTATACGAGAAGGAGCCTAGAGCCTCTGAGCCTTCGTTTTCTTTCTGAGGGATCTGAGGATTAAATCAGCTAAAATATGTAAAGAGTTTGGGATGGAGCCTGGTATAGGGACTTAACAAATATAGTTGTCCTCTACGAAAGTCACATGAGCCGTCGTAATTAGCTGCTTGACTATGGTGACACAAACTGACATCCACTGCTGGAGCATGGGAGGACAGCAGCATAGGAGAAACACTGGATTCCAGAAAAGTCCATGTGTGTGTCTGCCTGGCTTGTGCATGACCACATAGGAGGCGACACAGATAGGCTTCAGTATCCATGGGTTCCCCATCTGTGGATTCAACCAACCACGGATTTAAAATACTCAAAAAAAAAAAAAAAAAAAAAGGCCAGAAAGTTGCAAAACACAAAATTTGAATTTGCCAGGCAGCAGCAACTGTTTACATAGCATTTACATTGTACTTACAATTATTTACATATGATTTGCATTATATTAAGTATTATAAGTAATCTAGAGATGGTTTAAAGTATACAGGAAGGTGTGCATGGGTTATATGCAAATACTGCACCATTTTATATAAGGGACTTGAGCATCTACAGATTTTGGTATCTGTGGGGATCCTGGAACCAATCCCCATGGACACTGAGGGATGACGATACAGACACAGGATAGTGAAGGAAGTGCATACCAATCATTAATTTAAAAACACGAAACATATTTCCAACAGACTTATGAAGTCTCTGTAGTGACTGCATGAATAAAGGCAGAGGAGAGTAATCTGAGGGCATAAAGATTAAGCCAAAAGCCATTCATTTTAAGATTAAATGTAGGTAAAAATCTTTGTGATCTTGGGTTAGATGTCTTAGGACAAAATAACAAAAACCATAAAGAAAAAAATGATAAATTGTACTTCAAATTTTCAAACTTTGGTTCTCAAGACAATACTGTTAAAAGCTAAAAGACATGCCACAGAATGGAAGAAAATATTTGTGCAATCTGAGAAAGGACTTGCAATTTAACAAGACAAGCCACTCAGTTTTTTTAAATGAGCAAAAGATGTGAACAGACACTTCACCAAAGAAGATATACAGATGGCCAAAAGCACATAAATAGATACTCAACATTGCTAGTCATTAGCACTGTGAATTAAAACCAGATGTGATTATCTCAGGAACATACGTGGGATTCAACATAAGAAAATCAATGTAATATATCACATTAACAGAGTGAAGGAAAAAACCCACAGGGTGATCTCAATTGATGAAGAAAAAGCATTTGACAAAGTCCATTGCCATTTCATAATTTTAAAAATCTCAGGAACTAGAACTAGAAAGATAAAAGGATAAAAGATAAAAGGCATTTTTGAAAAACCTACAGCTAACAGCATACGCAATTGTGAAAGACTTTCCCCCCGAATCAGATGTGAGACAAGAATTCCTGCTTTCACTACCACTATTCAACATTGTTCTGGAAGTTCTAGTGGAAACAGACAAGAAAAAGAAATATAGAGCGTCCAAATTGGAAGGGAAGAAGTAAAACTATCTGTATTCATGGTCCTATATATGGAAAGTTATTAGGGAGTTATCAGAGCTAAAAACAAATTCAGAAAAGCTTCAGGGTACAAAATCAACATGAAAAAGTCAGTTGTTTTCATATACCAACAATGAAAATACAAAAGGGAGATTAAGAAAGCAATTCTATTTGAAATAACATTTAAAAGAATAAAATACTTGGAAATATGTTTAACTAAGGAGGTGAAGAATATGTACATTGAAAACTAAAAATCATTGCTAAAAGAAGTAAAAAAGACCTAAATAAATGGAAAGGCATCTTATGTTCATGGATGGAAAGATTTAATATTAAGATGTAACTACTACCCGAAGCAATCTATAGATTCAATGCAGTTCCTGTCAAAATTCCAACAGTTTTCTGCAGAAATAGAAAAGGAAATTCTCCAATTCATATGGAAGTGGAAGGGGCCTTGAATAGCCAAAACAATCTTGAAAAAGAAGAACAAAGTTGGAGGATTCACACTTTGCAATTTCAGAACTTCTGCAGAGCTACAGTAATCAAAACAGCATTATATTGGCATAGAGACAGACATACAGATCAATGGAATAGTATTGACAGTCCAGAGATAAACCCATGCACCTATCACCAACTAATTTTAACAAGAGTGCCACGAGCATTCAATAGAGAAAAGATAGCATCTTCAATAGATGGTGTTGAAACCAGTGAATTTGCACAAGTAAAAGAATTAAATTGGATCTCTACCTCACACCACAAACAAAAATCAACTCAAAACATATGAATGACCTAAATATAAAAGCTAAGCCACAAAACTCTTAGAAGAAAATACGAGGTAAATCCCTATGACCAAGTCCATTGGATTTGACAATGTATTCTTAGATATGACACCTAAAGCACAAGGAACAAAAGAAAAATGATTAATTAGACTTCATCAGAATTAAGAACATTTGTGCATTGAAGAATATTTTCAAGAAAATGAAAAAAAAAACCTTACAAAATGTGAGAAAATATTTACAAATCATAAATTTGTTAAGGGTTTAATATCCAGAATATACAAAGAACTCCTGCAGGTCAGCAACAAGAAGACAAACAACCCAACTGAAAAATGGACAAAGGACTCAAAAAGACATTTCTCCAACATGATACACAAATGGCCAGTAAGCACATGAGAAGATATTCAATACCATTAATCATCAGGGAAATGCAAATCAAAACACAAGATGCTACAGCACATCTACTAAATTGGCTATAATTTAAAAAAACACTGAACAGTGTTGGTGAGGATATGGAAAATTGCACATTACTGGTTAGAATGTAAAATCGTGCAATTCCTGTGGAAAACACTTTGGCAATTCCTCAAAAAGCTAAATATGGAATTACCAAATGACCCAGCAATCCCCTTGTGTACAACACTGTAAAGACAATAATGCCATTGAATTGCACATTTCAAAATGGCCAATTTTATGCTGCATATATTTTGCCAAAAATTTTCAAAATTAGTAATGTAATCTGCCTAAGCCACTGAAATGCACACTTTAAATGGGTGGGTTGTATGCTATGTGAATTATGTCTCAAGAAAGCTGTTTTTAAAAATCCAAAACCACAACAACAAAACCAAGTGGGGTATCACTGCACACCTGCTAGAATGGTTAAAATTAAAAAGTCTGATAATACCAAGTGCTGGTGAGGACACACAGCAACCAGAACTGTCAAATATTGTTGTGGGAATGCAAAATGGTGCTGCCACTTTGGAAAATAGTTTGGCAGTTTTTTTTTTTTTAACAAAGTTAACCATTCCATACGATCCTTTCCTGGCTATTTACTTAAGAGTGAGAAGAACATACAAAAGAACTGTACACCAACTTTTACCAGAAATTTTATTTGTGATAATTTAACTCATAATGGCACAAAATTGGGGGGAAAAAACCAATCTACTGGCGCATAGATAAACAAATTGTGGCATATCCATACAATAAAATAGTGCTCAGTGATAAACAGAAATAAACTACTGATACACACCACATGGACAAATCTCAAAATCATTATGCTCCATGGAAGAAGCCAAACACAAGACCATGTACTGCAAGAATCCTCTTATCTGAAACTGTAGGAAAAACAAAAACGATAGTGACAGAAAACAGAGCAGTGCTTGTCAGCAGCTGCATGTTGGGAAAGGGGACCGACTGCAAAGGAAGATGAGGGGATGGATGGATGCTGTGGGGCCATGGAAATGTTCTACATCCCAGTTGTTGTGGTGGTTACACAAATGTGTACATTTGTCACCCCATCACACCGTACACTTAAAAAGGATGCATTTTGTAATATGTAAATTATACCTCAATAAAACTAACTTACATTTGTGAAAAAGCTTTCCCAAAAAGGGAGGAAAAGATTCAGCCAGAAAGTATCTTCAGCTGAGTTAGCCTCCACAAAATCTCACCCTTTGGTCAATGAAAAGATTTTAAATCTAACTCTATTTCCTTACAAAAACCCATCATGTACATGTTCCTCACTTCGATCTCCTCCCTCAGCCTCATCCCTTGTCAGAATTATTTACTTTCCATCCCTCCTCTGCACTCCTCCACCCATTCTCTTTATAACCACAACTACCTTCTTCATCAAAATACCAAGCCACTGAACTCTATCTTTTAACACTTCAGAGACCCTCATAAAAGTGAGAGACCAGTAGGATTATTCCCTCTCCCTCCCTTCAAACATGTCAGGACCTCTGTCGGTAATAGCCTGGAACCCCTTCATCTGCTGACTAATGTCTGCCCGTGCTTCCGATCAGGGGCCCCCACCTCTTCCAAGAATCTTCTCTGGTTTAGCTAAGACTCTTTTAGAAGTGTTTAAAGCACATGGCCTCTCCTTCAGTTTCATTACCATTCTAAATCTTTGTCATCTTGGGCATGTGTCTCTTCCTAACCTCAGTTTCTTTATCTATAAAATGAGGGTCTTAGATTAAACTCAAATACTTACAGGGTCTAATTAGATATAAATAAGAGACATGGTCTTATGTAAAGCAATTAGACCTTGGAAACTGAAAGTCAAATCAATTTCTTTCAACCATGTGTGAGCCAAACAAAGCAGATCCATTGATCTTTGCCCGTCTGGGCCAGGTGGCCATTCATTGATTTTTGCCCTTAGGGGCCATTTGGCAACCCTGGAATGAATAATCCCTTCCATTGCAACATTCAGTTGTTCTATTTGTATCCAGATCATGTAGATTCCCTGACTCAGGGGTCAGTCTCTAAAGTCATTTGGAACTTTTACAGAAGTATCAGTGGACATGAAATACAAGAACACGTGCAATGATAATGGATCAGATATGTGTCCTACCTGAGAAGGGTTGTTCCAGGCTCTGTTGTGGTGAAGAAACAAATTGTATAGACAGATACAGGTCTTAAAAGTGGAAGCAAGTTTGTGACCAACATTAAAGCCCTGCCCTACAGCCTGAGGGCCCCATCAGGGTAACTGGAAAGAGAGTTTCAAAGACAAAGCTGGGACAAATCTGGGACAAATCTGTAAACAACAGCCTGGATTGTAGAACATTATCTAGATTTCAAGCCTTTTTAAGGTTCTAGTACTATGTTGTAACCGAGCAGGACCCTAGGGGGCCTTCCAGGGTCAGACCCCACCCCCATATCCCCTGCTGCAGCTCCTCTCTGAAGCACCCACATACTAGTATCTCATGTATATTTCCTGAGTTTTTCAGATGCTTAAAGCCACCACCAAAGGGAAGAAAGTAGCTACTTGACGATTAAGAATGCATTGCCCCCAGACCTTCTGGCTCCTAGGGGTTGATGGTGTTGACTGTCCTGTTACTTCCACATCAGCCAATCAGAGGATTGTGCACGAGCTGATCACGTACCCTGCAACTCCTTCTCCCTTACCTGGCCTTTAAATATGCTTTGCTGAAACCCTTCTTAGAGTTTGGGGTTTTCTTAGGCATGAGCCACCTCATCCTCCTTGCTCCGCCCTGCAATAAACCTTTCTCTGCTCCAAACTTCAGTGTTTCAGTTTGTTTGGCCTCTGTGGTGTGGCAGGCACATGAATTTGCCTTTGGTGACAGTATCATAGTACATAGCAAATAATAAATACCTGATTGGTCACACTTAATTTAAAACTATTGTTGCTTTAAAAAAAATTCCTAAGGATGTCATTTAAACCGTGAAGTTTTCCTATGGGAATTTCTCAGAAAAGATGGGTGTGCAAACCCTGGGCTTTGCCTCCTCCTGAGAAAGATTACCTTAGGTGACTTCCTATACACAACCCACCATTATTGGACACATGCCAAATGCCAAACATAGTGTTGCTTTACATACAGTTCATTTAATCCTCAAAACAAAAGCATACCATGCTGCAGAAACAGTCTCTGAGGTGACAAGCAATCTGCCCTTGATAATAAGTGGTAGAGCCAGTATTCAGACACAGGAGTGTTTGACTCCAAAGTCCATGCTTTCAAACACTATGCTGCAGATTAAACACATTTACTGCCCCTTTCTCTGATGCAACCTTAGGGACACAGTCCAGTCAGGTCCGCAGAGGCTGATCAGCAAGCTGAAAAGCACAGCACTGAAGGTACAGCACTGTTTGCTCCTGGCAGCACTTTTGCTGGAGGAGAGCTGCACGTGTTGTCCAGACGGGAGTGACAGCAGAACTGGTTGGCATAGCTTCCCGAATGACAGTCACAAACAGGGATCGATATGTCATAAGTGGGCATGTCTGGCTGAGTTCTTTTCAGCAAGCAGAAATCAGAGTGACACCTGAGGCAGAATATGGGACCCAAGTAGGGACAGCATCAGGGACAATGCCCACGAGAGACTGATGCTTGAACAGGACAGTGTAAAACACTGCTGGTCTTTCCTCTGAGTCATTTCAATTCTTCCTCAGCCATCCTCAGCTGCAAATTTTCCTTGAAGAGAATGAGTAGTTTATGCTACTTCCTTGTCTGATCCACCCAAAAGATCAAAATAATTTTTGTAAAAAAAAAAATGGGTGAACATCAGCCTTACAGAGAAAAAACTTCAGATATAACATAAAATATTATTGACGTGAATATGCCAAGCAGATAGTAAGAATATACCAAGCGATATATTAGTATAGAACATAGTGATATCAAGCAAAAGATTCAGCAAGTCTAGAGTAGGTCCTAAGCATATGCATATTAATAAACTCTGTAGGGAACTGATGTCAATCTCCAATAACTGAAATTACAGCTCATAATGTTATGGAAATGACAGGCCAGCCAAGAAACAAGCACCACTCGGAGGGTTGGAGTACTCAGATTTATTACGCCGGCGGGCTCAGAGGGGCTTCTGCTCCTAAGCCTTGAGCACCTCCAAGACGTGCACATGAGGTTTTATAGGGTTAAGTACCAGCTTGGGGTATTCGGCCAATAGGCACGCAATAGCTTTAGCAACATCATTATCACGAAAGTAGAGGCAGTGAGGCAGCAAACCAACATTTCAAGGCCAGATATGTCTCTTTGAAAATCCAGCTGGCTAGCAAAATATGAACAGGGAATCAGCAAACCAACACTTATTAATTTAGATGTACGAGTTCGCCCAGCAGAACTCAGATCAGTAATCTGACACTTGTTACACTTAGATTTGTGACTTAGCTTGTTAGCCCAGCTGGGCTTTTCCTTCACAATAACTATGCCAGTGTCTGATCTCAGGCAAAGCAGCACCAGGACTGATAAATAGCAATTGATCGTGGACAGCAAGGGCACTGAAAAAATCTCTAGCCCACAGAGTACATGATTTCTGAAATACTTGCACTAATAACATTTTACTCATACAAATGTAACCTAGGGAAGGCTAAGCACCTCTTCTGATTTGACAACCCTGCCTATGCAACTCATCTATAGTAATATCTGAAAGAAATCTAATTATTTCTAGCAGCTGTCTTTTTATAAGGTGAAAGAACAAATCCTTTTGATTTACCAGGGGCTCTCTGAGAAAGCGGGGAAAGTTGTTCAAGATGCAAAAGATATCTCAAAAAGTATCATTTTAAAAGTTTATTTTGAATTTAAAATTTGATTTGAGGAAGGCAGAGATTAAGTTATCAGGAGATTCAAACACTTGAAATAGGGAAAAGGTCATGGTGCCTGAGTTACAATATTTGGCTGGTCATTTCAAAATGACAACAAAACATTGCAAGAGAGAGAGTGACATGATTATAAACAGCCTTAGTTCTTTCTTAAGTGACAAAACTTAATTTTCTTAAATTATAAGGGACATAATAAAGTCAACACAAACCATAGAAGGTTATTCTAGTAGACAGTTGACACAGTGAAGAAAAGAACTTTTATATTTGTAGCTGAAGGAAATAAACAGTAAATCAGAAAACAAACAGATTGTAGTTAAATCCATCTTATAAGATTTTAAATATTTCATAATTTTCCAACTTGAGTAGTTTAAACCAAAACAAATAGAAATTCATTTCGAATTTGTGTTTTTCATCCTGCTCTTTCCTATTCTGGAACAAGTAAAGCTGATATTTTACTTTAGGACTATCTTCTCAAGAGAGAAGCATCTCATCACGTACAAAAATCCTTAGTAAGATTATCAGCAGTGTTTTCATCAGTCCGGAAGGCAATAGGCAGACATATCCAAAATGCTAAAAGGAAAAAAATCTATTAGTTAAGGAGCCTGGATCCAGCAAAACGGTCCTTCAAAAGTAAGGAAGAAATTAAGACATTCTCAAATAAACAAAAGCTAAGAGGGTTTGTTACCACAAGACCTGTCCCGAAAGAAATGCTAAGAGAAGTCCTGCAGGCTGAAATGAAAGGACACTGGACAGTAACTTGAGGCCATTTGAAGAAATAAAGCTCTCAGTAAAAATAAACACATCAGCAATTATAAAAGTTATAAAAAAATTATACTACCATAACCTTTGCAATTTCACATTTTGATTTCAACATAATTAAGCAACTAATGCACTAAAATGTATTAGTTTGTGTTTTGGGACACACAACATATAAAGATGTGATTTTGTGCCATCAACGTCTAAAAGGGTGGTGATGGAGCTGTTAAAGGAGCAGAATTTGTGTATGTTATTGAAGTTAAGCTAATACAAATTCAAATTAAAGTGTTAGAATGTCAAATGTAATTTCCATGGTAATCACAAAGGAAACAGCTAAACAATATATACAAAAACAATGAAGGTATTATCCTTTTATAAAAAAATATTACTTTCAAATTTGAATAATGTATATATTTTTTAACAAGGAAAAATACTTGTAGATCCCCAGTTATAAGAAAATTATCTTCTTATATTTAATATATGCAAACATTAAAATAAGTATATATGCTTTATACTTAGTTTTTATAAAACCAAAAAAAATGACCTATTAAATAGTAAGAAAACCATATAGCTAATAAACTTCAAATTCACATTGATTTGGTTTAAGAGAGAATGTCAGTTTGCTGCAAGTCAAGTAGGCTTATAAAAGGAGCTGGTACGTTTTGCTATGGTTCAGATTCTTTTGAAGTTCAGCAATTACTTTATGGCTCAAATACCACGTTGCTTTTCTCCATCCAAACTACAACAAGGCCTTTGTTCTTTGAAAGCCGTGCAGCCACACTTGGCCTCTACTCCACACTGTGTCATAGGAAGTCAGCCTGTGCTCTCTCTCATTTACTCACAATGAAAGTAGTTCTACTTGGTACCAGTGAATTTTATCATGAATGCATATGCAGCGTGAAAATCTCAAGGCACTACTCAGAAAGTTATTAAACGTATTATACAGAAAATTATCTTTTTTCCTCCATTTTATCAGCAAAATGAAAAGACACTTTTAGAAGTTTTTTCAGAGAGCCAGCAAACTCCCTAAACTATTCTTACAGAGCGTGAGGGGTGCGTGGTTTCAGCTTGAGAAGCACTTCTCAGTGTTTAGTTTCATAAAGCAAGTCTTTATAGTCCCACCTCAACCCAGGAGTTCTCTTCATGCCAGAAGGCAAGAACAAAGCATTTACTTTGTTGTCAAGCACACTTGGGTTCTAATCCCAGGTATGTCAATTAGAGCTGTGTGACCTTGAACAGCTCACTTAACTTCTGTAAAATGGGAGGACAAAAAAGACTTTTTTTAGGATCATTGAGTAGATGTAATGAAATTGTTCATCAAGGAAGGTATTAAATTGGGAGCACAGTGACATGTGTCTCTATACTCCTGTAGCAAATCTTCTCATTAAAGAAATAATGCAATTGAATGGCTACTCTCAGTGTATTGTAACTGTATATTGCCTTGGGCAGGCCTTGTCTTCTTCTTCTTTTTTTTTTCTTTTTAGTGTGACCAGGTGAGGTTTATTCCAAGGATTCGAGACTCAGCACTTGAAAAATCATTCAACCATTCAACTTAATTCATGAAATTAACAAACCAGAAAAAAAGAAAGAAAAGAAAAGAAAAAATATAATTCAACATTTAGTAATAATAAAAACTCTCTGTATCTAAGGAATCGAAGAAAGTTTCCTCAACTTGATAATGAACATCTACAGCTAACATTATATTTGATGTTTACAGACTTATGCCCTTTAAAGAGTAATGCTTTTTTTTTTCTATAAAAATTTAACAGAAAGTTTTGATGCTTGATCAAATTTCCCAAGATTCATGGTAAGCAAAGTTGCCACAAGGAAAGAGGTGGATCATTTGCATATGCAGTTCCAGAGCAGGGGTGGCATGTAGCACCTGGATCGGAAGTGCCTTTCCTGTGGCAGTGAACAGACACACCAACTGAACATGCCTGACCCCTCTCTGATAATCAGAACACTAGAAAGACCAAGAGCAATAGAGGAAGACCAGCATTTGAGAGAGCAGTCTGCTCCTGGGGAGCACCCAGGTACAGAGGTGGCCTGGATGCTCAGAATCACTGCTGATTTGGGCAACAGCAGTGGACTGTGATGAGAGTGAGATTGAAAGGATCCTGCTTGAAGATTATTTTTAATGGGAGAACAAATCCAAAGTAGCTTGCAACGCTATTCACAGGAGAAGAGAGAGTAAATACAGCTTTATTAGAATATTAATTTTTCTGATTTCCAGTGTGATGATAAAGCAGGGAAATGCCTTAAAAGTGATTTTATTTTTTCAAGATTCTGCCTTTGTCTCTAAATTTCTGAAAAGACTGATCCTGTTCTTGGGACACAAGTGGACACAATAGAGCCTGGGTTACAAGAGCATGCCTGCTGCCCATGCTGGGGCCACCCACAGAGACGAGGGCTGACACGTGGAGCCGTCAGTGGAACGCTCCGTTCGGCCAGACTGAAACGCGAGATGCCGGAGGAATCTTCCCCATCACGCCCCCTTGCACCCCATCTTCAGGGAAGAAATATTTAAATGTTGACGAGAGGCAGTACTGGCATGCTAGATAAAGCAGATGTCAGAAAGCAAGAACAAGAGGAGGTTAAGTTGGTTCCACTCCGTAGCTGGAGGGAAGTTCTTGGAAGCCTGAAAAACAGGATTTGAAAATATAGAGAGCTGAGGATAATGATAAATGTTTCATAACTTCTCAGAGAACAGAGGAGAGAGCTTCAGACTTATAGCACTTTAGAGGATTGCCCTAATTCATTAGTTAAGTTGCTGCATACACAGGAAGAAGAAAAGAACTTCACATATCTCGTTACAACCCAACAGGCTTTTGAAATTAGCCAAGGAACAGAGTCCTGCGATTCTGGACCTGGTCCTGATCTTGGAAAGACCAGGCTCTACTGGATTAAGTTCTCCAGAAGGAATTTAAAGAGAAGCATTAGTGAAAAAGCCTGTATTCACCAGAGAATTGGTGGGCCATCCAAATGTCACTTACTGTGAAAACAACTCAGGAGGAACAAGAAAAGGTGACAGTATTGGCTGTTCTCACATAACAAATCAAAGAACAAAGTTGGACCTGGAAGCCTTTGAAGTCAGATCCCTGGCAGCAAGTCCTAAGGAATGGGAGAGAGCGGTCCCAGCCTCAGGTCAGAAATTTCCACAAAGAATGCAGCAGGTTTTCCATTGTTTCACAGTTTACCACAAACTTAGCGTCTTAAAACAATACTCATATGTTATCTCAGAATTTCCATGGGTCAAGGGTCTCTGCATAGTTTAGCTGGGTCTTCTTGCTTGTCCAGAGGCAAGACCCAGATCGCAGCGGACACCCCCAGTTCTCTGCCATGTGACCCCCACAGACAGCTCAAACACGGTGGTCTGCTTCTTCAAAACCAACTGGAGATTCTCTCTCTTCTAATGTAATATAAGCACAGAAGTGACTATTCCACCACTATTCACCCTATTCGGTTGGCTAGAAGCAAGTTGCAGTTTCCATCTACAGTTAAGGGGAAGGGATTACACAAGGGGTGTGACTCATCAAAGGTCACCTTAGCATGTACTGCTGTACACTAATACAGTTTATTGTGTGTATGTTTGCATACATGTGCAGTGGGTATGTGTGTATGTTTATGGGAAAGGTCTGGGTCCCCCCAGATTCAGACACTGAGACAAGGATTCACATGGAATTGGGAGGTGACCCTAGGAAACCTGCAGGGGAATGAGGAACTGAGATAGGGAAAGGAGGCAGCTAATAAAGGGTGTGTGAATGAATTACAAACTGTGGGCCACTTGAGCTTTAATCCCTCTGAGGAACTCTGGAAGCCCACCTGGTATGCAGGCCTCAGAGTTATCACATGGAGGAGTGATATACACAGAAAGAAGGAAAGACCTTTACATATAGGCCAGGGAGTTGAGGTATTTATACACCAATAGCAGGCACTGAAAATGGTGAGGACTGAGAGGATACAGGCAGAGCTAGACACCAACATAACAATCCCAAAGTCACAAGTGTGATCACTAGACTCCCATACTCCCATACTACTTAGCATCTAATTATCTTAAGAAAAGAAAAAAAAAACAAAACAGAGAGGAGAAGAAGATAAAGAAATATGTTTGAACTGTTAAGTTAGTAGAATACACAGTTTCTTCTCCTAATCTATCCAAATCTAGAGAGTTTGTGAATCCAAAATTGTAAATATTTGCAAGTACTTTTCTTAGGTGAAAAAAAATGGAACAAGAACATTTTATTTGCTATTCACAAGAACTTCTGGAAGAGCTATTGAAGGCTAGAAGGCCAAGTAGGATTGTTCTCTGAAAGAGCAGCATACAGAACAACAACAACAATAACAACAACAACAAAAACTGTACCTTCCAGGGACTATGCAAAACAGGGTAGGACGCTTATTTGGAGCAGAAGCTGAAAATATTCACGAGCAGGAGGGATACAGCAAGGCTAAGAGCTGAGAGAGGACCCCTTGTTGGCCAGGCAGCCAAGCAGAGCCTTTGGGAAGAGCAGGAATGTCTAATAAGATTTCTTTAACTTTTTTGAGGTATATAATATACACAAAAAAGTCTGCATATCAAAAACGCACACCTCAATGAGTTTTCACAAACAGAACACATCCATGGAACCAACACCTTGATCGAGAAACAAAGCATGACCAATACCCTAGAAGCCGCCCTTGCATTCTCTTCCAGTCATGACCCCTCCCCCCAAGGGTAACCACCAGCCTGACTGTGAACAACATGTTTAGCCTTGCCTGCTTGGTGCTTTAAATGGGATCATGCAGTCTGTGGCCATTTTTGTCCGGCTTCTTTCACTCGGCATTGTGTATGTGAGGTCATTCATGCTGTTGCATAATTGTAGACCACTCATCCTCATTAGTTTTCCTGAACTTTTAGAAGGTAGAGTGGTGCGGGGTAGGTTTTCTAACTTTACGGAACTCCGCCCTCTTTTGTTTTTGTGCAGTGTTCAGAAACACAGCAGCTTGCGCTCTGAGATTTCCTGCCTCTGTTCCACCCCCCAGTGTTTGCCTCGACCTCCTGTTTCCTTCCTTGCTGTTGTCCTCATCCTGCTCAGTTTTGACTCCACTCCCAGCAGTTTCTATTCAGCCTCCCTTTAGTCCTGGAAAAGAGCCCTGATTCTTCCTAGAGTTCACATCTGACTCTCACTTTGCAAGGATCAGTTGTGCACATTTCTCCCCAACTTTGTATTCATGGTGGTAGCTTGCAGTCAGCCCTGACAGGAATGTTTACAGCATGGAAATCAGCAAACACCACAGACTGGACTGTTAAACAGGTGCCAACACACCACTGGCTATGCCGCTCCAGCTCCTGAAACCCTCCTGGGGAGCTAGGAATTAGAGTTTGCCTCACTGGCTCTGGGGTGGGCAAAACGACTTCCATTCTGAGCCAGTGCTCCCGAATTGGTCTACCTGCCCTCCAGCGGTTTCTCCTTGGCTGTTGAAGGGTTCTCTTGAACTCAAATTCCTCAGACACACCATTGCTGCCCATTGCTCTCTCCCTCACAAAGGCCACCGCAGGTTTTAGGACTGTTGGTTTAACCTCATCCGTTTGTATTTTGGGGGTCACAGGGATATGCTATCACTTAATTTTATTGCAAATGTTCATGAGCTTTTGGTTTTCCTTGACCTGTTTCTATGTGGGGATTCAGAGCTTCAAAGAGAATGCCACCACAATCTTCCCAGTGTCTACAAGCTGGATGACTTGCAAAGTTTAAATTCTAGTTTTAAAATTGTCTGGGTTCAAATCACTGAAAATTCTTTTGTGAAATAGTAAATTGGATCTAGACTAGTCACTGGCCTCCCATGAGACCCCCAAAGTCCTCCTGCGGTCAGGGCTGGAGGGCTGTTGATCAGTCTCAGAAAGAGTTCTTATAGACGATCCTTCCTCTGGCCACCGGGCTCTGGGGCCCAGAGCTTCCCCTTTGAGCCTGATGGCGTTTTGCCTACTTCACACAGACTCTGAAGTTCCCCCGGCTCCCTGGTCACTGTTCACCTCAGCAGATGCCAAAGTGAGCAGATAAAACAAAACTAAGTTTTCATCTCCTCATGGACAGCTACTTTTCTGGAACTGCCGCCTCCAGAAAAGACGATCCCAGGACTCCCGGCCAAGAAATGTCTTCTTAGATTTGACTTCAGTTCCTCACTTTGCAAATAATATAATTTTCCACAGGACTAGACTGGACAGAGGAGTGAAAATATCTTCAATATTAACTTTTAAATAATAATGTTACTTACTCTGAGTTGTTCAGAAAAAGAGAACCAAATATACATATATTTATATATGTGTGTATATATATATGTATATGTATATATATACACCTACACACATATAAATATAAATATGAATATATATAAATATATAATATATATATATATATATATATATATATATATATATATATATATATATATATATATACCTCTTATTTGGGGGAGGGTCAGCCCTTTTGTTCTATGCAAGCCTTCAACTGATTGAATAAGCCCCATCCACACTAAGGAGAGCAATCTGCTTTACTCAGGCTATTGATGTACCTGTTAAACTCATTCAAAAATATCCTCACAGAAGTACCTGGAATAACATTTGGCTAAATATCTGGGCATCCTGTGGGCCAGTCAAGTTGTCATATGAAATTAACTGTCACAATTACTAATATTCATTGATGCATTCCAAGTGTCAATTTCTTACAAATTATCTCATTTAATCCTCACAACAAGCCTTAAAAATCTCGGAATTTATTATTCCAATTTTACAGGTGATGAGATTAAAGGCTGGGATGTTGAATATATTGACTAAGGCCTCATAGTGGAGTAAATCTCACAAGAGGATCCAAATCCAAGATTTTGTACCCTCCTTTCCATTTTCCTTTCCTTCTTTCCTTTCTCCCTTCTTTTCTCTGTTCTCTTTATTCCGTCCATCACAAATTATTGCTGCAAAAATTTAGCAGATCTTGGGGAGGGTATAGCTCAGTGGTAGAGTGTGTACTTAGCATGTACAAAGGCCTGGGTTCAACCCCCAGTATCTCTGTTAAAAAAATAAGTAAATAAATAAACCTAATTACCTCCCTCCACTCCCCCCCAAAACTTTAGCAGATCTTAACTTTGCATTAGGAAATAGCCCTTTGTATATTGATTTCTACATATAGCAGCATTAGGTTTGTAGCTGTCGACACAGTTAAGGATGAATGAAAGTTTCTGACATGGGAAGAAGTGAGAATTTCTAATCACCCTCCCATTCCATATTGTGTCAGCAGCTCAATAGGAAGCATGAGGAAGACGGTGCTGTTCGAAGAGCTGCCGCATGGAGCCTGGAGTGGACCGATGGGAACTACGGGCTACTGAGGAATATGGTTCTTCCTAAAACAGTTAATTCTAGAAATCGAGGAGAGAGACCAGTGTGAGCTATGATGGATGGTCTGGAGAGAGTCTAGTAGGGGTGAGTCAGGCTCTGGAGAACGCGTGACTTCGTGTCGATGGGAGGAATGGGACAACAGATATGGGACAAATATTTCTTTAGGAAGTACACCATAAACAACTTAGTAGTGTATAAACAGAAAGTGAAGGGGGAAAAAATGACTTCTAAATTAGAATAAAAGAAAATCAGTGTGGGGACTTGGGATATTTGAAGTGCATTCACTCACCCACTACCAGCTGGAGGTGCTTAGAGTTTTCTCTATTGGTGGGACGTTTTTTCACCTTTAATATATCTGCTCAGAAATTACCCACTAAGGATACACATGAAGGTGTTAACCATGCTTCTGATAGAATCATAGTATGTTTTCTGTTTGCTTTTCAGCATTTTTCAGAAATGAGTTTTGTCTTCATATTAAGAAGACAGAAAACAAGAAAACTTCCTTTGTGGAAAAAAAAAAAAGTTCACATTTGCTGTCCAGATGATTTTATTAAGAATTTCAGATACTTAACAATAATTTTCAGGCATCAGAGTTTTTATAAGAGTCTGAAGTCCTTGATATCACCACTTGAGCAAAGCATTTCATTTTTCTGAGCCTGTTTACTCTGTTGAATGGCTTTAGTACCTGCCTTTTCATCTAAATCCTATCTTTCCATAACCAAATATGAACTGATTTCAAAAGGAAGGAGAAAAAGTTTCCAATGAGCACAAGAGGAAATTTATGCTGCCCTCTCACCCTGAGCTTGCAAGTCAGCCAAAAGCCAGACTAACTCAGACTGCATAGGAAAAATCCTTTATCTCATCAAGTTGTAATCAAGAATGACCTGCAGGTATAAATAAAAGATTGCAGTCTGATGTTCTAGACATGGACCCACCAAAGTTACGGGCTGTCAAGTTCCTTCTTTAAACTTCTTTGCCGAGTTCCTTCCAATGATTCTTCTTCTCATCTCATGAAAGGTTAACATTCAGACAGCAGAGTCTCCTTGATTTCCCAAGGCCCAGCCAGCATGCATCAAATAAGCTTCTTTGGTAGGAAAAAATGAACAGTGGGCAGTGAAAGAAAGAGAGCTTCAGATAAAGCCCAGTGGTGTCTACAGGTCCTCTTCAGCCTGTAGATACTGGTTCATTTTCTCATCCCCTCCCCAACACATGAAGATAATAATCACAACATTCATGTATTGAACACTTACTCTGCTCAATCCCTTTCATGCGTTACTCCACTCAGCTAGCTATCCCCACAATCCAATGATACAGGAAATATTATCCTCCACAGCTAACAAGTGAAGAAACTGATTCTGGGAAATTTTAAATTACATTTTGTTTTCTTTTGTGGGGGGAGGTAATTAGATGATGATGATGATGATGATGATGATGATGATGATTTTAAATGGAGGTACTGGGGATTGAACCCATGACCTTGTGCATGCAAGGCACGCACTCTACCACTGTCAAATTCTTGCGAGTGAGGAAATTTTAAATGACTATTTCAGGTCCTCCAAGTAAGATACGAAAAAGTTAAGATTCAAATCCAGGTCTGCCTGACTCTAAAGTTTATGTTAATACCACTGTAATATAAGATCATATAGCTATGGATACGAAATGTGTGGTTTTACCATTATTTATTTTTCCACTCTCAGCCCCTTCCCCTACCCATTCCTTGGTAACCATTCCTATTTCTATCTGTTTTTATAAAATATATATCATTGTTTTGTGAGTATTTAGTTTAAGCTTACATAAATGTTACTTTGCATTACTTCAGCCTTGCCTTTAAGATGCATCCAGGTTGCTATTTGTGCATTTAACCTACTGTTTCTGTTTCATAGCCCTCCGGGTTATACTTCCAACCGCATTTTACCCATTCTCTCTCCAATGATAGGCACCCAAACTACCTCCAACTGTCGTATGAGTTCAGTTTCATTTTTCTCCACAAAGTACATCAACCATTAAATAAGCTATCCTCTCCCAACTGATTTGTCAGATATTAATATTTCTATCTCAACTTTCTCTTGATTCATATTTGTACAATATGTTTTATTCCAACCACTCATTTTCAACTTTCGTGTGCCATTGTGTTTAACAGATCTCTTTGGCAGGTGATAAATCGTCAAATCATTTTTCATTCCAATCAGAATAATGTTTTATTCCAATCAGGGTAATAATTTATCTATTAAATTTATGTTTTTTAATAGATAAATTTAACCTTTTGGAATCTGTTATAATTAGTATGTTAAATATGAAATCAGACAACTTATTTCATATTTTCACTTCATTTCATTTTTTAAAAACCTTTTCCTGTTTTCAATCAAATAGATTAACTTTTATTCTGCTGGTTAAATTACATATTCTATTTTTGTTCTTATGGTAGTTGTCTTAAGACCAACACTTAACGTTTATTTACTCAGTTGTTTCCGTAACGTTATCAACATCTATATCTTTGCTGTAACACAGATCTCTTGTTCCTTTGGCCTTTTATTCCCCAACCCTCCCCCCATCATGTAGATAGATCTAGATTTTTTTTTATTGATTGTTATGGTTATACTTTCTCATTTTCTTTATTTTGGTTTGAACTTTTGTACAGGAAACAATACATTTACCAAACTGTATGATCACTCCTACTTTTTTACTCTACCTAGTGCTACATCCTTTTGAATTTATTTCTCTTTTCATTTGGGTACTTCCTTCAATTTTGTTTTCATGGTAGGTCTTTAAGTACCTGAGAAAGCATTATCCCCTTACGTTTGATTGACAATTTGCTGTGTCATTTCCTTCACTCTCTAAATATATTACTTCATCATCTTATTGAGTCCAGTACTGTTATTGAGAAGGGCAATGCCACTTTTTTCCTTTTCAGGTGATCTTTCTCTCTAGAAGTGTTTAGAGTTTCCTCTTTGCCTATATGTGCTCTAGACTCATTTTCTCCTTAACTCTCTTGCTTGTTTCTTGATGAGTTTTTTTCCTGGAACTGAGATGTGTTATCTTTCTTAACAATGGGGAATGTATCTTTATGATTTCTTTCAATGTTTCTCATTTGGGGAGTCCCATTATTCAAGTATTGATACTTTTACATCTAGTCTTCCAGCCTCTTAGCTTTTTAAACACAATAGTTTCTCCTTTTGTTCTTTCCTGTTGGCCTTTTTGAGTGTTCCCCAACTGAATATTCCTACGCACTAATTTTTTTAAGCTACATTCCATCCTGTAATAGTTCTCATCTACCGAATTCTTTATTATATAAAATTAATAATATATGTAATTCTTTGCTGTGATTCTTACTAGCCCCCTATAGTACGAAATCTTCCTTTCCCTTCTTAAAGACACATTGGATGATTATTTAAAATTCTTGGTCTATCTGTTTCAAAAACTCTATTTAGTGCACTATCTTCCTATCATAGACCTCAGTGTATCCTTATTTTGGAGCATGAGCTCATGTCCCCTGGGGATAATAGTACTCTCTACTGCTGTGTGCCACGGAGGCACTCAAGTCTGGCCCCAGACTCTGTTCTCTAAGGCATATTTCTGGTGAGAGGTGGGCACAAGCTCCACATAAAGAGCCCAGCCATCACAGAACCACTGATGACCATCCTGTTTGTCGCCACTTCACCAGGAGACTCTCCTGACCAGGGCTGCACGATTAAACTGCTAGGGAGAAACAGCTCCTGGAGAAAATATTCCCAGGCCAACAGTTCAGGGTTTGAGGATGGAAGTTTGTTAGAGTAACTGTCAGAGTATGATTGTTACCAATTCCAAGCTCCTTCTGCTTGCCACACAACAGGCCATTAAATCGGGAGACGAGGTGTTGGGGCAAGGAATAGCGACTTGATTCAGAAAGCCAGAAAACTGAGAGGATGGCAAAATAACATCCAGGAGAACCATCTTCCCCAAGTCAGAATTCACGCTCCTTTTATACTAAAAGGGGGAGGGGGTATACTTGGTTGTTGCAAATTTCTTGGTGTAGGAGTTCTTTGTTCTTACATCTGTCCACGTGGGTCAGATCATGGTGTCTCTGTAAACCTCCAACAAAACAAACACTTGTTACCTTTATCTGAATGGAAAAGTGTTAAATCCTTAAGGGTCAGAGCCTTGAGAATAGGCTCTCCTGTGTATTTCAGGCTAAAGGCAACATTATTTTACAAAAGGTGCAGAGCCAGCATGACTAAGCCCAGGAAACAGAGCACAGGGTTACAGTGAAAGGAACAGATCTAATGTGGAGTCAGATTTGTTCTTTCCGAACAACAAGCGAGGTACCAGGGTAGGGCTTTGTCAGCATTCCTCCTCCTGCTGTCCCCTCCAGCCATCCTTCCCCGTAGGCTCCAGCCCTCATCCAACCTCATCCCTGCCTCTGCTCCCACATCTCTTGGTCCAGGACATCCTTCAGATTCCTCAGGGATTTCTCAGTTTTTTTCTAGGTTGTCCTTCATATGTATGCTTTATTCATTTTTCTAGTGTTTTCCAGGTTGATTAAAAAAGAGGCACGCAACAGCCTATGACAGTTTGCCATGTTGCCAAGTAGAAAAAAATGGACATGATAAAATGCTATGCAAATGTAAATTATGATAAGACAAGTACATGATAATTATCTAACTACAAAATCCTGAATGCTCAAAAAACCAGATTACTTATGCAAATTGGTTATTTAAAATGACTGTGAGAACATGGTTTGGTTTTGTTTTTCCCAAACAGTTTAAATGCACGTGAAGATGAAGGCTGAACAATAAATGCCAGAGAAGGGGTGACAGATGATGCCAGGTTTTCTCTTCGAGAATCGTGGGCAATACCACCATCACACCACTGTCTTCCCCATACAAATACGGAATCTTTTCCTCTTGAGACTGTGAACTGCCTTACTAGGTTTACTCCCTAGATGAAATAACAAACGCAAGGTAGCACCTGGAATGCTGCAACTCGAAAGAACTGACACCAGTGCTCCGTGTTCCTCTTGAGAGAACCCTCACCAGGCCTATTCCCCAACTTTTCTCAGGACCTCTCACCTAATTAGATAGGAATCTGTGCACGCTTCCTACAGGCCTCCATAGTCCTCCCTCATAAAACCCTGCAAGCTTTGGAAACAAAGGTCTGAAAGTCACCCCAGGCAATCACGAAAGGCAAGACCTGGCAAATGAGAGATTGGTTAACCAGTAACAAAATCATAAGTAACATTGCTTCCTCCCCTTCCACAGCAGAGTCCATGTGTAGGTGTGATGAAACAGCCCTAGAGTCTGGACATACAACAGAGATACCTACTTCCAGCATTGTCATGAACTAGCCACACAGGCACAAGGCAGGCCACTTGATCCCTGGAAGCTTCACTGTCCAGATCAACTTTGTAGAACCGTTGTGAGTACAGATTGCATGTGAAAGCATTTCAAAATTGATGAAGCACCAGATATGCTTGTGTGGTATTAGTATTATTATTAAATAAACAGGGTTCATCTCCAACATAAAGACTTCCCTAGGTCTACACTTTCCGTAGAAGTAACTCTCCTACACACCTTCTGATGCCTGCAACTCTGAAAGCACCGCTCCTCTAAGTTGAGGTACAAAGTGTTAAGTCTGCAGGAGAGACTTGTCAGTTTACCAGTCATGGGGGCCTTGGCTAAATGCATTTTCAGAGCATTTGTTGAAATGAGGACAGTGAGTTTCTGAGGGAGAAGAGAGGTAGATGCAGCTTAAGAGGCTAAAGCTAGGTGCTTGGGAGCCTTATAAATAATTTCGCTCTCCTAAATCAGCTTTCTTGGCAGAATTGCATAAAAAAGCAAACATTGTTTTTGCAAGACTTCACCCTAGATATCTAAACTTTTTAATCCATAGTAATCAATCTCTGATTCTTACTGTTTATCTGGCACCTGACACACATTTGGGATTAATCAACACTCTATCTTTCATCAATAGTCCAGCCAAAAAGCTGCAGCCCAGGAGTTGAAGGGCCCCACAATCTTGAAGCAAGAATAAAAATGTCGGTCTTCATTTAGAAAATATCAAAATGTGAGTATGGAGTTCATGTAAGTGTTTGAGAGCGAACCACAGCCGAGTGTTGTACTTTATTTCCATCAACAGTTTGGACAATTACTTTATTGCACTTGAGCATAATTACTTGACTAAGTCAACCAAATTCTCTTCACTATGAAAAGCTATCACCTGATGGTGTTTTACTGCCATTTCTCCCAATTTATACTTTATATATTATATTCCTGGTACTTCCTCAACCTACAAGTTTACCTTATTCCAAAGGAACAACTTAATGTTAGGTTTAACCACATGAAGTTGTCACTTGTTCAGGTCAAAAATGGCGGAAGATGGGCTCAGATTATACATCAATCTACACAGTCTAGATTCAAAGTCCATTTCAGCCACTTACACGGTCTAAAACCACAGTTGGTTATATAGTTTTTCTAAACCTCAGTTTCCTCATCTGTAAAACAAGTATAATAATAATAATATCAGTCTCAGTTGTGAGAATTAAATGAGATAATGTGCAAAAAGTGCTTAGCATAGTACCTGGCACACAGAAATTGTTTAGTACCTGCCGACTTAAAAGAGAAAAAGGAATGAAGTTGATCCATCCACCTGTATTTCCAATGCTTAGCACAGTGCTTAACCAGTTGTATATACTAAATAAAGCTTTACTGGGTTGACTGGTTTTGGTCTTAATTTTATCAAAATAATCCATTATGTATCTATAATTCTGTGTGAATGTTTGTGTATTTTGGCCTAAGAGACTAATGTTCTTCTTCAGTTTCATCTATTTTCTTAGTGAAATGAGAAGTGTGTGGGAACAGCCTGGAGCACTCCAAAATTTAGAGATCAGAGAGAGCAGTAACAGCTGTGAGGAGTGGCCTGTGATTTGGAGGAGAACCATGGGATTGTCAGGTTCTGTGAGCCAAATGAGAAAAGTATTTCAAGAAAGAGGGAGTGAGAAGACTTGCCATGTGCTCCTGAGAGTTCTAGTAAGCTGAAGGACCAACCGTTGGATTTGGCAAAAAGGAATTCACTGATGATCTTGACAAAAGGAATTTCAATGGAATTCTGGGGACAAAAGCCTAAATGGATCAGTTAAAGACAGAGTGAGAAGTAAGGATGTGGAAACACTGAGAACAGACAGTAATTTTAATGGCTATAGCTATGGAGGGGAGCATAGATTTGCTGGCACATTTGATAAGACATATAGAGTCAAGAGGGAGTTTTTAAAGATGGGATGTACAACGATAAGAAAGACCTAGTCAAAGGGTAAATAATCAGGAGGAAGAGAGAGGACCAGTTAGAACCACAGTCCTCATGCAGAGCAGAGGCAACACATTCAGTGCAAAAGTGGTGACATCGGACTTATTAAACCCATGCAGGGACTGTTCCTCTGGATAGGAACAGTGGGAAGGTAGAGCATGGGGTATAAAGGCAGATGATTTGCTGAATTTGCTAATGAAAGATGGAGTGGTACTCTTCTGATTGTTTCCAGTTTCTCAGTGAAGTAAGAGTCAAAAGTAATCAGCTGAGAATAACCAGAGGAAATGGGTTGAGACAGAAGAGGAGGCATGACTAGTCTTTGGGTACTGGGAGAGCAAGTGAACTAGGAGAATGCAGTAGAATTGCCAGGCTCTGCTGATGACCCATTTGAGATGTGTGCTTGTAAATGTCAAGCTAACCGGTTGGTACCATATTGCGTTTTTCTTCAGCCTTGGTTAGCTGCTCAGATGCAGGCATAGAGTAGACCAAGAGTGGGTTTAACCAAAGTTGAAGGCTTGCTTGGCCAGTCTGACAGAAAGAGTAAATGGTGAGGTGTGTGCAAGGGATTATTTACCATCATGCTCCACGGGTACTCTGAGCTGAGTAAAGAGAGAAAAGAGGTCATGAGATTGCTAAATGGTGAAAAAGTAGAGGAGCCAATGGTCATCCCAGTGGGAAAAAACAGGTGAGGGTACTTTAAAAGTGAGCTGGAAAGATAGAGGTTATTAGAGTTGGGTTGCATGCAATTAAAATTTTGGAGGTGGTATAAATGCTGTATTGACAAAGTCAAGAGTATGAGTGTGGAATGGAAGACGGAAGGCAAGTGGAGGACAAGGTCTTGAAAGTGGGAACTTAAGTGAGAGGCCAGCATGGCCCCTGTGAATTATCTATGTGAGGGTCAGCATCTCCAAGGATGCTGAGAGGACTGAGGGTGGAAAGGAAGGCAGTGATCCATGTGCTTCAATCTTCATGATCGAGGGAAGTGGAGGAAGATTGAGAGTTGACTGCAAGAATGAAGGGCACTGGCCATCTGAACTGATAGCATGTGCTTGAAAAGAACGGGATCTTTGAGAGGAGGGAGAGGAAAAAAACACTGGAAGTGTCAGTGAAGAACAAGAGGATCTACGCTTTATTCCAAACACCTCAGTACATTGGGTACTGGAAGCCAGGGCGTGGATATTGTGTAGAGCAAAGAGCGCAACTGCCTTTTGAGAGCGGCAGTCTGAGATAGAGCAAGAAGCAAAGATTGGAAATAAAGAATTTTAAATTGGTGACAGAACTTTGGAAAGGGCTCAGTGGAAGGGCACAAGGTGACAGAACAAGGTGGGAGATTGGGTTAGATCAGTTATTCACCAAGATATTTAGAGGCAAGAATCGAAAGTTGATGAGAGGGGAGGGTATAGCTCAGCGGTAGAGGGCGTGCTTAGCATGTGCAAGGTCCTGGGTTCAATCTCCAGTACCTGCATTTGAAAAAAAAAAAAAAAAGAATCTAAAGTTGATGGAAGACCTAGGAGACTTGGACTTCTGGGTGCACCTAGAAGTTCTATGTCTTCAGGAAAATGAAGTCACCTCTGTCTCCCTTAAAGCAGGAACCATTCTGGCTCATTTCCATGCCCTCCACAGAGTCATGTTAGACAGAAGGAGTAACAGGGTGAATGCAGGACTCTTGTGAAAGACAGAGGAAGATCGGTGCCACGAAGAAGGGATGAATGGAGAGATTCATTGGAAGAGCTTTTTATTGCAAAGTAGGAGACCCAAGTGGAAAGAAAGATCAGAATCTAGAGTCCAAAGACATGGTTGAGTCCTCAACCTTCCACTTGCAAGCTTTGGGAAAGTCTTTGGGAAAGCCGTGTCACCTGTCCACATATCACTAGCCTCATATGTAAAGTAGACCTTTCTTCCTCAGGAGATCTTGAGCTTCAAATGACGATCACCTCTCTGGGGCTTTTGTACTTTTATTAAAGCACTTGTTGCCTTTCACTTGAAAATGGTGCAAAGCTCTACAAATACAAGGGTCACAATAAAAACAGGAGAAATATAGCAGGCCCACATCCTCTCTAACACCCATTCGTTTGCCTATGTGCCAGTACCCTCTCCCAGCTACCTGAAGGGCTGCTGTGGAAAGATTCATCCTCTTTGGTTTTGAAAGATTTTTCTTATTCTGCATAATACATTAAAATAATGGCTAACTTGGCAGGGAGCATTCCGGAGCACCAAGCGAGAGGTAACTCAGACAAGGAGCCAAGGTCCAGGACAAGCCAGGTGGGGTTACCTTGGGATGTGTTACAACAAGGAACACCATAGCTCCCAAGATGGGAGAATAAACAAGGCTGCCACGAGAGCCCAGGAAAGAGGGATCAGAGCCATCCTTTCCCAAACACGCCCAGAGCAGGGCAGCTCCGTACATGTTGGAAAGGTAATGTTTTTCTTTGACTCACCCAGGTTCTGTGTGAGACCTTTTGCCCAGTGTGAGAAGCCACAGAGCCTTGATAAGCAGGGGCAGGGCTTCCGGAGGCAGGAGTCCCAGGGCTCTATAAAGCCTGACCAGACACAACTGGACACCCCAAGGACTGTGAACTGCTGGCTGGCTGCTTGCTCCTCTGAAAAATGCAGCGGCTGTTGACTCCAGTGAGGCGGGTCTTGCAAGTGAGGAGAGTGGTACAGGAAGCTTCCCTCGTGCCAGCTAGCCTTCTCCCGGCAGCCCACCAAAGGTGAGTCACCTTGGTCCGGGGGACTGCACTGGCCACTCTTTGAGAAGCATCACAGAACCCGTAAAAGACAGGCAGAGGACCTGCCATAGGAAAAGCTCCCTAGAATTCCAGTCAAAACCTGGCAAGCCTTTTGCACAACCTTAGATAAGCAAGTTAACCTCTCAGGGTCTCGGTATCTCATCTCTAAACAGACAGCCCAGGTCTGTTTACAGATTTCTGGGATCTCAAACCTCTGACACTTGCTGTTTGTAAACAATGACATGTTTCCTCCCCACCCCACCCCACCCCTGCTGCACGAAGCAGTGGAAACATCACCAGGGCCCATGGCATTCTCCTCTCCATCACTGTTTCCACCTTTACCCCCAGCCCCTGCTAAGACCTTCAGGATTCTGCGCCAACTGCAGTGTGAGTAAAACCAGCTGCTTCAAGCCACAGCAGCAAGTTTCAAAATGGACTGAGGATAAGAAGCGTATTTCTCCGTCCTTTGACTTCTTAAAATGGGGAAGTGAGACGTAAAGATAAGTGTGTGTGTGTGTGTGTGCAATGTGCTTGTGCACAGAAGCACACACATACTCCTTTTTTGGGTAAACACTCCCCAAGTCTGGCCCAAGTGCTTGCAGTCTCCCATCATTGATGGTGACATGGCTACCGCTAGCACCCCAGGACCTGCAAACCATCCCCTGGACTTTGGGACAGGACAGCCCTTTCTTACCTCCCATTTCTACACCACATTCCGTGAATATTTAGGAAAAAATACCTTTGGTCTAGTGCCTTCCCCTGGCTGGTGCCCAGGGAACCTGAGCGTGTGGATGTGTGGGGTAGGAGGTGATGCTCTTCAGCCTTCGTATTTCCTTCATGACTCCCCACCATCGTCCACACTCCCCCCCTGCCCTCCACATACAGGTCAAATGTCCCAGCTCAGAGTTTAACCTGTTTCTGTATTTGCAAGGAAGGGATGGACATGGGTTTGCTTGTTTCAATAAGCAACTCTTGTCTGTCCTCCAAGAGACAAACCTCACTCCTCACCATCCCGCCCCCCTACTCCTTCCAATGTTCGTGGTTCAAACGTTTGGAATCATTGTTCACGTTTTCCTTTGGTGGACTCACAGCTAATCCCATTTTCCACAGCCTGAACGAATATGAAGAATCCTCTTTGGGGGAAGTGTATAGCTCAGTGGTTGAGCACATGCTTAGCATGGATGAAGTCCTGGGTTCAATCCCCAGTATCTCTATTTAAAGAAAAAAAAAGAATCCTTTTTATGGGTCTCCTTTTCTCTGTAGGTCTTTCCCCTTTAATCCAATCGGCATCAGCTCTAAACCCAACCTAAGGACTGCTCCCGTCTCAGCATGCGCTTCACCACTTTTAAAATTAAGGAAACGCCATGTCCTCTACTTCCTGGTCCCTACCTACTTTTCTCGTGTGTTGTCTCCCTGCTCCCCTTCACTCTCCGTTCCAGGTAGCCTTACCTGTCCAGTCACCCCCTGCTGTGGCCCTGCCCTGAAACCCCCTCCCCCAGCTCTTCATCAGCAGAAGCTCCATGTATCCATCAAGGCTGACCTTCATGGAGCCTCTTCCATGAAGCCATTCCTGATCCTCTCCCCCGCAGGGGAGCTCTGCTTCCTTTGAACTCCTGTGGGGTTTTGTCCATATCCCTGTCGTGGCCCTTTATCACATTCTGACTCTCAGCTGGGTTACATGGGTATGAAAGTGCTTATCTCATTCTTCCCACTGGTCGAGGACGTCCACAGGAACCTTGACCTCCTGCTTTCTTTGCCCACCCCTTCTTCTCTCCAGCCCTCCCTAGCACAGCGCCTGGCATGTAGTAGCTAATTTTGAAACACAAGGGAAGGATGTGAGATGGAGTAAAGAAATAAAAGCTTGATGCATATTCTTGAACAGAGCAGCACCAGAACAAAACCAATTTTAAATTAAATAAACTAATTATTCTTTAGAGAAAATGAAAGATTAGAAGAGATTGGAAACTCTCCTTGCAACCTAAGATTTCTAACTGGGAAGAGAAAGATGGAATTAGGTCAGAGAAGACAGAGGGAGAATGAGGCTGAGGGAAGCCAAACACAGGACCAAGAGCTGGCTAACGTTAGCTCCTAGGTACTGGAGAAGTCCCTTCACAAATATGTGAGAGGACAAAGTCCAATTCTTTGGGTGGCACCAAATAAATAGGGCAGATAACTAAATTCCAATCTTCTTCTGTCAGACAGAACCCTTTATCACTTCTGTCAGATGAACCTTTATCACTTCACCTCACTAGCTTATGAACATATGATCCATTTTTGCTTCACAGCAGTCCTTCAAAGTGGGAAATGATGGGAAACCTGGGGTTACCAGAAGCCCAGAATCCTGATGAAGACAGGCACACTGGGTCTGAGCTACAATTCCTGTGGCATAGAGTTAATTTATAAGCTTGCAGAGCCATCCTGTCACTCTTCCACGGTCAGGAATTCTGCAGCCAGATACAAGTCAAAGGAACTGGGGGGCACCCTTGAGTGTGTGACACATTGGACTGGTGCCCAAGCACAGACATCCAAGGAGAGGACAGAATGTTTGTAATACAGGACAAACTAAGAAGTTACTCTGAGCACATCACTTCACCAGTGTGTGCCTGGCTTCCACCACATGTAAAATCAGACTATCACTAAAGGAAGCAGCTTTCAGGTCCTTTCATGTGCAACAGATGGAGGCTGGACTTGGTGAGTTCAGCTCTTCATAACTCTGGATCTTCACCAGAGGTATTAGAAGTCAGGGTTGAAGGCAGGTGGTGGGTCCAGGAAAGAAACAGTTCATCTTTTCCCTCTTTTCCTGACTCTGTCCCCCATTTTTCCTCTGCTCCCATTTAGAATGCCCTCTCTGCCATCTGTATTCTTACGGCCTTTGTTTGTTCCACATATATTTAGCTATAAAAATGCCAACGCCTCCATTAGACTCTGCTCCCTTTGTGAGTACAAAGGATGCCCTATTAATTACTGTGTATCTGGAACCCAGGGCTGTGTTGGGTGTGCTCAGTAAGTATGGGGAGGCCCAATCAGAAAAAGTAGAGAGGATGGAATGAAACAGAAAACTTCCTTAAAAAGAAAAACAGTAGGTAGGAAAAAAAAATGGAGAAATGGGGATCACGAGACAGGCACTTTAAAGTGAATAAAACTTTCTAAATGATGTCCTATATAATATAGCTCAAAGGAATGGAGAGGAAAAATGAAGTTAAACTAAAGTAAGATTTTTACGCTGTTCAAAAAATAGCAGAAATATTAATTTTTAAGTGAGATTATGATAAGCAAAGAACATATACTGTAATCTCTAGGGTCATTCCTAGAAGAAAAAGGACAGAACAAGATAGACCATGAAAAGAGTAATAGAAAAGCTAGGGCAGCTTCATTAACATTGGGGAAAGTAGAATTTATGGCAAGAAAATCACAAAGATAAAGAGGGACATTTAATAAGGATAAAAGAGTCAATTCAATAGAAAAATATAACAACTCTAAATGTGTATTCATCTGATCACATAGCTTCAAAATGTATTTTAAAAAAAATGAATGAAATGATTGCTATATTGTCTCCTAAGGAAACTAGCTAGACACCACTCATGGGATTTCTTTTTCTTTTTTTTTTTTTTTCATTGAGTTATAGTCATTTTACAATGTTGTGCCAAATTCCAGTGTAGAGCACAATTTTTCAGTTATACATGAACATACATAAATTCATTGTCACATTTTTTTTTTGCTGTGAGCTACCACAAGATCTTGTATATATTTCCCTGTGCTATACAGTGTAATCTTGTTTATCTATTCTGCATATGTCTGTCAGTATCTACAAATTTTGAAATCCCAGTCTGTCCCTTCCTACCCCCCGCCCCTTGGCAACCATAAGTTTGTATTCTATGTCTATGAATCTGTTTCTGTTTAGTATTTATGTTCTTCTTCTTCTTTTTTTTTTAATTCCATATATGAGTGATCTCATATGGTATTTTTCTTTCTCTTTCTGGCTTACTTCACTTAGAATGACATTGTCCAGGAACATCCATGTTGCTGCAAATGGCATTAGGTTGTCGGTTTTTATGGCTGAATAGTATTCCATTGTATAAATATGCCACATCTTCTTTATCCAGTCATCTGTTGATGGACATTTAGGCAGTTTCCATGTCTTGGCTATCGTAAATAGTGCTGCTATGAACATTGTGGTGCAGGTGTCATGCTGAAGTAGGGTTCCTTCTGGATATATGCCCAGGAGCAGGATTCCTGGATCATATGGTAAGTCTATTCCTAGTCTTTTGAGGAATCTCCATACTGTTTTCCACAGTGGCTGCACCAAAGTGCATTCCCACCAGCAGTGTGGGAGGGTTCCCTTTTCTCCACAGCCTCTCCAGCATTTGTCATTTGTGGACTTTTGAATGATGGCCATTCTAGCTGGTGTGAGGTGATCCATTTGTGGAATTTTTATTGTTATCTCTACTACAGGTTTTCTACAGTTCCTGCTGTCCCCTTGGCCAAAACAGATACTTGGCCAAAGGATGTGGGCATCCTTGCCCTGGAGGTCTATTTCCCAGCCCAATACGTGGACCAAACAGACCTGGAGAAGTTTAACAAGGTGGAGGCAGGGAAGTACACAGTGGGCTTGGGCCAAACCCACATGGGCTTCTGCTCAGTCCAGGAGGACATCAACTCCCTGTGCCTGACGGTGGTGCAGCGGCTGATGGAACGCACACAGCTCCCGTGGGACTCTGTGGGCTGGCTGGAAGTGGGCACTGAGACCAACATCGACAAGTCCAAGGCTGTCAAAACAGTGCTCATGGAGCTCTTCCAGGATTCAGGCAACACTGACATTGAGGGCATAGGTAACACCAATGCCTGCTACGGTGGCACTGCCTCCCTCTTCAACGCAGCCAACTGGATGGAGTCCAGCTCCTGGGATGGTACGTGCTGCCAGACACTTTAGGTAAAGAAAGGAGCTGGGTTTACTTCTCTGTTCCCAGCGTGGTTTCATCCAGGAAGGGAAAGACAACATATCCACACAGCTGCTACTATCATCCCAAAGCTACAATGATAATAACCACCCAGACTTGTTTAGCTTTTATACAGTTAATTAGGTAGCCTGTTCACATAGCCATTCATTTAGAACAGCCTAGAAAGTGGGTGTTATGCCAGATTTACAGTTGAGACAGTGGAGATCTAGTATCTTACACATAGTGTGTGGCAGGAGTGAGACACCAAACCAAATCCAGTGTATTTCCGATTTCATTGTTCCTGTTTCTCCTAAGTCTTTGAGAGAGAGAGACTGGAGATGTTAAAAGATTTAAACAAGTTTAGATGTTAAGGAGAAAGCACCCTGGTTAAAATAGACCCAAAGAATCACAGGATGGACTATTACACAGAGTATTTCTACTCTCTCTCCTTGCCTGGTTTCTAGAAAATTGCTTCTGCTTAACATATTAACATTACCCTGTATCTTACTTCTATCTTCCCTCCATGCTGTATCGGTGGAAGAACCTCTGTTGTGATGGATGGCAAGAAAAGGTTCAAGCGGAGCAGTACAAGTTGAGAGTTAGAAACCTATCTCTGTCAGTAATTGATGACAAGTCCCTTAACCTCTGTGAGCCTCGGGGTTCTCATGGGGCTGCCTGGCAGGGCTGGTAAAAGGATTAAACAACGTGTCAACGGAGTTGTGAAAAAGCAGTACCTGGGCAGACAAGGCACACTATTTACTAAGTTGGAAACGAGAATTGAAAACTTCAGAAACCATAATAAATATTAATTACAAAATTAATCATGAAGTCTTGATGTTGGCAGGGACCTTAGAGATTATTTAATCCAATATTCATTTTTTTAAAAAGCCCAAGAAGAAGAGTTTAATGATTTGCTTCTGTTCACACAGCAAGGCAGTGCAATTCCATACTTTCATTCAGTGTGTTTTTTCAACTGCCCTGCATAGGTTTACCATCAATGGTTCCAGCCTCTACATCATCAAATCTGTTCTTACAGTGCTTCTCCTGCTTGGCACTCATTATTCCCTCTCCAGAAACCCCTGCTACCATCACCGCCAATATATCCAACCAAGCATTTAGTTGGAGAGTATAAATGAAGGGCAAGGGACAATTACAGCATTTAATCAAAAAATCAGAGCCCATATTTGGGTCCATTATAAGCTTCAAGCATGTCATTTCATTTGCATTTCTTATTATTTTTTTTTAATGGAGGTGCTGAGAATTGAACCAAGTCTCTCATGCACGCTCAGCATGAGCTCTACCAACTAAGCCATACCTTCACCCCCAAACATGTCATTTCCAACGAGTAGATTCTGCTGAAAGAATTGCAGGAAAGAACTGTAGATGCATCCTTCTTTAATGTGATGTCTTGATGGGGAAAAAAAAATTTAAACAAACTATTGGGATGTGACTTGTTTGTATTAAAACAAAAAGCATATTTAAGCTTGAGCCTAATGGCAACTGCCAAAACCAGACAAGGCCAGTGTAGATGTGATCTCTGTTTCTGACAGGGCCAACCATCCACCTGGGGACCCTCAAGTGGGAGGAGGTGGTTCTGGAACTCACCAGGAAGTTCTGAAGCACTCCAGAGAGACAGCAGGTGTGAGGGAAGGAAAGAGCAATACCGGCTCAGATTGCCTGAGAGACCTCGTTTTTTCTTGTCTTTTCTTTTTAAATGAAGTTAATTGAAACCTACAGTGTGTGTGTATATAAATATATACATACATACATACACACACACACACACACGCACACAAAGCGTAAAGAAAAATTTCCCTTTGATACCCCATTAACACTTCCCAGAATTTAACACTAACAGTTCTATATATTATTCCAGAAATTTTCTATGTACCTCCAAGCACATCTCATTCAGCTTTTAACATTGTATACTTTATTCCTCATCTCTATGATGCCTTAGAGGTCATTCTCTCTATATATATATAGAGAGAAATATATAGAGGTATGTATGAGGTCTACTTTATTCTTTTAAAAGCCATGTTAAATTCTATTGATGGATACGCCAAACTTTAATTAGTCCCATATAGATGAATATTTAGATTGGTGGATTTTTTTGAAGTTATAAATAGTGTTTTAATGAACGTTGTACAGTAGCTTTGCATGCCTGTGATAATACGTTATAAGAACAGATTCACAGAATTGGAATTGCTAGTTTGATTTAAAAGTTTGGTGAAATGTGCCAAATTACTCTTCAAAATGTTGTACTAAAGGACATTCCTACAATATCTCTTATCAAGCTTTCTAATCGTTGTCAATTTCATAAGCAAAATAATAGTATCATTGATTTTCCTTTTTTATTATAAGAAGCTGACATTTTTATGATGTTTATTGGCCATTTTTCTATTACATATCTTACCTTTCTTATGAGACTTTTATAAATGAAGGAAAATAGGATTTTGTTGGCTTTAAGAACTGTAAATACTTCCCCAGTTTGTCTTTTGAGTTTGTTTCTGATAGAAGGTTTTAATTTCTAGGTAGTCAAAATTCTGAACTTTATATACATATATAATTTGTTTATATACATTTATATTTATTTTATATTTTTATACATTATTTATAAATATAAAATTGGGGAGAAAAAAACAACACTGCTTTATTGGGGTTGAAGCTAAAGTTGTTATATACTCTTAAGAGAAAGTTCTTAGGTTTCAGTGAATTTGGGTTGGAATCCTGACTCTGAGTCCTTATCCTACCATCTATTACCTGTGTGGCTCTGGGCAAGTGACTTAAGTTTTGGGCCTTAATTTCTCTGTCTATAAGGAGAGGGTAACTGTATCTGATACATAGACTTATTGTGAGGACTAAACTGTATAGAGATATAACTCTCAGCGCAGTGCTGGGGTAAATCCTGGCAGCTTCCTCGCAGAATAGGTAGAATACTGGATACTCCTGCCATGTCTCTCCCACAAAGCCAAGCTTAGGGGCAGGCAGTACTGGCAGATGAAAGAGGAATAAATAATATTCAGGACAACAATCATTTACTGACTAACAGTCTGGCTATTATTGAAGTAGTTACTATAGATCATCTACATTTAATCTGGTTACTCAGCGTAAACTCTTCTCACAATGGAAGTAGTACCAAATAGTTCAAAGCACATGGTTCAGGATCCAGTCAGAACTGGGTCTGAATATAAAAGTCCACATTCACTACGAGGGTGCCCTTAGACAAGTTACTTGATCTCTCTGGAATGCAGCTTCTTCCTCTGGAAATGTGGGTATTACCTGCCTCACTGGGTTGCTTTAAGGATTGTTTGAGGGTAATTAGTATCTATCTAGTATTTCAAATATTAAGTTTCCCTCCCTATCCCTTGGCCTTCTGTGATTGGGAAGGAATTTCCACTTACAGCACCACAGAGTACTGTGAAGTGATCTGTACAAACCTAAATTATCTCCAGAAATGCCAATTTAGAAATTTTTCATTGAATTCAGAAACTGAATTCTGAATAAATGAGCATTTTACAATTAGAGTAACAGGACTCCGAGTTTTGACGTTGCACTTCAAATGTGTCATGATGAGTTTCACTAGAACGTACGTTCCACAGGGCAGAAAGTTTTATTTTGGCCCATGGATCTTACCGCCAATACCTAAAGTTATGCCTGGCACTCGGGAGGCTTTCAGTCTGCTTGAGACTCGGTAGTGATGATAAATATTTCTTGTCTCTTGTTACAGGTCGCTACGCAGTGGTGGTCTGTGGAGACATCGCAGTGTACCCTATTGGTAACATTCGCCCCACTGGTGGGGCCGGAGCGGTGGCAATGCTGGTTGGGCCTAAGGCCCCTCTGGCCCTGGAGAGAGGTTTGTAGTAAATTACATGGTTCCAGGAGACTGTGCAGAGGATCACCAAATGACCCCAAGGTGGCATACACACCCACTACATGGGGCTGAAGTATGGATTTGAGAATGATAGTGCTTGCCTTCAAGAGACTGGATGGGGGAGCAGAGGGCAGGAAGGAAGGGGAGAGAGGGTTCAGCAAGGTTTCCTCTCTGTGCCATCACACACTGGGATAATGATGTGTGGATGGATGGCACTGATGCTGTTAACAAGGACCCTTTGGGGGCAACTGAAGATGAAGGAAGATAATTGGGTATAAAGCGAAAGTTTTCCTTTGAGACTCTTGGTGTCTATTCCAAATTTTTTAAGCCCATGTAGGTGTGGAAATGGAAATATAAATCTCACTTATATATAAGTAACAATCTAATCAGCTTCCTTTGAACACATGAGAGATGTTCAGTGGGCTCAGGCTTGTGCATGAGACCGGTAAAGACCAGGAGACTATTTACACACAGTTCTCCCATCCTCTCTGCTCGATGTGGGCTGCATCGTATGTCTCTGTGTGCCTTTCCAGGGCTTAGAGGAACCCACATGGAGAATGTATATGACTTCTACAAACCAGATATGACTTCAGAGTACCCACTGGTGGATGGGAAGCTCTCCATCCAATGCTACTTACAGGCCCTGGACCGATGCTACACGTTATACCGTCAAAAGATCCAGAACCAGTGGAAGCAAGGTATGAGGCTCAGAGGGCACAAGGCAGGGACTCTATCTACATGAGGCCAAGAGTTTGTCCTAAACACTTAAGATAAAGATTCTTTTATCCTCCCCAAATATTCTCAAGAGAATTGTTTCATATTCCATTCTAACACCCTTCTCTGGGTCTGTGCTAAAGTCCCTTTGGAAGTCATCCAAAGTCAAGTACGAAATTGCCTCTAACTTGAGCTAAATGAAAGAAAATAAATAATCCAAGGCCAAAGCTGAAGCCAGTGGGTGTCAGCCACCTGGGGAGGTGCTGTGTGAGCCAGAGTGACCGTGTTCTGTGGAGGCTAGGATTACTTCCTGCTGAAGTCAGGAGTGATCTGCCTCTCGGTTTAGTTTGCCACCTTTTAAAATCTGGCTGATGTTGAAAATTCTTACCTATATTTTCAATACACTTAAGTGTTACTGGTGATTTTTTTTCTCTGCATGGTAGTGTTGACTTGATTTTCACCTTTAGTTTCTGACGTTTTCTGCTTAAAAAAAATTACGTAGTGATTTCATAATCAGAAGAGAAACAAAGCAGGGGAAGGGTAAGTTCCAGTGGCATACGTGAGGTCTTGAGTTCAATCCCCAACACTTCCTCTAAAAATTAAATGAATAACTAAGCCTAATTACCTCCCCTCCAAAAATTAAATAAAATTTAAAAAGAAAAAATGAAAAGAGACAAGTCATTTTTAAAATACAGAGAAACCTACCTACTTCTTTAAAAACTGAAAAAGGTTTCCTACCTGTTCAGCCACATCCAGATGGGCAACTGAAAAAGGTGAGTTTCTAATGTGGGAAAAAGGATGAGCTGAAACATCAGAGCAGGGGTGCTTTAGGAGTGGCTTCAGGGGCCACTTCTTGCCTCTTTCCACTGTACTGGGTGGGATGCTGGCTGTCCCCATGGGTAAGGAGTCGACTTGGACCTCTCTGCCTCTGCCCATCCACTGTAAAAGTACTATTGGCTAATTACTCTCGCCTCCTCTAAATTCTTATGACATCCTAACTTTACTCCCTATTCTCACGTGGCATTTGTTCGGTGCTGCTTTGAATCTCAGCACCAAACTGTAAACTTTGCAGGGGCAGAGGGTACACTGCCTTCTTCTTCAGAGTGAGAGAGAGAGAGTCTGGAGTGTAGAGTCAGAGACATCAGAACCTAAATCCAAAGCCAGTCATTTTCAAGCTGGGTGACCTTGGACACCTGACTTGGCTTCATATTTTGAAGACTGTTTTCTCCCCTGGAAAACAGAGAAAATAATACGCGGTTGATTTGAGGAATTATCCGTCCTAGAGGTTGGCAACAATAGATAGGAAGAAAGTATTTATTTCTTTCCCTTCATTCTCTACAAGGAGAGGGTTTAGTAAGTTGCTTGTAAAATGAAAGAACAAACCTCTGTGTGTTTCTGGAGGCTCAGCCAGATCTCGGGGATGGGGTCTAAGTGGCTCACGCCTCATCCTTGCTTTCACACCCCCTCTTCCAGATGGCATCAATCAGCCTTTCACTCTCGACGATCTGCAGTTTATAATCTTTCACACACCCTTCTGCAAGATGGTCCAGAAGTCCCTGGGTCACCTGATGTTCAATGACTTCCTGTCAGCCAGTGGCAACAGGCAGACCAGCCTCTACAAGGGGCTGGAGGCCTTCAGGTGAGTCCTCTTCACGAGGAGCCTGCAGGCTCTTGAGGGGTGAGGAAGGAGGAGGCTCCCTCATGCCTTAAGTCTGGACCACCAGCCACTCCTGTGGGGAAAACAGCAACCCTCCAACACAGTAGAAGTGACACCATGTCCCTGCGTGGGTTAGTGGGTTGTAGTCTATGTAGGGCCCTCACCCTGCATCTCAGGGTTCACACAGACCCTGCCAGTACCTCTAGACCAAGTGACTATAAGAAGCTTCAGAAAACGAGATAAAGGGGAAAGGGAGTGTAGCTAAGTCACTCAGTCTACAAACATTTTACGAACATCAGCTATATGTCAGGCATCATCCTAAACTCTGGGAACACAAAATGGACATGAGTCTCTGATCCCTGCCCGGAGGATCTCACAGTCTAGACAGACAGAAACACCTAGAAACAAACAATCACAGTGCAGGATGGCAACCTGGGGAGTGTCCAGTCTCATCCTCACTTGCCATTGGCTTAATCAATGTCTTGCTCCTTGCTTCGAACTCCTCCATCTATGAAATGGAGATAGCCCAGCTCACCCCTGCTACGTGTCAATAACGCAGGAAGAATGCTGTTTATTGATACATTACTCCAAGATATTTAGAAAAGAAGAAGCCACAATACAAACAGTTCTCACTGAGAAAGGACTCTTTACCCTTCTTCTTGGGATCTGTTCATTTCACATTTTGGAGTATTCTACCAACATCTGCCCCTGTTCCTAACTGCTACTGCTAACTGCCACTGACTAAAATGTCCAAATGAGCACAGACCCTGCTTCTAAGACTTGCCTCGTGGGAAAAAATAAAATAAAATTCTAACATATACCAAAGATAATAGCTTACTATCTTTTATACCTGAAAGTCTCATCAACAATAAGATAAACACACTAAGTGGAAAACTGAACAAAGGCTATGGATGAGAAATGTTCTCAAGGAAGAAACACACACAATCATATTTTTAAACGTTCATGTCCGTTAGTAACAACTATAAACAAGTTACTGTTTTCTTTACATAGCCTTTTTTTAAGAGATAGAAACTTTATTCATTCAGGGAAGGGAGTAGTCTTGATTACATTTTTAAAATTGAAGTACAGTTCGTTACAATGTGTCAGTTTCTGGTGCACAGCACAATGTCCCAGTCATTTACGTAGCTTTTTAAAATTCTGAATACCCAGAACTGACAAAGCTATCAGAAGATGGGCAATAGCAGATGTGTAAATTGATACAGTGGTTTTGGGGGCGTAATAGGAAAACATGAAACCTTAAAGATGTGCACACCTTTTGGCTCAGTAATTCCACGTGTTTAAAAGAGCATGTAGCTTTTAGCTGCTAGAGGTCAGGAGGTGGGGAGGAGATTGGTTAAGGTAGGGTACATCCTACCACGGGCCATTTTGCAGGCTTTAAAAATAATGTTAAAGAAGATGATTTAATGTCATAGAGAAAAGTAGTGAAGGAAGCATGCTAAACAAAATTTATAGGATGATTTTATTTTCCAATAAACCATATAAAAGTAGGGATGGATTCCATAAGGAAGATATGACTTAAGTGCTCTCTCTGAATGGTAAGACTGTCAGTGATATTTTTTCTCAGTGTTTTCTGTATTTCCAAATATAATATAATATAATATAATATAATATAATATAATATTTCTTATAGTTCCAAATATTCTAAAAACATGGGTCCCAAAGTCTTCTCTCCAGGAGCTGTTACACTTTCCCCCTTGCTCCCTCCCCCGCTCATGTGGCTTCTCACCTTGCCTGTTTGTCTGGCTGCCTCACAGGGGGCTGAAGCTGGAAGACAGCTACACCAATAAGGACATAGAGAAAGCGTTTCTGAAGGCCTCTCTGGACATGTTCCACAAGAAAACCAAGGCCTCCCTGTACCTCTCCACCCACAACGGGAATATGTACACCTCGTCCCTCTACGGATGCCTGGCCTCGCTTCTGTCCCGGTGAGTACTGCCTCCAGCCCCACCTCCTCTTACCCCTGGCTCTGGTCCGAGGGGTCAACTAAATTTTGTTTCTCTTCTGGTTCAGAATTTTTTCAAAAAGGAAAGAAAGAAGGAAGGAAGGAAAAATGAAAGAAACTTCTTTCAAAGGTGGATGTATGGGCAGATTTATTTTCAATATTAAACAGTGGACTCCAAAGTGAAGTGCATGTATGATGCTGGGGGAGGTGCAAGATCTATTTGGATGCTGTGAAAAAAAAAATAGCAGAACTTTTATGCATATTTTATCTCATCCATTTAAAATCTCTGTACTCAGTAAAGCGTGGTGGGTAAGCGAGTCTAGCTTTAGAGCCTACAACCTGCGTTCGAATCTCTTTGCCACTTACTAGCTTTGACCTTGGAAAAATACTTAACCTTTATGTTTCTTATTTTTCCCAACTATAAAATGTGTACAATAACAATTCCTACCTTCTTAGGTTTTGATGAATGTTAAATGTCTAAAGCAATTAAAAGAGTAATGCTCACCAGGTGCCCAAATGTTAGTTTATTTTTATAGATACTCCATTTTGTAGATTTGATAAGAAAATACTTGTACTATGGTTCATGCTTATAACATATGAAAAAAATATGACTGGACTTGTGCAAATAATTGCTAATGAGATGTTAAACATATTTTTAAACTGCTGAAATATTACCAGTCAATATGGGAGCCCTGAGGTGAGTCCAGGGGTCTGACCTCGACTTGGAGGTGCCTTCAGAGTTTGCTGAGTTCATCTTGTCTTCATGGGTGGGGAGAAGTTCCTTTCACATCCCCAAAATTCTGCTGTGCTCACTGTGACTTCTGATTCTTGGATTTCAGCTGCTCTCCTCTTGGCCAGCTGTCCTCCTTCTGGGTCTACCCCTGGGGTCTTCCAAAGAGTCCCTCTTTGTGTAGAGTGCCCAGAACCCATTTCTTGCTGCAAGAGGTTGACTAGATAGGGTTGATAGGTTGGTGGTTTATTTGCAGTGAAGACTATAATGCTGATGTGTATTGGGGGGTTTGATGTCCTTCCCTGCAGTCACTCTGCCCAGGACTTGGCTGGCTCCAGGATTGGCGCCTTCTCGTATGGCTCTGGCTTGGCAGCAAGTTTCTTTTCATTTCGAGTGTCCCGAGATGCTTCTCCTGGTGAGTCCTGTCCTTCTATCAGTCACTTCTGGGTGGTTTCACCTGGTAAAAGAAATGATTATCTGTCTCACCACTACTGAGGCTTCCGTTCTGACAGAATTATGTTGTTCTTAGGAGCAAAGGAAAGCCCTGAAGGAATTTAAGCAACAGAGTAACTTTGTCTAATTTGTGTATTTGAAGAAGCATCTCCCTTGCTACTACTTAGAGACTAGATTGATGAGGAACAAAGGTGAACATGGGAAAACCAGTCAGATTATTCCAGCAAGTAGTCTAGGCAAGAGGTGGTGGTGATTTGGTTACAGCTGGTTAAAGAGAAGTTGATGGATTTGAGATATCCAGTAAACATTTGCTGATTATTTTACGATGGATGAGATCAAGGGCATACATCTAGGCACTAAATGGGCTACCCCTTGACTAAATGAGTGTGTCTGCCTGTATGTTTTGCTAACAATGTGTTTGCTAATCTTTATCACTTCTTGACATTCTAAGGCACGCACAGAGCACTGTCCCCTGGGACAGGGGCTCCCACAGAGCCTGGCTGTCCATTGGACTCACAATTGGTAGCGGTGATAATGACAATGAAGCAAGTTTAAGAGTCTTACTTTTGCTTCCCAGGCTCCCCTCTGGAGAAGCTGGTGTCTAGTACATCAGATCTGCCAAAACGTCTTGCCTCCCGGAAGCGTGTGTCTCCTGAGGAATTCACAGAAATAATGGAACAAAGAGAACAATTCTACCAGAAGGGTAAGAAAAAAGGAATAAAGAGAGGAGAAGAAGGCAGTTTTTCTCAGATTCTATGCCACTAGCTGGGAAGCAGCAAGGGATTCATCAGAGGTCTAGAATACAGTGGGTGAGAGTGACGACTTCTATGAGATATAATTGGAAGAAAGCTTGTTAGATGCAAATGGGGAAGAACTGGGTGGGGAAGCAGAAGGCAGAGTTGGAAAGAGGTAGGAGGCACCATGTGGCTTCCCAATAAAGAGTGTAGATAACGACCCAGTAGAGGATGCTGGACAGTTAGGGCCCATGGAAGCCAGATGGATGGTCTTTGAAAAATGCTATCTATGCAGCAGCTGAAAAAGCCCAGACTTCGGAGCTAGACTGACCTATGACACTCACCAGCTCTTTATCTTTGAGAAAAGTATTTAACTTTTCTCACTTGTCTAATTTCTAAAATCTTACCAACTTTGTAGGCTTGCCAAACAGATTAATGAGCGAATTAATTAATGATAAATAAGTTATCAACAAATATCACTGTCTCCTTCCAACTGCCCCCTTTCCTTAACCAAACATAAAGCAAAATATTGCCTCAAAAAGCAACAAAGGAAAAGTAAACCAAAGCTAACACTGGGACTGGAGAGACCAGGTGGTGATTTTAAAAGCGTGGTAATCATATTTTTTTCAAGCAAAACTCAGGACACATGGTTTGCACTGTGGTCTGAAAAGGAGGCGGAACATATGGGATTAGGAATGTTCCAGAAAACTCAGATATAGTAATCATTGATCTTACCTGGAACAGGGGACATGTTAGAGCAAGAAAAAAGACAATTAAAATAAAAATAGAGTTTCTGAGATGAATGTTAACGAACAAAGCTCTGAAATACTGCGATGAAACAGTTGGAAAACTTAGGGCTAGGCTGGAAGTGTCTGTTGGAAGACAGGGTTCTCTGAGGTACCCCTCAGGCTAGGGTACCACTGGCAGAAGGATGTCATGAAGAGTTCAACGGCAGAAGGACATGTTTCTTTGGGAAAATGCCAAACTCCTATAATAAAATTTCTAGTAGACAAGCCCTAGGTACCAGCTCCAAGAGAGCTGCTTCTGGTTCTTCTGCTGGCCCAGTGCTCTCCTGAGTGTAGACGAGGTGAGCCCGCAGCCCGCTGCAGCACAGCTGGGAGGCTTTCGCCATGACGTTCTAGGCCTCCCAGCCCCACATTGCCCTTTGTGAGTTCTGCCTCTTCTCCTCGTTCCACAGTGAATTTCTCACCACCTGGTGACAAAAGCAGCCTTTTCCCAGGCACCTGGTACCTGGAGCGAGTGGATGAGATGTATCGCAGAAAGTATGCCCGGCGACCGGTCTAAAGGTGGTGAGTGAAATTTTGGAGAGCTGGTGGCTTAACGTTTTCCTCTGGGCAACGGATGTGGTTCTGAGAGTGCAAGCAGACCAGAAATGGTTCGTAGTTTCCAAAAGGATCAGAGGTGGGGAGTTTGTACCATGAGGACAGTAAAACTCTTGAGGATCTTTGCCCTAAAAAGGCAAAAGCTAGGGGATTGAGGGGGCGGGGGGGTGGCATTTCCTTAAATCTTGAATGTGAAAAAAAAAAGAGTCAACTTTTTACCTAATCTGCTTATAATAGGAAGCTCCCCTAGAACCTTTATAGAAAGAAAATTAGCTTCTATAACAAGAAACAGTCTGTGAACCTGAAACCATGGAACTCATTACTCCAAGGGGGTAAGTCAGTGACAAAGACAGATGAATAGCTTCAGAGAAAGTACACACCAGTGTGCTGGAGACAGGTTCTTAAGGAAGCAGGGTGTTGGGGATTCTGTTAGAGCCAGGAGGCTCGGCTGGAGGGAGTCAGGCTAATGGGCTGTGTAGCTATCCTCACTCCATGCGATTCCTTCTGGGGGGAAGCAGTGAGATTTGGGGAGTAAGTGTGGAGCGGCTCAAGGAGGAAAAGAGTTCTATGGAAGAGGACTGGGGCCAGAGAAGAAATGGGAGAGTTCTTTATGTTGATTTTTATAGGAGAATCAAGGGTTCGGAATTAGAATCTTGTAATCCGTGGACCCAGATAGCTGCCTTCAGTTTAACTTCCAAATTGGTACCTTAAGCAGAATGGAAGAGTGAGAAGCAATTTGTTTTACAACTGATAAATCTTCATAACTCAGTCCCAAATACCTCCTCTATATTTTTCTAATTTTTAATTTTTTTACTCCTAAAGGAAAAGGAGGGAGGCTAAAAAGGTTTGGCATGAGCAGGGGAAGGGGAGGAAGGCGTCTGCGGGTAAAGGAGACACGCAGAGACAGCGAGAAGACTACAGGATGAGGGGGTCCTCAGTTCACTCCTAACCACTGCCAGTTCCGGGCCGTGTGGCCTCCTGTGCCAGGGCGGAAACGTGCCTCTGGGATGTTAAGAAGGGGCTGGGCCGGGGGGCAAAGGGGCTGACAGGCCAGGCTGCAGGTGCAGCTGAGAACGGCAGGGCAGTGTGCAGGTTCACCAGGCTCTGGCGCTACCAGGGAGTCGTCTGCTTGCTCGTCGGCTTGTTTGTTTGTAATATATTTCTTAAGGGCAAGTCAGTGGCAAAGAGGGGCTATTAAATGTGTCAAGTGAATTCAGTCATCAGAGGCAGAGAGAGAGAGAAGAAGGAGGAGGAGGAGGAGAGGAAGAGACAGAGAAAGAGAATTGGGATTTTCAAGGGAGAGTTTCCCAATCAGTCTCCCTCCCTCTCCTGGTCCACAAGCTTAGGCAGCCTTGTACCTACGAAAAGAAAAGCTGGGCTCATCCTCATCTCACGGGAGCACTGCACCTGCACCCGTGAGAGGTTAGTGACTGAAGGCTTTAACGCCAGCGCAGCGCTCCGCGGGGCCCAGCCTGCCCACCTGTCACGGGCAGAGCGGGTCGTGGGGACCCTCCCCTGGCCTGGGGCTCAGGGCGCTCAGGCTTCCAGCCTTGCTGCTGGGCGGGCAGTGGGACATCCCAGCCCTCAGGACGCAGTTAGGAGAGCCTGCCTCAGCAAAGAGCAGGTATGGGGGAGTTTGGGGTGCCCAGGGTGAGACTCACGATCGAATGTCCTTCTTTCATGTCTTTAAATTCTACAGATATGTGAAGAGGCTCCTGGGAAAAGTATGTGACAGGACTTTTGCCCTCAATCAGTCATATAACGCCCCCCACTCTTCGCTGGTAAATAGATTGGATTGGACACAGCAGCCCCCGTAAGCACTGGCCTTGTAGGGCAAGGGGCCATCCTTTGGGGGGTCCTTCGTGCCTGTCCCTGCTGCTGCAGTCCCGTCATGGGCTTGTGCTGCCAGAGGAGACCTTTGTGAAAGAAGGAGATGGATGCATGGAGGGACGGCGCGGCCTTGAATCACAGACCAGAAATGTGGCAGACCCCTTGTCCCTTTCAAGGTCCAGCTAACTGGCCTCTGCTTTGTTGTCACTCTGTTATTACTGTTACTGTCATATTTCTGTGCTGTTATATCTTCATCTGTTTCTTAGGGTTTTCTGAGAATTTTGAAATTTTATGTTTGGTACTAAGCCAATATAACACCATTAAAAAGATAGAGAAGGAGGGACTGACAACTGCATTTCTTGGAAAACAGAACACAGACGATGCACCAGCGGAGAAGCCTGCCAGGCCTCCTGGCTCTGGGGCCCCACCTGCATGTACCCCCACCACAGCCAACTTTCTGAGCACCTCACACCCTCCCCCTCTGCCCTCCAATTCCGTTCTCTGAAAGGCACAGGGAAACTAAGAGAGATACAGCTTCCACCCCCAGCTTCCTTCCCTGATGGAAAGACACTTTACAGATGAGGGCCAGCAGACAGGGGACAGAAATGTCTTCAGATCTGCGGACCATGCTTTGTCAGTGTTGTCTGCACAAATAAACACAGGACAGAACTTATTAGGTTAAAGTTATGGCTCCTCCAGCCAAAAAAAAAAAAAAAAAATTCAATACTCAGCCTGCAATGTTCCCATTAGAGGAGTGTTTTTCCCCCTTGAGTTAGGGCACACCTTCATCTGGGATCCTCTTGTAAAAGAGCAGCAGTTCAGGGAGGTGGGGACTGAACTGAGGAGGGCAGTGGGAAACATCAAGTTATTCCCTTTTAGAAACTTCCGTAAGCCACTGCGGGAAAGGGGCCCTTTGGAGGAAGGAGGATGGTTTCTACTGGTGGGGAGAAGGGCTGGCATGGCGGGGCGGTACAGGGATATGGGATACTGGGCATGTGAGGATGAGATGCTGTCCTCTCCTTCGCTGCCTGCCCCAGGGTGTTTACGTCACAACAGGGGCCAGAAAATCCAGGATAAATCCCAATGTGAGCACTAATCCACCATCAGCTGACTCCCTTCCCAGGCCCCTGGCCACGTGCTGGCTGAACTCCTGCCGTGTTACACCCGCTGTAGCAGCTGCTACCTCCCACCCTGGCTGCCCCCTGTGGTCTGCTTCCTCCTCGGGAAGCGGTCTGGGGGCCCTCGGGCCAGTTGCACCCTTGGCAGGACAACATGTGCCTTTCCTAAGATCTCTGGAGTAGTGTCTAGTTGTGGAAGAGAAGCCAATATTTACCTGAGTTCCTGAGGTAGGAGACTCGGGCCGGGGGGTGGGGGGCTGGGGACAGGTGCTTGCCATCCATCCATATAGTTCACTGTGAGGTCTTTGTGTTGAAACCTGCCTCCAGTGGCCTTAGCAACCAGGAATTTCCACATCACCCAATGCTGGAGCCGGGCCTGCCTCTGCTCAGAAGTCATTTGGACACAATGTAGGGGTGACAGTAAAAATATTTAACAATGAAGATATCAGGGTGCTGGCCAGTTGAATGGATGCTGCCCATACCCTGCACACCAGCTGAATATCAGCCCTGGTTCAGGCGCAGGGCACCCAGGATGGCACTGGTCATTGTCACCACTGCACAGACAGAGGTTCCCAGCCCCTTCTACACTAACTTCGACACTAAGCCCTAGGCCTTCCTCTGGTGGCTCTGAGATCCACTTCATTAAATGACTCCTGCTGGCTCTGAACAAAGCCCGCTCTCCTGTGTAAATATGGTCAGCATATGAGGGAGTGGTTTTCCAATTGCCTGGTCACCATTTTCACCCTAAGGTCAGCTACGGTCATGCAGATAAAGAACTTCCCCATGTGGGCAAAAAATAATCACCTAGGACAACCTCGAGCAGGAAAGGTGGGTGGGGAGATTACTAGATAAAGGCACTGAGCCCTGCTATATTCATCGCGAGCAAGAATATTCAACATGTTATATTAAAACAGATGGGAAGACTGGTCCAACGCGCTGACCAGGAGGCAACTTCTGGTCTCCAGGGGACACACTAAAGACACACGTTTCTAATCTCAGAGTTGCAGGAGTCAGCGTCCTGAGGCCGGTTCCCTCCTGCCTTACTCTGCCTTCCTCACTCAGCTTTCAGCAAACTCTTCCGCTTCCCAGCCAAGATACACAAGAAAGAAATTGCACTCTGAAGTCAGGCAGTGCCAAGATGCCATAAATCACAGGAGTAAACTGCAAGAGCTGGAGCTCAAAATGAATCTTGCCTTTTTAAATTTAGGAGAGTTTATGCGGTGAGCCACAGACAGGGTGACGCAGTGAAAGCGTCCCATGCCTTCGCATGCCACCCATGTGTAGGAAGCTATTCGAGGATGCTCAAGTCATTTGAGTTTCTAGAATTGTTCTGATCACCACAGAGCACAGAATATGGTTGGTCAAGGGGCTTCTGGGGAAAAGGGGTAGCAGGCTGAAGATTGAGCTCAATTTTTAACTAAGTTTTGGCTTCATCAATCTCAGCCTGTTTTGCTAGCTGTCAGCAGGCTCCAGTGAACCCCGTCACCAGATGCCACGTGATGCAAGATCTCTCTCCAGTAGGAGGGAGTGGGTTGTCTGATGTTAGGACACCCCACGTCCAGATTTGACAGAACATCACAAGGGCAAAAGGAGGGTCATTTGGTGTACAGAATTCTGTGTTAGAGACTGAGTGAGACCTGCACATCTGTGCTCAAAGAAAGGCATAGGGATGAAGAAACCAGTGTTTGCGTAGTGGCCCGGGGCACTTCCCACAAGCCACCTTTTAATCCCTTTAATCCTGAAAGGCATCATGATTCCACTTATTGAAGAGGGAACAAAGGCTTAGGGGAATTAAACAGTGCTCAAGGTCGGAGCAGCTCAAAGCCACCTCGCTATTCATGTCCAGGCCCTTCCCTTTCCAGGTCTGCTAGCTTGAGGCTTTAACACACGTTCCAAGCTCATTGCAGATGCCGGCACAGCGAGCAGTCCTGGTGGAGTTTCTATCGACCTTTGGCTCAATTACAGCACTGAGGCCAAAAGGATGGGTTTGCCCCTGCCAGTGCCAATCAGCTGCCCTGTGCAAGGCCTTCCTAGCCTGGGTAAGTCTCAAAAACAGACATTATTGGGCATTAGGGAGGAATGGCTCATCCCCTACGGATGGAGGGAAAAACCCTCAAAAGGTGAATCATTAGGGTGCAGACTACCAATCTATCACATTTCATGAAAATCATCTTCAAAAAATCACCCAGTAATGCATTGTCCATCCCGTCCTAAGCTGGCTGTGAACTCGCCAAGTAGCCCCAGTCCTCCTGCCTCTGTGAATACTTCTTCCCCTTGTATAATCTTCCCAAACCTCTCCTCGGAGCCACCACCCTCAGTTCTCTGGCCTCAACAGAATTCATATACACTAGCTGTGGCACTCTCCTCGCTGCTGCTGCTGCTGTGTGCTCGATCCCCTCAACAGACGGAGACTGCTAGGGCCACCCTCGGAGCTTTCGTCCTCCCCCTGGGCAGACACCTACCCCAGTGCCTGGCACTGGTAAGGTTTGTTGAGTTATATTTATCAATGTGCATCTATATTCCCTCTTGGAAGGGATATCTGAAATAGCACAAGACTCCAAGACACCTTGAGCTTTGTTCCTAAAAAATGCCTCTGAATAAGCTGAGAGACAGCAGAGGGATCCCCTTCAGGGCACCCACACCCAGGCATGCAGTTGGCCCATCTAGATCTCCCTTCGGCTGTCAAATCCAAGCCTCACAGCGGCCTGCGGATGCCCTCTGGTGGCTCTTCAGGGTAATGACAACACCAAGACGCCCGGAGAGTACGGGTAGGCTCTTTATTAAGTGGTTATTGCTGTACCACGGAGGTCAGACAAGGGCAGGAGCCTAAGCAGTGTCAGCCCCATGAACACAGATCTCCTCTCCCAGAGGGCATGTTTCTTCAGGAAATCTCGCTAGGCTGGGACGGGTGAGTCCAAGGTCAGAAGTGGAACTGGAAAGCCTCGGTCACGTGCTGCTTCCAGGGCTCCAAGCTGGGCAGCAAGGAGGAGATGCCCATGACATGCCAGGTCTCCCTGTCTGACACCCCTGAGGTCTGGTAGGACAGCAACTGCACTCCTGCCTCTGTCAGGAGGCCTGGAAGTAGAAGAAACCCCTGGTTGGCAAGGGGCGTGGGGGAAGGAGAAGCAAGAGGCTGGGAGCTAGCTAGCAAGACTTGGAATCCTGAGATCAACATTGCAATGGGGGTGATGGTCTCAGAATCAAAGAGCTGAGACAGAGAGGGGACAGAAGGCTCTGCTCAGCTTCCCTCGCTGTTCCAGAGGCTTCAGGAACACCCTGACCATCAGGCAGAGCAGGGGAAGGAAGAGCAGCCACAGAGAGCTACAGCAATGCAGGCTTGCTGGCTGCTAGTTTTATCCAAATCATCAACAAGGGAGAAAAGCAGGGGAAAGTTCCTCGGGGCAGCTGGCAAGGACAGTGAAATTAGGCCCTTTGAGATCTGTGGATATCCTCTCTGCCAAACTTGGACATGCTCCAGAACCCCCAGCAGCCCAGGCGCCAGGGAACTGGGGCGGGTGCAAGATCCCCACAACTGCTGGCAGGGATGCCCTGACAGGCTTTGCTGGATCGGGCTGGCCACCCAGCCTGCAGTCAGGGGCTCCTCTCAAGGGCTCCGAGTTCCTGGGATGCAGCTCCACAGACAGATCTAAACTGTGCACTTAACGTGGTGAGCACCTGGCTCATCACAGGGGCACGGGGCCCGAACCCTGCCGCCCTGCTTTGCAACCTTAGATAAGGCACTTTCCCTCTGAGCTCCGTACCCACTCCCCAGATGTCCTGGAAATTGGCGTGACAGACCCTCTGTATGCTGCAGATCCAGAGATGCCCGCAGGCGTGGAGAGGGGCAGAAGGAAGCAAAGTCCAGGGAGCCCAGTCCCAGGACAGAGCCACACACACACGCACGCACACGCACACGCACACACACACATGCCCGCCTCTGCCTCGGGTGCACTCGCCAGCCCTCCAGGCTCCCTCACCAATCACGGTCGGCAGCATCGCAGGGCTGGAGGGCTGAGCCCGGAACACAAGCAGGGGCAGGCCCTGGTGGAGAGGCACCTCTGGTCTGAAGACGGCTCCATTAAGCGCCCGCAGCACAGGTGTGGTGCCCTGGACCAAGCCCACAGCCTGGTAGGGGGCACCTGCCAGCGCCACGGTCAGGAGGCATTCCCCGGAGTCCTGCTCCCCGGGTGCAGCAGGGTTGTGGGAGGTGGTCACCTGTAGACAGACGGCAAGGAGTCGAGGTTATGCCCACCTTCCTTCAGCCTAATCGCCAATTTGTGGGGCTTCAGCCTGGCTGACACGCTCAGCAATTCAGGGCTGGGGGAAAGAGCAAATGGGTAAGCCTTATGCCCCCAAGTGTGAGCTTCCTGCGACAGTCAGTGACCTCCCTAAAGGGAGGGCAAAGAGAGATCTACCAGCTACAGGTAAAGACTTGGAGAGGAGAAGGGAAACTGGGGAGGATGAAGATGGAGGGAGGGAGCAGGGCTGTGAGAAGGGCTAGGATTAGCAGACCTGCCACTGGAGGCCGATCCAGCCTGGTCCCTCCTGCTCTGACTGTCTCCTGCCCAGAATCAGTGGCCTGTAGGAGTGCAGGGCGGGGAGAAGAAGGGGGCCTGGGAGCTCTCCTGCCCATTGCTTCTGCCAGCTCCCACTGGCTGAGAAACACAGACTTTGATCTAAAAAAGGGACCAGAGGGAAGACACCGAAGGGAAGCCAAGAGGGGCAGCAGAGGCTAAGAGGGTGTGTTGCAAGCAGCCAGAGTTTGCACGCTAAGCAGGCAACCAGGTGCTGTGGTAATAGGAGCCCTGGATAGAGAGTCAGAGGCCAAGCCCGCTGGGTTCATTTTCAGCTCCCAGCCTGGCGCCTAAATTTCCTCAGCTGGGATGTGGGGGTCCTGCCACCCTTCCTGCGCACACAGCGCTCATACACAAAGCATTTCACGAGCATCAGTTCACTCGCAGCAAAGTGCAGAGGCTGACGGTACCTCCAACTTTGCAGATGACGAAAGTCTCGCCACCCTCACAGGTAGACACTGTCACACACCCAGGGCTCCCACTCAATGAGCGGAGCTGTCAGGTGCTCTGAAAATGCAGGGGAGCAAGGCCGGGCTGAGCGGGGCAGGAGTAGGGGAGAGGCAGGTGGGGTGCACACCTCAAGGCCAGCCTCTTTCACCAGCAGCGTGGCGTTCACCAAGTTCACATCTGCCTGATGGGACGCCTTCTTCAGGAGGCCAACAATGACGGCGGGGCTCAGGCAGTTCCCAGAGTTCTTCAGGGACATTCCTGGAGACGGAGAGAAGCCACCGTAAGTCGCCATGTGTCAAACAACACGGGAGGGGGCAGCAGACCACTGGCACCAGGTTCCGAGTCCTCACCGCCCTGGGGGACCCTAACCCCATTCTGGGGGGCGCAGTTCTGCCTTTCTCTGGAGGATGGAGAGCCAGTGGTGGGAGACACACGGGGTTCAGGCCAGGCCCCCCGGGACACTCTACACCAGTCTAAGAAATGCCCCTCCAAAACAGCCCGCCTCCACGGCCCCTGCACACTTGCCCCTGGCCTGGCCACCCTGTCCTGCCTGCCATTCCCCAAGGGGACGTGAAAAAGGTCCTGCCCTCACCCCTGCTGGCACTCACCCCCTTGCCAGCCTCGGGAAATAGAAGAAGAAAAGGACATGTAGAGAACCTGCCGCCCCTGTCTGCCTCACCTCCTTGGGGCCTGGGCACTCAGGCCAGTGGGGACGCCTGGCTCTGTCCCTGCCCAGCGCTGGGTCTGCCCACCAGCACCCCAATCTCTCCCCAGCCGTCAGTGGGGAGGACAAGCCTCACTCAGCAGGGTGAAGGGGACCAGAGTCCTCCCTGCTCTCTCAACCACACCTGCACAGGGCCGGACCCTGCAAAGACAGCCAGAACCTGCGGAGGGGCAGACAGGGGGCGCTGTCCTGGCCCCGCTCCCCTGCTGAGCAGATGCCCCACCCCCACCCCCGAGGACGTCAGCTTGCCCGAGAGCCCACCTCAGTATGTCACGGAGCACAAAGCATCCCCACCGCCTGCTTGTCTGGCACACCCGCCCTGACGCTCACGTCCCACATGCAGAGCCCAAGGCTCAGAGAAGGGAGAGCCACACAGCAGGTAAGCAACCGGCTCAAAACCAGAAAAGGTTCTGCCACTTCACCCGGACTCCCTCCACCAAACCTACTGCCTCTCATGCGAAACTCCAAATGCTGTGGAGGTCCCTCTTGCACTCCAAACGTGCACATCTTAAAAATACTGCATAAACATGACTTATGACAATTCAGTATATTTTCCAATGAGGTTTTGTACCCCTTCCCCTCTGTTCCCCCTCGATAGCAGGACAGCCACACTCAGACGGAACGTGAGACATGGAGTCAGAAGACCTGGGTCACCTCCGAGCCCCCCACTGGTCTGTGACCTGCGGCAGACACGCCCCGCTTCCCCCTCCCCCTGCAGAGTCCCCTGGCTCACCCTGTGTTGTCACCTGGATGGTCCCTTTGGGGGACCCAGCCCAGGCTTGCATCAGTGCCCCCAGAGCTTCTGCCAAACCAATCCAAGGCTTGGTGTGTGGAGAGAACGCACCGGTAAGGGCCTGGGCATTTACCTGCGGAGAAAGGGGCCTAGGGCTGAGATCAGGAAGTGGCGACAGGGCACACCTGCCTGACTTGGCACCCAAACAAGGTCTTCCTGCCAGGACCCAGCTCCATGTGGAGAGCAGAAGGCACAGGGTCACCCTGGCTTTGGGTGCTGGGGGGTGGGGAGGGACAACCTCTATCAGCCACCAACAAGACGACAGCTTGTTCCTATAGCTGGGGACACCTGAGGAGCCAGAAAAGGGCACAAAAAAGGCCAAGACCACTGCAAACTGCGGGAAGGGGAGCGGGGAAGGGGGAGAGGGACATCTCCCTCTCCTCTGGACCTGTGCCAGCCTGGGGAGACTCGCTTTTCCTGTGCTGGGGAAGGAAGGTGGGTCTTTGACATAAAACATACAGGGAGTCACGGACCACTAGGACGTAGAGTGGTGGGCGTCTCTGGGACGGCATTCCTAATTTGCTTTCATTTTTACTTTCTATCTTGATTTTTTTAATGTGGTTTTTACATTGTCACAGAACACTTTGCCCAAATACCAGTTTATAAGGCTGGATTCGTAGACTTTTGACGATACTATCACTCTTCAAATGTTGACCCCTGTGAACTCCCACCCCCCACCCCCGCAAGACGTGCTGGGCAGCTGACGGAGGCAGAAGCCACACAATCGTTTAACGTTGTGAGTCTAGGAGCTGGCCGGCCAGACCCTTGCCAGGGGCTTGATACCAAAGCCAGCTTGTTCTGGTCAAAATGTCCATTCCATCTTGTGGCTCAAGACGTTCTGGCTGTGTTATGTATTTGGCCACTTTTATTGAGGCAACTCATAAATAAAACCATCTAAGAAGGATTTAATTAGAAACCTGGGGTTGGAGGCAAATCAAACAAGCCGTGATCAGATGTCATGAAAAGAGAACGTGGACACTTCTCTTCCCGTTTGCATAAAGCTACAACTGGCAGAGAATTCAAGGAGAGTTGTGATGTTGGAAAGGACAGAGGCAGCGGGACTCCCCAGCAGACCCTTCTGTGTAAGGGGCTCCCCCGATCCTCTCTGGGGGGCCCAGAAAGGGGGGGGCAATGAGTCCCAGAGCTGCGGGAAGGAGAGCAGAAGCACCAGGCAACAGCTTGGGAGGCGAGAGCCTGCAGCAGGCAGAGGGAAAGTGCTCAGCTGAGCAGCCCCAAAGGCAGGCATCACACCTGGTTTGTCCTCTGTCAGGGCCCCAGCGCCCCACCCCAGGGCGGCGCTTGCCGAAGGTCTGCTGAGTAAAAGTCGTCTTCTCTAGGTGAGCAGGAGGCTCCAGGCAGAGCAGATGCCTTTGGGCACCAACCTGACCACATGTTAGTCTGCGCCTAAGGTTACAGCAGAACTAAACTGGAGAGGACCCAGTAAAGAATGAGGGACAGATTTCCTATGTGACAAACATGTCTTTCTTTCCAAATGCCTACTCTACCCTACCCACCTCTGTGGTTGGAGAGGTCAACTGGCCAAGTTTAGCTATATGACCAAGAGATATGACCTCTTAAGAAAGAGAGAAGGGAAGAGAACAGCCCAGACCAGGTGGCAATGGTGACAGCCCAAACCTCACCTGGGTCCCTGCAGCCTCACCAGGGAGGCAGCCCATGGCACGCAGAGGGAGCAAGAAAGTATCCTGTCCCGAGGAGCCCACAGACTCAGCACAGAGAGGAGAGGGCGCAGACACGGACGGACCCCGCTTCTTGGTGGACTGTCGTGCTGTGGTCATCCCCAGGCTCTCCGGGCCTGCCAGTTGCACCTGGGGCGGCCGGCCCCATAGGACAGCAGCGGGCTCCCTTACTTTCTCAGGATGCAGAGGCCAGGGTGGCCTGGAGAGCAGGGCTCTCAATCAGGGCTGGCAGGGCTGGACAAAGCATCCTACGACTCTCCTGCCACAGTTCTGTTCTCCACAGTCAAAATCCCTGTGCTGAGTCAGGAAGGTCAGGGACCACCCCCCAGCCCCTGCCCCTACCCTCATTCGTTGTAGGTTAAATGCCCCAGGCAGAGCCACATGAGCCACAGAGCAGCTTATATCTGGGTTTGTTTTTTGTTTGGGGGTAGGTAGAGTTGTCCTCTGAAAACTTAGAATTTAGAATAAGGGCTAAGATATAAACTCATGAAACCTTAATAACAAGAGAGAATGTGGTTTGTTGCAAAAGGGTTGGGATGGAGCTGGAAAGGCCAAGCAAGTCTTCGCGAAGGGGTGGGTGGCGAGCTATGCCTTCCTCGTCCATCTCTGTATCCCCAAAGGGCTAAGACAGTATCTGGTACCCACTGGACCTCAGGGATCATCTGAAGACCAAACAAAATGGACAGGATTTGAAGTGTAAGTCAGGTTCGGCTTGGAGGAGAAACACACACGTGGAAGGGCCCACTCTGAGCAGTCGAGAAGGCCTGATTTGGGGAAAGTAAGGGGCCAGCTGGCGAGGAGGGCTCCTATGGGGGGCGGGGTGGAGATGTGGCAGGTTGCCAGGGAAGGGCGTATCCCTACCCGGGGCTCTAAGAAAGAGGGGATGAAAAGCGTGCTCAGGGTCACAAGCTGAGAGCACCCTACGGAGCTTTCCGCACAGCCATCCCCCACCTGTCACCACCACGGGCATCCCGCCCTCCCGCCAGCCACGCTCCTTCACTCCTAAGGCCTATGGAGAACAAAGAAGCCTTTCTCTAGAGGCAGGGCCCTGGGAAAAGCCGCAGTCTCTGCAGCGGGGCTACAACGGAACAGGTGAAGCTGGCTCCCCGCGGCAGGGCCTCAACGATCAAGGCTAATCCCGGGCAGCTCCCCTCCCCACCCCTCAGAGCGCTGGCTCAGGTGGGGTCTCTGATCTTCAGCTCCCAGGGCTGAATCCAGGCACTAACTCACTGCCCCCAAGCCCTGCCCCATCATCAGCCCCAGAAACCACAAGCCTTTCTCCAGCTCCTCCCTCTAACCTCCAGGCCCAGCCCTACAGGGCGATACTCACGACCCCGGCTAGAGATTTCCCCTTTGCCATGTCCACGAACTGCACGGCGATCTCCTCCCCGCACCGGCTCTGCGCCTCCTTGGTGCTGGCTCCCAGGTGTGGGCAGCTGATGACGTTCTCGTGCTCCACCAAGGCCCGGTCCCGCGGGGGCTCCTGCCCAGGAAGAGACACCTCTGGGTGGGCTGTCATGGACCGCCCCAGGGAGGTGGAGGGGAGGAGGGCAGGAGGGAGGCCGCCTCCTGCTTAAGTTTGGTCAGGATGGTCGCTGGACCCAATAATAACCGGCTTCCTTGTGAAGGTCCCACCACAGCAGAGTAGACAGAGCCTTAGACCAATCTCAGCTCCACCATTTACTATCTGTGTGCCTTTGGGCAAATCTCCATCTCTCTGAGCCTTGGTCTCCCAATCTATAAAATGGGTTAATACTACCTACTACCTAACACTATTGTGGAGATCATGCAGTGATAGAGGTTTTCAGCTGGTGGTAGCTGTTGTCACTGGTTTTTCCCCTCCCCATCCTAGTCCCCTACCCAAACCCCCCGCCCCAGCACTTACTGTCAGCTCTCAGCAGTCTTCATGGGCACTCCGCACAGGTGTTGCAACCAGACTCTCACCACGAAAGGCAGCCCACCTGGGCACCCCTACCCTACCCTCCAGTGCCCCTTCCACCCTTCTGCTCACTGGGCAGCTTGAAAATGTTACTGACACCTCCTCTCTTCTGGTCATTCTCCCCAGGACTCATTGGCTCCCCCTGGATTTTGGCCTCGTAGGCCTGAGTGCCGACCACAGAGTACTAAGTGCCATGAGGAGCCCAAAGAGAGCAGGGGGGAAGCGGGGAGAGGGGCTGTGGTGGGAAATGACAATACAAGAAGGACCGGGTGCGCCCCTGCCTCCAAGGAGCTGACGACGTAGCTGAGAAAGATGAGCAGGACTACAAACCTGATGCACGCGGTGCCCTGAGCAGGGGACAAACAGTGATCCAGGGGCTCTGAGGGCCAGGGTCTTGCCAGGGCCACCCAACTGGTAACCAGCAAACCCCCTCTGCCTAACAAAGCTCACGCTCTTTCCCCTGGACCCCTGACGCTGGCAGCAGGATTTTTAAGACAGGCCAAAAGGATTCAAGTGGAAATGCACTCATCATCACTCCACCTGGGCAGGACGGGGGCAGCGGGTGAGCACAGGTTGTGTCTCTACTCCTGCAGAGACCTAGGGAGAGCAGCCCCCGGGACCAGGGGAAAGGCTTCTAACCACTATCCTCAGCTTCCTTCCCCTCCCTGGGAAGACAGGGAGGGAAAGGAAAGACAAGGGACACTGAAATTCATTTCCCCAGAGACCTCTATCAGTACGTTAAACCCCTCTCTCCCGCCCCAAATCCTCCACCTCAGAACTGATGTGCTGCTCTGATTTCCCCTGAGTTAGCAACAGGGCAGCCATCTAGGAGCCTGAGGCCAGGGATAGGTTCTATTTAAAATCTGAGTTTTGCAGAAGACAGCAGGGTCACCTCTGCACCAGGCTCTGCAAGGGCTCCTCAGGCCACATAGGTGTTCTTCCTGGCGACACAATTTCTATTACCTCTGACCTATTACCTCTGACCCACAGACAGTGAGCCCCTGGCCTCTATACAGGCTGGGCTTCCCTCCCAAGCCCCTCCGCTCCCGTCTCCCCACCCCCAAAGACCACGGGCCGGGCTCTGACCTCTGTAAACACATCCAGCGCAGCGCCAGCACAGTGACCCGACCGCAGGGCCCGCAGCAGGGCGCCTTCATCCACTATCCCTCCCCGAGCACAGTTCACCACGCGCACCCCCTTCTTGCACTGGGCGAAGGTGTTGTCATTCAGCAGGCCTGCAAGGGAGGGAGGAGCAATGGGATCCCCCTTGCTCTCCTGCATCCCCACCAGAGGCCCTCCCTTCCCCGCACCTGCTCTTCCCCACAGGCCTCCTTCCTGCAGGACCACCGCCTCTCTGGTCTCACCCACTCCCTGCTCTGGGGCAGGAGTCCTGGTTCCGGATTTGGACCAGACTCAGTTTAGAAACACCCCAAAAGTCCTTGAGATATTAGTGCTTCCTTCAAATGGGCCCAGGAACCAGACAGGCCTGCAGTGGCCCCAGGATGTATCCACAGCGTCACTGGTCGTAAAGGTTGACACAGCTCACCCAGATCCCACGCATTTCTAGCTAGCGCACCCCTCCCTGGTCTGATGCAGGGCCGTGTAACAAAGCATCACCAGGCTCCGTGCTCGCAGGACCTGGGTGTGCCCCCCAACCCCCGCTATCTGGTCACCAGTGTAGGCAGAAGGCCCAGACTGACAGTCCACCTTTATCTGGTCTGTGGCTTCTGTGGCCAACCCACAAGCAGGGACACACCTACCTGTGGTGGAGGGCAGGAGAGGTGTGTGCACGGTGATAAAATCACAGAGAGGCCAGATCTCCTCCAGGGGCAGCTGCTGCACACCGAAGGAGGCCGAGACCTCGGGCGAAATGATGGGGTCATACCCTATAGTCTGGAGAGGCGAGAGAGAGGCAGTAAGTGTCACTGTTAATTATTAGTCCTGGTGTTATTAATCACGGAGACCGTTTATGGAGCGTTCCCCACAGACCAAGCACTCTCTTAAGCCTTTCCCAGTTTATCTCTCATCACAACACAAGGGGGTTGGCACTATTCTTTCTACTTTAGAGCTGAAGGAAGTGGGGCTTACACCCAGAGGGACAGGGCCAGAGTTCAGAGGGAGGTTCGCCCGCCTCCAAGGTCTGAACCTCAAATGGGTGCACAAGCAGCTGGTGTGCAGTTGGACCAGTGGCGCTTAGAAGCCCTTGGCAAGTAGAAACCCCACGTGAAGGAGGACAATTCTGGGGGGAGCAGTGCGGGAGCCACAAGGCAGAAGCAAAAGGAAGGGAGAAACTGGCTGCAGCCAGAGGCCCCACAGGCCAGGAAACAGGCAGGTGCACGGGCCACCTCAACAGAGTGAGGGAGAAGTCGGGGAGGAGAGCATGTGGTGCAGGGCAGGGTTACCAATGAGACGAGGACTCGCCACTGGGCAAGGGGGTGGAAGACCAGCAGGGAGAGTGTGGTCCCCTCTCTTGCAGTTTCTTTTAACAAGCCTTGAAATGCATCTTGTCTTAGAAGACATGACATGGTGACTAATCACACAAAGGTATACATGACTAAAGACAGATCCTTTCAAGGAGAGATCCTTTCAACGAGGCAGGTCTGACTGGGGTGGGGAAGGACACCAAAAGGAGGAAGTGAGACATCAAGACACCCTGGATGGGGAGGACCCAGAAAGAAGCTTGGTCTGGGCTGGCCGGGGAGGAACTGAGCCCCCAGAGCACTGGGACCTCCATGAGACTGCAGAGAAGGGAGGAAGGTTGACTCCTGGGAGACGGGGACGGGCAGGAAGCTCGGCGGTGTAAACTTCACCACCTCGGGAAACCCACCAAAGGTCATCGCAGGTTGATGGGAAGAGGAAACGCTGGAGAAGACAGAGCTCAGGAGAAGGAAGAAGGGACAGAAACTCATAGCTGATAACGGCAAACACGTCTTTAGCATTTACTGTGTGTCTCATACCTGATGGGTTAGGTACTGTTATTTCTCCATTTTACAGATGAGGAAACTCGGGCAGAGGTTAAACGGTTTAGCCCAGCTCACAAACTTAGTAGCAAGTGGTAGACCTGGGACGCAAGTTCGAATTCTGGCTCCAGAGCCCGCCCTCCCAGTGCGTACCCTCTAACCAGGGGTGGGAGGGGAGGCCCACAGGCCCACCTGAGAAAACAGGGGTGGAAACACATGGAAGCATGGCTCCTACATCCGCAGCGGTCCTGTGCCAGCCACACCTCTCTCAGCAAGGGCAGTACTTTGGGGGTTGCCAAGGCAGCACGCGCAGCTGAGAAGAACGTGCAACCAGGTGTGAAGCGTCTGCCTCTTGCAACAGCGAAGACCTACCTCTTTCTGGCTGGCCCACCCAGGAGGCCTTGCCGGGGCTCTCTCCATGGGCTCCGTCCGCGCCAGGAGCACTGACTCAGGGGAAGAGGTGTTAAGAGCCATGAGAATCTCAAAGGCATCGGGGTCCTCAAGAAGGCAGGACAGCCGACCGAGCCAGGCAGGTCTGCAGGACCCAAGGTGTGGGTTCTGCCCCAGGAGACCTGGGCCTGAGTCCTGCCTCAGTCACTGTCAACTGTGTGTCAAGGCGCAAGTCAGAGCCCTCCAGGCTGGGGTCCTCAGCCCTAAGGAAAGGAGCACTCCTCAGCACAAAGTCACTCTCTGCTCTGATTTCCAACAATTCAATGTTCTGTGGAAAGAAAGCTCCCTCAGCCCTGAGAAAATGTTCAGAGTTGGCCCAGGATTAAACAAAAACAACCAGGAAGAACGCAAAGCATAACACTTCAACAGCGCTTATCTCTACGGGGGGAGATTAATTTCTTTCCCCTTTATGCTTTCCTATGCCCTTTGGACTTCTCCCCATGGATCACGAATTTCTTTTGAAATTAGGTAAACATAAGTTATGTGAGAAAATAATGGTAGAGACGAGTGCTGTATCAAGTCGGCACTCCTAGAAAAGGAAACAGTTATGAACGAGGTGTCACTCTTGGAGCACATGTTTTCATCATGGGACTTGCAGGGTGAAAACAGCCAAGTGGATATATTGTAGCTGAATGTACTTCAAGTTAAAAAAAAAAAAAAGCTATTTAAAAAAAAATAGCCAAGTGTGCTGCACCCCAACCATTGGTGGAGGTTTGTGGGAAAGGGGCTGCCTTCCCCAGGCCCTCCAGAATCCTGAGCTCACACCCAGGACAGGCCCATGTGGCCATTTCCCCAAATGTAGCCTACTTATATTTCATAAGGGGAGTGAGATGTCCGGGGAGCAGAGGATCCTTGCCCTTGTTCTCACAAGTCCTCTTTGTCTGCTGGCGCTGAGTCTGGCTGGAATAAAGGCCCCATTCATGTCTAATCCAGATGTACTTCTTTTCCCATGAGCAGGCAGAGGATGGGGACACCCAGAGAGGTCACACAGCCAAGACTGGTGGAGCGAGTTCACATAACTCTATTGCCTCTGGGCTCTCAGGAGCCAAGAAGCAGCGTGGGGCTGCCGGGAGGAAGGGTCCTGCAGGCTGAGTCTCGCCCAGTGGCCCCGCTGCAGGTGTCCGGGGCTAAAGGGAAGTGGACGGGAGAGGCAGGGACAAGCATCTCCCAGCTGTCACAGATGACAGTACCTTGTTCATCTGCAGACAGCTGCAGGGGAAGAATTAGACTGAGAAAACCCCTGCTTTCACTTTTCACTCGAGATACCCAGGGCAGGCAGGAGCTGAGTGCAGCTAGTTGGGGCTCCTTCACCAGGAAACTGTGTTGGGGGCCAGGGGGTAGAAAGGGTGGCATCAGGCCCAGGAGGTCAATGCCTGAGTAGGGTCCCAACGTGTCCTGCAAAGGTCAGATGTCCTCAGGTACAGAAGCTGGGGCACTTCCGGGTGCACACCATCCATTCCTAAAGAGGAGCCTTGGGGAGACACACAAAGGGATTCCACACCCCAGTCCCAGCCCCAGGCAGAGTCCTGGTGCTGGGGCAACAGAGGAACCCCCGCTCGTCAAGCAGTGCTCCGGGGCGACCTCCGAGCTGCTGTCACAGAAGGCAGCCTTGGGAGGCTGCCCGTGCCGGCCCCCCCGGCCCTCTGGCTGACAGAGGAGGGAGAAGGGCAAGGAGGCCTTCAAAGTAAAGAGGCTCCAACAAAGAAGCCAATGGTCACGCCCTCTCTCTGCCCCAGAGCCCAGCTTTTGGGCTTAGCCTTGGGACTCCCTCCGGACACAAGGAGATCTTAAACAGAAACCCAACATAAAACCAGATCAAGTCACAGCTGCAGAGGTGAAGGCCCAGAGTCCCACCACCTGCTGCCCCGCTGGGCGGGCACCCTGTGTCCCTAAGGCACCTAACTGTATCTAAAACCTGAGGTTCTAGAAAGCATTCGAACATCACTGCTCTAGGGCAGGAGGGATTCCAGGTACCAGGCTGAGATGGGAGCTGCCTGTCCTGAGAATGGCTGAGCAGTGACTCGGCATGGAGACTGGTTAACTAGTGGGGATCAGGACAAAGACAGAGGTGGTGGCAGCGTGCAGTGTGCAGGGCAAAGAGCACCCGACTGGAAGTTAGGAGGCCCAGTCTGAGTTGGATTCCACCACTTACTACTCCTATTACCGTGAGCATCGTATAACCTTCCTGGGCCTCAGTTTGTTATCTGTAAAGCTGGGATGATAACACTGAGCCCTGAGGGCCGTTGTGTCACAGTATCTAACACAGCAGGCCTCAGGAAACATTAAGAGGACCTGAAAAAAATCAGTGACAACTGGTGCCCTGGGTTCAGCATCCATGCCTCTGGGCTAATATTAGATTCAGGACAAAACTGGCCGCAGAGAAGCTGCTGAGAGATGCTGGTGTGCTCCTCACAGAAAACCTTGATAAGAAAGTGCAAGGCTCAGCTCCTGGCTGGCTGGGGCCTGTTCACACATTCTAGGGGATGTGCCAGCTTGAAGGAGCTGAGCTTCCAGAGTTATACCATATTTTTCAGCAACAACATTGAGAAAAGGCTTCAGGAAGAAAGAACAGTATAGAGTGTAAGACCTGAACGATTCACCCAGCAGGCTGCAGGCTGCCAGAATCACCCTGAAGCCCACGTCGGCATCTGAGGCTCAGGGCGAGTCAGCAGCGGCTCCAGGGTGGCACGCCAGGGCTCGTCCTAGGCCTGTGCTGCTGGGAGGGGCAGCCAAGGTGGGCTCCCCATGCATCCATCCCCCCACACACACGTCAAGTGGTACTGGGAAGCCACCTGGATGAACTCCCTCTCCCCTGAGTGACCAGGCAGTCACAAAGAAAGGAAGGGAAAGGGCGGTCTGTCCCCAACACATGAGTACAAGGTCTCTCCTTACAACCCCTGTGATACGCAGGAGTCAGCCCTTAAATCCTGATACCCTGGACAGGGTCAGGTAGAGGTCACCCATCGACAGCCTAAATAGTGGCTAACAGCCTGGGTGACGGATCAGGCACAGGAAAGGACCCCAGGTGCCAGGACAGAGGGGGTGATAAAGATAACCTTCCTGCGCTTCATAGTCCTGTCCAAGCCAGCCGACCAGAGCTACTCAGTGTCCCCAGTGCCTGCTGGTCCCCTCGATGTCTTTAGGTTTTTATCCCAAGTTACTGTACCAAACACAGTCCTTAATAATTTGACAGCATTTCCTATGACCACACGGTGAACTCACTGCCAGGACCGTTTCACAGACTAAAGAGACTGGTAGCCTAATGGGATGATGGATGCTCAGATGTCAGGGCTCTAAAGGGCACCTGCTTCTACCTCTCTGCCGATGCTCCCATCCCCTCATCACATCCTAGCCAAGTAGTTACCTAGTCTCGTGTGTGTATCTGCAGTGACAGGGGCCGTCACTTCCTCCTAGGACCACTCATTCCATTTGGTGCCAGCTCTGTCTGTAGCTCTGTCCTCTGTGCTATGCCCAGAGACACAGGTGTGCATTCACAAGCAGGCTTTAGTCATCTCTGAGCGGTGTCAGTCACTTCCGCTGCTGATGCTCAAGTCCTACACCCCTCTGTGCCCCTCGGAAGCAGCTTCAGGCAGCAGCTGAGTAGCTCAGTGGTGCCAGAGGAACAGACAAGCTTCCCAGTCGCTTCCATTATCCAGGAAATGAGGTGGGGCTTTTCGTCTGGGTTAAGTCACTGCCAAAGTCTCAAGTCCTTGACAATGAGTGTTTCCGAACTAGGAGAGTCCAGGGTGCTGCGGCTCCACATGGAAGGGGAGTGAACATAGTGGAATGGCCGCTGGGCCTGGCGACCATCCCACAGTCCCTGTATCATCAAGGAAACGCTGATCTGTTTGGCCACATGTGCCCTGAGTTTTACTTCACTCCTGACCCCTGCTTTTATTATTGTTTTTAAATTTTATATTGCTTTTTTTTCTAGTTTTTTTGAGGGGGGAGAGACAATTAGGTTCATTTACTTATTTTTAATGGAAGTACTAGGGATTGAACCCAGGACCCCGTGCATGCTAAGCATGCACCCTACCACTGAGCTATACCCACCCCCACTGACCCCTCCTTTTAGACAATCCAAATTTTCCACAAGCTGAACCTTTGACCTTGATCCCTCACAAAAGAGGAAGGAGGGGAAAGGGCTCCCTGTGGCTCCTGGCACCTCACCACCCAGCACAGAGGACATGGCTTTGGCCCATTTCCATGATCAATGGATCCTGCAGGGCCACACCCACCTCTCACAGGAGCCTGAAAAAGTAGTGCCCACCCTTCCCAGGGCTGAGGCTTAGGAAGGACGTCCGGCTGACTTAAATATATACGGTGGGAAGTAGACGCAGGAGGGAGAAGATGTTCAGTGTGGCACAGTGGGATGCCTGCCGGGTTCTGGTCCACCATCCATCTGCCGTGAGCCTTCAGCAAAAACTTGCAAACCCCAGAGGCTGATATAAAGTTAAAGGTTAATCTCTAAGGTCCCTTCTAACTCACTGAAGGTGGGAGGGTCTTGCAGAAAGGAGGGAGTAGGGGGAAAAGGGAAAATGCCATCACAGTTCTATGTAAATTCTTCTAGACCTGCAATGATCTGATTTTCAAAACTATTTTCTTTAATGTTTAACTAAAGCTTTCCTGGCTGCAGTTTGAACCCACAATCCCTGCCTGAACAGCCACAGAAAACCTGGAGAGGTCCGCCAGCACTCCCAGCTGCCTCATCTCATACCTGGGCATCCTTGCGGGTTTCCTCTCTTAGTTGAATGGCCTCCCCCCAGCTTGGCAAGGTCTCCTGGATTGTGCCCCCCCAGAGGTGGGGGGCACTGCTATTGACGACAAGCTTCCCTCAACCAGAAGGGCTACTGAGCTCCCAGAATAGGAAAAGGGGGCACCCTGGTGGGAGGCAGGGTCAGGGATGATTTCTGAGGAGCCTATGAGGTCTTCCAGGACCATTGGCTCTACAATCATCTCACAGTGCGTAGGCAAGGCCCTTTCAATCTTCTCTGGGCTATGAGGGAGCTAGAAGATGGATGGCCAATTGCTCTGTTACAAGGCAATAAATTTGCTCCTGTTTTCTGAATTATCACAGGAGACTAAAACAGCAAAACAAGGAGGCCCTCACAGCAGGGGAGGAATGGACAGGCCAGATACTAGACACCCCCTCTCTGCTCCACAGGGACTCAGGGCAGTTACTCACCCCAGAGCGGAAGGACCGCCAAGTATTCCCAAATTTTGAGTTCAGGTGTCCAGATCTGCAGGCCAATGTTCCCTCCCTCCCTTGAATTACCACCTATTTAGTCGGAGGCTCTGAAGGAGAGTCAGCCTCTCTTAGGACAAAGCCTTGAGCTGCCCTCCAGCAAAGCTGCCTCTCTTCCAAAGCTGCTGCAGGAAGCCCCACATCCAAAGGGTCTGGTGAGCTCTCACCTTCATCCCGAAGGACTGCATCCGGGTGGCCACCTCTCTCCCAATCCTGCCCAGGCCAAGAATTCCCAGGATCTTTCCATTCAGCTCTGTTCCCATGAACTGCAACCAAACAGGCCAAGAAGCTGAAATCAGCACCCAGCGTGAACTTCAGGCACCAGCCAGGCGGGGTGAGGCAAGGCCGGCTGCTCACCTTCTTCCGCTCCCACTTGCCATCCTTCATGGAAGCCATTGCCTGGGGAATCTGCCTGCAAGGACAGACACATTCAGCAGCCCCGTCCCAGACCCCACCAACCCAGCAAGGAGGCGCCAACATGAGGGCTGCACAGCGACCACCTCCGAGGGTCATTCCCCCAGGGAACCAAGCTCAGGCTGGGTCTGGGGGCTCAGGTTCAGAAACACCCAGGATGGTCAAGGAAGTGGAGCAGAGGGAAACCCTTGGCAAGACCCAACTTGGAGCCCTGGGATTTCTGTCTCCAGCAAGGAGTCTGGGAGGAGGTTCTGATTCCATTTCAGCTGCTGGAGTATCAACCTGAGTGACTCTTGGCGTGTAAAAGCAATAGGTGATCCTCCATGGCTTGTAGGAATAATGGGATGGGGTACTGGCGGCCTCTGATGGCGTCAAGTGCTCCAGAAGGTCAAAGATTTTCATTTTCCTAATCCATGCAGAGCCACAGCCTATGACATCTTCCCCTGTATCAGGGACAGCCGATTACTTATCCGCCCAGGAGAGTTAGGCTGGACTAGGATGGGAGAGTGCTGCAGTCTACACTTCTAACATCTACACCACCTCCTGTCCCACCACCAAAAACACACACGCGCACACACACACACACACACACACACAGCCTAACTCCTCCTATTGGTCAGCCAGGAGGTCTGAGTCTCCATGTGTTTTCCAGAAGGGACAAAGGAAGTTAGGGCAATGTTAGAGGTGGGAGGGCATGACATGTCACGTGGGACATGGTCCTCTAAGCTTCTCTGGACGGGAAAAAGGAAGAGACAAGAAACAATGTTTAAATGCTACCTCGTTTAATGCTCAGAACAACTGCATGGGGGGAGGCACTGGGGGTTAAACACTCACCCAGCATCACTCAACTAGAAGTAGCGGAGTCAATTCAAAGTCAAGGAAGACACCCCCACCAGTTAGCCTCCCGAGTATTCAAATGCAGGCTTTCCTGCTGGCCACAAAATTCAGTGGTGTGTGCATGTGTGTGTGTGTGTGTGTGTGTGTGTGTCTGAGACAGAGAGAGAGAGAGAGAGAGAAAAGAGAGATTCTAAGAAAACTGTTTCTGCATTCCTGCTCTACTGACATAAAAACCATTCTTTCCTGTTTACACATCACCAAGACACAGACTTGCATCCGAGGCTAAGGTTGACGGGGAACCTGTTCAATGGTCAGAGCCCCGTGAGCGCATGGGTAAGCGTAAGTAACAAAGCTGAAGTAGCAAGTTCATGGGGAGGAAGTTCCATCTCACTGCCCCAGCCCATCTAGCCTCCGCAGAGGGGCCTCACGTCGGGAATGTATTTAAGGACGATGACTTGCCTTGAGGAAGTGCTCCCTCAGCAAAGCCGGACGGAAAAACGCCTCTTACCGAGTGAGACAGAGCCCGCCTGCCCCCTCTCCATGCTCCCGCCTCCTCACCTCTGCCCGCAGGACAGCATGGTGCTAAGAGCTGTGCTTAGACCACGGAGCACAGCCAGGCCCACACCCGCCCTCTTGCTGCCCCATCCAGCTGGCCGTGGAGCCTCCCCAAAGGTTTCAACACTTTGGGGTCCTCACCAGGTCAGTCTGGGGAGGATCATGACATGGGCAGGGGGACCTCCTGAGAATTAAACGGTGGCCGGCCTCACTTGTAAGAGAAAGTAAAGCCGGCAAAACGGTGAACTCTCCACTCTCTCCATGTCAGGCGCTTCTCCTGCACCTCAGGGACCTGTGCTCCTGTTCAAAGTCCCCCTCCGAGAGGCCCGCGCAGGCCGCTCTCCACCCACATTGCCCGATGCTCTTAATTTTACTGTCCTACCTCCTGTTCCCTCCTACTTCTGCCATGCTAGGTAAGCAGTCTGATGAAACCAGCACACAGTAGGTGATGAGACTGGTAATTCCTTCCTATAGGGTGATTATTTCTTAATTTTCATGAAACTTTTTGAGGTCATGGACGGATGGCTGAGGACAGGGCGCTTCCCTTGAATCCCACCATTTCACCTACGCCTTTAAATAAAGCTGGTCCTGGAATAGGAGGAAAATCACTCCTGACTCTGGAGGGAAACTTCACCTCCAGAAAAAAAGTTAGAGAATCAGAAAGCTGCTCTGAGATCCCTCCCTCCCTCCCTCAAAAAAAAAAAAAAAAAAAAAAAGAGAGAAACACCACCAAAGTTAATGGCACAAGTGACAACAGGGCATCAGACCTCAAGTCCTCTCCAGATGTTCTGGGAGAGCAGCTTCCCGTCCATCCCATGGACCCACTGCCTGTCACTGCACCACCCCACGCAGCAAGACTCTTGTACTTTACATGCCACCTCCTTTGGTCCCTAGGCTGTCCCCTCTACCCAAGAGGCCCACCCCTACAATGCCTGCTGGAAGAGCAAGACATTTGACCGTTTGAGATCTCGTGTGTTATGAATCCACAGGGAGGCACAGGGATCCCGGGGCAGCTTTCTGTTCCGTTCTGCTACATACAGATTTGTGAGGACAGTGACAGAGATGAGCCCTGGGGGCCAGGAATAGGGAATCCATCTGGGGATCCAGAGAGTGTTTCTTGGCTGAGTTAACCCTCGAGCTTAATCTTGAAGAATAAGATGAGAATGACCTAGACAGAGACGAAGGGGAAGGATGCTCCCGGCCTCAGAAACAGCATCTGAGAGACTTCGAGGTGAGAGAAGGCATAGTGTTTGCAGGGGCCTCCTGCTGTGACTGGCATGGAGGATGGAAATGAGGAAGGAGAAAGACAAGACCACACACACGTTTACTTTCTCAGGGAGCCTGCTCCAAGGTCATAAGCAGCAGCCGTGTGACCGCCCTTCCCTATCTGTAAGCGCTGGGAACCTGAGAAGCCACCTGACCTTGGTGTGCCAGAACCAGCTCAGTAGAGCATGGACGGCCTTGAAGGTTCTTAGCAGCCTGCGTGTCGCCAAGCTGAAGTGTTTCTACGTTTCCGTGGGTCAGTTTGCTTAGGGAGTCACAATAATTGGCATACCACAGAGACTGACTCTGCTGAGAAGGCAGGGACTTACCTGGCCAGGCACATGATCATCCCACAGGTGAGTTCCGCAGCACTGAGACTGTTCCCATTGGGGGTGCTAAAGATCAAAGAAGAAAGGGGACATCAGAGGGCCAGACCCAGGAGTCCCACTCCTGGCCCAGTGGATCGCCTCCAGTGCACACCATGCTCTCTCCTGCTCCGTGAGCTTACCTGTGCTTATTGCAAACTGCCAAGCCCACGCCACTACCTGAGTCCTGTGACGTAGTCCTGCCCTAATCCCAGGGCTGGAAGGAAACTCTCTCTCTTTGACTTTATATTGTCCTGCGGAGGGACCTCTGTTAGAGAAACACGCCTGGCCTCTCTCTACCTACTCACTTCTCCCGAGACAGAGAAGTATCACTCTCGATTGGGAGAGAGGTGTGTGGCTCAGCCTTTTTCTCTCCTCTTATTTCAGGATCTACCTGCCAACAGAAAGCACCAGTCCCTGCTGCTCTGTGCCATCAGTCTGACAAAGGCTGTGCCCATGACAAATGCAGACGTCGGCCCCTTGCCCACAGACCTTCCCAAGTTGCCTGACCTGGCTTTTATCCCCATCTGTTTGACTTCTCCTTCTATCTCTCAACCAGCTCTGCACTGAGAAAGCTTCCTCGCATGTAAACCACAGGGCAGTGCTGACTCTGCCCATTTTACAGAAATGAGAATAGGGATAAAATCCATGAAGCTTTTTTTTTTCTTTTCTCAGTCTTTTGTTTGTCTTTTGGAATAATTAACAGCCGTGCTCACCCTCCTTCTTCTACTGGGTCTTTTCTTCCCTGGAAATGAAGGTTACCAGAAGAAAAAAGGTCAAGAGGTTCTATTTTTTTAAAATTAAGTGCGGAGGGGTAGAGCTCAGTGGTAGAGTGCGTGCTCAGCATGCACGAGGTCCTGGGTCCAATCTTCAGTAACTCCATTAAAAAAAAAGAAAAAGAGAATGTGCTCTTAGAAAATTAAAAATCGAGATAAAAGGATTCTCAGAGTCTGTCTTTCCATAAGCACACTTGGCTTCCTGTCGCCCACGGAGAACGATCAGGCTGTATGGGACACGGGAAGAGGGGCAGGGGTCGGGGGCTACTGCCTCTGGGTCCAGGACAAGAGGTGACCAGGGTGGGTTACCATTTAACGTTTCTTCTGTTGGAGACTGACCTCAGGCAGACAACCGGGGTCAGTTGACCCCTATTCTATAGGTCTTAAGGACACTGAGGCTTCCGAGGGAAGAGAAAAGGCTTGGGGACAGAGAAGTGGACCTGGAGATAACCTTGCCACACGGTCCACGTGCCAGATGGGAGCCAGAAATGAGTGTCACCTAGTGCTGGCACGCTGCCGTGACCTTTGCCCTGGGTTTCTGCAAAAACAGCTCTAAAGGGGACCCTTTCCTCTTGGCCTTGAAGCCTGAAAAACAAACTGCGGTCCTGGCCCCAGAAGGGTGCCGAGAAGTGAGGACAGAGAAAGAATGCAGAGTCCTTCTCCTAGCAAAGGTTGTGCATTTGCAGAAGGGAGATAACAGCAAAGCAGAGCCAAGGAAACCTGGCTCCAGAGGGAACCACGGGAGGGCAGCGCGGGCCTGAAGCAGGGACCAGGATAAATTCACTTGCATTCTCCTGATTCCCCAATCGGGCTGCAATGTGCAAGCACCTGCGGGGCAGCTTTCTGAAGCATTTTGAAGTTGCCTCAGTATCAATACCCGGGGAACCACTCAGCTGTGAGCGCTGACCCCCTGCTTGGCCTCAGCCTGGAGCAGGAGTCCTCCTGGGAGCCCTTCTAACTCTGACGTGGCTTTGCCTTCCCTACAGGTTTTTTCTTCCTCCTGACAGTCAGTCCCCACCCCCCACCCCCACCCCAAGCTTCCCGACTTACTTCATGACCAGGATGCCCTTCCTTGTGGCAGCCTCCAGATCCACGTTGTCCACGCCTGTGCCAGCCCTGCCCACCACCCGGAGCTTCTCGGCAGCCTCGATGATGTCAGAGGTCACCTTGGTGGCTGAGCGGACAATAAGGCCTTCGCAGTCCTGAGGCAGAAGAAGAAACACCAGGGCCCACAGAGTTGGTCTCTGAGACCTCGGAGAGCCTCTCTGCCCAAATGAGAGCTCCCGCCAGCTGGCTGACTTTGGAAATAGTCAAGGAGAGGAGGCTTTGTACATGCACACACACCTGAAAGCCTCCGCCATCAGTCAGGCCTAGTGTCAAATCCAAGCTCCAGCCCTCATGGGCTATGACTCTGAGCTTCGGCCTCCTCAAGAGTGTGAGGAGGAAACAAGGCAGATACAGGTACAACACCTGGCATGGTACGTGGCCCTGCTCAGTGGACATCACGTCCTCCATCTGACAAGGAGCTAGTGAAGGGGTGGGTGGGATCGGATTCTACTTTGTAAGCCCCCGTGCCTGGTATGCAGGGAGCACTCAATAAATATTGGTTGGCTGAATGAATGAATGAATGAAGTGACTAAAAGACAAATTGTTAAGGGGGGAGCGTGTAGCTCAGTGGTAGAGTGCATGCTTAGCATGCATGAGGTCCTGAGTTCAATCCCCAGGACCTCCATTAAACTAAAAAGATAAACAAACAAACCAACAAACCTAATTATCTCCCCACTAAACAAATCAAAAACATGTTTAAGAGGTGACAATATTTTTTTTTGAAAAATACAAATTGTTAAAAGGAAAACATTTCCTAAAATAGAGACCGAAGGGAGGGGAAGAGGAGAGAACAATTAAACAGGTCTATAGTTACTCGGAGACCCAGGCAGTCTTAGACTAAAAATGTATATATGTGTGAAAAATCAGACCTTCTGGATTCAACAGAGCCGTTGCACTTGGGCTAAGCCAGACCCCAGGACAGTCTTCCTCAGGCCCAATCAGAATCCGGTGGCATCTTCACAAAATAAGGATATTGTTGCCAAACTCCCCATGAGAATCCCCAGGAGATGGAGCAGGTGAACAAATGCAGAGCCTGCCCAGAACAGGCCGTCCCAGGTGGGAGACGCCGCAGCTCGTGTCACTGCACAAGCAGCAAGCTGGGAACCAGGAGGCCAAGCTCTAGTCTGGGGTCTGCCAATAACAAGCGGAGTCACAGTGCCAGTCATGTCACCCCACCCCCAGTCTCCTTCTGTAACATGAAAGTGTGGGAAGGAATGGCCCCTGGGGTCCCGCCCAGGTCTGATCAGACACCCGCGAGTGTAGGTCTCGCTGCCTGTCCCCAGTGGAGCACCCAGCCGGATCCCATGAGAACCTTCTCTCTTCCCTCCCCACCACACAGGTTCTGGAGACAGAGAAAGGCCATGGGCATCTGGCTCCCAGGGTGAGGGCTCACACTGTATTTACTGCACACAGGCCCTGAGCCTAGGAACAAGTTTAGACAAGTTACCTGCAGAGAGAGAAGAAAGCTGTTTTCTCTCCACTGAGGGGAGAAGAGGAATGAAGCTTATGCTGCAGCCTATTTAGATCTGGAGGGCTTCTCAGCACTGGGATGAGTGCTCAAGAGAGGCTCCAGAATTACTTCTCTGAAAGTGTGCATGCCTCAGGCATCCTCACTGGCTGGGGGCTAAGCCAGACCGCAGAGCTAGAGGGAGGACCCTTCACAGGCACTCCAAGCCCTTTTATGTCTGTGGTTCTGAAATTGAATGCTCTCTCCAAAGCTGCCACCCTCTCTTCAAATCTGGCAATCTGCTTCCCAGAGGATACACTGAGTGGACAGGAGGATACAGACTCCCCATGAGTCCACCCTGTTCTTGTGGGCTCTGAGGACAAGCCCAGAAACAGCACTAGTTTTTCCTTAACAAGCACAGCCTCTCTCTGTGGAAGGATCTCCCTTATGGAGATTTACTCCAAGTCTCTCTCTTTTCCCTCAAGGGTGTGTCCCTCAAACCAGCTTTCTGCGAAGCCAAGTGTGAAGAGCCTGCAGTCAGATCAGCACAGATGTGCACACAGAGCTCATCTGTCCCCTGACAGACTCCCCTTCAGCAGACGCTGTGGCCAGACCTGATCCGGGCATCCCTTGTGGCCAGAGTTCACAAGCTTTCAAGACCCCTTACATCCTCAACTACCCCTGTTCCATTCAGTTCTTCATTCAGTTGCATTATCGATGAATCCATTCAATCAGCACACATTTATTGATGGCCTGTGTGCCAAGCTGTCTCTGGCTGATCCCCAAAAACCCCTGCACTCCCAGGCACCACCCCCTTCTCAGGCCACACGTCATCCTACTTGGCTCCATGCTGCCCGCTCCTCTCCTCCACTCATGCCCACTGTGGCCCTTTGCAAATCCTCCCACATCCTCCTGGCGGTTTGCTGTGATTGTAACTTTTCTTCTGCAGCATCCCGAGGCCCTCTGTGGCACTCCTGCGGTGGGAATCTCAACACCGCACCCACTCTGCTGTCTACATTCTCCCCTCTCTGGGTGCTGTATCTGTGTACGAGCGCCGGCTGGAACAGACATTTTCTACACTTAGTGGTCCTCCCTGCTCCCAGTCCCTCAGCTGCCTTAGAGCTGAAAAACAGCAGGCCGCTGCTGTTGGATTTACAGCTGTTCCTGACAAATTCTGCCAACTCAGCAGTGGAAACCCGTTCACATTCTTCAAGTTCACACATGCTTCCTTTCCCAAGGAGGACAGGCTCGGCCTTGGGGGTGGATCTAGCATAGCTCCTGCGTCTGACTTAAATCAAAAAAACTCTTCAGGTCATTTTCCCCAGCTACAGAAAATGCAGGCAGGCACTGTTTGGCACAACATGCATGATCCTGATGAGGTAGACGGCTATTTAACTTTTGCAAAACAAATCCTAGTATAAAAGCTGGAAACTTGCTATTTTAAAAGAGTCTTTCAAAACGTGGACTCTGGCATGGAAAAGTATTTCCTTCTTTTCCTTTCTTAAAATGCAGAGATAACTGACTATACTTCAATTGAAAAAAAAAAAAGATATAAATGTGCTTCAGTAAATAAAATGCATTACCGGTAGAGGTAGTGGATTCTGGCAGGATATAACCAGCGAGGTAGTGGATTCTGACCAGCACTGCCATTTAACGAAACAGAAGAAAGTATTAGGAATTAACACATATAGTAAGGATAATCTTCCATGAAACTTTAGTGTATGTGTGTACACACACGTGTGTGTGTGCTGAGTTGTGATGTAAAAAATGAATTTCCTATTGTGGGTCATGGTCAAAGTGTAAAAGTCATTGAGACGTGGTAAGATTTAAATGTCCCTGCATATTAGGTTTATTTAAGATGTGACATCTGCTGATAGAAGAGGGGCACACAGTCTAAGTAACAGTTTGTTGAGCTCCAAACAAGATGCTCTTATTATTCCAAGCCAATGTTTTCCAAATTTCTGACTACAGCCCACGGTAAGAAACACGCATTTAAGTTGTGATTTTATACTCACATAACCACACACACGCATACACACACCCCACCACCACACACGTAATTGAAACAAATTTCATGACCCAATACTTAGCCTAACTATCTGCATCGTTCTCTGATTATGTCTTACTTTTTTTTTTTCCAATGCTAATCACGGCCCATTAAACTGACTTCATTACCCACTAATAAGCTGTGATTTACTTCAAGTCTGAAAAGCGTGGTTCTGGGGGATAATTGTACTTTCTGACCATGGAGTGAGAGAGAGTAAACTGTGCCTGCCCAGAATACCAAGGAGGGGCAACAGAGGCCAAGCCTGGTTCAGGCAACGTACTCAAGTTCCCTTCAGTATGAAAAAGGTTTAAATGGAGGAGGGCAGGGGGCACTAACCCAGACTCCACTCCATGAAGAGTAACAAGACATAGCATGGATATGAGGACCCTTCAGTGGTCCAAGGAGACAAACCAGCTCTCTGAATCTAATGTCTTACAAAAAGAGACAGAAAGCCCAGGCACTCCTAAACCGCTCAGTGATGCCCAGTGGCCATTAGCCAACAGACACCCTCCTCTCCTGCCAGGAGTTTTCAGAGCCTTTCAAACATCCTCCAAGTTTCAGCTCCAGCTTCCCACCACCCATCTGGCCAACTTGCCAACTTCATGGGACCCCTCCACCACCAACAGAGGCCTCCCATTCTTCTCAATTCTGCACTGACCACTCCCTGTCCCCACCCTACCCCCGGGGTACAGGACTTTGGTTTCCATAAAATGGCTGTAAAGCACCAAGTCCAGGCCACTCTTTCCAACTTGGTGTTCTGGTGGAGGTGAGGGTCAGAAGGTGGTCTGGAGACCACTTCACTGACTTCTGGCCATTGCCCAAAGCAAGGCCATTGACACAAAAGAGGAAGTGACAGATGTGAGGTGCCCACCTCCCATCCAGCTCCAAGGATTTGGGTCCTAAGCCCTTGACCCCCCCCCCCATGTCCAGGCAGATCACCCCCTTCTCTCCATTTGCAGCAGCAGAGCCCACAGAGGCCATGCTGCTGGATGGTCTCAATGCTCAAGTACTGTGTCATCTGGTCAGTAATCTCCCGGTGTGTTGGCCAGGCCTACAAGCTTCTTGAACGTAGGGACCAGTCAGAAACTTCTCTAAGTACAGGACAGGGGCTGGATACCCAGATACAGCACCATGGGGGAGGGGAGGCAGGGGGGTCCATGGAGAAACACAGCAGCAGATGCAAGGGCAGACAAGGGGGCACAGGCAGTCAGGAGGACCATGCCTGTGACTGCCTCACAGCTCAAGCAACAGCCGTTGCCTCTGTGGTTTGACTGAAGGGGCTCTCAGAGCAGAGAAGGGTGGAGGGGGTGAATCTGCGCTGAGACTGGTTGAGGTTGGTAGGAGGCCACACTTCAGGGTGAGGGAGTTGGGGGGTGGGGTCCGAGACGCCTGGACACTGGGTGCGGTACAGAAGTAAGAGGTGCGGGAACTGGAGGGAAGAGTTCACCAAAAAAAAAAAAAAAAAAAGTCACAATCCTGGATGAGGCCAGCAAACCTCGCACGGCCCTTACAAACAAGGTAGGAAAAGACTGGAATTAGACTGCACTAATTATGTAACACAGCCGTCAGAGATACGTTTCTGAGAAAGATCTGCTAAGAAATGTACATTTCCTGAGGTTGTTTGGGATCGGATTCTAGTTCAATCTGGTCATTCCTGACCACGATGAGGCCAAAGGTGAGGCCATCCTCCGAGGCCACGGGCGGAGATTAAGCCTGGACCCCGGCAGTGGCAGCACGGCCGCGAGGCCGGCGCGGGGATCTCGGGCGCCCGCGCCAGCCCCCTCTTCGGAGCGCTCCCTGGAGGCCAAGGCGCAGTGAAAACTCTCAGCACTCTTGCATCAGACGAAAAGCGGGTATGGCGTTTGCTGCCCGAGTCGAGCCGACTTCCCTGCAGTTTCTCAGGCAGCCACGAGACAGGCTGGGGCTTCGCCAGGCACCTCCGCGCCCACCCCCTTTCCCGGGAAGGCGGAATTTGGCTAGGGGAGCCAGGGCTTGGGAGGGGAAGGATGGCCGGTCCCTGAGATCTACGCAGGGAAGCCACTTTAGTGCCCGTCCCCTGGCGCCCCAGCGCGGGGAGTGGGGGATGGAGAGAGAGGCGGCGCGGAGCTGCCGGGGCCACGGAGCGCAAAGGCGCTGGGAAGCCGCGCTGGCATCCCGCGGGCAGCCTGCAGGACCAGTTGGAGCAGCCTGCACTTTGCAATGCTGGCAGGAGGCACGCCAACGAGAAACACGCGGTTGCAAACTCAACAGAAAGTTTGCATCCTGCAGCTTGCCGCCGTTTGTTTCTGCCTCCATCTCCTCCCTCCCCCGCCCTCCCTAGCCCCCAATCTCAGGAGATCCCAAGACTGACTGACACCAAGGACAGGGATGGGGGGTGAGGGTGGGGCGCGCTGGGCCGAGCGCGGCCAGCCAGTGTCCGCGGAGGATGGCACGCAGCCCTCGTCTTTCTCCCGCTCGCCTCACCTGCAGCTCGGCTATCAGCTCCTCTTTGCTCAGGTTCTGCTTCTCCACCACCTGCAGCCCTCCATCTTGCAGTATCTTCCGGCAGCAAGGGTCCAGGCTATCACTGATAAGCACTTTCCGTAGATTTGCAAAGGCCATTGCTGGAGTCAGCCTCGGAATCGGTGGCTCTCCTCCCTGGGCAAAAACACCAAAACAGAGAAGCGGCTGTCCCCGCTGGCGTGCTCATGTAACTGGGCAGGATTCGCGATCTCCCGCTCCCCCTTTATCCCCCCTTCCTGCTCCTAAAGTCTCCTTTTGATTGGACAGAAAATGCTCCAACTCTCGGTGACTCCGCCTCCGCCCCCCGGTTCTGAGCCTTCAGATCCCCGCCCACTTCGTTGTTCTCCGGAGATGAATTTCTCAATCTCAGCCAAACATTTCTCTACACATGGTGAGCATAATTTATGCTGACTGGCTCATGCATACATGAAGCAAACTGAGAAATATTCGTTCTCATAGTGAGAGAAATGTTTCACTTCTTTCCTCCCAAGGACCCATTCACTAATTCCTTAAAAAGCATTTTTTGAACGCACCTATTATGTGCAAGAACCCCGTGCTGGTTGCCGAAGGGGCTCGAATATCAAAAAGACATAGCCGCTAATATCCAAGGGTACCAAAGACACAGACATGGAAAGTTAAATAATAAAAAGCAATAGGAAACTGCTTCTGAGCCCTCACAAAGCAGTGATTAATTCCAAATGAATGATGCGATGAGAATTATGAGCTTAAAAGAGAGCAAGAGCCTGATGCGTTTGGACCAGCCAGAAGGCTTGTTCAAATTCAGTATTCTCCTCTTCCTCTACTTCCTCTCTGGCTATGAATAAGAAGAAAAGGAAAATGAAACATGGGACTCGCCTAATTTATATATTGACCAAGGAGGTACTTCCCAGCTCTTAACTCTTTTCTGTTTAAACCCCACAATAAACAGGCTCCTCTATGCCCCACCTTCTAGAATACTGGAAAATTCCATTTTGGATTATTTAAGGCCACCTAGGATTAGAAGCAGAATCAGGGATGGTCATAGATGAATTAGAATTCAGTTGTATAGATATATCCAGTCCAGCTAACCGTTGTATTCCGTGATCCTGCACCATTCACAAAACTCCAGTGCTAGATCCTTATCCCATAGATCTATGCAATGTTGATACTGTAAAGTAACGAAAGCTTGAACTGATAATTCCTAGGCACAAATCAGATGTTAGATCAAATGCTCCCAATGGGAAAGAAGATAATTTGTCTATCGTGTTTACTGGTTTGGCTGATTTTTTGGTCCTAAATTCCAGCACTTGTATTTCATTTCTCATCCTCTCAGGAGGTGCCCAGCAGCCCTGGGGGGCCTGGGAACAGACAGTGGACCTGGCCCCAAAGACTAATGAAGTGACTTGGAAAGCACCCATTTTGGTTACCACTTTCATTCAACGGCTTCCAGGACTCACCCTCTGCTCCCATTCAGTGTAGAATCTAAAGTCTGCTGTCTCTAAAGTATAACCCCACGTCTTTACCCCAAGGCAAACTTCTCAGATGCTGTCTGAATTCTCAGCCAGAGGACCTTTCCACGCCTGTCACCTGGGCATTATTTTCTTTCTTTATTATTTATGCCCCACCTGCTTTCAAAATGGACACATGAAAGATACTTCTAAACCCATTAAGAAAAATAGTCAACAGATAAGATCAATTTCCAGGCTGAAAGGAGGGTGTGTGATAATGTTTTACCATAAACAAGTCATAAAGGTTACTCTTTAAATTTCTATAGCATTGTCTTCAAGTTATGTGCCTTGTGCAACATATATGTGAACATACCATGTCTATTTCCCCACCCCTTCCCCCAAGATGAGATTCAGCTTTATGTCCCTCTCATAATGCCTAGCACAGTGCTTTCTCGGTTGGAGATTCAGAAGACATTTCGTTCAAAATTAACCTATCAAGCAAGCATCTACCATGTGCCAGGTACCGGGGCTTAGCACCGGGGGTGTGGTGATGCTCAACACACACCTCTTTCCACAGAAAGAGAGAAAAACAACATTTAGAGGGTAGCATTAGAAAGATGGATAGAGATGGGCCAAAGTGCTTTGGGAGCAAGAAGGAGACCCCCCAGGAGCCCCTTCCTAGGGGTACCAGGAAAGTTTCTAGTAAGGTTGCCTTTGAGCTGATGCTCTGATGCTCATTGAAGGCAGCCAATCTGAGAGGCCCAAGGATACAGAGATGAGTAGGCGTCCAACATACTCTATTTTCAAGCTGTTCATGGTCAAACACCTAATCTTGAAAGCTGAATAGGAAGCAGCCAGGTAGACCAGAAATAACATCTACAAAGGCCCAGAGATGTGAAAAGTGACAAGGTGTTTATCATGGCTTCTCCAGGGGCACTGGCTGTGGGAGATGCCCGAGAAGCAGATGAGACCACAGAGGGGCCGGGGTGAAAGGCCTTGTGCTGAGAAGAGGTGTAAACTTGACTGGAAAGGTAGTAGAGAGGTGCTGAGTCATTTTTCGGGAAGTGGTATGATTAAATTAGCAGCTGAGCTGAGCCCCAATCCTGCTAATGTAGATAATATCCCTCTGCACCCCACCCACTCCCACCCCTCACCCCCAACTTCTATTGTAAGTTGGAGATTTTTCTTTTTCTTTTTTTTTTAAATGGAGGTACTGGGAACCCAGGACCTGGTGCACGTTGAGCTCTACCGCTGAGCTATGCCCTCCCCTGGAGGTTTTTCTTTTATAACGGAGGGCTGGAGTGGGGCAAACGTTCTCCCGCTCCCTGTGTTTTTGCCTCCATCCATAAAACAGAAACTTCGGCCTTCTTGTAAAGATTAGGAAAAATGGTCCAGCCCTTCTCTCCAGACCCCTCCCTACCTCCCCTCCCCTGACCCCAGCCCCAGGGGAAGAGAGCCTGAGCTGACTCGTGAGTTTAGGGGGAAGTCCCAGTGCGAGCCCAGGCCAGTCCCCTCTTGGCTCTCTTTTGGAGCTGGAAGCCCACAAGTAATAGGCACTCTCCTGCTCCCTGTGGGTGGTGAGCCCACCAGCGCAGGCCCTGCCCTGTGCCCGGAGGGTGCAGGAGCTGCAGCCTCGACCTGCTCTGCCGGTGCGGGGTCAGGCCAACGTGGAGGGGGCGGCGGGAGAAGCAGGATTCCCATTTCTCCACCTGGAGCCCGGCTGTGATCTCCACACTCACAGTGTGAGTCATAAACAGATATTTTTGAGAAGTAGGTGAGGAATTGTCATCAACAAAACACATCCATCTGGATTTGAATTCCAGTTTCTCAAAGTACTGGTAATGTGGCCTTGGGCAAATTAAATTCTCTCTCTTAACACTTAGTTTTGTCTCTGTAATGTGAGACTAACAGTCGGAGGGTGCTTACTTCATGTAGTGGTTGTGAGGATTAAATAAGGCAGAGCACACAATCTCTAGTGCTTGGCTTTCATTCATTCACTTAGTCAGTCAGTTGACACTTTTTTTTAATTCTTATTTTTTATTGAAGTATAGTCGATTTACAATGTGAGTTTCAAGTGTAGAGCAAAGCAATTCAGTTATACATATACATACATTATTTCAGATTCTTTTCCACTACAGCTCATTACAAGAAATTGAATATAGTTCCCTGTGCTATACAGTAGGTCCTTGTTTATCTATTTTATGTATAGTAATGTGTATCTGCTAATCCCAAATTCCTAATCTATCCCTCCCCCCTTTACCCCTGACAACCAGTTTTTTTCCTATGTCCATCAACACATATTTATTGACAGCCTGTAAGCCAGGCTCTGCTGAGGGTGCTGGGCATGAAGCTTTGAATGAGACAAACACAACGCCTGCCCTCTGGAGCTTATGTTTTGGTCGGAGAGAGTAAATAAATAAAATTATGGTCAGGAAAGGCCTTTCCAAGAAGATGATGTTTGGGCTGAGACTGACATAAGAAGTCGTAGTGGAGGAGAGGGTATAGCTCAGCGGTAGAGCCCATGCTTAACACACGCAAGGTCCCAGGTTCGATCCCCAGAACCTCCATTAAATAGAAGAATAAATAAACCTGATTACCTCCCCCCAGTTTAAAAAAAAAGGCATTTATGAAAAGGAATAAGGAAAGAGAATTCTAGGCAGAGGGAAAAGCAGAGCAAGTCAAGGAACATTCAAGGGACTTGCCCACAAATACTTCTGTAGCACTTACTGTGTGCGGGGCACAGTGCCAGACACTGGGGTAACGATGCTGAAACAGTCACAGGAGGGCCCCCGCCCTCAGGGAGCTCACAGTCCAGTGTGTAAGCAGGTATGCTGTGTGTGCAGTCTTTGTTGCGGAGTCAGGAAAGCCTCTGAGAAGGCAGCACTGAAGCTGAGATCTGAAAGTGGAGGAGGAGCCCTGGAGAACGTTCGGAGGAAAGAGAACAGTGGGAACAAAGTCGCTTGGGTAGGAAAGAACATGGCTTTTCCCAGGAACCGACAGAGGTCAAAACACCTGTCACATCGGCAGAACAAGGGGGACTGTAGTTCAAGACGAGGTGGAGAGTTTGGCACAGGCCTGACCATTCAGGCCATGGGAATAGTCTGACTCTTGTGCATAAGCAAAGAATACCATTTAAACTGGGCCAAGGGAAAAAGGATCACTCAGGTGTCAGCAAAGATCTGGTGCAGGCAGAAATGAGCTCAAATGGTGTCACTGGCAATCTGTGTCTCTCTCCTGTCTCTGTTTTCCTCTGGGTTTGTTTCAATTCCAAAAGGACAAGATGTGGCATGAGTGTCATCACTGAAGAACAGAAGATTCAGCTCTATTTTCTAGTTGTTTAGCATCCTAGAAGACTGCAATAGTTTTCCAATGATTGCTGCAAAATGTCCTCATCAGGCCAAGGTGGGATATACATCTGTCCCTAGACTGTTCACTGTGACCAGGGGAAGGGCTCTCCTGCTACTCAGTCCTGAGGCAAGCACCCACTTTCGATCTGGGGAAAGGATTAGTTCTATCTGAAGTGTACACTGATATTATGATAAAAGTGGGTCCCCAAAGGAAAGTTCAGGGTGCTGAACCAAAAGAAGGGAAGTGGGGACTGAAGGGCAGGCTGACAACCCCACCACTGAGCACCCCACCACGGTAAGGAGTTTGGATTGTATTCTAACCAGAATGGGAAACCACTGAAGGGTTAGTTATAAGAAGGGGCAAGTATTCTCTAAGCTTTAAAATGATCACTCTTTATTAACACACAAAAAAGGCCCCCTTTCACAGTGTTTTGATGACGATGCTGATGACAACGAAGACGATAATGATTAGAAGAGGGGTGGGTCCCTTGTTTGGCACACGAAGCCACTCCGTAAGGTGCACTCAGAACTTGAAAAGGCAACTCTCTGACAGTGAAACTAATAAGAACCAATGAATAATGAATGAAGTTAATCACCTGAGAAAGTAAGCTGTCCTGAGAGAAGGTAAAACCCTGAAAAGGAATTTGGGGAGTCACCAGATCAAATTAAGGGAAGAAGAATACTATTTCATCCAAACACAACTGAATAGTAAGGAACAAAACTCATAATATAATTAATCATATTATAATTTTTCTGCAAAAAGAATTATTAATAGAAAAGCTGGTCTGCATGTTCAAAAAGTTGATTTGGGGCAAGTCTTGGCTTTTACCCAGCACTGTTCTAGGAGAAAAAGAGGAAAACAGTGCATGTGACAGACAGGAGTGCCATGGTCATTAGCAAGGTGTACTCTGATGTGGCACAGGTAGAATTCATCAGATTTTATCATAATCTGTATAAAAATAGCCCTTCTGATTATGCAACTCTTTTTGTTTTTTTATTGAAGTGTAGTTGATTTACAGTTTTGTGTTAGTTTCTGGTGTACAGCATAGTGATTCAGTTATACATACATATTTTTTTTCATATTCTTTTTCATTATAGGTTATTATAAGCTATTGAATGTAGTTCCCTGTGCTATCCAGCAGGACCTTGCTGTTTATTTTGTATACAGTAGTTTGTATCTGCTAATCCCAAATGCAACTTTTTCCTTACCATTCTTCTGAGCAATTTTTTTATTTTCCAGATACCCTGAGGGAGGGGTGCACTGTCCCCACTCCTCATTCGTTCTTTCCACATACATGTACAACAGAGTAACTGCAACATCTCAGGCAGGTGCAGGGTTCTAGCTTTCACAGAATTTACTTCTAGTGGAGGTGACAAGCATTAATTAAATAATCACGAGTTTGGTGGGAACATAAACATTCAGTCCACAGCACCCTCCAAAACAGCATTTTCCCCTGAGAACCTGGGCTCCAATGTTAGGCCTCCTCAATATATTTCAAGCACAGGAGTCCATACTTCCACAGCTCAGTGCACAGGGTATTTCAGAATACAAATATATATGGATAAATTGAGTTATGAATTCAAAGTCTCCATTTATGCAGTTTGCACTGATACTGCAAGGCACTGATCTTCCTTTTTTCTGGATTCTTCTAATTTTATTATTTTCCAGTTAGCAAACTCCCCATTTCTTGCCTCAATAGTAGGGAAAAATTAGACCTAGAATAAGCATTGTTTTGGTCTTGCCTAACAAAGCTTAAAAGAAATGCCTGAAAGGATCAAATTGTTCCCAATTAACTTAACCACATCCCAGAACAATATGAGAATATGTAGAGAAATACAATAATAGCTAGCACATGAACAAGGTAAAATTTGCAATGTATAGAATTCAATAGAAAATTACCAGGCAAAGAAACAGGAACACATGACCTTTGATAAGGAGAAAAATCAATCAATGGCACAACCCAGAACTTGACACGGATGATAGAATTAAGGACATAAAACAAGTATGATAATTGTATTCCATGTATTCAAAAGGCTAAAGGAAAGATAGAACATGTTAAGTATAGATGTGGATGATATAAGAAAGAGTCAAATCAAGTTTCTAAAGATGGACTACAATGTCTGAGATGGAAAGTCTCAGGATGGAATTAACTGCAGATTAGACATTATAGAAGAAAAGATTCATAAATTTGAAGACATCAGTATAAACTTTCCAAAATGAAATAGTACATAGAATAATATGACTGGGAAAAAAATTTAACAGAATTGTTGGAAAACTTCATATAAATGTTATTGGAGTCCCCAGAGGGGAAGGGAGGGGACAGAGGAAAAGAAAAACATTTGGAGTTCAAGTATTTTTCCAAGTTTGATGAAAACTATAAATCAACACATTCAGAAGCTCAGTGAAACCCAAGCACAAGATATATGAAGAAAATTGTACCAACTATCACACAACTAAGCTGGGAAAAAAAGGAACAAAGGGAAAATTTTAAAAGCAGCAGGGGGCGGGGGGAGGGTGGGAAACACATGATGTTACATTACTGAGGAACAAAGATAAGAATTATGCCAGATTTCTCATTAATGCAAGCCAGAAGAAAGAGGAATAATAACTTTAAAATACTGAAAGGGGGGAAAAAAACCCAAAACTATCCATCTAGAATTCTAAAGCCAGCAAAAATATCTTTCAAAAATGAAAACAATTCTTTTTTAGACATACAAAAGTTGAAAAATTAATTAATCATCAGCACACTTTCACTATGAGAAATGTAAAAGGAAATCCTTTAGGCAGAAGGAAAATGATACCATTTGGATCTACACAAAGGAATGAAGAATCCCGGAAATGCTAATTGTGTGGATAAATACAATGATGCCACATAACTTGCCCGAAGTCAGGGAGTGGCAGATTCTGAACTTGAGTGCAGATTATTTGACACCAAGGTCAATCTATACCCACCACACCATGCAGCTGTACATAATTCTATTCATTTAGTTAATTAACAAACACAGATTACACACCTATTCTGTACAAAGTGCTGTGCAAGACTGGCAATGTGAGGGAATCCAAGAGTAAATAAAATACATGCTGTCCTCCCAAAGGGGTTTACATTCTATTTGGGGAATCAGACATGGGAAGGAAGGGACTAATTTTAGGGAAAGGCATGGGAAGTTCTGAGAATACCCTGAGAACGGAGGCCCACACCAAAATTGTAAGTTAGAGCACTTGTATCATGGGTCCGCTTTAAATCCAGAGCAAGGCCACTTGGCCTATTAGGCATCACAGGCTCAGGGCTCAGAACCTGAGATGGTCCTAAAATAGTTCTTACTGTAGTTCAAACTGAGTCTGATATTAGATGATTTAAATGAAGGCATAACCCCCATTCTTTCACTTAACAAGCATTTATTAAGGACTTTGTGATGAGCCCTTAATAAATGAGTAAATGTTGAGGATACAAAAACTTCATCATAAGGCACTAAGTTATTATTATCATTATCATTTAGTACCAAGAAAGTGGAATGGACCAAATGTTTGGTGGTTAGCTCAGAGGAGGACTATTTATCACTGGAGGCTAACATTTCTGGAAGTCTTCATGGAATTGCTGGGCTGGGCCCTTAAGAAGGACTAGGGTAGGATAGGACAGGCAGTGAAGAAGGGTGAGCCTTGCCAGAGGGCTCTAAGCACAGGTATGGAGGCAGCAATGTGCATTAGGAGGGTGACGGGGGTGAAGGGGAAGGAGCCTGGCCTGGCTGTAGCAGGCATTATTGTTGGGGAAGAAAGGAGATTAGTTTGGAAAGGTGAGTTACAGAAAAACCTTCTGTGTCATGCAGAGGTTTTAAATTTAAAAACTGACGCAGGACTCAGGCTGTTAATAGAGATGGGGGAAAAGACAAATTAACTGTAAATTCTAGAATCAAACCCATGATTATATCTTCATTAGCAACTTGCTCAACTTTCTGTATAACCAGTTATGAGGTAACGTATAGGATATGCAGAGAAGCACGTTTCTGTGTTTCCCAGAAGGCAAACTCTTAGGAAATCAGATAGGCAGATTAAAGTATAAATTGGCAATCCAATAATCAGAAGCTGTCCTAGTGAGCCCATATTAAGTTAAAGACTTGAGCTGATAGGCATTCTGTTTGGTCATATAGTGACTATGGGATATTTAATAAATTACTTCTCTGTGTAGCTCACTGTCCTCTTCTGAAAAACAGAGTTGTTGTGAACATGTCCTGAAAAAAATGGTTGTGTAAATGTTTTGAAAATACACATCTGAAGCAACTGTTACTTGTTATTACTGTCCAGGGATGAGAAATAAGAGACACTATTATTCTGGGTATGTTTGAAGAGTATACACTTGATTAAAAAAAAGGCAAATGTGTTCAAAGATGACCACTTATTGTTTTGTTTTTCTATAAATAAGTCTTTAAACTTGTCTTTCTTGAAGCCATTTTATTTGTCGATCTTTTTTATTTTTATTTTTTTGCTCCAATGTCTCTTTTGTTCTGCCCATCTATGCAAGATTATAGAAGGTACCTCTACCTCAAGAAAAAGGAACCCTCCTACGCTGTTGGTGGAAATGTCAATTGGTACAGCCACTAAGGAGGACAATATGGAATTTCCTTAAAAAACTAAAAATAGACTTAGATCCAGCAATCCCACTCCTGGGCATATACCTGGAGAAAAATAGAATTTAGAAAGACACATGCACTTCAATGTTCATAGCAGCACTATATACAATAGCCAAGACATGGAAACAACCCAAATGTCCATCAACAGATGACTGGATAAAGAAGATGTATATGTGTGTATACACACACACACACACAATGGAATGCTATTCAGCCATGGACCTTGAGATAGTCATTCTAAGTGAAGTAAGTCAGAAAGAGAAAGAAAAATGCCATATGATACCGCTTATATGTGGAATCAAAAAAAAAAAAAAAAAGGACACAGGATGAGCTTATCTACAAAAGAGAAACAGACTCACAGACATAGAGAACAAACTTACGGTTACCAGGGGTAAAGGGATTAGGAAAGGATAAATTGGGAATTCAAAAATTGTGCCTCTTGGGGAGTGATGGAAATGTTAGTTATCTAGACTGTGGTAGTGGTTTCATTGCTGTATAGATCTATCAAAATTCATCAACTTGTACATTTGAACTATGTATGGTTTACTGTAGGAACCATACTACAATAAAAGTGTTTTAAAAAAACAATAAATAAATTAAAAATAAGTGAAAGTTACCTCAAATACAAGTCAGACTAACAAAAGAGTTGACACATGTGGTGTAAATATTGATTTATTTATGTATGCATTTGTTTATTCACATTTATGGTTCAATTAAAGTATTCCGGGAACTATGCAAACAAAAAGGATTCTACATCGTTAAGGAGCTCACAGCATGTGGTAAATCAGCCCCTGTATTACCAAGCAGTGTGGAAAATGCTCTGATGAGGGCTTCCCACATGCTCTAATAGAAACCAGAGGGGTTGCCGAGCTGTGGGGCTGGGCTGAGGAAGCTCCCAATGCCTGGGACACTGAGCTGAACATTGAAGGAGTACAGTCTAGTAAATAAATCGTACCTTGTACAGAGGGAAACCGCAAGCAGATTAGCAATATCAGCGTGTAGGATGGGAGTGGTGCATGAGAATGGACATTGGCTGGATCAGGAAGAGCTGTGCAATCAGAGGTGTGCATATGTTATCAAAAAAAGAGACTGGGAAGCATTGAAGGGATAGAGAGTGTGTTCAGGTGGCGGGGTTTTGTCTGGAATATATACACAGGAGAGATCCTAGGTGTGGAGGTGTTGACAGCTCTCAGTCATAAAACACTGCGGAGCCTTTGACTCTGTGTGTACTCTCTGGTCTTTTTACTCTCTTACTGGCAGTGCTACAAGATGACTTTGGACCTTATCAATATCCATAACCTTTGTAACACGAGAAGAAGATGAGGGAAAAGGTAAATTAAAATGTGAACATTTTACTCTACTAAGCCTGTGAATGGGTGAAGTAGCTTTGCCACTGGCATCCAAATGACCTATGAGGTGGAGGAGGACCAAACAGGATGACATATGTGGAAGCACTCCGTGAGCAACAGTGACCACCAGGTTCAAGGTGTTCTTATTAGTGTGTATATTTTGTATCTGGATGCTTTGCATTGCGAGATGTTAACACAAGCAGCATTTCCAATCCGTTTGGACAATCAAAGGGCTATCACAAGTAAATCTGGCAAAACCATGCAGCGAGACGGGAAATTCACTGAAAGATCAGAAACACAGTTCCGTGAACTGCTCTAGCATGAAGTGCTGTGCATAGTGATGAGCCTGGTGCAGAAACACAGCAGAGAGCAAAGGGACAGCTTGTAAACTGGAATCTTACCCATACCCCTGAGGGTCAATAGACATCTGCAAATAATTATCCAGAGAGTGGAAAAACTGGCTTGTTGAATTTTGGGGATATTAATAATGCTCTGTTTCTCCAGTGATCGTTTCCCCCATGGGAACTGGGAGTGCTTGGCAAGCAACCTCATTACTCATAACCTTATTCCTGCCGTGGCTGGCAAGACGGGGAGGCATCACTGAACACACCACAGCTGGTACAGCAGTAGTGGTGAAAGCTGTGGGTAGGCTTCCTGCAGCCACCCCAGGAAGTTAAGTCCACTCAACAGTTAAGAAATATTTACAGAGAGTCTATGTGAACCTGGCACCTAGTAAGTGCTCATTAAACATTAGCCTCAGTTTCTAGATTACAGTAAGTACTGTGTCATTATTTATCGTGGGAGGGATCTAGAAACAGACTTACCACGCCCCTGGGCCAGAACTTCTGCTACTGCATGCTCCTTCTAAGCCCGCCACAGCAGACATTGCTAGCTAATCATCCATTCTGTTCTTCTCCCGGGCACACTACCTGAGGGGCACACAGATAGACCACATTCCCCAGCCTTCTTAGACTTAGGTGTTAGCACATGATTGAATTCTAGCAACAGAATGTAAGCAGAATTGATGAAGACCAGTTCCAGCCCTGGCCCTTAAAACCTCCTTTACAGTTTCTGCTTCCCATAATGAGAGAGTAAGGTGCCACAGGGCCAATTCTCTCACAGAAAACAACTATCAGATCTGAACATAATGCAACAAGCAGTTGTCTGATGGTATTGGAAACTACCAGCCAGTGAGTAGTATCCTCTTTGCTTGTATCCTGAATATATAAAGAACTTTCACAACTCAACAAGGCAACCCAATTTTTTAAATGGGCAAAAGATTTGAACAGATACTTCACAAAATAAAATATGCAAATAGCCAATAAGCACATGAAAAGATGCTCAACGTCACTAGTCGTTAGGACCGTGCAAGTGAAAACCAAGATTCTGCTACACATAGACTAGAGTGGCTGAAATTAAAAACACTGACAGTTCCAAGTACTGATGAGGACCAGGAACAAACAGACATTACTGGTGAGAATGCAAGATGGTACTGTCATTTTAGTAAACAGTATAAATTTAAGCATACACTTACCATATGACCCAGTAGTCAAACTCCCAGGTATTTACACAAGAGAAATGAAAATACATGTACACACACAAGACATGTATCCCAATCATAGCAGACTACTCATAATAACTAAAAACTGGAACTCATCCAACATCCATCAACTGGTGATTGGATTAACAAATTGTGGCATGTCCATTCAGTGAAAAACAACTTAGCAATAGAAAGAAATGAACTACTGACACAATCATCAACATGAATTATACTGAGCAAGGAAGCTTGTCACAAAAGAGTACATACTGTATTTCATTTAGTATATGGAATTCAAGAACAGGCAAAATTTATCTATATTGACAGGAAGTTGCCTGGGGCTAAGGGTTGGGAGAAGGAATCAGATGTAAAGGGGCACCAGGAACTTTTTAAGATATTGGAAATGTCTATACTTTGATTGTCACATTGGGTTACAGCTATATACAATTACCAAAAGCTCATCAAACTGTACCATAAAAATGGGTGAATTTTACTTTATGAAACCCTCACTTGAACCTCTCTCTCTTACTCATCTGCAGGTTGATGATGGCACCCAGAGAGGTCTTAGAAGCTCTGTGTTGACAATGGTAGAGCCCTCATCACCTGAGTCCTTTAGTAAATATGTGGACAGAACACTCACCAACACCGTCGACCAAAAACCCCACACTGGACGGTATATGAATGAGAAATAAATGGTTACACTGTTATGTTCCTGAAATCTGGGGAGTTACAGAAGCTACGACTTCCTTAAATAATCTACCTCCAAAGTAAGACACAGTTGGGACTACTTAAATTGCTATTGCTCAATTCACAGTGCTTTTTTTTTATTGAAGTATAGTCAGTTTACAATGCACCACTTTCTGGTGTACAGCATAATATTTCAGTCATACATATACATACATGTATTCATTTTCATATTCTTTTTTATTATACGTTACTACAAGGCATTGAATATAGTTCCCTATGCTGTACAGAAGAAACTAATTCACAGTACTTAAACTAGAGAAAAATTAGTGATAACCTAAATGTCCAAAATAAGGGAGCAATTAGGTAAATTACGGTATATTCATCCTATGTAATATTTATTACATAACCACTCACATAATGATTATGAGAACTATGTAGTAACCTGAATACACACTCAAAGTGAAAAATGAAAAAGGCAAAACCCACAATTGTGTCTATGCTATTGTATCAGGAGGCCCAGACACCTTAAATTGTGTTTGTTCAAGACTTTAAATATTTAGGCTTGTCTCAAGAGACCCACCTGCCGTATATTTGCACGTGGAATTGAGTAAAACCTCAGTCTCGGAGTAAAGAGAAGAGAATCAAGGAAGACTGGATTGTAAGAAAAAGCTTGTAAAAACCATGTGCAATTTCTCTAAAATCTTCACGTTTGCACTGCTTTTTAGCCCGTGTACCTGATTCTAACACAGTGGGTTTGTTGATGGAGAAGAAGCAAGCTAACCGGCCTGCATTGGCTGATGGAAGAAGAATGAAAGAGGGAGGAACAGGGCTGTTTCTGAGATTTCTGTGGCAGCATCAGCAACGGGAGACATTTCGCAAGGGAGATGCTATGAAGCAGGGGGAAACTGGAGATGGTTTACAGTAGCTGGGAGGATTAGTTCCCGAGGACGAAGAACTAGTTAGGGGGGATTTGAAGACTAGAATTTCCACAGAACGAGTAGGGGTGGAATCAGAGGAATATTACCTGATTATCATTAGTGTGACCTGGTGTTCATCCCCACGCTGGCCTCACCCGTAGACACATCAGATTTGTCTGTGTGTGCTTGTACTTGTGCACATGTGTGCTTTTCATTATCTTTGCCAAAAAAACAGGCAAACATGAATAAAGCATAAAATGGAGCATATAAATTAAAATATAGTAAAACAATAGGATTACACATAATTTTTCCTTTTGTCTTGATTCTGCTCATGTTTTTATTGATATTATACAAACTAATATGGTATAAAATTCAGTCCTCCAGTATTTGTCCTATAATTTCTCAAGAATTTATTCCTTCTGTTCTCATAGCATAAACATTAGAAGAACAGAAAGAATAAGACCTCAAGATCTCCTCTGACCAGTGTATAGTCTAAAACAAACATAGATCTATTACAAAGGACATTTTGGAGTTAAAAGTTTAATTTTTTGCCTCTTATCTATGATCTCATAGCAAGTTGACCATCCTCCTGGAGCCAGCCGATCATGGCCCTTTTTATAGAAAGAAATCTGAGGTCACAAACTAGGGAGCCTTCCCTGGGCCAGCCAGTGATATTGTGAGTCAGCAAAGCTTAGAATTTATTTGCTGGCATTTCCAGTCTGCCCTGAAGGGGCTCCCCAGTGATTTACCTTGATGGACGGCCCAAGTGAGTCCCACGGATTAGAATGAAGGAAAGGCTCTCCCAACACCTGGAGATCCCATGCGTTTACCAATCCTGTTTAGTCCAAGCCTCAGAAAACAATTCCCTCATCATTCATTCATTGAACATTTATTTACTTATTCACCCAGCCTGTGTATCTGGGCCTGGCATCGTGTTAGATGTTGATGGTAACAGCCCCATTGAGCAAATATGCCTGAGAAAACAGATAAACAGAAGCAATTAGGTATCAAAAGTACCTCCTACCAGTGATGTGTGTGGTGGAACATAGTCTAGAGGGACGTTAACTTTTCCCCAGGAGAAAAAAGGGTTCGTAATGCCATTTGATATCGTTATAATAGAAAAGAACAAATCTGACCCCATATTAGATCTGTTCCTCTGGCTCTAACCCTGTGCTCTGTTTCCTGGGCTTAGTCATACTGGTTCTGCCCCTTTTGTAAAAGAATGTTGCCTCGAGCCTGAAATATACAGGAGAGCCTATTCTCAAGGCTCTGACCTTTAAGGACATTAACACTTTCCATTCATACAAAGATAGCAAGTTGCAGAATAGAAAATAACCTTTGTTTTGTTGGAGGTTTATAGGGACACCATGATCTGACCTATGTGAACAGCTACAAGAACAAAGGAACCCATGAACAAAGAATTCCCACACCAAGAAGTTTGCAGCAACCAAGCGTACCCCCTCCTGTCTTTAGAATAAAAGAAGCCTGAATTCTGACTTGGGGAAGATGGTTCTCTAGGACATCAGTCTGCCATCTTCTCAGTCTGTCGGCTTTCTGAATAAAGTCACTTGCCCCAGCACCTTGTCTCCTGATTTATGGGCCATTTGTGCAGTGAGCAGAATGAGTTTGGACTCTGTAACATCCTGCCAGGTTTTCTTAAGGCTCTGCTCTGCCCATCTGCCTGGGGATTTACCTTCTGCAGCGCCCTGGACATCTTCATGCTACCTGCTACTGAAGCCTGTCCCGACCTGGTAGGGTGGTCAGGCTTGGGGGTCTTAACCTTCTCCTGCTTAGCCCAGCAGCAAAGCCAACAGAACCCCAGTTCTGACCCTAAACTCAGCCTTAATTTACCTGAAAAGAGAGAGGTAAGGATAAGTGGTGGAGACAGGACCCAAGCAAAAAGTAAGACGTGGGACTGCTTAGCGGGCCAGTGTGATCTTAACAGGCCTTAATGGCATGGGGAGGCTTTGTGTGGAACAGGGCCCTGAGTTCCCAAGGGAACAGAAAAAGGATGTCTTGCGATCTTAGCTCAGTTTTGCTGGAAGGTGTGATGTACTGAGGGAGAGCTTACGGTCAATAGCCCTCCTTCAAATGAATTAGATCTCCGGGCTCTGTGTAGTTGCCTTGCCCCTCATTTACATAGCAGGGGTTCTTGTGCCTGGGGCCATGTATTCCTAGGGGCCTCTGTGCAGGCTGTGGGAAAGAATATGCCCAGGAGTGGTTTTTTTTGAGGGAAGGCTCAGTTGCTTAGATCAGATTCTCATATGGGCTTGAGACTGGCAACTCTAGAAACTTATCCCCAACTATCAGTAAGGCTGAGTTAAGGCATCAGACATTTTCCACCAACTCTTTCTCTCCACAATGAGTTCTCTAGAACTTTTAAGTTGTGAATACAGTAAAAAACATGCATTCTGATTATAAAAGATAAACGATTATATATATACATAAAATTACCTATGGATATATAATTATATGTATAAAATTATATATGCATCTATATATGTCTCAGGGTCTGCGTTCAATCCTGCTCCTTTTAAAAACCAACTGGCAAAGTCATTCACTGGCTTTACCACGTGGTGCTTTGATGGGAATCAGTTTAATTAATTTGATAGCATAATAGGCTTCTTAACCTAATGAAAACAGAAAGTTTGAAAAAGACTGCACCCTGGGGAAAAGATGACACCGCAGAGGCTTGATTCAATTCAAGATACACCAAACACCACCTGCAGCAGAGATCTGTAGCAGAGAGACGCACAGGAGACAGCGGTATTTGGGTGCAGAGGGATTGGGGGGTGGGTGTAGGGGCTGCTCTGGAAGATATTTTACCTAAAGATAAAAACTTTGGTCTTTTCCCTAAAGAGAAGCTCAGTGTCCAGAAACTTCAAAGAAAGAGCACTCCTGACTCTGTGCTTCACGCTGAGCTGGGATTATCAACTGACCTCATTTCTAAACTAGCCATGCATGGATGTGGGCAGAGGTCAGGGCCACAGGGAGTCAGGAGAGTGGAGGGAGGCTTAGAGATCCTCTAGTTCATGGGTCACTATGTGTTGGCCACAAACACATGTGTTTTTTTGGCCCATTGAGTGTTTTAAAAGTAACATGAGCCAATATTGGAAAATGAAGGGATTTCACCTGCTAATTAAGATTCCCATTTCTTTGGAAAAGTCTGAAGACATTGCAACCTGCTGGGCCCACTCATGAGAAGCTGTTCCCGGCAGAAGGGAAGTGCTTTGCCAGCTCCACGGGGCCCACTCTGGAAGCCGGGAATCGTGTTACTGGGGAGCTGAGCTGGGCGGAGCTGATGTGTACAGGGACTAGTTAAATTGCACTCCAGAGCACTTGTGCACCTCCTGGCATCTCATCATGTTCAGGGCCTGAGTCCACTACTGTCAAGGGTTGCCTAGGCTCCAGGGGTATTCTATTGGCTCCCTGTATGCCCTCCCAGGAATCTGTTCGGGACTTCAGAAGCTCTTTGGCTTAGAGTTACTTTTATCCTTTGGCTGCAGGCATTGTATTCATCTTTCACAACCAGGACAACTCTTTCTTGGTTTTAAGCCCCTTCTCCCAACACCAGTTCAGACTTGATGCCAATAACCATTCCCAGCTTATAACGGATCAGTATTTACTCTTTCAACAAACGATTTCTAGTTGCTTATAATCTGCCAGTTGCACAAGGTGCTGAGGTATTGACGACAAGACATAGTCCTGCCCAGAGAGGAACTTAAATGTAGTGGCCATGCTGTGACTAAAATGTTTAGTGGGGAAGGAGAGAGTGTATCTTGACTTGGTGATAGAAATATGTCCACCAGATGGCGCTCAAGAGACTCCAGTTCAACAAAACTTCGGGGGCGGGGGCAGGGAGGGGAGGCAAAATGTACCCCTTGAAAGACAGATAGCATCTGACTTCCATTCCACCAGTACTTTTACGTTCTATCACGCCTCTAACTCTTACAGCTCCCAACCGCCAGGACTCGGGGTGTGACATTTGGCACTGAGAGGAACAGCATTTCCCACACCGACCCCTGCCCTGCCAACAGGAATCTTGTGAAGTTGGAGCACTTCCAAGTGAGACCAGGAAAGAACCGACCATCTGTGAGGTCGGATGAAGGCCTCCCTGGATGGAGGGCCTGATTCTTACCTGAGTTCATTACCCAGTTCAGCGGCGTCCTTTGGGAACAAGCCACGCCTCTCCTCTCTTAGCTGCTCTGGTCTTGATCTCTTCCTATCGGCTCATCTGCCGCATAATTTGAGTAAATACACTGATTTTTTTAAATGTGCCTGCCATCTCTCCCAAATATTTATAGCTTTTCAAAGTCTTTTTTTTTTAGATGATAATAAACTCATTAAAAGAAATGCAAACAAAGAAATTAGTAACTTGGAAAGGATGTGATTCTTCCATAATTCAAATCTTGGAAATACCCACTGATAAAAGTTTGGCATATATTCGTCCAGAACAGGGTTTCTTAACCTCGACTCTACTGGTATCTGGGGCCAGAAAATTCTTTGTTTGGAAAACTGCCATGTGCACTGTAAGCTGGTCAGCCTCAGTAGTAACCCCAGCGACACCACCAGCCAGTTGTGACAACAAAAAATGTGCCCGGTGCCAAAGGGTTTCATACTATACATGCTTTCCTGCAACTTGCTTTTTCTCCCTCTCTCTCTCTCTTAAAAACCTTAATAACTCATCTTGGCCATCTTTTCCATTTCATAACATCTAAATCTATTACATATTTTTTACTGCATCATGATTTATATAATTGATGATCATTTGGATTGTCTTTAATTTTCTTACTATTACAGATGTAGCTGGGTGAAAAAAAATATTTAAAGCTCAAACTGTCTGTAGCCACTTCTGCCTTTTGAGGGAAGAGGGAAGACATACTTCACATCAAAGGGAAAGCAAACATCTTACTGCTTCCCTTTTCCTTATAAATCTTGGTGGGCAACAGAAAGTCTGAAATGTGAAAACTGCTATCCATTTTCTGTGTTGCTGAAGCTTAAGGCCAAATTAATGGTCCTTTGAATAGTCCGGCTTTCTAGATGCCAAGATAGGCTGGAGACTGGGGAAGGCAGAGAAAGAAAAAACGCTCTGCATAACAAAGCGAGGTGTTTCCACTGTCCCTAAGCAACCCAAGGGGAAGCAAGCCCTGGAAACAGACTGATGAGATGTAAGGAAAGTCCTGAGGTGACGAGAGGAAGCCAAGTGACAATCAAGACAGGATCTTCGTGGGGAAAAGTAGCCAGTGAGAAATTCTTCACAGGAGAGCGGCCAAAGCACTTTTATGTATGAGAATGCCTCACATTAATTTTTGAATGAGTTGATTTGTGTGGCTATAAAAATCCCTTTTGTCATCCCAAACCTGTAAAAGTTGCTCCCAAATGTGCTAGGAGGTGTGTTTGCTGTTTTGCTGTGTCTGTTTTTTTAAGAAGATGGAAAATTAAAGAAAGGGGGCTGAAGGCCACATCCAACTGGCTTGCTCAGATAAAAAAGATGAAACTAGCTTTGAAAGGAGAGACACAAGTGGGAACGAGGAGGATTCAGACACAGCCAGAACTCTGAGCAAGAGAGAAGAGAGTAGGAGAAAATAAAACACCCAAAACTCATAGAAATCACGGGGAGGGCAATAAACAGTCTTCAGGGTTAAATTCTCTCAAGTCAAATTCATATAAATCTTAAGGCAAAGAGTAACTGCTGGCAACTGACTCACACAGCCAGGACCGCAATGACATCCTTGCACACACAATTTTCAGTTTTGGTGCAACTTTTTTTTTTTTTTTTTTGCTTATTCCATAAACATTTATTGAAATCCTACCATTCTCTGGAGGAAGCAATAAGCAATTGTCAATGGTCTTAGATCCCTAAAGATGACGTTTGCACCCTCTTAGTTAAATTATAGTTAAATAGTCAAAGTCCTGGGTCAACGGACATGACAATTTCAAAATTCTGAAAGATATTTCAAAATGTTCTTTCCTGTCCAGAAATGAGACTCTCTTCCAGGCTTTGTTTATATTTGCTAATGGTTTAATATGTTTCTTCATATTTAAGTCTTATCCATCAGAAGTGTGTGTACTGATACATCACAGGAATCTGTAAATTGATTCCCCCCCCAAACATCCAACTGGCGTTTTGGAGCCACATTTTGTTCAGTAGTTCAACTTTCTACCATTGATTTGTGGTGCTTCCCTTGCGACATTGTAACCTCTGTGTGATAGAATCTCATTCTGAGCTGTTCCTTCTGTTTCATTGATTTGCCCATCTTTTCTCACGCCAGAACCACAATTACTGTTTTCATTATTATAGCTTTACAAATAATTTAATATCGAGGGAGGCAAGTACTCCTTCTTTACTCTCTTTTTCTGTTTTAAAAATTCGTAGTGATGCTTAGCTATTTATTCCTTCACTGAAACTAAGAATAATTTGATTAAATTCAAAAAACCCAGAAGGATAAAACTATCACCCAATTTGGAAAGTTCAAAGTCTTTATCATCAAAATCTCTCTAGATGCGGGAAGGGTCTGCAATTTTACCCTCCGTGTGAACTAGCAAGTTAATCTGCAGCAGCTTTTGGCTGTTGGCAGAAGACATGGGACACCGAGGTCGGAGACAGAGGACTCCATTTCTCACAGCGTTAGCAGTAGCCAGAGGGTTATCATCTCCTGAGCCCAGTTCCAGTAGAGCAAGGGGAAGAGGGCCAGGTACCACCTGCATACACAGAGATTTGCATTACAGAAGAACTCTGAGCTTAGGGAATCCAAATTTTTATGAAGGTTCTTTTTTTTCCTGAAGGAAGACATTATCTTTATTATACTAGATGGTAAATACACCTGCCCTTTGCTCTGGATGGAGACTATCTCTAGCTTCCAAGGCTACTTACTATACAAACAGCCAGGAACAAAGGCTGACAGTGCTGCTGCTCACAGGATGTGCAGAAATGGGAGAGGCTGCGAAATAGTGTCTCCCTACACTTTCAGCCTATAATAATTCAGTAATGGTAATAAGAATAACCATAGCAGTAATAATGAAGAATGAGACTTCGTTGATTCCAGCTTTGCTTCATACTAGCTCTGTGACCTTGGACAAGTTAACTTGCTTCCCTAAGCCCCAGTTTCCTCTCCTATAAAATGGAGATAAAGAGAGTACGTTCCTCGTAAGTGTTACATGAAGTGTCATTAATTCATACTAAAGGATTTCTTAACAGATTAGATTGTGAATGAAAAGCACATAGCACAGTGTCTACCACATAATGTGTGCTCCTGCAACATGGGCATTATCATTTTTATTATCACCAAAAGAAGATACTGAATTATATTGTCCTTGAGCTTGGGTATCGTGCTTCCTGTTCTTATTAATTAAAGTTTTTTTCAGTTTATTTCTTTGCATTTTCTAGTGGATATTATCATTTGTAAAATAGTAGTTATTTGTGTTTTCCCTTCTAAAAGTGATTCCTTTTATTTTTGTGGCATGTCTTAATGTATTAACCAGGACCTTTCAAATGATAATAATACTAGAGATAGTTGATACACAATGAAATGACTTTCAGTCATTTACCATCAAATACACTGTTTCTCTTGGTCTGAAGTATATATATTCCTTATCATTTTTAAGGAAATACTCTTGAATGAGTAGTTTTTTGAAACAGACTTAATGTTTAAAAAAAAAAAAAGTTTTAGATTCACAGCAGAACTGGGGAGAAAGTAGAGATAGTTCCCACATGCCCCCTGCCCTTACCGTGCGCAGCCTCTCCTGCTGTTAACATCTCTCACCAGAGTGTTACGTTTGCTACAACTGATGGATCTGCATTGATACACCATGATCACCCAGAGCCCATAGTTTACATTAGGTTTACTCTTGGTGCTGCATTGCCTGTGAATTCTAAGTTTTTTTAAAGCCTTTATCAGAAATGGATATTTTATCAACTACTGTTTTAGCATTAGCTGAGTTGGTGCAGTTTCCTTTTTGACCTATTGTTCGTGTTAATAGACTTCTAAATCATGCTTTGTCCTTGCATCCTTGATATGAAATGGCTCTTTCATCATGATTTTTCCATTAATAATATTGTGACACTTTGATTCATTGGTGTTTTCGGTCAAGATTTCACATGTATGTTCATAAATGGGTTGAACTGTAATTTTCTATCGTTGACTGTCTTGTCAGACCATGAAAAGGCCTTCCAAGCGCTCTGAGCCATTTTCCACGCAGTTTGAATCTTCTTTCTATTTAAGAAAATCTGTTTTTGACAATTAGTTTGCTCCTTTCTGGTGGCAAAGAATAGGCTCTCTCAGCTTTTCTCATGGTTTTAGCAAACATTTAAAAGAAGAATTAACACCAATTATTTGCAAATTCTTCCAGAAGAGAGGAGGCACAGCCTCTGAAACTAAGTAGAAGCTCAATTAATATTTGTGGAATTAAAGTGCTTATGAATGAAGATACATAGTCCAGGAAAGAGTTGGACAGAGCATCCTGGAAGGGTCTACAAGCTTGAAGTGGTTCTTCCACCAACAGAGTGGGGCAGTGGGAAGCCGGGCTGGCAGACCTGCCACAGGTGCTGGAAGAAAGGTCTGTGAAGGAGAACACATAGGCAGGCAAGTGACTGGTGCTAGCCCAAAGAAATGAGTGACCTCATGAGGGCAGAGCAGAGGAGGAGAAGAGAGTCCCCAGGAGTCTAGTCTGAGAGCAGGCACTAGTCAGGGATTCAAGTAAGCGGCTGGCACTAGCAAGGTGTACAGCTTGGCTCAGGAATGCACGTCCTGCGTCCAAGCACCTAACCCCGTACCCTAGGTTAGCTATAAAACTGTGGTTCAGGGCACAGCTGTGAATGCTTCTGGATGGATGTCCACCCATCCTGATCCCACTCTGTGAGTAAGTCACCCTCAGATAAACTGATCTATTGATTGCATGGAGCCGCCTGCCTCGTTTTTCAGTCTCAAGATGTCTTCGTAGTTCCATGGGTAATTTTTGTTCCGTCCGTCTTCCAACAATTGACGACCCAGACAGGAGACAGAAAGTGATGAAGGACAGGATAAAGGGGGCGTGCCAGGTGGGGAGAGCCCAGTTATCGGTGGGAGAAGCCCAGGCTGGCCAGCCACTTCCAGGGTGGGGGACCTGGCTAGGTTTATGGAATACTCTGGCAGGAGCGTGAGAACAGGGGTGCTCCAAAAGTCCAAAGGGCTTGCTAGACATGTTCACCCAAGCGATAGGAAAGCAAAAATGGAAAAAAGAAAGTGAGCGAGCTATGGTGGCCGTCACGGGACCTCAAAACCACCACAGTCAAGCCTGTAATGGGGGGCCATGCTAAATGGAGCCCTGTAAAGTTGCCTCTGCCCCCAGAGAGTGGCGGCAATAAAACAATATCACCTATCCAGGGGTCAGGAAGAAATAAAGACCACTGTCAAGCAATTAGAAAAGCTGGGGGTTATAAGATGGCACAAAACCTGTTCAGTAGTCCCTTGTGGCTGGTGGAAAACCCAAATGGCACCTGGCGTGGGGATCAGAGGTAAAGGCTGACATGGTGCAAGGAGAGGGGCAGTCAGGAAAGTTCTTGGGAGCTATCTGGTCTGGTAAGACCCGAGTGATGCCTGAGGCTGTCATTAATAAAACACAGACCTATCCTGTTCCCCACAATGAACAAGAAGTACACACCTTTATAGCTCTGCTAGGGCACTGGCGGCCTTTTTTTCCCCACCTTGCCCAGATACTAAGACCCCAATATGCTTTAGTGAAAAAACAAACAAAAAACCCACCACCACCACCAACAAAAAACAAACAAACAAAAACAAAAAACAAAACAAAAAAGAAATCTAAGAATCTAAGGCTTAAATACCCCACAAGAGGCTTTGAAGAGGCCAAGCTGGTTGTCAAACAAGTCCAGGGACTGGACGTGTTAATGCCAGGTGCAAGCTGTGAACTGGATGTAAATATATATCCAGACCTCCATCTGACATGGCAGAATAACTCCACTGAAAATCAAGACATAGAGGCTCCCAAAAAACATGGGAAATAGGAAAAAGTCTCCATTTGCCTCTCAAATATACGGACCTCCAAGCTGCAGATAAAGACTGCTCTCCGTATCATTTGGGGCACACCCCCTCCATGTACCCCACCCCAGGACACATTGGACACTCTGACCGTCTGGTTACTGGCTGGCAAGCAGACTGCATAGGGCCTTGCCTGTGCAGAAGGGCATAAATATGCTCTAATCTGTGCCAACACAGCCACTGGATTGGTGTAAGCCTTTAACAGCAAGAAAGCGGTCAGGCTGCCACAATCAAAGACCTGTCAAAATTGGGAGTTATGTATGGAAGGAACACTAGCTCGGGTTACTGGCAGTGTCCTCCTCGCCGGGGCCTCAACATCCATGGAGGTCCATGGTCCTTCTGACCGCTGGGTCTGTGGTCTGTTGCCTGTCTCCAGTGCCTGGGGGATGCTGTGGACACTTCCTACGTTCAGCCACTCCGAATGTGGATGATGGCTTGGATTGGGGACCCCAAAAAAGTCCACCTGGTGGTCTGACTCCTATTTATGAAAGTGCTCATTAATCAAATTGATAAGCTTTCCTTTGCTTATGCTTTTACCCTCTGGGTGGCTTACTCCTCTCCCACGTAAATGGGGAACCATAGTTCTCAGTACTCTTTTGTGAGGAGTAGGAATCCTTTGTTTTGCTGTTGCTTATACTGCTGTTGTGGGTTAGGGAGGCAAGTCACCTCCTGATACCTCGCCCAAGGGTCCATGCGGAAGACAGCCAGATGAGGCTGTAGGGACGTTAGCTGATAGCGTGACCCCGAAATTAAGAGGCCCACCAAAGTGCTTGCTGGCTGGCAAGGATTCACAGCTGAGGCAGAGGGGACAGCTTTTATTTCTCAAAAGAGAAGGGAGGAAAGAAAAGCACTTGATGGAGGAAGAGGCATTGGTGCGGGGAGCCGTCAGCCAAGATGGGCAATAGGAACAGCTCCAGCCTGGGTGGGGCCACATGGACTGTTATGGGAGTCTTCTGCCATCATGCCCTCCTTACGAGTGTGATGGAGCCAGCCAGTCCTTGTTCAAGGTTTTCAGTCCCTGTATGGGCTTTTCTGGTTGTTGTCATGGCAATTGTCCACTGCCATGGCTCTGGCGGGTGTGTCATTTAGCATGTTAATATATTACAATAAGCATGTGCTGAGGCTCCAGGTCCACTGGAAGTCAGATCCTCCACCGTCTTGGACTTCTCGGTTTTAACCAGTTCTTGTTTCTTCTCTGCAGCTGCCTCCTGAGGCTTGGATAAGAGTAACTGGTTTCTATTCAAGGTGGGGACAGGGGTATGATCCTGGGGGCAACAGCCTTGCTAACAGAAAGGAAAGTTGCTTTTAACCAGAATGCCTGCAATCTAGTGGACCCAGCATTCCACTCCCTGGTCCCTCCTTAAAAACAAAAACAAAAACAAAAACAACTCCAAAGATTCTGTTCAGCCATGAAAGTTTTAAAGGGAACTGAAGGAATAATCTCAGTTAATCGTTGAGATACGTGGTCAGAGTCATTGCCATCCCCCAATCCCTGCAGGCTTGTTCTAATCAACTGCTTGAGCCTGCTCTTCTATGACTCAGGGGGGCCTGACAGCCTTCAGCTTTTCTATAAACAAGAGGCAGGGGTTGGGGGGTGAGGGCCCTACAGGGTCCTGCTCCCTTTCAGGACCATCAAGAGGTCAGGGGCGGAATGCATGGCTGTTAGCATAACTGCCTGCATCTTGTGTCCTTACAGTTTCTCCTGTCCTTCCATTGACCCCATCCAAGACTGTACTGGGCAGTAAATCACTTCTCTGTCGTCAAGGGCTTTGTAGTTAATACTGCTTAATAATCCTTAGGACCAGGTGGCCTCTATGCTCTGTTAGTCCCCAAACAATGATGAAAACCTTCCCTGACGTATTCGCAGTGCCCGAGAGACTAGTTACCCATTTGTGAATCTTGACTTAAGAATGTACATCCTGTTTCCAAGCACCTACCCCATACCCTAGGTTAACTATAAAATGGTCCCAATGGCCCTTTGGCGGTGCAGAGTGCTTACAGATCATTGCCCGTCCAATCCTGATCCCACTCTATGAGCAAGTTACCCTCTAATAAAGTGATCCATTGATTACATGGAGCCACCCGCCTTGATTTTTGGTCTCAAGATGCCTTCACAGTTCCATGGGCACGTTTTGTTCCCTCTATTCTTGAATGAAGGTCTGACAGCGGGAAGCATCGTTTACCACCCTCAGCACCTAGGCAGGGGCTCCACAAAATTTGTTGAGTGAATACATAGTCCCTGCCCTCCAGAGGCATACAGTCTGGTTGGGGAGCAAGGCTATTGTACATAGTCTGTGAAATTAAGAGCTGTGACGAGGCAGTCCTTCAGAGAATAGCTGGGTTACCCTGTCCCTAATTCTCTCCTTGCAACCAAACCCCAAGTTTCCTATAAAGCTTTATGATACCTAAGTGATTTTGAGGAAAATGCTAATAATAACACGATTCTTAAAAGTTTTCAGGTAATGTCTTTCCTGTTTCAATTCACCTGCTTCCTCATCAATGTGGTCATGCTTTTTGCTTGCGGGTTCTTAGCTGTGCTTGTTAGCAGTACTGGGAGAATGAAGCCCATTTTGCACAAACATGTATATCTGGTTTTAGTTTATTTTTTTAAATCACGTTATTTCTAGGCCCTGTTCCCTCTGAGTCCTTTCAGTGCTCCCATACACCAGCCCAAGTATGCTAACACTTTGGAGACAGCTAAGTCAATGATTCATGTAAAGCCAAAAATAGTTCTGTGGAATTCAAACTCTCCGGGCCAAAAGTGATAACCGAGAAAACCAATCACGCGCATTTTACAGATCAATCTCTAGAGTGGAAATTCATGAAGTCCTCCTGCCACACCAGATTTGTTTTATTGACTGCAATTTGGTCCTCACAGATCCTTTCCACTGAAATTACCACAGCTGCCCCTAGAATAATGCCCTGATGAGAGAAGTCTTCCATTCCAAGATCGATTACAAGAAAAGTCTTGCAGGTCCTCCGCTAACACTGGTTGCAGGTCTCCAGCAATAATCTTCTCTGTTCTGGGATGTATAGATTCAATCAAAAGTCCATATGTTAGGCTACAGTAGCCAGACATAATCAGCTTCTTGAGCCCGCTCTGCTAAGCAGGCTGAAGTACACTCTAGCAGTAGGGGCACACGCACTCTCCCACTGTAGACGTCTTATTAAGAACCAGCTCAGGAGGGAAAGGAAAATTTCTTCTGTGATCACCTTCACAATCTGTCGTTTTCTTTTCTTTTGCTTTATTTTTGTTTTGCTCTTACATTCAGAATGTAAAAGATTCTAAAGCTTCGAAAACAAAGACATGCAACTTCTAAAAGCCAAGTCCTTCACAAACATATTCGACTTTCTCAGAAAGAGAAAATCACTTGGATCTTTATATTGAGGATTTTGTCAGGCCAAATCCAAGAAAAAAGGCCTCAATAACTGAGAGGCACACTTCAAGGAATCTGCCAGATCTGAAAATAACACTAAAAGCTTTATGCATATGTTACACCTACCAGAATGGCCAAAGAGGAAAGAAAAGATAGTGTGGCAGAGGGGAAAAAAAAGCAAATAGAATTCTCAAATATCGTTCAGAGAGTCTAAATCACTAGAGCAATTCAGGAAACTGTTTTGGCAGTATCTCCAAAAGCTGAGCATACATACGCCCTATGACCTTGCCACGCAGGCGTACATCCCGCAGAAACACATCACATATTTTCGGAAACACTTGCAGTGGAAAGTCCACAGCAGCACTGTCCACAAGAGCCCCAAACTAGAAACAACACAAATGCCCAACCGCAGTAGAATGGATAAATAGGTAACGGTATATTCACAATGGAATCCTACTCAGCAATGACAACGAATAAACCACACCCTCACGGAAGAACATGGATGAACCTCATAAACATAACATTGGGTGAAAGGAGGCAAACAAAAGAGTTATGTGTGTTTCTTGAACTGATATAAAGTTCGAGGAACAGACAAACTACTGCACCATGTTACAAGTCAGGGTTGTGGTTGCCCTTGGGAGGGTGGAGACTGGGAGGGGACAAGAGCTCGGTCTCTGGGATGGTAATACCGTTCTGTTTCTTAATCTGGATTTGGGGCACACAGGCGTGTTCTCTTTGGAAAAAAGTTCATTGAGCTGAACACCTGTGATTAATGTGTTTTTCTCTAAGTACTTGTACTTCAGTGAAAAGTTTACTTAAAAAGAAGCTTAGTGTAATTATAGTCTGTGTGTCCCAAGCTTTACTGGGTAGTTTTGTATAATTTTAGCCCAGGGTCACGTTTATAATAATAATCTAAATCTTGAGCCTCCATGCCTGACAACGGCTGGCTAGCAGGAAGGCTTTTATTTTTCCACTTTCGATTTCTCCAGCTATTTCTGGGAATTTCCGGAAATACATAACTTTAGTGGAATCACCAGTTTTGGTGGTGTCTTCCTCTGAGATTTCTAGAAGTTAGACCACCAGCTCATATGTAATCTGAGCCCCTGTTGAGCCTCTCCTCTGTTGTCCACTGTCACTTTGATCATCTCTGGGACCTGGTCTCGCCATTGCTGCCCTTCTCGGGACATCTGAGTGTCTGCCTGTGTCCCCTGCGCTCTCTTCTCTCTGGCCAGCGCACCCTCGTGTCCAGTTCTTTCAGGAAGACGGCTGCAGCTGTGCTCCGTGAGCCCCCAGAGACACGATTCTGGCACGTCTACCACAGCCCTGCCCTTGCAGGGCTCACGGGTGCCCTGGGGATGACGGGGGACTGGGTGGAGGGGCAGGAAGAACTGTTCTGCATTATGCCTGGAACAGCTGCTCCTCCGAGCCCCAGACACTGCTGCTCAGGAAGCCCCATTCCAGGGACGCTTCTTCATTCCTGGTCATTCGCTCTCTACGGGCCAGTTGAGAGTCCCTCCTCTCCCACCTCCCTCCGCGTTCTCCAGTTCACTAGGTAGCCTGTATATTTCTGAACCCCAATTACAGACAAGGTTCTAGTTCTTTCCAACCAGTGGGGTGACCAACTCATTCCAATGTACTTAGGATTTTCACAGTTTTAGCACTGAAAGTCCCACGTCCTCAAAGCCGCCTCCGTCCTAGGCAAACCAGGATGATTGGTTGCCCCACCAGCCTGGTTTCTGGGCCCCAGAACAGCCCCACTAGCATCAGCTGGACATCTGTTCAATTTCCCCCAAATCTTTTGAGGCAGCTGGGAAGCTCATCCACCCAGAGCACACATGGGACCCTTAGGGGAGAGTGTTGCTTCTCTTTCCATGAAGTCTATTAGCTAGATCTGGAGAAGAAAATTGAGAAATTGAGAATTTTTTAAAAAACCTTGAACTCACAGTCAGTTGAAGAGTCTGACCTAAATCTGGCAGACTTGATTCCTCTTGGCCAACATGAAACATCTAGCCAATTCTTCCAGAGTCTGGAGCTGAGGAGTCTGCTGGCTTTCCAGACCAGTCACTTGCATAAAGGCGTGACTCACAGGGAAGTGAACCAGATGATCAGAATGATCACAGAGCATCACCAAACACATTGGCAAGGGACAGCCTGAACCTTCTGGTCACCCATCAGAAGAGATCCTGGGACCACGTGGAAGGCCCAATTCTTTAGAATGGGTGTCAACCAAGGAAAGAAAATTCTCATTCTAATGTCCTGAAGCTTGAAGTAAACAAGAGGTTGAATTGACTAAAATGCATTCACTTGGGAGAAGCATTGTCATTATACACAACTGTCAAATTATAAAATACTAACTTGCCCATTGTTTTCAGATGACACACTGTGAACAGAGTTGATTTTAGGTAGTGGTCCTTAAACGTATTCAGATGAAGAAAGGTCTGAAGTCAAAGTACTCCAGTAAAAACAAATAAACAAGCCTCCACCCAACTGAAAAAAACCCAAACCCTCTCTCCCCTCCCACAGTTAAAATCCTGCTATATTAAAGTGTTCACTAAAGGAATACTTTTATTCTGTACTAGATTTTAGTATCAGTGAGAGAGAAATAATTATGGATAGAATTGAGAACATTTTCCCCATTAACTTAATTTTTTTTTTCCTGGGGAAATGCCATGATTTGGTTGAAAGTCAGTTCAAAACATCTTCCTGTTTATGGGATAAGTAGGAGGTGAATTTGAGAGCCTACTGCTCTAAGGAACAAGTAAGACTCATTAGGATTTGTACTTCAGCTTGCTTAGACCTGTTTTCTTAAGTTAAACATTTCCTACCACAATCTTTGTTTTGCTCTTAATGTACCTTGCAAATCCTGTTATTCAAACAGCTCAAAGATGTCCAATCTGTCGAGCTTTTCCTGAATGGAACGAGAGCCGGCTTCTCCATCTGTAACATGGTCCTGCTTTTCTGTGGGCTTCCAGCGTTTCCCCAGGTGGCTACCAGAGGGCTCCAGGGTGGCCGTGTGTACCCTCTGCAACGCATGGGCTTGGTCCCACAGCCAGCAAACCTCACTCAGCAACTAAAGAAGTAACTTACTGGTGGGGCGGGGAGAGGTCGATGGCGAGCCAGTTACAAATGAGTGTGCTGTGACTCCAAATGGCAGCTTTGGAAAGAATCATTAGGTCCTTCCTGGTGGGCAACTTGACTTACATCTGGAAGACTGCTTTGCCTGGAGCCTGTCAAGCTCAGTTAGAACGCTTTTGCAGTCGAGAGGTTTCAGTGAGACGGGCTGATGGTTTCTTCCTGCAGCTCAGTTTGTCATGGTATTGGCAACGGGTGAGACTGTGAGGGCGAGCAAGCCTCATCCACTTTGCCCACCCATTGGCTCACCTCATGAAGTGTAACCTTGCCTAAGTCCCTAACCACTTCTTTTTCAATTTCCTCAGGAGAAAAATCACCCCAAAACACAGGTGTGGATCAAATGAGGTCACATATAGGGGGTTTATAAGAAGTAGACTGCTTGCAAAGTATATTCATCTTGGTTACTCCTAAGAGAAACGAAGAGAATTCAACTGAATTCTGTATATCTCCACTAGAGGGCGCCCTTTCACCCCAAATTCCCTGTGCAAATTCCCTGTTCTAAATTCAGCAGGTGGAATTCCGGTGCTTAAGTAGCAAGGAAAGAGAGGGTATTGCCACATGCCTTCTCAGCCTAGAAATTGGACATGGTTCTCATTTATTATTATGACCATGAAGAGTTCCTTTTCTTTATACCTTTAGCAAATAACACCCTAAGAAATCTATTGGTTTTGAAGCCCATTTTTATATGACAATATTATGGCCAGCACTGCAGAAAAACAAGTGATAAAGAATATACACAGAAGTATCAACTGTACCAGAGTGTGGTAATGGGGATACAAGCCACTTTGGGGGTCCAAAAGCAATTGGTAGAGATGGGAATGGTTATTTAAAGCCTACTTTGTGCTAGGTGTTCTACAGATACTATTTCATTTAATCTTCTATAACAAGGGTTAGAAAACTATGGCCCAAAGGTCAAACTTAGCTGGCTGACTGTTTTTGTAAGTAAAATTTTGCTGGGGCACGGCCAAGCTCATTTGTTTACATGCTGTCTCTGCGCCTTCACTGTACAATGGCAGAGACCATATGGCCCAGAGAGTCTAAAATATGTACAATCTGGCTCATTGCAGAAAAGGCTTGCTGAATCCTGCTTTATAACCAGGTGAGATTGGAACTACTGATGAATAAATAACAACTCAGAAAAATTAAGTAGCCAAAGTCATATTACTAGTAAATCGCGGAGTTAGAGTTTGACGCAAAGTCGACCTTCTTTTCAAAGCCCTTGTTCTTTCTGCTTTTACTGCACAATAACCTACCCCCACCCCACCCAGTTTATCAAGCACCTACATAGGTCTGGTGTTTCATGCTGTGACTCTTATTTATTATCATGATTTCAAACTACTTTGCATTCGTTTCCAGGATCTGCACAGTCCAATTTCAGCTTGCCTTTCCTGCCTCATCTCTTTTGCATTCGTTTCCGGGATCTGCACAGTCCAATTTCAGCTTGCCTTTCCTGCCTCATCTCCTATTCCTCCCCTAGTGAGCCGAGCTCAAGTGACCTGGTGCCTACACTGTTTCCAAACACGCCTTTTGCTTCCTCGCTTCATGCCTCTGTTTCATGATTCTACCACATCCATATAAACACCCTCCCACACACTTCAGATCCTGTTTTTCCTCCAGGAATCCTGTCTTGACTACCCATTGGGAGATGATCTCTCCAGTGTAGAGGGGAGTTCTTCCTGCTGATTTAGCACTGATCACATGCTGCCTTGGATTACCTTTTGATTTGCCTGTCTTATCTTTGAAAGGAGGTTGTAAATCTCCTGAGACTGAGAACTGTGTGCACCCCACCCTACACCCTGGGAACGACACCCTGTTATCACACTGGGACCATAAAACGGCAGGTCCTTCCACAGAAGTAAACTCCGTCCACCCATCCACACAACTCAGCATGTAACTAAGAGTACAATATTGGCACCTGGATATGCAGTGTAAATGTGATGAAATGAAGAAAACTCAGAAAAGGAAAGAAGCAGCTGACCCTTACTTCTTTTTTAGTTGAAATATAGTCGATTCACAGTGTTGCGGTAGTTTCTGGTGTACAGCACAGTGAGTCAGTCATATAGTCCTTTTCATATTCTTTTTTATTATTGGTTATTACAAGATTTTGAATACGGTTCCCTGTGCTGTGCAGTAGGACCTTGCTGTTTATCTATTTTCTATATAGTAGCTAGTAACTGCAAATCCCAAACTCCCAATTTATCCCTCCCCACCTTTCCCCCTCACTCTTATTTTTGAATCTAGGACTATGGAACTAGATGCCCCTCAAGTGCCTTTCGTAGGACAGCACAACAATTAGCAGCATGAGACCTGGAGTCAAACCTGGGTCTGAAATCAGACTCTGGTACTTACCGGCTCTGTGACTTTGAGCAAATTACTGAGCCTCTCTGAGCTTCAGTGTCCTCACATGTATAATAGAGAAAGCAGTAATGCCTAACTGGTTTGTCATGAGAAGTAAATGAGGAGATAACTTTAAAGCTCTTAGCGCATCTCCGGCACATATGAGGCTCTTAATAATTACCAGCCATTATTTTTCCAAAGCTCTGTCCCTAGATGGGCCCCAGATCTCAACATTGAGGACTGGCTGGACCCAGTCCACCTACTGCTGTGCGTTAACCATCCTCCCTGACCGTGTCATCAAAGAACACTACCAAGTGTCCCACTGCAATTTGAGGGGCTACCAAAAAAGTAGATGTTGAATACCCTGCCCACAGTAGCTAAATTTTAATAGAGACGTGGGAGGCAAAAAAAACCTGACACTTCATCTCCGCCCCTTCTCTCCAAACACCATTTATAGCAGGCATATGGTTCCAAACTGGAGGCAGAGTGGAGAGTCATCTGTGCTCATCTGCTAATGTAATGCCTCAGGGTCTCCTGGCTAGGTGACTCTCTTCGGTAACAATAGGTTCCTTCATCTGCCACCTCCAAGAGAATCCGGTTACTCGTTTTTTGCTCTGTTGTTGCCTTGGGGCTACGGTTTAGCCCCACTCCCCCATTTCTTTCTTCCCTACGCTTTCTCAGCTGTTTATCAGTCCAGGACACACTTGAGTTTTCAGATTTAAAGATGGGCGCTACCACAGGGTGAGGAATTGGGGTTGATGTGAGCGGTGTACAGATAGAGAGGCTCCTGGTATGAACCATGGGCATTGAATCCACCCTGAGTCCCTGCACTCTGGCTTCACAGCTTTCTCCCTTCCTATGTGCTCAGCCAATGTTTCAGTGTGGTCCTTGAAAACACCTGGTATTTTCTGGTGACTGTGAGGTTTTTATTTCTGCTCTGGTTAGAACTGCATTTTTTTTTTTTTTTTTTTGTAGCCATCTGAATCCTTAGAAGAGTTATGCCTCTGGATTCTGTGCCTTTAAAATCCTTCACCTAATCTTCGTCTCTAGAGACCCTGGCCTGGGACATACCCTTGTTCTCATTTTCCGGGGTCTTGACGTGGAGTAAACCCAGATATCACAGCAGATGTAGCTAAGGGCATAATCCCAGTTAACCACCTGGCCCTGCCTTCCGCTCCCCTCTACAAAAACAGTCTTGACATAAGCTCTAATAACTCGCCGTAACTCTCCCATTCATTTTAATGAGTACACAGGTTGACTAGTTCCTTTTTCAGTTGACCTTTTGAAGCTGTTAAACTGGTTTCTTTATATCAACAGCCCAAGCAAATGACCATAAATAAAATCTCCCAGAAAAAAAAAATGTGCATTATTTTCTCTTCATAGTTAAATCCCTTTCACTTTGGACAGACCATACTCTAGGCAGGAGAACACGCTGGTATAATCTAAGCACACAAGGCACAACCATCCTGGGACAGAATTTCCCTTTGGGTGGGCCTGACTGGAGGTAAACATTTCCTGGGCTGACGTGGGTACGCTCTATAAATAACTGGAAGTGTTAATGATTAAAGCAACTATTACAGAGCCCACTGGCAATAGATGAAGCGTCTCTGGAAGCAGACAGAAGAAACAAGCTCATACAGTGGATCCCACAGCAGGAGAGGAAAACAAAGTTAGCGAAAGAAGACAGAGGATGGAGTTGAAGTTCTGGACCAGAAAGGATTTCTGGCTGACGGTAGGCAGGAAGCCGAGCCAGAAACTAAATGCAACTGGAGTACTAACTACAGGACCAAAAATATTTGACTTGGGAGAGCAGAGCCAGGAAGAGGCTTAGTGAGTTTGTGGAGGAACTCAGCATCTACTCTGGGTGGCTGCCCAGCTCCGAGAAGTTTCTGCGGCACTAAGGATGCGGGATATGGCCACTGGGTAGCTTTCTGAATCCCAGTGAGACTACACTCCCTTGGGGATTTGTGAAGCTACCCTGTGCAGAGTGCAGCCCGGGCATCAGTAGGGGAGGCATGGAGAGGATACACACAAACTGAGATTTCTCCCCTAAGAAGCTTCGAGTTTAGCTGGGGAGACAGAACCAACAATTTGCAGAAAACATCACATGAACCAATGAAAAGAGCATAAAATAAAACACAAGTGTTTTGTGGCACAGTCTATCGGAGCTGTAGGCCTTCACGGGGTGGGAAATATGATAGTGGAAGGAGCAAAGAATTTCAAGTCAAAGGGAAAAAAAAAAAAACTAAACCTGTAGAATAAAGAACTGAGCCTCAGACAATGAATCAAGGCCTCAAAAGGTAGATCCAGACCCTGGGTAATTTGCTGTCCCCTTAAATTAATATATTTAATAGAGAAGGGTGACAAAAAACAGCTGATTATTTCCATTAATGAAAATCAAATCTCCCTCTATGCTCAAATAAAGGGTTTATTGTTGGCACTAACTATAGCAGAATATTTCACTTATTTGGAATCATCTTTTATGTCACAGTTTTCCCAGCACTCGTAACTGGAAAACATTAGTCACTCACACTCACCATGAGCAGAGATAACTTACTTGGATACAGCTACATAGTCTTGTTCAAGATACGGTTCTAAAAAAATATTTTTCTCAAATCACTGGAAGAGTAGCAAGACTACTCATGGTATCTGAAGGGTGACTTTTAATTTTTAATCTAAATACTTGATTATTTAATTCCATAATAGCAAGAACGTATTCACGTATCCCTTGTATAATCTATAATGTGTATATATACATATTTTAAGATTCCATTCTGTTACTTATTTATTGGCTTTATACCAATAAAACATTTCCCACATTTCTACAGTTTTTATTCTCTCTTCGATTTCCCTTTCCAACCAGATGACTTCATGGGAGTTTCATTTAATGTTAATTAAAATTTATATTAAAAAATCTTTTCCCCTGCACTGCGTTCACACACTGGTTTGTTTTGGAATTCAGCTGCCAGCTTCAGGACCTCTTGAAGAAACATGGCAGTGTAGATCACAGGAAATTTCAGTGGAGATCAATCTGCAGCCCCAGGAGTGTTTTTACATTTCTCTCCAAGAAAACTTCCTTCTTGAGTGGGACTGGAACCAGTTTACATTTCATCCCTTGTGTTGGGAGTGTTGGTAGAAACCTGAGTTAAATGGTGCCGAATCTCGGGTTTCTCCCTAGGGAGTTTGGATGCCTCTGTGGGATTTGTCCTGGGGCAGCTAACTGTGCCCTCTGGCTCGTGCCACTGAAACCCCTTTTCCTCCTCTGCATGGGGATATTCATAGTCCCAGAGTCTACCTCGTAGAGTCCCTTGAAGCTCAACTGAGATAATGAATGTGAAAACATTTTTTGTAAATTGGACAATGTTGGCCATAGGTAGAGTGTTACCTTGGGAGAGGCAGAGAGTGTCAGGTTGGTATAGAAGGACTGCAGTAAGGATCCTGACTTCTTTTTGCAAAAACTCCTCTTGAACACATGGTTCAGAATATACCAGGGAGGAAGGAGTCACTGGAAGGAGCACTGGCCTGGAAGTGTGGCTCTAGGTCAAGTCTGCAGCACTCCACTACGCTGAGATGAGTGAACTTGGGTAAATCACTTAGCCTTCCCAGTTCCTTTGTATGTAAAACTGGATGTTTGGACAAAAAACCCTGTAAATTCTCTAAGTGTGAAAACAACGCTTCAGACTTTCTAAGAAAGTTAGGATTTGCTGAAATATGCACAAGAACCCATCTTCTTCACTGAGGCATCCTCTGGTGTCATACACTAGGCCTGACGTATAGTATATACTCAGTAAATAAACGTTGACTACAAGAATGGCTGTTCAGTCGTAGTAGTACCTGATTTGTGGGGTAATCTTATACTTCTGTCAATGCAACTTTACTCCCTTCAACAAAGATGAATGGTTGAATACGTAACTCTGTGTAATTAATAAGTAATATTTTTCTGAAAATAGGCAAAGAAGGCAGAAGTGTGGAGGAAAACAATGCTCTTGGTTGGAAAATGTTGAGCTGAAGGAACTTGCAGACTATCCAGGAAGAGAGGAAGAGGAGGAAGAGCTATTTAATAAGTATGTTCTGTGAAAGGCACTCTGCCAGGCATTTACTTGTCTTTAATCTTACAACAACCCTCCAATCAATATCATCACTCCCATCTTATGGATGCAGACACTGAGATAATAAAGACTTTATGAAATGTGCGCAAGGCCACTTAATTAGTAGGTTGCTGAGATGCGACTCCGATCCTAATCCTCTGATGTAAAGTCTGTACGAAGGCCACCATGCCAAACTCGTTCTAACGTCCAGTGGTTAGGAATGATTATGCATTGTGTTAAATGTGGTTTTTAATGATTTGTAAAAATTATTCACGTCTCTATTAAACATAGTATTAAAAGGTTAAAAAAAAGAAATACTTTTCTAAGACGTGTGACCTAAAGGAAACCATGACTCTACAAAATGATTCCGATTTTGGTCTGAAAGAAAATGGTCATCATGCTTGAAAAGGCATATAATATTTAAGCTCAGGATTTTCTGGAACTTAGTTCCATTGTCTTGTCAAGGTGATTTCTTGTAGCACTAACATGTGAAGTAACACCAGCTCTACTTCTGGTTCTCTCCACCCTGACACCCAACCCCCTCATCTTGGCCTCATTTTGGCCTTCCAGGATGCTCTGTGATTAATGCCAAGCTGTTCCTAGGCTCAGATCTTTGCACAAAAGATTCCTTTAGCCCTCCCCTCCTCTGTCACCTAGCTAACTACTCCTCCTTCCAGGCTCAGCTTGAAACTCTCCCAGAAAATGTTTCCCAACCCTGTAAGACTGGGTTAGTAGCACCTGGGATGTTATTCTGCTGCAGTTTGTCTGCACCGTGTTATTTGTCACACTAGATTGTCAGTCAGGCAGCAAGGTGAAGGGGACAAGAACACAGACACGGGGGCTGTTCTGCTGGGTTCCGAGCCGACTAGCGGGGTGGATCGGGCAGGGATGCTGCCTCTTACAAGCTGCTTCCTAGGGCTGTTGAGCGTATTAAGTGAGTGAAGGAGTCTTATCTGGAAGCATATAGAACAAGGCTTGACACATAGTCTCATATAATGTTTGCTGATTCTTGTGTTAAATGTTATTGTCGTTTGGTCAACTCGAGCCCATAAACTCCTTGAGAGCAGAAAGTATGTTTTATTCACTTGGTGCACCTTAGCACCATAAATGTTCTGTGAACATTTGTTGAATAAACAGATTTATCTTTAATGCTTTACTGGAACCAGGCTGGGGGACCCTCTTACCTGATAAACCCACAGTGCTCAAAGAGAAAAGATGTCGAGCTGGGGGCGGGGGTACCAGGCAATCTGCTCAGCTAAAGCATCTTGCTCAGAAGGGGAGAAAGTGTTGGTAACACCATTTAAAAAGCTGTGACTATACTTTAATGAATATATATATTTAATATACACACACACACACCAAAAATGTATATATATATACACCAAAAAAAAAAAAGCTGTGACTAGTGGTAAATGATGGGAAAATTAGCATGCCAGTGGAAGTGATAATTAATGCTGTTGAGCGTAGACAGTGTCAGAGAAAACAAAGCAGTTTAACCCCACTTTCTCAGTCAACCTCTAAGGACTGAGCCATTTACTTCTCAGTCTGTCTCAAGACCCTGGTCCTGCGTCCACAGTCTCCTCACTTAGCATGAGTCACGATGTCATTCAGGTCCTGGGGCCATGCCTACTCCTCTAGACTCAGTCATTGTCATTCTGCATGACTCCCTGCCCCACCCTACCCTACAGCATCTCTGTTGCCTGAGGCACCCAGCTCCTCGCTCAGAAAATTTAACTTCTAATCTTCAAGATTCAGCTCTGGTGTCACCACTGGGAAAGCAACCTCTGACAGTCCCAATGTCCTCTGTGCCCTGATGGTCTTCTATGCACGCTCAGTCACAGCGGTATCTCCTCGCGTGGTTATTGTTCTTCCAGCAGAAGATTGCTGTCAGGACCTGCAACTTTTCATTCTAGCATCCCTGGCACCGAGCACCCTGCTCGGAAGGGAGCAGGCGTACACTAATACAGTGAGTGTCCAACTGCCGAATGAATGGCTGGATGGCTGGACGGATGAGGGGATGGATGGATGGGACTTCCTGGCTCTCCCCTTCACACTCTCACTGTGAACATTCTCATCTCTCTTCTTGCCTCACAGGCTTCAGTTCAGCCTCTTAGGCCTACTTCCGAGCAACCTTGGGTAACTGTAGCCTCTCCACGCCTCATTTTCCTTATTTGTGAAATAGAGATTAATTGTGAACACTAAACAATAAATGGTTCCTGATTTATGACAAGTTCCATGTAGATAATCATATTATCTGCAAATAACAGTTTTGTTTCTTCATTTTTAATGTTTATACCTTTGATTTTCTTCTCTTGTAGGATTGGCATAGATTTCCAGTACCAGGTGGAAGAGCAGCACCAAACACGGCGTCCACGGAGGAAAAGACCACATCACTGATGGCCGTCATCCAGGTGAGTCTACCCCATCCTGCTCGCCACCACCCACCCCTTTCCTGAGAACTTTCCCTGCAAGAAACACTGAAAAACATTCAGAATCTCCAAGTTTAGTCAGAAATATTTCTGTTGAAATAGGCAGAAATCTAATTCAATTAGATAAACTTTTTAAAAACCACATTGTGTTGGGGATGGGATTTAATCCTCCCTGGAACTGAAGAGCACAGGGATAGATTAGGATTGGCTGAAGTGAAGACTTCAGATAAACTTCCCTTTCTCTGTTTCTCCCTCTGTCTGCCCTTCTTTTCTCTGTGTTGCCTCCACTGGCAAGCGACACCCTCCAGCATCTTCAGAGTTATGTTGTCTTTTCAATGAGCAATTCCAACAGAGCAAGAAGAACTTCTTTAACCTCAGCTTCTGGGTCACACACCCATGCCTGAACCCACCACTGGTCTGTGGGATGTCAGAGGTGCTGACTGGCAGGCCTGGAACTGGAGGATGAAGAGGTGGAGGTGGGGGAAGGGTGGCAGCCTCTTCCAGACAAGACTCAAGTTGAGGGAAGGATGGTTCCTCAGAAGGGAAATTAGGGTGTTGTTTCAAAAATTGTGAATACACGCAGAGCCACTAAAAAAACAACAGTCCTGCACTGCCCTTCACCTCTTGGCTTCCCCTTCTTTCACACACACGGTTTATAAAATGCCCCCAATCCCTATATCAAGCTAAAAAGATTCTGCACAGTAAAGGAAATTATCAATAAAACGAAATGTCCACCCACGAAATGGAAGAAGATATTTGCAAACACTATATCTGATAAGGGGTTAAATCCAAAAGAACTCATACAACTCAACATCAGAAAAACAAACAACCCAATTTTAAAAAATGGGTAGAGGATCAGAACAGACATTTTTCATAGGAAGGCATAGAGACGGCCGGCACGCACATGAAAAGATGCTCAATATCGTTAACCATCAGGGAAATATAAATCAAAATCACAGAGAAATACCACTTCACACCTGTCAGAATGACTATTGTCCAAAAGATAACAAAAAACAAGTGTTGGAGTGGATGTGGAGAAAAGGGAGCCCTCATGCACTGTTGGTGGGAAAGTAAATTGGTGAAGCCACTATGGAAAACAATATGGAGATTCCTCAAAAAATGTAAATAGAACTACCACACAGTAGATCCGGCAATCCCACTCGTGGGTATTTATCTAAAGAAAACAAAAACACAAAAAATTAGAAAAGATATACGTACCTCCAGGTACTTTGCAGCTTTATTTACAATACCCAAGACATGAAAGCAGCCAAAGTGTCCATCAATAGACGACTGGATAAAGAAGACATGGTGTATATATACAATGGAATATTTCTCAGCAATAAAAAGAATGAAATCTTGCCATTTGTGACAACATGGATGTACCTAGAGGATATTATGCTAAGTGAAATAAGTCAGACTGAGAAAAAAATACTATATGATTTCACTTACACGTGGAATCTAAAAAAAACAAAACAAATGAACACACATAACCAAACAGAAGCAGAGTCATAGATGTGGAGAACAAACAGGGGGTTGCCGGAGGGGAGTGGGTGTAGTGGGAGGAAAGAACTAGGTGAGGGAGATTAAGAGTCACGAATTTCCAGCTGTGAAATAAATGAGTCACAGATGTGAAACACATGGTGTAGGGAACATAGTCACTAGCTATGTCATATCTTTGTATGGTGACAGGTGGTGACTAGACTTATCATAGGGACCAGTTTGAAATGGGTAGAAATATTGAATCACTATGTCATGTAACAGGAACGAGGTGAACTATTTTTCAAAAACAAACAAATAAACAAACTCATAGAAAAAGAGATCAGATTTGTAGTTATCAGAGGCAAGGGGTGGGGAGAGGGGGGGAATTAGATGAAGGTACAGTCAAAAGGTACAAACTTCCAGGTACAAGATACATAAGTATTAGGGATGTAATGTACAACATGATAACTGTAACACGGCTGTCTGTGATATATGAGAGTTGTTAAGAGAGTAAATCCTAACAGTTTGCATCACAAGAAAAAAACAACTTTTTTCTATTTTTTTAATTCGGTATCTATGAGATGATGGACATTCACTAAACTTACTGTGGTCATCATTTCATGATGTATGTAAATCAGATCCTTATGCTGTACACCTTAAAGTGACGCAGTACTGTATGTCAATAACACTGGAAAAAATATTATTAATGAACAATTAAAATAAAAAATAGAATGGAAAAAACCCCACATAATTATGCCATGCCTGGCAAGGGCTGTCAGAGATAGGATGGAGGATGCTGTGGGCAGACACAAAAATGCCCCCACTTAAAACCATCGAATTACTCCACACATACATGCAAATGCATTGACACATACTGCAAGGAAAGAGAGTCCTACTTGGTGTCTAATGCCTAGTCCATGCTCTTTACATAATGTCTATTCTGTCTTTCTGACAGCTATGGCTGAACTACACATTTGATCACTCCGCACCCAGCTGGTGAAAAATGATGGAGAGAAAAAAATAGGGTAACTCCTACCCCAAAGCAAAGCATAAATAAGAAGACTGTTCCATAGGATGTATCCAGTTCTACTAATTAGAAATTGCAAGCTTTACCTGCCCTGCCGGGAACTGGGTTCATTGGCCAGTTTAGCTATCCCACTTGAATGCTCGAGAAAGATTCTTAATGGCAATTTTCCTCCATGATCACAACCTCAGTGGGAACTGGGGAGAGCACCCCTTCTCGGGACGGAACTGTTTTAGCTCCCACCTGCTAATGTAGTTCAGGGGCAGAGCCCTCCTGCACTCTAGACATTGGCCTGGGGCTTTCTCTCTTTTAAGGAAAGACCTTAGGGCTGCTTCACCTTCCAGTCTTTAGCTGAATGCTCACCATTTTGACCTCTGCCTAGGGGCAGTTTGAGTCAATTACTGGGGTTGAGGAGGACTCACGTATCGGCTTCTTGATGCAAGGCTGTGCACTAGTGGATAGCTCTTGGAATTAGGGCGACCTGATTTAGAGCTGCCACTCAAGTGTTCTTATTAATAGCACCCCAACTCACACCCAAAATTGTCCCATTTTGGATGATAAATTATATGGTCACCCTACTTAAAATGGGGTTAATTTTCCCTTCCTCAGACAAAGATGATACAGTAGGAGGAATCTGATGTAGACCCTGAAAACAGTCTTTCCATTATCAGTTTTGAGGTTTTTGTTTGTTTGTTTTTGTTTTTGTTTTGTTTTGTTTTGTTTTTACCCTCATGCCTTTGCTGTCACTCCGGAAAGAGCAGAGAATTTCATTTTTCCCACTTGGCATGGCTCAATATACCTGACTATTGACCATTTGATTTTGCCAGCTAGAGGCAAAAAGAGCATCTTTTAGCCAGGCTGCAATTGTTTTCTCACTGCTTCTACACAGGCCAGTTTCAACATCAGCATGTTTCTCTCTTTAGGACATTTAGAAAAGTTACAAGTATTCCAAACCGTCTAAAATCCTAACCTCTAAAACTCCACCCTTGAAATGCTGGGGTCTGAGACCTTTGGCTCAGTTGTTTGGTTACTACCATAAGTATTTCCAATTCTCTAGCCTGGTACAGAGAGATCTTTTCCATCCTCACTCTTCCTCAACTTAGCCAGTTGCACATTTAAGGATCTGCACTACAAGACCTCATGACCAGTTTTATAGAACTCTTTTGACTGCAAGAAATAGAATTTAACTCGAAATAACTTAAGCCCAAGAGGGAATATTTTGGCTCATGTAAAAAGTCTAGGGGTAACTTGGCTTTAGACATGATCAACAGTAGCATAAAGATTTGCTTGTGATTATGTTTTCTCTCTTTAACGCACATACACACACACACACACACCCCTCTTTTCTCAGCTCTGCTTCGTCTTTTAGCTTGTCCCTTGCACAGCAATGGAACAGGTTCATTAGCAGGTATTGATCTTATTTCTACCACCATCTGCCACCCTGTAAACCACAAAGGATGGGAAGGGGGCTATTTTTCCAAAGATGTTGTCACCAAAGAAAAGGGGAGATGGATGGTCAAGATAGTAAGAAAAATAATAGATGTCCACCTTATACTTGAAAGCTTAAAAAACATAGGCAAATCTATCCAGGCTCAATTCCTCTTTTGAAAGATGAGAGTGAGAACAGTTATCTATTCTACCTCAAAGTGAAATTTAAAAGAAAAAAAAAGGGTAAAATATTTGCTTAATTTAAGAATAAAATCAAACCCAAACCCACAGACTTAAAAGTTGACACTTTTCTGAAGTTGTTGTGTGCCTTCGGAACCTGCTGTCAAGTTGGAAAACTTGACATCCATCCTCTAACAGCCAGGGAGCCCTTCTTTCCCTCCCTTTATCCACTTGTCTATTGCCTTTCCCTGAGGACAAGAAGGGTGGGGGAGGCCCATGACGAGGAAGAAAGGAATGTCGTTTCTGTCTGGCCTCAGACTGCATATCTTTGCTGGGAATGTGCAGTTTATTCATTTCAACCTCAACATCTTCAGCAGTGATCCATAACAGGAATTAGTTAATTCGACAAGTATTTGTTGAATGCCTAATCCTTCATCCTTTCTCCCTCCTCTGTCTTCACCCTCTGCCTCTCTCCTAGATCTTTCTCATCAGCATTTAAACATCCCCAAGGAGCTCTCATCTTAAAAATCAAATAAAAACCCCACAAACAGAAATTCCTCCTTAGACCCTACTTCCTTCCCAGCTCCTCCCCCTTTCTCACAACCAAATTTCACACACTCTGTGTCCCTACAACGTACTATCTGCGTTTTCTTGCCTCCCATCCCCTCCTCTGGTCACTCCTGTCCCTTTCCTGCTCTTACCAGAAGAAAAGAGTTTATGGAAACAGCACCACTTTCTAGGAAAACAAACCTCTGTGGATGGCTTTGTTATAGCCCTTGAATCCTGTGTGGGAATTGTCTGTGTGACACTAACTGGAGTGCGAGCTTCAATGTGAGGGTAAGACATAGCTTGCATTTACCCAGGAGGCATCTTCTGTCTACTCCAGGCTTAGAGAATAGCATGTAGTGTTAAATACATCTCTGTTAAAGTAACCAATTAACTTGGGTTGGGGAAATAAAAGGAGCAGGTTTGGTGTGGGATGGAGATAGTGAGATTTTAGGTATCTTGAGCTGAAGGCAGAAATGGAGGAGGAGGAGAGCCTACCGTGTTAGAAGCAAGGCAGAAAATAGCTTCAACAAGGAGGTGGTAGACAGTGTTAAATGCTACAAGCAAGTGTGCCATTTTTTCAAGCTGGACGCTGGAAGAGGTTGCTACATTTGCCTAACAACCATTATCAGTTATCTTTTTTTTTTTTTTTTTTTTGCGGGGGGTGGGGAAGGGGCACATTTTCACTGAATGTTACCAGCCTGCAAACCATTAAGGAGTAATAATAATTTGTAGGGTCTGGAAAATGCAAAGATCACAGCACAATTCATTTAGGCTGGATGGTCAACAGCGTGACATACAACAGGAACTTTGGGGAGGGAGGTGATCACGTCTGCGTGCTTCTCATTAATTCTACACCTGAATCCAGTCCATTTTATGCCTATGGTTAAGGATCTCCAAAGAAAGAAAACCACAGCAGAAAAGAAAAGTGGGTACACTTTTCTTAAAAGTAAACTAAATAAATCCCTCACCCATATGTTCTAATTCCTGTGCCTTTGAAATGTGAGAGACCAAGTGGATACTACAAGTAATTGTGACCTGCCTGACTATTTTTCAAACACATTTAGAGCATCCTAGAACTGCTCTTTTCCTTTCTCCATTCACTACACTGATCACCCTCCTTGGGAGAGAACACAGCTTTCAGTTATTTAGTCTCTCTGTTCCCTTCCTTGATTTTCCCACGAGGGTCCTGGGAATCAGACAGGAATGTGTGGAGGACGTTACAGACTCTTGATATTCTGGAAGCGGGTTCCTCTCTCTTGTAGCCAAGGTCCCCCTTCCCTAACCGCCACACTCTCGCTCACTGTTACCATGGCCATCACATCTGTTTTTGCAGAACCGAGGAAACTGACTCCTAAAGGTGAAAGGAAAAGATAAGCAGAAAGTCCAGCAAGTTCCTCATTCAGCAGCACACAGGTTTTTAACGTGTCTAATAGTTAATTCATGTAATTTGTTTTCAATCTCTCAGTTGAATTACTTTTCTTGAAAAGATGCCTGGGACGAGGCCAACACTGGAGGGAGGAATGTCACCGGGTCAGGATCTGGGAACAATCAGCTCTTATGATTTTAAGGATGAAGCGCCAAGATCTTAAGGAACCTGAATTCCTGGTGAGCAGTCAAGTTCTTTAATCCGCCCCCAGCAGGGTTCCGGTGGCTTAAAACAGAAAAGGGAAAAGAAAAAGAAAAAGAAAAAGAAAAAGAAAAAGAAAAAAAATTTATTTAAAAACCCAAGTCAACCCAAATCGAAGCCACCTTCAACTTCCTCATTTCTAAAGAAAAGGCCTCTCCCCCCGCGGTCCTCCCGCACACGGCGACAGCTCAGCGGCAGGACCCCAGTTTGGGATTCGGGCTCGGGGACCAGCGCCCTCCGGGACTGCGGGCTCGGCGCGCGCCGCGGGGCGGGGCCCAGGCCACCGTTCACCCGCCGCTCCCTTCCCCGGAGCGCTTGGGGAAGAGAGCCCCAAGTGGGCCCGGGGTCCTCGGCTGGCCGGAGCTGCCTCCCGGGCGCCCGCTGCTGCGGTGGCAGGAAGTCCCCGGGAACTACAAATCGAGGCATGCTGGGAACATTCCCCTGCTCCTCCCAGGAAATGTCCTTTGTCCAGCCCTACAGGAAGCCCCAGTGAGGAGTCAGCCGGGCAGCCAGCCAGTCTGCCAGCCAGCCAGCCAGCGGCCGCTGCAGCTGCCGTCGCCGCAGCACAAGGGCAGACGCGCCGCGGCGCGGGGCTCGGGCCGGCGCGTGCGGTGCCCTCGCTCCTGGCCGCGCCCGCCGCCGCGCAGGTAGGAGCGTGCCTGCGCCTGGGCTCCCCCGCCGCCTGGGGATGGGGCTCATTGGGACCCGACCCGACCGCTGCGGGGATGGGGTGTGCGCCTGTGAGCGGGTGGCGGAACCTCTGGGCGAATTTGTGCCTGGTAGACTGGACCGTTGTCCGCTCCCCCGGGGTGCAGGGGCTCCGGGCGCACAGGGGTGCTCTTGCGGCCCCCAAGCCCGGGCTGAGCTCCCTCCGGGGTCTGAGGCGAGGGGTGGGGAGGATTAGGCTGAGACGCGAGGGAGGAGGCAGCGCGGCGAGAGGCAGTCGGACCGTCCCGCCGACCACCGAAGGGGGCATCCGAGACCCTCGGTAAAAGGAAGCCTAAGGAGGAGCTTGGGAGGCAAGGAGAAGGTGAAGGGCTTTGTGTGCAGCTGCGGACGGGGACCAACTGCGTTCCCCTCGCCTTGTCTCTCTGCGCCCCCATCCCTACTCGGGGCTGTAGGGGACCAGGGTAGGAGACTCCGAGGAGGGGCAGCGGGTCATCTTGGTCCTTGTGAAATGTCTTCTCCCGTTTCCTCTCCACTCCATTCTAGCCTGACTCAGAGCAGCGGCTTGGGCTGCCATCAGACTGGGCAAATGGCACAATAAGGGTGGGTGGGCGGAGAGATGGGCAGCAGCTCGCCGTCCTGGAGGGGTTGCCGTATAGCTCTGGCAGGCTTCCCAACCCCAAATATCCACGTCTGCCGGTGGCTGGGTCGGGGGCAAAGTTGATACCTTCAACCAGAGAGAATGCCGAGGCAAAATACCGTGACTGGAGGCATGGGGTGAAGCGTGTGTTGGGAGGAGAGGGAGCGTTAAGAGGTGGGGGTGGGGGACGCCAGCGGCAACACGGGCGCTCTGAGTGTACCTTATGGCCAGTGTACGTTATGGCCAGGCTTCGAGAATCGGATTACCCCTTCCTCTGGGACTTTCCACGATTTTCCTTTTTCCTAACCGCCCCCCCCAACCCCGACCCCCACCCTAGAATGAATCAACCGCCCATGGCTACCTGAGCGCTAGGCTGAGTTCAATCTGGTGATGTATCCCTGCCCTGATAGCTGAAGTATTTGTCCTTTACCCTGAGGGTGACATGAATACTCTGCATCTCCTTTGGTGTTATCCTCCTCCCATGGGACTAAGGGTGTGGTAAAGACGATTGGATATGGCTATTAAGTTAATAGTCTTTGAGGAGCTGTGATGGAGGAGTGGGCAACTTTAATGGCCCAAGCGTTACTGCTGTAACTGAACTCACTCACCCAAGGGGCCTCTGTTTCTCCTTGCTTTCCTCCCTTGTTTATTTTACTGCTCTATTCAAGTGTATACCTTCTCTTAACAAGCCAACATAGGGATATTAGTTAAAGTGGAATGCATTTTAGGAGCCAAATGAACGTTTATAGATGCCTCTTTGGTGTTGAGGTGACAGTACCCACGGCTCGTGATGATGTGGTAGGCACATAGCCCTGCATCCTATATGAATAGCTTATAGGAAGGGGAACAAAACATTTTTCACTGGCTTCTCTAGGAAAGATGAAGCATCTGAAGTGAGAGTGGAATGGAGCCGGGAAAACCCAGTTGTTGAGGTGAGGGCATGAGGATGGAGAAACAAAGGGAAAAGGCTCTGTGAGTTCAGGAGATGATTTCTAGTTGGAATATACAGGCTGTGTGCAGGTGGAGGTTGTTGTTGGGGGAAATTTGATGTTAGAAGTTTAACTGGGCTCCAAAGAGAGTAAGATGGTGCCATGGTGGAACCAAGGTCATAAAATGGGAACTTTACAGACAGGAAAACATAGATGCCTTTCAAAATCTACCAGGATTAAGGCGCTGAATGGAAACAAGTCAGACTGAGAAGAACAGACTAATGCATCTGAGTTGGACTGGGAAGGGTGCCTCGCTGTAGGTTGTATGACTAAGGCTGATGGAGTTGCATCACATTTCCTCTCCCTCCTTCCAAAAGCTCTTTGGATTTCCTCTGGATCTACATGCTTGCCTAATTTCTAACTTTCAGTTAAGGCAAGGAGAAAGGGTAAAAGCCGGTTAAAGATGGTAAATTAAAGCAAGAAAGACCTTGTCTGCTCATGTAGAGTGAAAAAAAAAAAAAAGCTGCCAAAAAGCTCATTAAGAGGTCTGGAACCTGAATCTATGTTAATACCTTTTGGGCTTTTCCTTTCATCTAAGATCCTACTTCTTTTTTCTTTTCCTTCCTTTCCCCCCTCTCCTAATAAGTTTCTTAGTACTACACATACTATGTAGTGTTTGTGTAATCAAGAGAGGTAACTCCGAAGTTTGGCATTCAAAACTCTTTCCAATTCAGTGCTTACCTACCTCAACCGGCCTTGGGACCTGGGCCACTTCATATTACCTACCCATTCTTGCAGCAAACAGCTCCCTTTTCCAAGATGGAACAGACATTCTTCCATCTGTGTATCTCCATCAAGTTGAACGCCATGTTTGTTGGGCATCCTTGACCTCTCCTGATTATTTTCTCCAAATGCCAGTCCAGTGGATGCAGAAGTCTTGTAGAAGTCTTCCTGAACCTCCCTAGTCAGGATTAATCCCATCCCCATTGTACTTTGTGTCCTTTGGATGACACGCATCTCGGGTCTGCCTTGTGATAGTTAGATGTTCTCTTTTTCCCCTTCAAAATGTAAACCCCTGGAGGACAATGGCTCTCTCCATTCTGTCCTTTATACCTAGCAGGTGCACAAAGGATGTGCTTTGAAAAAACATGAATAAATGAAGGAATGAGTGAAAGAATTTAAAGAATGCATCTGTCTTAATTTATCTCTTTCCTTTTCTATAAAAAAGGAGATGAAGCCTTTATCATAGACAGATCATTGCAACTATGTCTCTAAAGCATCTATAGAGTTTTTCCTTTTGCTCATGGATTAGGAGACCCTAAAAAGATCTATCACTATGTCTAGTATAAGACACTCATTAAAAGTTTGTTGAATAGGTTCTTTGTCAGCCTAAATTTTCAAACTCTATAGACAGCATAGGAATGGATTAATCCCAAGTGGATAAGTAATGACCTTTGTCATGTTCCTAGACTAAAGAAACTGATGGTTTCTTCTCAATTGTGAAGTTTCTATGGGCTTGTTAGACTACAAAGGTCATCCTGCTATTTTCAAGTAAACCACTGACTTTTACCATGTTGCCTTGATGTTTATAGCTCACACAATCTACGAGGATTAAAATGTAGCATATAGAATTGGAAGACAGATCAGATTTTCAAACGTTTCCCAAAGACACTGCAATTTTGTAGTACCTCATTTATCTCTAACTGGACAATTTTTTATGCTTCTTTGTCAGGTGATGACAACAGTTACTGTTTATGGAACATCTGTGTATCAACTATTGAACTAGAGAATTTCTATGTATTGCTTCTATCTGATGATTTATATATTATTCTCTCTCTTCTACAAATGAGGAAACTGGGGCTCAGAGAGAAGCAAGAAACTTGCTTGGAGTCCCAGATTCTGGAGATAGACTGGAATTTAGCTCTGTTGACTCCCAAGCCTGTTCAGAATGGGTGTGCTTTTGCTTTCTCTGGAAGAAAACTGCTGAATCTCTATTCCTTCCTCCTCTGAGATCCTTCACTTTCCAGATTTCCTACTAGTATTGCTGGGCTTCTAAATGCATTCTAATAAATCTTATTTTGAGAGGCAATGGTTTTTCATAAAAGCATTACTTTTATGCCCTTAAAACCCCATGACCATCATTTGGAAAGACCAGGTTCAGAATCCCTGGGAAAACCTTTGGGCATGGAACTGTTTACAGGAATTCTTTTCTCTTTTCTCCCAGCCCATCTAATGTCTTTCTCTTCCTCCCTCCAGGTCAAGTCTCACCCCTTCTGGGTACCCTTTCTCGACCACTCCAGGCCCTACTCAGCCTCTCTTCTAATCTTTTGCATGGTCTGAAATACCTGAAGCTCGATGTCTTCTTTTGAAAGTAAACTTGAATGAGCCCCCAGAGTGTGCTGGAATATTGGCATATTCTCTGCACATGGCAGGGACTTCATGTCCAGAACACAGCCCGGCATATTGTGGGCTTTCAGGAACTGAGTCGATGATGAATTGGTAATGACTCAAAATGCAAAAGTGTAGGCGTGAAACATTATTTGCATGTTGGTGAGGGATCAAAGGGTCATTTTCTTAGTTAATTTTCATGTGACTGCCAAAAAAAAGGAGGGGAGGAAGTACCCTCTTGAAATATATGAGAGCAGGTCTGTGTATTGCTGAGTTTTATGATTAACAAAATCAGCGCTAAATGATTGTGGTGTTTTCTTGATGTTGGGTAGCATGGGTGGGGCCATTGCTTCAGTACTTTCTCCTGCTGTTATGACCACCTTCTACCATGTCCTCTAGGAGAGACCTCTTTCTGCACATCTGAGAAAATTAGAGGGGTTTCCCTACCTCTGCAGATTTAAAAAAAAAAAGAAAACAAAGGCAGGGATGAGGAAGGAAGACATTTCCTTCTGTTTTTACCTCTGAGTAGAGTAGCATGATTTGTGTAGGGTATGGAATTGGGTTTTATTGCATCGTGTATTGATGGGGATGGTAAAAAGATCAGCAGCTTTTCCTCTTTGGGTGGAAAAAGCTTCTATCTGCCACGAGACTGAACCCATTTCCTGAGGCTAAGGCAACTCTTTCCCTGATCTCAAGGCCCCCCAGTGCTTTGGAAGCCTCAGTATAAAGGCGGTGTTCGTGGGTGACTATAATCACATTAGTCATTTTAAATGAAAGCAGGACAGTTTTTGGAGTCCCTATCCTTGTTCAGCATTGTGCACCCAGAGACTAGCAACACTGTTCCAGCCCAGTGTGCAGTGTGCAATTCTCCAGTTTCCCCTCCCCGCAGAGGGTCACGTCTGAGTCATGTGCACGAGGCTCTAATTTGGTTAAATGTGTGTAGTTAAGAGAAAAGGGCCTACTTTCATTCAGAGGGGCATTTTAGCTGTATTTTCTTTGGAGAGCTTTGTCAAGATCTTACCAAAAGTTACAAAACAGGAACCATGCTTTCTGGGCTTTATCAATAAGAAACGCATCGCTTTGGTCTCAGTGTCTCAGTGCCCTGCATATTCAAGTGGTTAGCTCATCTTTGATGCTTGAAAACACTTAGGCAGGGCACTCTGAGAAGAACACCTTTCCAGTTGTTGACCTTTTCTTCCCCACACCTAGGACTCTTGGTGAATTTCAAAGCATCACTTCAAAAAAAAATTCCTCAAGCAGGTATTGACAATGGTTTCTGGTAGCAGTGGGTATGGTTTTGAAAGCAATGGGGTTTAAAAATTATTTCATTAGAATGTAATCTCCACAAGGCAGAACTTCTCTTGTAACTTACCAAGGGTGGTACATGATAAGGGTTCAAAGAAATTTGTTGAATGAATTGTAAAACATTTCATTTTGATTCTTTCCTAATATGACGGCACTGCCAATTTTTTGTAATGAGGTGTGGCAAAGGTTGTATGCTTATATGTGATATAAAGGAAAGGATTTTTTAATTGACATATGTGGGTTTTTAAAAAATAAACTTTATTTTTCAGAGAAGTTTTAGGTTCATAGCAGTACTGAGCAGAAATAGAGTTCCCATTTGCTACCCCCCCACACACGCACAGCCTCCCCTGCTATCAGCATACTGCACTGGAGTAGTATGTTTGTTAAAATCGACAAATCTATATTGACACATCATTATTACAAAGTCCGTAGGTTAGCGTTCACTCTTGTTATACATTCTGTGAGTTTGCACACATGTATAATGACTCTTATCCACCATTGTAGCATCACACAGTGTAGTTTCACTGCCCTAAAAATCCTCTGTGCTTCACCTAGTGATCCCTCACTCCCTTCTAACCCCCAGCAACCATTAATCTTTTACTGTCTCCATACTTTTGCCTTTTCTCAAATGTTATATAGTTGGAATCATACAATATGAAGCCTTTTCAGATTGGCTTTTCTGACTTAGTAATATGCATCCAAATTTCCCCCAGGTCTTTTCATGGCTTGATCGCTCATTTCTTTTTAGCTCTGAATAATATTCCATTGTTTGAATGTACCGCAGTTTATCTGTTCACCTACTGAAGGACATCTTGGTTGCTTCTAAGTTTTAGCAATTGTGAATAAGTCTCCTTTAAACTTCCACGTACATGGTTTTGTGTAATGGACATAACTTTCAACTCATTTGCATAAATAGTCAGGCCTACAATTGCTGAGTTTTATGGAATGAGTGTACTTAGTTTTGTAAGAAACTGCTGAACTGTCTTTCACAGTGATTGTACCATTTTGCATTCTGATCAGCAGTGAACGAGAGTTCCTGTTCCTCCGTGTCCGCACCAGCATTTGGTGTTTTCAGTGTTTGGGCTGTTTACCATTCTAATAGGTGTGTAGTGGTAGCTCACTGTTTTAATTTGCGGTTCCCTAATGACATGATGTTGGGCATCTTTTCATATGCTTGTCATGTGTATATCTTTGGTGAGATCTCTATTTAGATCTTTTGCTCATTTTAAAGTCAGGTTGTTCGTTTTCTTATTGTTGAGATGTAAGAGTTCTTTGTATATTTTGGTTAATGGTCCTTTGTCAGATACATATTTGCAAATATTTTCTGCCAGTCTGTGGCCTGTCTTCTCATTCTCTTGATGTATTTTTATATATATGAACTTTTCCTATCTTTTCTTTTTGGGGAGTTTGGCCAGATCTATTTTAATATAAAACAAGTTTACACCAGAAATGAGAAATCAAAATGTGAAATAAACTTGAAGAAACACTCCCCTACTTTTAAAAATATATATGAGGTAAATGTCAATTAAATTTTAACCAGACTGTGGTCACAGCCCGAACTAGCCTGGGGGCAGGTGCTATAGGAATTCTTTTATTTCTGTTTCACCTCTTCCTATTTGGTACTTGGGCTTACTGATTGGATTAGTGGTTTGGTAACTATTTCTTGTCACTTACTTCCCATATGGCATGTGCCCTTTTTAAAAAAGTCTTTAAAAGCCTACATTTGTCTCATAGCTTCATTAGGGACCCTGAGGAAAAAGGGTTTTGTAGGCTGATGATTGCGAGACGAGAAATCATGCCCTTCCTGTCATAGTAAGAAAATAAAACAGAACACAAAGCCCTTGAAAACTGCCAGAGAATAAACTTCGGTCTGAGTAGATACTCTAATGATAAATACAAATTTCTCCTGTGTTTGTTTGTGTTCCCTACTGCCTCTCCTCCCGAGCAACTTATTTAGTCTCCTAACAACTTTGTGAAAGTTGAATGTTGGTCTTTTTTCATTCACATTTAATTTCTCTTTTCTAAATCTTTTTTTGAAGGGGAGGTAATTATGTTTATTTATTTATTTTTTTTTAATTATTTTTAACTGGAGATACTGAGGATTGAACCCAGGCCCTTGTGCATGCTAAGCACACGCTCTACCACTGAGCTTTTCCCTCCCCCTCCCCCACGTTTAATTTCTGTTAGTTTTAGTCCTGTCTTTCCTCTAGGGATGGGAGAGAAGCAGTTGTCTTGTCAGACCAGGAGAGTCCAATAACATTTCCCACCAGGAATCCAGACACAGCCCTGGGCCGCCTCTGTTCTTCCCACAGCTGAGTTGAGTGTTAAAAAAGGAGGGAGGACACACCCAGGACTATTTGATGCAAATGAGGGGTGCTGACATTTTGGCTGTGGGACGAGGGATTTTTTTTTTTCGAGAACATTCTGTCTGACTTGGGAAGCTAATCACCACTTTCTATCATGTCTACCTATTTAGCTGGATAATTAAGCATGCTTGGCTCCTGGTGCTGACAGGTTATTGGATCCAGTTAGGAGAGCTGGGTTGTTTCCATGGCTCTGCCTTACCTGATGTGATCTCGGCCAGATCACGAGATTTCCTGGTCTTGTTAATTCTTCATTTTGAGACAGAGGGAATGAAATAGTCAGCCCTGACTTTACCCATCTCAAGAAACATTTGAGAGCTCCTTATGTGCGGAATCACGAACGTGCATAAAACATGTTCCTGGAGCTTACATTTGGGAGGTGACAGGGAGGGGGAGAGAGAGCAAACAATAAGATACTAATGATTATAACTATGATTATATTTTAAAAACTAACATTGGGCAGAATGAGATAAGGAAAAGTACCTTAAAGAATCATACAATGTGAAATAATCATTCTTTCCAAGCACTTCACACTAATCCTAAAGCTAGATACGTTGTTCCTCCAATTTTACAGCTGAAAAACCCAGGCTCAAAGAGGTTGAGTGACTTACAGGGCTGGAGACTGGATTCACACAGGTGCTCTGGCTCCAGAATTTGAGCTTTTATCCACTAGGCGTATTGCTTCTCTCCAGGAGAGGAGAGACGCCATCAAACTGTTTCTTGAGAAGGAACAGCAGGCAGGAGAAGAGAAACATAGGGTGCCTTCTGGGGGGTTAGCACAACCGTTTGGGCTGGGGTTAGCGCAGGAGTCAGGGAGAGCGGAGAGGGCCTGGGCTACACTGTTGAGGGCTTAGAGTTGCACTTCTGTAAGGGTTTCTGAGCAGGATGATAAATGGAGTTGCAACTATGTTTTAAGATGGGTCCAGACGTGATATGTTGGTGCCTGTAACAGTCAGAGTGTCTACTGCAGTGATAGCGGTAATGGAAAATAGAGGCAAGAAGTAAAAGGAAGGACTTGGCAGCTGATCTGATTGCAAGGGGTGAGAGGACGGGTCAAAGTCGACTCCAGCGTTTTGAGCCCGATGACGAGAAGCAGATTTAGCAGAAATGGGCACTGTCAGGAGGAGCTGGTTTGTAATGAAAATGTGGGATGAGAACTAGTGTTTTTCAGTATGACTCGGGCCAGATATATTACAAATGGAAATTCACGTAGTGTTTACAGCCTTTCAAGCTAACTTGTTTCCCCCATTGTATAGATGAAGAAACTAAGATGCAAAGAGGTGACTAACGTGTCCTAGGGGCATATGGTGTTGTAAATTGGCAAACTTCTATTTGAAACCAGGTCTGTAGATGCCTTCACATGTGCTTCCCCCCTGTTTCTGCTGCCTCTGGTCCTGTGTCCCATGGGCAGCACTTCAGGATGGAAGGGGCATTAAGCCTCCTTGGTAGGAATGCTTGGTGCATCGTGAGCAGTGTGGACCTGGACTGCAGGTCAGGGGGTGGGGCCAGAGTTTCATATTCGTGACATCTCCGGACAGAGGAGGTGTTTTTTGAAAACCAGGGGTAAGGGCAAAATGATTGAGGGGAGAGGTAGAGGAAACAGGAACCTGGAAGTTTGATCTGTCTTGGGAGCTAAGAAGAGGAATAGAGAGGTGAAGGAAGGAGAGGAGACAAGGGCAGTGCTAAGGAAGGAGAGAATTTCCAAGGAGAGCATTTCGACAGGGTTCTGCAGTCACTGGGTGAATCTCGATGAGCTACAGTGCTGATGGCGAGATCAAAGGAGAAGAGACTCCAGAGCTGGAGTTATATTATAGCTGATACTCATGTGAGCCAGTCTACTTGCTAGCAATTACTGTGATCTGCTGAGACGGTGCACACCTGGGCAGCCCATGGTTCACCCAGGAAACCAGTATGTGTGGGGATGGTGTTAGAATTTATCAGGCTCACTGACACCAACCTTCCTTTTCCCAATGGCCTGTAAGACTTGTTGGCCAAACAATGGCACTATGGAAGGACATGTAATATTGCTTGATAGTTGGCTTTAGGCATCTAAAAAATGAAAAGGAAGAAAAGTCTCTGCAGAAGAAAAAGTCTCTCTTTTCAATGAGAGAGGTTCATGGTTTGAATTTTTTAAAAGTCTTTAAAAATTCATTTAAAATGACATAACCAGTACTAAATTGTTCAGGTTGAGGCTTCAAAGACTTTCCTTTTGCTCTAACGCTCTCCCTCTCTCTTCTATGATGACTTTTTTTTTTTTTCAAATGCTGTACCCAGGCCATGGAGTTATTATATGTTTACCAGAATGCTCCATTAAGTCAATCCTAGTTCAAATGACTGCTTTTTTCTAGCCAACAAGATGTCTTTTCTCTAAGAAAAAGAGTAGATAATCCAAAACCTGTTAAGTCCAAGATCATTTCTGAGGCTCCTATGAAGTTAAGTTGAAGAACATTCTTTATGTTTTTTTAGAGAAAAAATCATTTAAATCAAAGTAGGTTGGGGAAAAAGTTAGCAGGAGTCCAGAAGAGAATAAGAAAAATAGGAAGGGAGGGAGCATCAGCAAAGGGCTAGCAGTAAAGCCAGAGCCCTGAACCCATGAATATGACGGAGCTGGCTGGGAGAGCCTGGTGCAGGGGAGACTGGACTTAAATGGAATCCAGTAACCTGAATGGTAGCCCCACTTCTGCAGCCACCTCACTACCTTTGTGAATTCAAACAAAGCGCTTATCTTTTCTAGTCCTCATTTTTCTTATCTGTAGAAGGAGGGGTCCTTTAAAGAAATTTTCAACAAAAAAATTAAGAGACCCTCTCATCATTGGCGGATGGAGCCTCTTTATTTAGCTTGTAGTTGGCTGGCTCCTGCCACCTGGCCCGCTTCCGCACCACCTCCCACACGGAGAACTCAACGCTAATCAAGCAGGAGCAAGAGGAGGTAATGGAAAAGAGGCTGAATCTGAGAAATTGCATTTGTAGCCGTGCGTCGAGTTTGATGCGGACGGCTGGTGCACTGCTGGACGTGTGACCCTGACTCCTTGTGCTGTGGACTTCTCTGTTGCTCCCAGAATCCCCTTCCTCTCCTGGGTACTTCCATGTGGTGTATTTGCAGGCAGGGTGACTTTGCTAACGTTCTGAAGATTTGTTAGGAATGAGTTGGTGACTTTGGCCAGATTTTAATTCTCTTTCTTTAGAAAAGAGAAGGATTAACTAACAAAGCATTTTGTGTCCTGGGTAGGTTACGGCTTGATTAATGTGCTTTGACTCATTGCCCAAATAAGCAGCTGAGCCACAGGCCCGGGGTCAAACTTGTATACATGAGCTGCAACCCAGAGAGGCAGTGTGCTGCAGGCTTGAAGAGCAACTTCACACCCCCTCAGTGCACCTGCCACAGAACAGAAGTGATGAGGGACTGCAAAGCAGGTGAACTACTGATGCTGGGAGGCCCAGATCTCCAGTGTGAATGTCTTAGCCACCTACTGTAGGCTCCGTTGGGTTGAACAGAAAGGGGATTGGAACAAAAGTTGAGATGCCAGTGATTTAGGCTCATACCTGCTCTCAACTGGTGTGTTTATGGCTAATGAATACACACCACCTTTCTGTGTCTCTGTTGCCTGACCTGTCTGTAAAGTAGGATGCTGGACAGTATCAGCAAACTGGATCAAGGAGGTTGTGTTTGCTGGGTCCCTCGTTCTGCTCCATCCCATCTAAAACTTACTGATGTTTTTGTATGTGCTGCCTGATTTGGGGAGTACTGTCACTGTCTTCTCCACCAAAAGTTCTCGTGGCATAGAGTGGTGAAATTGCTCTTATCCCCCATCGGCTGATACAGACTACTGTGTATGGAACAGATGAACAACAAAGTCCTACAGTATAGTAAAGGACTATATTCAGTGGCTTATAGTAACCCGTAATGAAAAAGAGTATGTATGTGTGTGTGTGTGTGTGTGTATAAATATATATATATAAAACTGAATCACTATGCGGTACACCAGAAACTAATACAATATTGTAAATTAAAAAAAATTTTTTAAATATATAAACAGAAAAAAAATTGCTCTTATTCCTCACCCCAAAACCACTCTGGATGATTTCTGAAACGATAAGGAATGTATGCTGAGTCTGCTGTAGTGGTGGTTTACAGCAGGGATTTTGTGTTTGTGTGGGTGAGTCGTGCATCCTTTCAGAGTCCAAGGGAAAGCTGTGGACCTTTTCATTGGAAGAGAGTTTCTACAGACACTTTCACATAAAGTTCCAGGGAGTTCCTGGACTCTGAAGGCCCTCAGGCTGAGGGTACATGTCTAAGAAAAACACCATTATTGTGTTTACAAGTTTGTGAGGACGGCTGCTCTCTCCAGGAAATGTGGTAACGGGAGGTAAAGGGGACGGAAGGAACCCAAACAGCTGGAGCCTGACAACTGACTTGGGAACTACGGTGTTCAAGCTGTGAGTGAGCCCTGGACACTCCGACCCACTCTTGAAACAGATGCTTCCCTGCCTGGCTGAAAACCGTGTCCTGTGACTCGTTCCGTACACCATAGACTTACCGTGTACCCTTGGCTAAAACGGAAAATATCTGCAAGCTTTTGGTTTCCAGCATAAAGTGGGAACATGATCCCTTCTAGCTGTTCTCTTTATAATGTGGTGTGAGTATATTTAGGTAGCATTCCTGGTATTTCTCTGAGAAGGACACTGACTTAAGAGTTCTCAGTCTTGGCTAATAAAGTAATACTGTTCCTGCCAGGGTTCATTTCGTGGAGATCACATTTTCATAAATCACTGGTATACTATCTTCCTTTTCATCTACACACATTTTTTTATCCCCTTAGAAGATCATTCTGAAGATGACCAATGATTGATGTACTTCATCTGTTGGATGCTCACATCATTTCTTCAGCTTGGCTTCCCTGGGGATAAAGCATTCCTCCCACAGAGATGTCACAACCAGGACCCCCAGCCAGGTTTATTTCCCTTCCCTCTGGAGTGCAGAGTTGCTGAACTAATCATGGAAATAAACAACCATTGGCTGTGGCAGCATCCTTAGAGTTCTTTGGAAATACACAGTAGGTGAAAGTAGAAACAGTTTTCTGATTCTATTTTATATGTAATAGCCCTTCCTCTATCTCACAAAAAGAAAAAAAAAAAAAAAAAAGAGAGACTCTAAAGCATCAAACTTGTTTCTTTAATCTCTTTTCCCCACTGCCTCTCCCCCCATACCCATGAGCTCTATTTAATATTAAGCATTGTAATCACTCCTGGTTTGGCATCCTTTGTGAAAAAGCAGGCTGATCCTTTTGTGGAAGTCGCTGACATTTTATTATGGACTGCTCAGAATTTAAATGAATATAATCAACTTCGAATTTCAGGGGAAAAAAATGTGATGTTTTCTATTCTTAAACATGGTTAGCAAGTTTTCTAGCAAATACAAAAGTCAAACCACTTATTCCACCACCCAGCTCCCATGGGGACCAGTATATGGCCATCTTGTTTCGTCTGCACCCCTGCCTGCCCCCTTTGTCCTGGAATTCCAGACATCTCACTTCAAATGAAGCAAATTCCAGACATAGCATTCACCTGTAAATATTTCCTCACTCATCCCTTAAAACGTAAAAATAATCCTTAATATCAGATATCAAATCAGCATTTACAAGTCCACAATGTTTTATCATTTGTTTTTGTAGTTTGTTTATTTGAATTGGGATTCACAGAAAGTCTGTACATTGAGGTTGGTTGATACATCTCAAGTGTTTTGGCTTGTGGGTTCTCCTTTTATTTTCTTGCCATTTTTGTTATCATGGAAGAAACTGGATCGTGTGTCTGTTATATTTTCCTGTGATCTTGGTTTTGCTGATAATGTTACTTGTAAGGGAATAAGAGTACCACAAGTATGTAATTTTGAAAAGAGTGTACTGAAGTGTATATAAATGTTTCACTTTATGCCGAAAACAGTCTAGCTATACAGTAAAAATGTAATCAGCCAGGCAAATTGAAGCATCAGGTGATGTCCCTACATTTTATTCTCATGTTCTCTTTGTTGGAAGACCCCTAGGCAGATTATATGCAGAAGTGTCACTTACCCACTGCTGAAACAAACTGGGCTGGAACACGCCAGCCATTCTTCATCAACAACACCTCACAGTTATTTTAGGCAGAGATCTGGAGAGCAGTTTTTCCTGTTGAATTTACAGTGGGAAACTGGGGTGAATGAATGTGTGCCTCAAACCCTTTCATCACAACATTCCTCTCTCCCGATTTGCTCTGATGAACATTCTCTTGAGGGCTGTTCATTCCAGTGGAAATATGATCACAGAATCATCTGGGTTGGAAAAGACTTCCTGAAGTCACCTGACCCCATCTGGTAACCTTAACAGAGGAGTCCAGCTTCAACTCTCCCAGAATAAAGCTGTTTATTAACAACTCTCATACCCCACTGCTTTATGTCCTTCAGTGAAACAGATTATTAAATTGCATCTCTTTCTCCTGAGGGAGTGTATGCTTGTACACACGTGTCTGTAGATCTTTAATTAAGATTAATTTTGATTATTCCCCACTGACTTCTACAGTGCATATGCTCTGAGGCCCCTTCCCACCATCTGTATGTAGTAATGGATTTTATGAAAAATAAGATGTTTCATGAGTAAATTTTGACATAGGATGGGATTGTTGCAGACTGTATCTTTTAATTACAGTGTGTGTGATGGTTAATTTTAAGCATCAATGTGGTTGACCAGTAGGGACACAGATATGGTCAAACATTATTCTGGGTGTTTCTGTGACAGAGCTTTTAGATGAGATTAACATTTAAATCTGTAGACTTTGAGGAAAGCAGATTGACCTCCATCATGTGAGTGGGCCTCTTCTAATCAGTGGAAGGCCTGGGTAGAAAGAAAAGACTGAGTCCCCTGAGCAAGGAGGAATTCTCCAGCAAATGGTCTTCAGACAGAACTGCACATCAGTTCTGAGTCCAGTCTGCTGGCCCACCCTGCAGATTTTCGACTTGCCAACCTCCGTAATCCCATGAGCCAATTCCTCCTACCTCTCTTCCTCTATACACATCCTGTTGGTTCTGTTTCTCTGGAGAACCCTGACAAATAATGTGCAAAAAAAGCGACAAGTCAGAATGTGCCCCGACTGTATCTGGCTGTCTCTTTTTGAAGTGGTGTTTTATATTAAAGAGATGGAAAGATCACTGGAAAAGCCATCAGAAAATTGAGATTTGGCCAAAACTCTTCTAGCAAACTGCCTTTCGGTCTCTGAGCTGGCCACTTTCCCCCTCTGAGCCTCAGTTTCCTGTCTGTAGAAGGAGTTTCAGCAAAGGGAGTCCCAAGTCTATGATTCCGTGAACTACAAGCATTGAACATTTGAGCCAGCTGCTGAGTAAATAGCTAAAGACAATTCTTCTGAGGACTGTCCAGGTGCTGGGTAAGAAAAGAAGCTGAGGTTGTGTACGGGTAGTGGTGGTGGACAATGCCAAGCAGAGCAGAGAGAAAAATCATGAATGGAAGGATTCCCGGGACATCAGGGAGAACATTCTGTTTTAGTTGAATGCAAACTATGGATGAGTAAATGCCTGCATGGAAACCTTTAGCTTTTGTGCCTTCTCATCCTGAGGGCAGATGGTCTAAACTAAACTCGAAGGCGCTTAGGATCTGTCTCTGCATTGCAGTGATTCTGATTTTATACAGGAGGAGTGGGCTGGTGCGGGAGGCTTGGCAGCTGTGATAGGCTGAGGCCCTCTGGCCAAACTGAGGGGCCCCAGCCCAACCGACAGGAAATGCCTGACCCCAAGGATATGTGTGCTATTCTCGACCATAGAGATTGGAAGGAGTCTCAGACTAGTGCTGGCTGTAAATTGATTTCTCTGTTGCCTTGGCTTTGAGGCTTTCTCTTTTTTCAACATGGGCTTCCCTCGCCAGGTTAAAAAGCAGTAACCGCAAGGAGGAAACCATATTATTTTAGCTTCTCCTGTCTGGAGAGTGGTCAATACTTAGCTGCAGGGATCTTTCGGCTCTCTCTGTCAAATTGATGTGCACCTAGTGCAGCTGTCCGCCGCTTGAGGCTGGACACTCTGGGCGTGTGACTGGCAAGTCAGCTGCCCCCTGGGGTGCAGACGCATTCTCCCTGTTCACTGGAGGCATCCCCTGCAAGGATGGTGAGGTGGACTTCTTTGCGATCTTTCTGACCACAGGCTCACCCATGAGGAGGCAGGGCTCTGATGGCCATATGCCCTGAGAGGTTGGTTGACTGTTTACTCAGTTGGTGCTTGAAGACTGACAAATGATTAACCCCCTGGAATCCCTGGTTAGACCCCAGTTGTGGTCATGAGTTCAGCCTTTGGAACCGCAGGCTTAAATTGTTTTTCCAGGATTCTACCCAGTCGGGCGTCCCTGCCCGGACTCTGCTATGGAAACCCTCCCTTGGGAGAGAGTGGTGCGCAGGGGGCGTGGGAAGTGAAGGGAGGAAGCCTCTGAGGGCTGCGGGGGGAGGCAGGAGCCTGAGCCATCCCGGCCACCAAGGTAAGGAAGGGACCCGCGAGAGAGGAGAGGGGGTCAGGAAAGGAGCCGCAGCCTGGTGGAGACGGAGTGGGAGCCGCTCCTGGCTGGCCGCCTGGCCGCTTCCTTCCCCTGACATGACAACCCAGCAAGCCTGGCTCCTGGCCACCTGGCAGTGGCCATGGCACATGACTCCCGGCCCCGCCGGGGAGGGGGTGGAGAGAAGTCCGCTCTCTGGCTGCTGGCTCCCTCCCCCTGTTATCCGTCCTTTTCCGGGGCCACAGGTGGGCCTGCTCCTCTCCCAGCGTCACGCCTTGGACAGCTGTCACCTTCCCGGGGGACCAGGAGCGGGGCGTGGGAATCCGATAGCCAGGAGCCACGAGACGCTGGGAAGCGGCCTGACTCTACCTGAGCACCAAGGTCCCCTGGAACTTGACTGGCCGAGCCTTAGCTTTTTCAAACAGGAAGCAGGGTCGGTGACTCCCCATGCTCACTGCACGCAATTATTGCAGTCAAATGAGGGATCCACTCAAGTGCAGGTCAGCTGCGTTGGTCATTCCAATGGGAAATGTCTAGCAGTGCGATGGGTGAGCACCACACTCTACCACTCCCATCCCCGCCAGCAGGGGGCGCGCTGTTGGGGTCCCGTGCAAAATGCCCCCGGAGAAATACGGCCAAGCCAGCGGTTTCCCTATTAATAAGGCGGATGAGAGATGTGTGCTTGTCTGCCTCCGCCTCTTGACAGGAAATGAAGTTGAATCTATTAAGTGGCCGCGCTTTTGCTGTTGGAAAGGGATAGGTCTTGCCTTTCCATAGGTCCAGAGAGGGGGCCATTGGGAAAACTTGCCAATAAACGGAGGCAGGTTCAATTCTAAATCTGGCTCAGCTACTGGCTTTACTTGCCCTTCCCCTTCCTCATTCCCTGCCTCCCTCCTTCCTTCCAACATAATTCATCACATTTACCTCCACTCTGTGTCTGTATCTTCCAAATGATCTGCTTCACCTTTCAAATGGGGTTGAGTGTGTCTAGAAGGAGCATTTTCCTAGTGACTTTATAGAGTACTAAACATTACTCCTTTTTGAGTTGGGGGGCATAGGGTAGGAGGAAAGGGACATGAAAATAGTGCAAGTTCTAAGAACTAGGATTTAAGCAGTCTTGGCAAAGTTGGTCGAACCCACACCGAAGTGATCTGCATCCTACAGAAGGGATTGTGGTGGTGGTGGGTGTTCGGGGAGTTAACAGCTTGCTGTGGGAGTTGAGTCAACAAGCTGGAGCTGAAACCGTCTAATGAAACTGACAGTGGTGCCTCCCTGGACTCACTCTCTGGCTTGTCATGTGATGGCGAGAGGAGGGCTCAGGCACATTCAAACCCAACCTCCTCATTGAACAGAAGCCCGGAGGGGCAAATACTTATTCAAAGTCACATAGCACAGTGTCTGTGGTGGCCCAAACCAGGGCTCTCCCTCATGACTGCTAGTTCAGTGCTTAGAACCAGATGCAGGATTGATCTTACTTGCCTGACTGCTCCCACCATCACCTCTGTTTGGTTCCCCCTTCTGTTTAAACAAGTGTCCCTTCCTGGTGGGGGGAGAAGAGCTCCCTTACAGATGGTATAAGTCAGAGTTCATTGGACCGTGCATACTTGAGAGGTCAACTTTCTGTACACAGGATGGGTTATCAGCATCTCCAAACCAACATGGAACTGAACGTTTTTCCTTTGTCCCAGCTCCCCTCAGCAGCTAGCCCATCCTGGGGTCTTGTCTCCACACGGTGGGCTATTCATTAATAGAGGCTTGAGTGGTAAGGCCAGAGGAATTTCTGCTTGTACTTGCCAAAGGCGATTCTCCATGAATAAAGCTGTAAAAAGGTGACCTGCAATTTGAGAAGTGTGGGTGTGTGTTTGTGAGTGTTTTTCTTTTAAATCAAGACATTGGAATAAGTTTCATAATATAACTACCATTTACTGTATCTCTGCACTGTGCCAGTGGCTTTTACAAACATTAGTTTTACGTGGTTAGGTGGCAGCATCCTTATTTTTATGGGTGCAAAATCTGAGGCTCAGCATGGTTCAGTGACTTGCACAAGGTGAAGTAGCTGACAGAGCTAGGAATTTGAACCCGGGTCAGTGTAGCCACAAAGCTATCAGCAAGCCCTGCCACCTACTAATTATCCAATCCTAGCCTTGCCTAGGAAAACACGTTGCTGGTTCTAATTCTGAGAATGAATGAGAATGGAGTTGGAACAGAATGTGCCTAGATATCTAGTGACTGACACTTCAGTTCTACCAGTGTCTCGATAACGCTTTGGAAAATTATGGCTTCTAAATTGGGGTAATCACAACTCCTAGCCTGCTCTTCCTTTCTGTTGCTTTTACAATAATCATAGGTTTTCCTTTAATGTATTTTATCACATTGAAAACAAAGTTGGCTCTATTGTAGAGAATTCAGAATAAGTTGTCCCAAACAACACACCAGCTTCTGGTTCAGAATGTGGGCTTTGGAGCTGGACCCCAGGGGCTTACCCCTTGCTCTGCCACTAATGATCTGTATGACTTAACTTAGGTGCCTAGTTCCTCGGCTCTGAAGTTGAAAAGAATCCCCTGCTTTTCGGGGTTGTTAAGATTAAATGATGCCAAGCCCCTAGAAGTGACTAAGAGCTGTTTAACATTTTAACAAATAATCTTCTGGTTTTGCTCTCTGAACCCATGTAGACGTGTGTAATGCTATATGCTAGTGTGCATATACTAATAAACAAAATGAGATTATTTTTAAACCAGCTAGTTTTCATCTAATAATATATTGTGACTGTCTTTCCTTACCTCTAAATAGCCTTCTCTGTTACTTGATAGCTGCTTATAACCCTATGATGTGGTGGCATGAATGGAACTGAATCCATATTGTGGGGCATGCAGATTTCCAGTTTTGCACTGACATGATGCATTTTTAAACAAACTTGAGTCAACGCTGTCCCATGAATGGTGACTCTCCAGGCGACAGAAGCTTTCCCACTCATTTCAGAGCATCCCTAATCTTCCCTCCCCTGGTGTGAATGAGGATCTGGACATGCTCCCTTTGGGAACCCAGAACTTCCTTAATTCGAGTGGGGCAGCGCTGTGAACTTTAGAGCCAGCCCTAAAGAGGAGTCTCAGACTCTGCCTCTTGCCTTGCTCTCCACTTAGGTCTAAAACAATCATGTTTATTTATTTACTATCTCTGGTATAAATTATCTCTTGGTTCTCAGGAAATCACAGGTCACAAAGTCCTCTTGTTCCATTTTTGCTGTGTCTGAGGTACTCAGAAGGTGTTCTGTCCTTCTTAAAAGGGCTTAGAGGTAAAACCCTATACTTCCCTGCTTCCCAGGGTGGACCCTTAAACCCTGCCCTTCTTGGTAAAGAGCAGCAGTCACTTCCGCACCACATTCGGGGCACCATACCCTGCATTTTAGTTTTGTGAGTTCCTGGTGACACACTTATTTCCTTTACTCTATTGCTATAAAATTCTTCTTGCTGGTCTTAGATAGGCTGAAACTACTGATTAGGTCCCCTTTAAGTTCCCCCAACCTCTCTGCTGCTTTTAGCCACTAGCGAACCAATAGGTCACATGTTTGAAAACCTTACTCTTACCTCTCCCCCCTCACCTTCGGGGTGTATTACATATGCAGACACAAGGGGTGCACTTGTCTACAGAGTCTGCACTCCAAGAGGTCAGAGAGTGCTGGGTAGAAGCAATTTGGGGGCAACAGTCCCTTGCGGGAGAGACCTCTTAAAAGGCTTATGGCTTTAAAGGGATTTTCTCCTACAGCCCAGTCCTGAGTGTTTGAAACCTGGCATTTTTAACAGCATATATTCTAAAGGAACTCAGATGCATTCCAGGACACTGCTGACTGACCAGCCTCAGTCACTGCCATTTTCCTGTGATGTTTAAGGGACAGGGTTCCTTTTTTCACTCTAATCTAGGGAGCATCTCATCAGCCCTGAGAAAGGATGTAACACGCTACTGAGGGCCATGAGTCTACCAAAATGACGGAGGGCCTGCTGTGCCTTCGAGGTGTGCTGGAATGGCGTCAGGACTTAACGAGCGAAATAATGTGTGAATTCCACGCTTGGAATACTCAGAGTACCAATTCCACTCCACAGTATTGCCCAAAGTGCTTTTTAATGTTTCCTTCTGACACCCTCCCTGTGAGAAAGGTTAAGTAGCCCCATCCTCTTTGCACTGATGAGGATTCTGAAACAAAGAGAGGTTAATTGACTTGCCTTGGGCTCCGGAGGAAGGCTGACCGGGCCAGAATGGCTGCTGCCTGGAACTCCTGTTTTCCACTATGAAGAGTGGGCCGAGCTGGGGCTGCCTCTGGGAAGCCTTCTCAACAGAGGTGGGCGGGAAAAGCCAAGGTAGGGGAGTCTTGCTCAGTCATATTCTTGCAAGTCCTATTTGGGGGCTGCCGAGGCCCCAGAGAGAGAGCTGGGCACATCAAAGTCTTAATCCAAGATCCTTGACCTATAAACTGCTGTGCTGCCCTGGGCTAAGCTCTAAGAGTGATAGATGGCAGAAGTCAATTATTTTTTGGCTCAACTGCTCGGTCTTGGCAGGGGGCCCTTATAAATTTGAAATGTAAACCTGACATCTACAGCAGGTTTAGGAACCTGATACCATTTTTTCCTTCTAATTCACACGCTGGGCTGTTCTGTAGAGGGGTTACTGACTATGCCCCGGGCATGTTCCTTTAAGGGCTCTGGACAATTAAAGTACATAATAAGGCAAAAAAATGTAATAAAGCTCTAGAGATGGCTTCTCATATAGCAGATCCCTGCATCTGTTCCACCCACCCCCAGCAGACCTACTAAAGCTTGAATTACTTGGCTCACTGCTCGCAGGAGAGCAGCAGATCCTCTCTGCAGAGCCAGGATGCCACTGCTGTGGGTGACATGGTCTTAGCTGAGAAGTTCGTATACCAATGCTTCTGTCATTCTTGTGTCTTGAATGTACTTTTTCTCTGGCTGCTCAGAGGCCCCCTCAAGATCCTCACAAGATTGCTGTGGGTTTGAGGAGGGCAAGCTTTAACAAGAGGAAGGAACATGGGACTTTTAGGCAGCATGACTGGTTTAATCCCCACTTGATTGTGTACAAGTTAGCCTTAGGCTAGCTGGCTCCTCTTTTTCTTGGGTTGGGGTGGGGCAGGTGCTTGCTAAGCCTGCCCTCTACCACTGAGCTATACTGTCCTCCAGGTCCTCCTTTTGAGCTTCAGATTTTCTCAGCTGTAAAATGGGAATACCAGTGTTACCCCACTGTTAAAGCTATAGAGCCAAATTAACAGAATAATCCGCTTCATTGGTGGGAGCAGGTCGAACTGGAGTCCAGTGAGAGCTGGCATGTAGCCTCGTGAGTTGCCACTGTCCTTCTGCTACCCAGACCAGCCTCCTTTTCCCTCACTTCTATTTACATTAAAATGGGAGGTGGGGCTTGGAGCTCTGTACTCTTATTTTCACGGAAATCAAAGCCAGACATGGTGAGGGGGATGCGTCTAGACTCACAAGACCTTTATCTGTGTGTTTTGTCTGGAGCAGGGATCCCTGGTCACCTCCCCTGTCCTGTTCTTCCTGGATGGAACAAGAAGATAACCAGGGCATGTGTGAAGCCCAGGACTCAGAAGACAAAGGGATGGGCACTGATTTTGAGAACTCTGAAGACAGGGAAGGGGACCCGGAAGAAAGAGGAATGGGCTGTAACCCACACAACACAGACAAGAGAGAAGGCCGCCCAGAGCAGGAGACGGGCTCCAACCCACAGGAGGAAGCTCCCAGGGGGCACTCAGATGAGAGAGAGCTGGTGTCTGACATCTGCACAGGTGAGGGGAAAAGTGTACTCTCCCTGGAAGCTGCCCCATTCACATTTCTTTGAAGCTTCTCCAGAGTGATAACCAGTGGCAGCATTCATTGGGAGGGAGCTCTCTAGAGGAGACCATTAAGCAGGTTCTGTACCATCTTAAGGCTGAGGAACTTCCTTTTTTTCAGTTTGGACTAAAGTGGGCTGTGCTGGTAAATATAACTTTACAGTGTACAGAATACTGCCGCCATAAATGAACAATTGTAACAGCACAAGAGGGACATAGGTAAAATAGTGGGATCAACCTCATGGGGTTGTTGGACAGTAGGATGAGTTGCTGCATGTAAAGACTTAGCACAGTGCCAAGCAAACAGTATCCAGATGTTTACAGTTACAGCTATCATCCCCTTTTGCAGATATGGAAACTCAGTGGTAAGGGACCTGCTCAGGTTCACATGGCTAATACCCAAGGCGCCCAAGGCCTCTGCTTTTTCCCTTGCTATTCCTGATCTGGAAAGGGTACATGCTGGGCTTCCAACCACTTCCCTGGCTCGTCTTTGGGCTTTTGTGGCTTTTGTGGCTTTATCCTGCCCTGTGCATCCCTTGGGGACAGCAATGAGCTGAAATACCTTCTGGTCAGGAACTTGAGGTTACATTCCTCCCCCCTACACCTCCCAGACCCCCTGCAGCCCTCCCCTGCAGGGCACAGAGCACGCGGTCTTCCACATCTCAGTAACTGTCTGGAGCGCCCTCTGCTGAGGGGCTGGCAGTCAGGGGCAGACAAGTATGTGTCCCCGCTCAGACTCTAAGCTGGACTCGCAAGCTCCAGGCCCTGCACTCACTTCCCTATCTCTCCTTCCCTCTTCACCCCCACCCCCTTACACAGTAAAAAGGCCTTAAGCTGGGGTGTGTTTGCTGTTTCACCTTCAGCTGTTCCTGACTGACCAATCATATTTTAAAAATCAGCCCAGGGCTTGGTTAGGCCAGGTAGTCTTTTCTTGTGGCTGGCTGGAGTGGTCCTGTCTTTTGAGGCTCGGTCCCTGAAAGGCGCTGGTGGCTCTAAGAGTAAGCAAATTTCTTCGGAGATCCCGGACTTGCCCATCTCAAGCAGCCTGTGAGGCTTTCAGGTGGCTCTGCTGAGCAGAGCCTCCCGTCCAGTGGGTGGGGCCTGGGCCAAGGGACAGGTGCCTGAAGAGCTGGAGGGCAGGCGGGGTTGCGGGGGCAGGTTAATGAGCTTTCCCCCCTGCTTTCGGCATTCGCTTTCCTTTAGGCTTTCCCCTGGAGAACCACAGTGGGCAGGAGGCTGGAATGGAGGTGGGGGGACCTTGGAAAGAGAGGGCGTGAGCGTACCTGGGGAAGGGTATTACCCATGGGGCACACTCTTAACTGTCACTGGCTACCTCTGGGTTTACCTCCTGAGGGTCAAGTGTAGTCACCCCCAACTGCTGCCGTTTCTGTTGCAGAGGGGCTGCTGAGTGAGGAAGGAGGGATTGCTCTCCGTGAGGAAGAGGATGACCAATCTGGAGTAGCTGAGATGGCGATGTTCCCAGGACTGTCTGAGTCCGACAGCGTTTCCCGGAGTCCCCGAGAAGAGGAGGAGGAGGAGGAGAGCGCTGGGGAGAACCGCCTAGAGGAGGAAGAGGAGCAGCCACCCCCTCCGGTGCTTCCATGGAGGAGGCACCTCTCCCTGGGGACCCGGCACCGGGGCGAAAAACCTGCCCACCGCCGCTTCCGCCGGCTCCACCACCCCATGGCCATGGACCTCGGGGAGCTCGACAGCCTGATGGCCAGCATCATGGATGCGCCCACCATCTGCCCCGACTGCGGGGAGAGCTTCAGCCCGGGCGCCGCCTTCCTGCAGCACCAGCGCATCCACCGCCTGGCAGAGGCCGCCGCGGCGGCCAGCCTGGAGCCCTTCGGCCTCGCGGGCGAGTGCGGCGCGGTGGTCGGGGTGGTGGGGGTGGGCGTGGCGGGGGCCTTCGGGGCGGGGCCGGCGCTGGCCCGGCCCCCGCGCGAGAAGCCCTTCCGCTGCGGCGAGTGCGGCAAGGGCTTCAGCCGCAACACCTACCTGACCAACCACCTGCGGCTGCACACGGGCGAGCGGCCCAACCTGTGCGCCGACTGCGGCAAGAGCTTCAGCTGGCGCGCCGACCTGCTCAAGCACCGGCGCCTGCACACGGGCGAGAAGCCCTACCCGTGCCCGGAGTGTGGCGAGGCCTTCAGCCTCAGCTCGCACCTGCTGAGCCACCGGCGCGCGCATGCGGCGGCCAGCGGCGCGGGGCCGGCGGCGCTGCGGCCCTTCGCCTGCGGGGAGTGCGGCAAGGGCTTCGTGCGCCGCTCGCACCTGGCCAACCATCAGCGCATTCACACGGGTGAGAAGCCACACGGCTGCGGCGAGTGCGGCAAGCGCTTCAGCTGGCGCTCGGACCTGGTGAAGCACCAGCGCGTGCACACGGGCGAGAAGCCCTACATGTGCTCCGAGTGCGGCGAGACCTTCAGCGTCAGCTCGCACCTCTTCACGCACAAGCGCACGCACTCGGGCGAGCGGCCCTACGTCTGCCGCGAGTGCGGCAAGGGCTTCGGGCGCAACTCGCACCTGGTGAACCACCTGCGTGTGCACACGGGCGAGAAGCCCTTCTGCTGCGGCCAGTGTGAGAAGCGCTTCAGCGACTTCTCCACTCTCACGCAGCACCAGCGCACGCACACGGGCGAGAAGCCCTACACCTGCATCGAGTGCGGCAAGAGCTTCATCCAGAGCTCGCACCTGATCCGCCACCGGCGCATCCACACCGGCAACAAGCCACACAAGTGCACCGGCTGCGGCAAGGGCTTCCGCTACAAAACGCACCTCGCGCAGCACCAGAAGCTGCACCTGTGCTAGGGCTGGACCCGGGGAGCGCGTCTGGACGAGTTGTCTTGGGGACAGACCCTAGAGAAAGAAATGGGGAAGGGGCGGGAGGGACAATCTGAGAATGACTGGGGAGCCTTTAGGTGTTTGGGGTCCTGAAGGGGAAGGTAGAGTAAGAGTTGTTCTTTGGGTGTGCTGGATTTTTGCCCGCCTCTTCATCTTTGGGAGATGTGCTTGAGCCTGGTGACTTCATATACACGCCGTAGGGGTGAAGAGCGTGGAGGGGCAGGCACTTGAGGATCTTGAGGAAGGCGAGCTAGCGGGCTGGGGGAGGGAACAGGATGGCAGGCAATAGAATAGTTTGGGCGGTGCTGGTCTGGGGGAAGCAGGGAGGGAGTGTGGTTGCAGTGAGGGTTATTGGGTAAAACAAAAGGCGGGCATGAATAATTCTATCCTGGTTTCACCAGGTATGGAGCCACTGTTTGCCCTGTACCCCCACATCAGCTCTAGTCCCACAAAAAGTAGAGGAACCTTGTCAATCTTACAGGAGTGGATACCTTGTGTCCGCTTCCCTTCCTCTCTCTGAGCCACCGTTAGCTGCTATTTTGAGACATCCAGGGGAAACTGGGCAGAAAAGCTACACACCCTCATTTCAAGGGCCGAATTTCGGAGGTTTGGAAATTCATTCATAACTGGTTTTCAGATCTTGGAAATCTTGGTCCTGCTCCTGGTTCTTGGCTACTTCCTCTAAAATATTGTAGCTTCTTGCTGGGTCAAGGTTGTCTATGTGGATGACCAGACCCCTGCCCCTGGTGTCAGGTGTGTTCCAGGCCCAGGATTTCCTTCAGGTCTCATCTGTGATCCCAGCTCTGTGTGACTTTTCCTTTCCCGAGTCTGCTTGATGTTTGTTTCAAGTGAACTCCAGGCCACCAGCAGTTGCCCCGGTGACCTGCTACAAAAGTCCAGTAGCTTCGAGTTTTCCTGTCCTTGTGGGATAAACCCAGGAAAGCAAATGTTCACATGTTGGGGTGCAAGGCTTCTTCCCTCTTATTTGCCTTCACTTCGTATCTGTGTGCCCCTCCCCCTCTGCAGTAATGGAGGCGCTATTCCAACCCCCACCTCCATCCCTATTGATATGGGTTCTGGTGTGAGTAGAAATTTCTCTTTCCTATGTAGGGAGGCACAATAGAAAGCTTCAGACTTTACTCAAGGAGGGCACAAGCAGGGAGAGGTGTAAATGCAAAATTGCCAAATAGCACAAGCAATGAATGTTTTCTGGTTGTTATATAAATGCCAAAAGAGCACTTTTGTATTTGTAAAGTGCTTTATGCTTTTTCATGATTGTTAGTTGTTTCTCGCGTCTTTGTGAGGTAGAGCAGTATTATGACCCCCGTCTTAGGGAGGGCCTGGGGACAGGTGTGCAGTGCGCAGTTCTGAAGAGAGGCGGTGACGGTGTGGATAGGTGTGGTCTGACTTTTTGTGCTCTCCAGCTCAGCTGCTAGGAAGACTTACCTGCCGTGATTTATATCATAAAATAAGGACACTGAACATTCTTAATGCTTGATGGAAAACTTAAGGCTAGTCTAGAAGGGCCAAAGATGTCCTAGTTGACAAAGCTGGTCTTTGTCATGTAATTAGAGTGTCCTAGAGATGTTCCATTCCTAGTAGGGACTGTAGTTAGATGACTCTTGTATAGACTTCAGTGACCTCTGCTGAACACCCCTCCCTTAGGTTAGCCTTTAGAAGGTAGAGTTGTGGAAAGCGGTTTTGTTTTCTTTGCTAGTGATTATTGCCCTACACTTTTCATGGAAGTGTCTTCACAAACTGTTGGACACACTTGAAGGGAAAAAAAAAAAAAAAGCCCACAAGATTGTTTTTGTGATTTTAGCAACTTTCTATGGATACTGGTAATTTATACTTGATCAGTTATATTCAAGCAAAGAACCTCCTTGGGTACCAGAGGAAAGCATGTTTTTGCCATTATAAAAAACACTTATTTAAAAACCCTGAGAATTCGGGGCTTGTGTCAAGCCTGCTGATCTTGCCCTGTTGATCAGTTTATTGTTATTCACAAAGGCGAATAGATTTTCGAAATATAGATAGTTCTGGAAGATCTGAATTCCTTTTAATTTTCTTTTAGTCAAGAGTAGTCTGAGCAAAGCAAGCGTCCATTATTTATTCTGAGCTGTCGTCTGAATACTAAGTGTATAAGACTCACAGGAAAATAATATAGCCAGTTTGCAGGTGCCCTTTCTCCTTTGTGTGTGTTTTTTTTTTCATGCACATCTACCTCTTCCAGCTGTTTTAAGTTCTCTTGAGTCTGTGCGTATGAAATCTCATCCAACTTTTGATTATTCATGGGTTGATGATCGACTTTATGGGTGACTTGGTCTTTTGCTGATGTTTTCATACTATTGCATAATCTCCTCGGCACCCAGGGTGTCCTGTAGCAGCAGATTTCGAGAGTGGGTTCAATGAGGAGAAGAGATTGAAGTTAATGTGAAATAATTTAATGGCAGTGGAAATCTTTGGATTTCATTGACCTCTCCTGTTCTGTCTATTACCTTGGATGAGAGAGCCAGCTACTACTTCTGTATCTGTCCTGTGAGCGCATCCTTTAGCAAAGAAGACAGTCCAGCCATCAACGCCCCACTCTCCTGGTGCATCTCAAATGTGATTCCATTTCTCTTACAATTCTTCAGGGAACATATCTGTGTTAAGTGAGGTTGAATGCATTCAGGAGGTTGTTTCTTGGATCTAGTTTTAGGATTTCTAAAGCAAACCCTGGCAACTGGTTCATCCTTGAAAACGGTCATCTGAAGACTCCTTCCACCAAGTCATTCATGATGGTGGAGGCAAGTGTATCATTTGTTCCCTGGGGAGTTTGGTCAAGGGCAGGCCGCCCTTTACGGAGCAGAACCTGGAGCAGTTTTAAATTGGTTAACCGGCTTGATTAAATATTGAATGCTGTGTTCAAAGAAGAGGAGGAGAAGTTAAGCCCTTGAGCCATGTGGCCTCTTCAAGATCAGGAGGCTGTACATATGTGAAAAAGGACAAACTAAGAAACCGTGTTCATAGACAATCTGAACTGTTTCTAAAGTGTGTGCCCATTTTCCTTTCCTGTAATGTTATTTTACAGCCGTTTGTTAAAATAGTGAATAATTTAATGATCCTAAAAGTAACAGGTTTTGTATGTGTGTGTGTGGGTGTGTGCTTGTGTATGTGAGAATTGCCTTATTTTCAGGTGGTTTTATTTAATAATGGTTCCTTGGACAGCATTCTGGTGTTCAGCAACCAATCCGGAATATGTCATTAAATCCATATCCATCTTTTACCATGTCATTCTTTCCTCTCTTTACTTGTCACTTGTTAAATATCACTCAGTTCAGTCTATGGAAGCTCCGTTCTGGTAAAGCAGGAGTGTTCAAACTATCAAATCCAGCCTGCCCCTTTGTGTAAACAAAATTTTGTTGGAATACCGTTCTACCCAGACAGCCTTCTTACCTAATGTCTGTGGCTGGTTTTGCACTAAGACAGCAAGGTTGAGTAGTTGTTACAGCGGCGACGTGACCCACAATCCTGAGATATTTACTGCCTGGACCGGTACAGAGAGAGCTTGCTGCCTCCTGATTTAATGTCCTGGTGGATCCGAGATCATCGTGGAGCTGGCTGATGTCTGAAGAGTCTGCCCATTCTAACCCATAATTCACGGCAGCACTTCTGCACTGATACGGCTTCGGGAGGTTGGGAACGTGTTTATGTTATACTGTTGTCCTGATTTGCAGAGATCTGTGTCTTCATTCCTTGTTAAGAAGCGATCTGTGGGGAATTTGGGCAGCGGGCAGGGGGAAGGTAGTCATGGAGAAGAGAGGCAGTCTCAGGTCTCATCCCTAATCTATAAAAAATGTATTCCTGAATCACGTAACAAAGTATTTTCTTTCCCCCAGTTCTTGGAAATGTAACTTAGTGGCTACTCATAATACGGAATGGAACTTATCAGCTAGACTGACCTTTTGCTCAAAATACTTTTTAGCTAGTCTCTGCCCAACATCAGGGAAACAATGAGAGAGCAGTGTGGAAGGAAGGGTTTCCCAAGAAATAGAGAAGAGGAAGCATAAAAAGCACCTTAATTTCTTTTAATCATCACAGCTACCTCCTTGAAAGAATGTCCACAGCCCTTTCCCTGCCTAGCAGGGCCAGCAAATGCTGGGTTCTGGTCCTGGAAGGAGGGCAGTCAGTTCTGGGACTGCAACATTCCTCCCCAAGCCTGACTTTTTCTGGCTTGAAGCAACCACCAGTCTAACTCCTGGTCCCTGGAGAAACTACATTAAACCAAGCACTTGAAGGATTCATTCAGCATCCTGTGGGGACACAGCAGTAGACCTGGCCTTCAGCACTGCACCTTGAGGGTATGCTCAACCTGAACTTCCTCCTAGAGCAGCCTCTGTCCATGTCCCAGTTAGAGAAGGTGTCTCTGGTCAACTTGGAATTCTCTGGGCTTGATTAATTTCAGACAGAGATGTTCTTCATTTAACATTAACTGCACAGTGGAATTACCTGGAGAGCTTTAAAAACAAAAACAAAAAACCCAAACCAAAAGAGTGTTCCAGGCATTGATGGATTGGTCTGTGGTCATGTCCAAGTACCTGTGATTTTGCAAAGTCTTCCTAGGCTATTTTAATAGGAATTTAATGGAAATCTCAACAAGGGTTGAGAAGTCTATAGGACCATTTAAGCACCTCCTTTTTTCCTTGGAGATTTTGGTAGGTAAAACTCATAAGCCTCAAATCCTCTCCTAAGAGGTACAGGGGGCATCTGTCAGATGCCAAGGGGATTGTCACGTGTAGCAGGCTTTTCTGCCTGTCTCCATTGTTAATGCCTACCTTTCCAACATGGCTTCCCCAAATAAAGATAATAAGGAAGGCCAGGAAAGCGCCTGCTTTGTTGTTCATCAGATACTGTCCCATGGGCACCGCAGGCTGCCACTGGCCCTTCTGTGTTTGCCAAACAGACTGCCTTCGTCCTCTCCTTTCTGATCCTCATTCACTCCGCTCACTTTGCAAAGCAAAATTCCATGCATTTCTTTTTTTCTCAGCTGCCCCTGGTGGTCAGAGGAACCCACCAGCAGGTCCTCAGCTTGAACAGACTAGCATCGCCCAGTCAGTGCCTCAAGTGCTTGCAGTTCCCTGCTGCCCGCCTGCATTTCAAGGTCACCTCTGTTAACCCAAAGCACATTCCAATGGTTTTCAATTTCCAGCTGCCCTAGCGGGATCCTGTTCACAGTCTCTTCTGCACCCATCTGTGATGAGGTGACCTGGCTCTTCACAGCAGCCAGGATGCTCAGGTTTCGAAACCAAAGAAGTAAGTGACAAGGTGTTTCATGTACCAAATATCCCTGGGCTTAAGACGGAAGAAGATACCTGTACACGCAGTGCTCAAGCTGGCGTTCCCACGTACATATTTGGAATGGTTTCATCCTGAGTGAAAGGACTGAAAGGTTCTGGGCCCACCCGTTACTGGAGACTGGATTCAGTGGAAGCAGTTCAGTGCAGACAGTTACTCACAGAAGATACTCCTCCGAGATGCCCTCCCTGACCTATGAGGGCTGGAATAGCTCTTCTGCAGAGATGTTCCCCTAATAACCTGTATACATTTCTGGTGTCTGGGCAGCCTCTCTTGTGCCCCAAGTCTGTGGCTTGCTAAGAGCAGAGTCCCTGAGGAATTCACTCCACAGCCGGCCGAGTGGCCGTGTGCTGGCCAGTGCCTGATGCTGGGGTACACTTGTGAGAGAGAGAGAAGCCCGCATGTCCTAACAGTCCAGAGAGTGAAGGAAAGGCTGTTCTGTTCTCGGCCTAACATCCAACCCAGCTTCCTTGTGGTGAATCATTTTGCAAACTGTGTAACTTCAAGTGTTTGGCCTGGGGGGTGGGGGTGGGGGGCGGTGGGCAGGCAGGAGAGAGGAAAGAAGGAACTTCTTTTTTTTTAATTTTTAAATTTTTTATTTTTGGGCAGGGAGGTAATTGGGCATATTTATTTATTTATGTATTTTTTAATGGAGGTGCTGAGGATTGAACCGACGGCCTCATGCATGCTAAGCACACATTCTACCACTAAGCTATACCTGCCCCGCAAGGAGGAACTTCATAATACCTTCCAGTGTCACACCTGGGCAAGACGGTACCTCCCCAAAGGCTCAGGATAAAGCAGTTTCTCTGCTGAGGACTGTTGTGACTGTAAGTCTCGGTCACCACCGCTGCAAATCAGGCAGTGTCTGCTTTATCTGGCTTTGTGGTTGGAGAAGAGGGGCAGTGTGTGACCTTGGAGAGGCTAATGACGTAAGGGACAGCTACGAGATCTGGCTAGACATTTCTTTCGTCAGGAAGCGTCTGAATAGAGTGGAACTTCGATAGACCAGGACAACTCAAGGCTTTGGCTGAGGTAGCCCTACTGCCCCCTGGGTTAGTGACATAGTAGGGGTCAGAGACCTGATTTCACAGCCACAAAGACTCTGGACGGAGAGAGCCACTGTCCAACCTTGCTGCAGCCTAGGCTGGGCACTGCAGGTGGACTTGATCTTGGCCTTGTCTTCCAGTGGAAAGATGCAGGTGTGACATGTGGGGAGAAGACCAAACCAAATAACAAACATGAAGGTTCTTGGAAGGTTTAGGAGCTTGCATCATAGCTCCTGGGAGCCGAGAAGGGGGAGAGAGGCATTTGCTTGCACGATGACTGTGTTGTCTCCAATTTTCCGTAACGGATGAGGTGCCTGGTGCCAAGAGAGCTGGGGCAGGACTGGGAAACCGAGGCCTCAGCCTTGGCTTTGCACAAACAGAAATACTCAAGAGAGGACGGTGTTACTGTGCGGGTTAGCTGCAGAAGTATGGGGGGTGCCGGGGGAGATGTAGCTGACTTACGGCTCCCCAGTATTATTGGGATGGACCTTAGACGTGGGCCACAACCTTCATTTTGCAGGTAAGGAAACAGACCCAGGAAAGTAAAGGGATTTGCCTAACTTTGAAAGCAAAATTGAAAGAGAATCCAGTTTTCATTCTTTCTCTTTTTTCTTATTTATTTCCTTTTTTAATTCTTAAATTTTATAGAAGTGTAGTCAATTTACAATGTTAGTTTCAGGTGTACAGCAAAGCGATTCAGTTATACATATACATACATACATATATATGTATTCAGTTTCTTTTCCATTAAAGCTCATTACAAGAAACACGGTTTGAATCCTAGTTGAATATCGTTCCCTGTGCTATATGGTAGGTCCTTGTTGCTTATCTATTTTATATGTAGTGATGTGTATCTGTTAATCCCAGTTTTCTTTTTTGATGGAAGTACTGGGGATTGGACCCAGGACCTCACACATGCTAAGTATGCTGTCTACCACTGAGCTATACCCTCCCCCTAGAGTTTTTGTTGTTATTTGAGGAAATGGTCTGCTTCTAAAATGAGCAAATGCTCTCTTCCCTTTGCCCTCCTCTTCCCCCTTCCCCAGGCCTCCCTCATCCAGCTACCTTCGTTCCTAGCGCCTGCCTGTCAACAAGGACCCACATTCCATAGAAGATGCAGGCAGCTGATGTGCTGGTTAAGCCTGCCCTCTGCCCTCTTTCCAAATATTCTCTCTTATCCCCACCCCCCAGCTTCCAAATGTGGGGTCCGCGCAGCAGGGCATTAAGCCAAGCACAGGGCCAGGAGGTGGGGTGCGTGTCACTACGTAGTGACTTCACACTTGCGCTGGTGTGAGGAAGAATTTAGGTCCCGGCCGACGAGATAGAAGGCTATTCCTACCTTAACAGCCAGGGTCCACACGAGGATGGTGATGGGGCCAGCAGCCCACCTTGCACCCGCTCCTGTCACCAGCACCTGTTTGGAGGAAGGGCTGACTTTGTGGGTGCGGGTTCTTCTGCTTCTCATGGAAAGACTGAGCTCTTACTGAGTGGGGAGCTTCAAGTCTCTAGAACAGACTGGTGACTGTTCCAGAGTTTGCAGCTGACCCCAGAGCCCCCTGCCCTTGGTGACAGAGTGGCCAATCCACTTTTTGTCGGTCCTCCCCCTGCCACCCTCCCCAGCCCCATGTGGTCATAATGAGCCTCTTTCACGCTTTGAAACTCCCAAGTCCATTCCGTGTCCAGACCCTTGGGATCCTGGGCCACGAGAAAGGAAAAGGACTCCCCGCAAACTTCCCCAGAATCCCTTGGGTGCTTTAAGAAGCCCTGACTGTAACCAGAGGATTGAGAAGTCCTCACCTCGAGTCACGTAAGAGAGTGGGAGAGTTTCTTCGGAAGTCAGTTTTTAGAAATAGAACTTCCTTATTTTTGTAGTATAAAAACTGTCTGGGCACAGCATTGTTTCGGGTTGTACATCTGATTTCCAGTCCCCTTAAAATCTTAGCAGCTAGGTTTTGCCTTCATAGAAGTCCCTCCCCTCTTATGTTCTCTCCATACACTCGTCACTCACTCATTTCCTCTTCATAGAATGCAAATTAATTCATTCGTCCACCCTTACCCCGAATGTTCTTTGTCCTTCCTTCTGCCTCCCTGACTCCCTTTGCTCCCCATCTCAGCCATTCAGTTGTTTGTTTGTGTTTTGCCTGTCTGTCTCTTTATCCACCCATCCGTCTGGCCATCCGTGTGTCCACTTTGTGTCAGGCACAGGACCAGGCACTGGGGACCCAGAGGTGAAATGGTGAGTCCCTGCCCGCCAGGATATGATAGTGTAGCCAGGAAGGCCGAACACGTACATAGCACTTAGATGCGCACCAGGTGCAGGGGCGATAAATTGGGAAGCTCGGGAGGGTGATAAGGAGGTGAGAAGGATGTGGCGGCAGGAGAGGTGGGCGGGGGAGCTGTACGCAGAGGGAGCACCATGCGTTGGCATGGGAGTGTGTTAAAGCGTGATGTACGCTGGCAGCCCTCAGTACTGGCCTCCTGTTGGCGCAGAGTGGGGGAATCCGGAGACAGGGCAGGGATTGGTGGCAATCCAGTCTTGAGAGGTAGGCAGGGGCTCGATCTTGAGAGCCTTTATACATTGTCCTAAGACACTCAGGGCTATCCTAAAGGGCAGAGGGGCCCCACTGAATGGTTTTGAGGAAGGGAGTGACGTGGTCAGATTTTATGTTGGATGGACAACTCCAGCAACACTGCGGAGAATGAATTTCCTGATTCTCCGGGGCAGGGAGGCAAGGCAAGAGGTGTGAGGAAACCAGGCTGCGTTACTAGGGAGGGAGAAGACACCCTCGGGAGGTGTTTTGGAGGTGAAATGGGGAGGACCGAATGATAGGCTGGAAGGAGAGTGGGGGAAGGGCATCTAGGTTTCTGGCTTCAGAAAGTGGGTGCATGGGGTGCTGTGGTCACACTCAGGCATTGCCTAAAGTAACACCCATTCTGCCTCAGGCTGGCCTCAGCTGCCCCGTGTCCACTTTGTCAACACTACGTAAATCAGGCCTTGATTTCTAGTCTTTCTTAAAAAAATTTTTTCAGAGGGGAGGTAATTAGGTTTGTTTATTTATTTTTCTAATGGAGGTACTGGAGATCGAACCCAGGGCCTTGTGCATGCTAAGCACACACTCTACCACCGAGCTCTACCCGCCCCCTGTTGCCTAGATTCTTGAAGTATCCTCCTGACCTCTCTCAGTCCACACTGCTGCCAAAGTCATCTTCCAGGAACAGCCGAACAAGAATCTTCAGTGGTGTCCCACGGCATAGCGAGTAATCTCCAAGTTCTTCAGCGGTGACTATCAGTATTTGCTGCTAGGGGGGACATGTAGACAGGCTCCTTGTTCTTAAACAGCCTAATTTTCCAGAGAAGGTGGGGCATGTTACATGTGAAGTAGTTAAAAGTTCAAATGTGTTTGGAAGGGGAAAGAAGGAAGGAAGCAAAGTGTCTCCTAGAGGTGACCCAAGGTGACCCCAGTCTTTCCCCATCATGTTTTTCCAGGTGTGTCTGCTATCCTCTCCTGCACCTGCGCTCTCTGGTCTGTCCACACTGGTCACAGAGTTGCCTGAAAATGATTCCCCTTTCCCACCACGCTGTCTTTCCTGACTCCATCGCCTCTGCCTGGAATACATTCCCACGCATATCTGCCCGTTGAAATCCCACCCATTGTCAATATCCAGCCCAAATGCAAGGGCTCCACCGAGTCCCTGACCCAGATGGGATCCCCAGGAAGCACGTGATCTCTCTGACGGATCTTGGTACATTTTACTGTGTACAGCACTTACCACGCCTCATCTGCCCCCCTAAGACAGGAGCAGAGATGGGAAACTGGAAGCCATGGGGGTCAGTCCAGTCCACAGGTGTGCTTTGTGAGTTTGAACTCTTAGTTTTTAATCAAAATTAATTTATGAAAAAGTTATAACCTCTACAGAAAAGTACAGAATACGGTATCATCAATACTCGGAACCTATAGCCGAGAACGAATAGACGGCCTCCAACACCTCACCGCCCGTTTTTTAAGGAACAAAATATTACGCATACAATTTAAGCACTAGCCCACGCCATCCCGTTCCCAGGGCTGGTCTTCACACTGATTTTCAAATTTAGAATTAGTTGACAGTATTTAGAAATCAAAAGATTTCACATTAAAAAAATGGGAAGTTTTGCTTTCCTTGAAGGGTCAGAAGATCTGGTAACTTGGGGAATATTTCCACAGGAATTGTCAGGGGCGCTGCCGCAGCTGCCCCCCCTGAGGCATGCCACATTCCCCACCGCTCCCTAAGACCTCTTAGCTCTAGCCTGCCTCACCTGTACACATGAGTGTCTGGCTCCTGCAGGCGTGTGAGTTTGCCATCTTCATGTAAAATCTTTAAAGTCAAAAAGCCTTTTCACTGCTGGAACTGAACCACTAAACAGCTGGTTGACCCTGAGTAAGTTATTAACCTCTCTGTGTCTCCATTTCCTCATATGTCAAATTAGGATAATAAGAGTACTTACTGTTGAGTGTTATTTGGATATGACTCTATAAAGTGTTTACAGCATTACCTGGCTCATAATTCTGCTACTGAAGGGCCACAATTTTTTATCCAAAACCCCTGGGGCTAGATAGATGTGGTTTAGAATTCAGATTTCTTTTTGATCTTAAGTGTATCTATCATATATTACAAAACACCCCCAGCAGGATCCAGGTTAGCATCTTGTAATTAAACACCCTGAAATTTCTGCAGGAAAAAAAAGGATGGATATTCACATGCAGTACCATACAAGTTAAATTGCTTCATCCGTTTTAGGGTGGGCCCAGCTGCCCAGAACAGTCAGGTCCTTTGAGATGAGGCGGGCCCCAATCCCAGTTCCAGGCTGGCGTGGCTTCCTTCTTCCCTCCGAGCCTCTGCTGCCCCCGTGTGGTTCTCCCCATGCAGTGCACCCCCGGGCTCGTGTGCTGGTCAGATAGCCCCGTGCTTTATTCTGTGTAGTCATTAAGCATGGCTGACTCGTTGGCCAAAACATTCCCAGGTTTTTACGCTTATTCAGTTAAGACCAACAGCTGGTCAGATCCCGTCCCCTCTTTCTCCGCACACGCCAACCCAGTGAAGAGGTTTATAGGTGTGGGGCTTCACCAGGCTGAAAGTATGACTGATGGGAATTTGATCCAGACTCCACCACCCTTGTTTCCTTCCTTCCCTATTGGCACAGACATATGGAGGTGTGCACACCTTACAAGGCAGGACAGATGCTGCCTCTTGTGTTTTGTGTAGTGAAGGATGGCAGCAAGAGAGGGTTTCATTTCTCATCTCACCCCACCCCTGTGGGACGACTCCACCCTGATCTTGGGGTGCTGACCCTTCGTCCCTTGGGGTTTCGAAGGTGACAGAAACCTGTCTGTCTGGGCCAGAGCATTCTTTTCCTTTCTTCTTAACAGTGAATGCTTAAACTATCTCCTTTGTGATAATTCAGTTGAATTCATGATCCATTAATTCCAAGCAAGAAAGAGGCCATCTTGATGTTGGCTGTGATTCTTGTGTGACTGTGGTTCATACAGATGACAATACCCTGGTCTGGAGGGAGACAGAGCCCATCTCCCACACTCTGACCCCCACAGCCACCTCCTCACCTGCTTCAGGTCACATGGTCCTTGTTGGCCTGACAGTATCTCTTTTGGCTGTTGGTCCTCCGTTTAGTTAATGAATGTGTCATCACTTACGTCCCCAAAGTTGTCTTGATTGGCCTCTTTCTCTTAGGGGAGTTGAGCAGGATGAGGGGACCAGTGACTAAGGGGAAGATGGAGGGAAGGGACAGAGGCTAAGGAGGTGGAGGGATAAGGGCAGAGAGCATGCAGGGTGAGGGAGAAGGAATGAGGAGGAACACAAGTTAAGTCTGGAGGTGTGACAGAGTAGACCTCTACTTCTGGGGCTGAGCAGGAGACAAATGTTTGAGAGAGCTCACCCAAGTACCCTCTACTTTCCTAGGAACCCATGGTGTGGCTTCATTGTGTGTTTTGAAAGCTTCGAATACAGGCTTATGAGTTGCCAGAGTCGCCAACACACATGTACCCAGGAGTATTCTAGAGATCTTCAAGGACAGTGGCATTGGCAGTGAGGCTGTCTGCCTCTCTGCTTCTCCCTTCCTTGCCCAGTGGACAAGGGTATGAACACCTTTCAGATTCCCCCAAGGGGTTCTCCTTGGTCCTAGGGAGTCTCCTGCACAGGACCAGGCAGGAGGTAGGTGACCCAACGGAGCTGGGCTCTCCCAAGGATCAGCACCCCATGCTCCAGTGCTCCGCTGCACCCCCAACAAACCTATCCATCACCCCTCCCCACTTTGCTGTAAATTTTGGGCAGTTCAGGCTACACGATTCAGTGGGGAGATAAGGGCTTTCAAGGCAGTTGATCTGGATTAAATGTCCTGGTCACCTACCAGTTAGTGTGGCTGTGAACAAATTTCCTTATTCATAAAAGGAAATAGTAACCCTTGCCCCCTAGGTTTCTGGTGAGGGTTAAAGAAGTGATGCATGCCCGTCATCTGTGACACGCCTGAAACATAGTAGGTGCTTAATTGATCCTAGTTTCCCCTCCGGATGCTTCTGCCCACCCCAGTTCCATGCTGCTTTCCTAAGTAGGAGATGGTGACACCTGGAAACGGAGGGGAAAGGAAAAAAGCATATATTCACATAAACCACAACTTCCTCCTGATAAGCCATTAAAACATTTATTTTCATTGAGCTGTGTGAAGGAATACGAACTTTCAAAAGAAATGCTTTTGCATTTACCAAAGAAAATGGAATCAACAGGCAAAACTCTCAGTGAAAAGTAGCCCAGATAGCTCAGAATTAGCAACTGAGACTTTAGGACCAGCAACGACAGCAAATCACCTTGTCTGTCCTCTAAAGAGCAGGTAGGGCAGAAATCTCCTGGCGGGGCCAGTGGCTGAGAAGGTTTCTGGTGGCGGGAGTGAGACAGTAAGATGGCCATCTTGTAAAAGGGAGGCCGTAGTATCCGGGCCTGTATCTGTGTTACTTTCTGTAGGAAGCCGGAGGAGAGAGCTTGACAGACATCTAGCAATATGCACATCCACATTGTTGTCGCCCCCAGATCAGTGAGTCTTTGTTTTCAGGGTCTCCCTGTGCTGTCTCACCAGGGAGCCAACCCACTCCGTGGTATTCTGGCTGGCTTCCTCCCACGTGAAGAGGGGTTCATACCCCAGATCTCGCTGAGCTTTCTTATAGGAGAAGGTGAACACACTGTTTGATAGTGTCACGAGGTGGCGGCTGAAGGTGGGCTTATATTTGTAAATTGGACTAAGCAAGAAGCCCACCATTTCCAGCAGGAAGGCAAGCCAATACTGCAGAAAAATAGGAAGGTTCATTCTGGAATCAAGCCGGAAGCCCCAGTCTTTGCTCAAAGCGTAATTGAGGTCATCATAGCTTTGGTGAGGCGTGTCGTCTGAGATGTAGTAGAACTGTCCTTGGATGCTTGGGGCCTTTCTGGGGTCCCGCAGGGCCCTCAAGGCCAGAATATGGGCCCAGGCCACATTGCCAACATAAACTGGGTTGACGACGGAGAACCTGCCGTAATTTGTCAGCATGCCATTGTTCTTCAGGGCACAGTCTATGTGGCCAGAAAGGAAGGGGCTCCTCTCCCCATAGATATACATGGGCCGTAAGGAGCAAGTGTACAAAGTGCCACCATTTTTAAGAGCGCACCCATTAGCTTCCAGCACAGCCTTCTCAGCAAGCTTTTTGCTTTGTGGATATGGAGCGGGCCATCGGCTTTCTAGATGCTCTTCTTCGTGGCCATTCTGGATGACCTCTTTGTAGGAGTTGGGCCCAGCCACCTCTATGGTGCTGGTATAGATGAAGATGGGCACACTCGCCTGAACACAGGCCTCCAACAGGAGCTGGGTACCTGCCCACGGGGAGCACACCATCAGTGTTGGGAAATAACCCAGAGCCAGCCATGCCCAGAGGCCAAGTCTGCCTCTCACCCCCCAGCCGGGTGGTTACTGCAGAACAGGAGTGCATTTTTCTGTGTCTCTGGCTGAGATGTGACCATGCTATGGCCATAGGACAAAAGGCAAAAATGAAAAGGGACCAAGACTTGGGTTCTAGAGAGCAAGCATTTCTAAGTTTTTGGGTTTCATGGACCTGCGTAAGAACGTTTAATTTTGGAGAAGGATGGAGGGGTGCCACTTTATATTTTGCAGAGTAAGGAGATTTAAAAATGCTCATGTTTCACCTCTACCACCTCATTAAAGACAGACTATCTTGAATAAGAAAATCAGGAGGCCAGCCTCTTGGAATATAGACAGTTCTAGCTTTTAAGCAAAAGAAGACAGTTGAAGGACTCACATGCACACACAGAGTTGTGTATATGTATACAGGTAATATACACTCTTAAATATACACTGAATTGTTCGTATTTTTCTTTTTCTTTTTCTTTTCTTTCTTTTTTTTTTTTTTTTTTTTTGAAGACCAGTAAAAATGTCCCAAGGACACTTTTTGAGTCACTGTGCAAATGATTGGTGGGTTCTGGGGAGAAGCTGGAGATCCAGACTCTGTTTCTGTGTGTTCCCTACAAAGGCCACTCCTAATTCTGGCTGTGACTCCGTTTACCCAGGTAGGAAAAGCGGGAAGGCGTGGGTGGGTGATAAGCCTTTTTACTTAGCGTTCTGGAGCCCTGCGCTGGCTTTGTATGTTGAGCCTGGTGAAGAACCAGAGGGGAGTGCGCCCTCTGCTGGTAATATCTATAATGGGGGGACCTGGCCGAATCCCTTGAGCCGGCGAGTATTTTAGCTCGTGGAGGTAGTCTAGAGTGCCTTTCCGACAAGAAGAAAGGAATTTCCCGGCAAAGCACAGTTTTTTGGGTGGTATTTTGAAAAAAAAAATCCCCTTTAAAGCCTTTGTCCAATTTGATTTTCAGGAGGACAAGATTCATTTTTTCTTTTTCATTAAATCTGGAAGCAGAGAAAATTTGGAGCTAATTAACCTGCAGAGAGGGAAATGACCATCACTGGGATGTATTTTCTAAACCTGGAAGCGATACTACTTTTAGTCAACAGCGGCCTCTAACATTTCCGAGGGATTTCAAATGCCCTATTGCTGGCAGCTGTGGAGAGTAGAAGTTATGAGAGGGGGGCCTGAAAACTAAAAACTGGTTAATTTTAGCACCTTCCTGGCAGCAATCAGGGGTGATCAGGGGTGTGGCTAAGTAGAAACTAGAAAGGGTCTTTTTTTTTTTTTTTTTTTTTTTTTTTTTGAGATTGTTCTATTTTAGGCTGGAGACACAAAAGCAATGAGTTGCTTTAGAAAAGGAGCCTCTGAGTAGACCAACTTCGGTGGGCAGGGCGTGGAAGACAGATGGGCTGGGGGCTGGGGTGCTGTGGTCTTAGAGAGGCTGGCTTCCAGGGATCAGAGGGATGATACTACAGAGCAAGTTAATAAGGGGTTTAAACTAATCCCTGGAGTGAATGTGTCTAGATTTAAAGTAGATTGGAAAGCCACAATTCAGAAAGAGCCACCAAGCACTGAAGGGATGAGGATTAAGGAGGGTGTCCTTGGGGCTCCTGGCTAGAACTACTCTTCAATAGTAGACCTGGCAGTGAGCTGAGGGGACGTTGTTATGGATAATGGGAAACTATTCTTGTTTAGAAAATATTATGGGAAGGCAAGTGCTGGATAATTCTGTACTGCCAGGCCACTGTGAACCAGCTTTGCTAGTTCTCCTGGGAGGAATCCCCGGGAGGTGAGCTAGAGGTCTCTGGTCCTCTTACCCTTCGGGATCCTGTGCAGGAAATCCTGCCTGAAGGGAGCCAGCCTGGAGCTGTGGCCCGTCGCTCCTGACTTGGAGGCACCTCCTATCACAAAGCTCTTAGTTCTTGGCCGTGGCGTGACCACCCCCTCCAGCCGCACAGAAGGGTTAACGTTCTGACCAAGGAAGTACTTGGAAGGTCTGGTTCCAGCCCAGGGGAGGCAGGAGGTGGCTGGAGAGCAGGAGTTTGAGGTTGGAGTTTTGTCCACACTTAATTGGAGCAGCAGAAGAAAGAGCTTTCATGGCCTTTGGAGCCACACAGGTGTGGGTTTAAATTCTCTTTCATTCCTACCCCTAGGGCCTTGGACACATTGCTTAGCCTTCCCAGCCCTAGTTTCCTCATCTGAAAAAACTGAGGGTGGAGGCCCTGAATCTCTGTTGGAGGTGACCAGCAGAAGCACTTGGTGCCCGCTTGGCAGGGGTTCAACCAGCTTCCCTTCCCTTCCTCATCCTGGCTTCTGCCCCTCACTGGCCCACCTCACTCCATCTCCTCCCCGGGACCCTGTACCTTTCACGTTGATGTTCATGATGGTCTCCTGCTGCACGGCATTCACGACGTCAATGATGGCGGCCGTGTGGATGACCACTGAGATGCCCTGGCAGGCGTCCTTCAGGCACTGCTTATCCAGAATGTCTCCCTCCAGCATGGTCAGCTTGATCTTGCTCTGGAGCTCTGTGTGAACATGAGTTCAGTCACTGGAAGACTTTCCAGACTGTGGAAGTTTCCTGATAAAGGTGGCATTTTACCCAGGTCTTCAAGGACAGGTAGATTGAGGGGGAAGAGGGGCGGGGAAGGGGGGACATCCCATGGAAGGAACAAGTCAACCAGGGCACAGAAATCAGAATGTGTAGCATTTCTGGAGAAAGAGCCAACATCTCTTTCCACCCCATCTCTTTCCAAAAAAAGCTGTGCACCAGAAATGGATACATTATAACTGACTATACTTCAACAAAATTTTTTAAAAACCCAGGAATTTAACATAGGACCAAATGATGGATTTAACTGAAAGGGCTCTTATTAGATATCCTCAAAAGCAGAAATCAGCCACCCACAGACTAACAGGACAGCCATCTACCCAAGGGCCGTGGATACGACATCAGGGCTTCCATCTCCTCTGAAGCCCCTGGGAAGTGGCACCGCCAGTAACATCATCACCTCAAATTAGCCCACAAAATAAATGCCACCCTACGTACAGTTTGGATAAACACCCTGTACTTATTTTGTGCTTTTTATTTGGCACACAACTTTCAGTTTTCTGATTTCCTTTCACAGTACCTATCTCATGAGATATGTACTCTGATTTTCACTTTACAGGCAAGGAAACTGAGGCTCAGAGAGAGTGAGGGACAGGTCCAAGTCCCACTTCTAGTGAAGACTCAAGCCTGCCCCCCTGCCTTCAAGCCTTGCTCACTTTCCCGTCACCCACATGCAGGACTGGCACTTTTCCGTGGCAGAGTGAGGATAAGTCAATTTTAGTGAAATTGGCAATGGAGGCCGGAGGAGAGCGACAGAGAAATTCAGAGTGAAAAACTCAAGGCTGGAAAATTGCCTTCCTGGGTGACAGCTTGGAAGAAACATCTGCTCTCCTTAAGCCTGTACCAGATTAGCTCTGCCCCAGCCCCTTCCCACGGTTAGGCAGCTCCCAAAAGGCCACCAAGTGGGAGAAAGGCAGAGGAATTAGCTGTTGAATTTTCTGATTGTGTCCCCACCTCTGCTTTCCTCCCCTCTTCCTCTGCCTCCCCTTTAAGGCTAACTTCAGCAGACTGGCTCCAAGGACTTGATGTGTGGAGGAGGGAGAAGTCCAAAGCCCAGTGCTGAAGAGCGCTTATCCCATTAGTCTGCAGGGATGCAGAGACACCAGCAGAGGGCACTGTGGATGCCTCAGTGGTGGAGCCACAGCTCCCTCCCTCTCCAAGGCTCCCTGGACTTCCTAAGTGTTTCGCAGAGATGGAATACGTAGTTGCTGATGTAGTGTGAGCTGGATTGGAGGGGGGCCCAGAGAGAAGCTACCAGAAAAACTGGTGGTTAAGAGCACAGACCCTGCAGCTAGACTGCCTGGGCTCAAATCCAGCTTTGTCATTTTCCACATGTGGGACTGGAACAAGGTAATTAACCCCTGCTATGTCTGCATGTCTGCGTGTTCTCAAATCCATTTCTTGAAATCCGAAAGCCAATGTGGTGGCGTTAGGATCATGAATGGGATTTGTGTTCTTATAAAAGAGACCCCAGAGAGATCTCGGGTCCCTTCCATCATGAGAGGGCACAGCGAGAACGTGCAGGCCAAGAACCAGGAAGAGAGGACCCTTTTCCAAGAGACTATGGCGCTCAACAAGAACCACTCGGAGGGCGGCGGAGTGATCGTCAGCAACACTGAGAGCATCCTAATGTCCTATGACCATGTAGAACTTACGTCCAATGACATGAGAAACGTGCCAGAGGCCTTCAAAGGTGCCAAGAAGGGCACCGTCTACCTTACCTCGTACCGGGTCATCTTTCTGTCCAAGGAGAAGGACGCCATGCAGTCTTTCATGATGCCATTTTATCTGATGAAGGACTGTGAGATCAAGCAGCCTGTGTTTGGGGCAAACTACATCAAGGGAACAGTGAAGGCTGAAGCAGGAGGTGGCTGGGAAGGCTCTGCATCGTACAAGTTGACCTTTATGGCAGGGGGTGCCATCGAATTTGGACAACGGATGCTACAGGTGGCATCTCAAGCCTGCCGAGGTGAAGCCCCCAGCGGAGCCTATGGTTACTCTTACATGCCCAGCGGGGCCTATGTCTTCCCCCTCACCAGTCACCAGTGGAATGTACCCCTGCCCTCCTGGCTACGCCTATCCACTGCCCCCACCTGAGTTCTATCCAGGACCTCCCATGATGGATGGAGCCATGGGATATGTGCAGCCCCCGCCACCGCCCTACCCCGGGCCCATGGAACCTGCAGTCAGCAGCCCCGATGTCCCCTCCACTCCATGCAGCTGAAGCCAAGGCCGCAGAAGCAGCTGCCAGCGCCTAGTGCAACCCGGGCAACCCGCACAGCGCCTGCAGGCCCACGAACCAGCCCCCGCCAGCTCCCTACTACCCCCAGAAGGTAAGAAGACCCAGCAGACCCCTCCCACCCCCTCCTCCCACCTCTCATCGCTCTTTCCTCCCCTCCCCTTGGGCTGAGTCTGGGGTGGGAGGTGATGGGAGAGCCTTGTCCTTCCTCCAGGTTTGATTATAAAACAGTTACCAGGAACTGTCATTGAGGGAGGGGAGGGGCCTCTTGGGGGCGGTGCCTCCCAGCTTCCCACGCGAGCCCAGAACCCCCAGGCGCTTCCCTGCCCCACCTCTGGGGGCATCCCCCTTGTTCCTGTTTGGCTTCTACACACGGAGGGACTCTCTGGTCACCTCCTCCAGCAGTCCAGCCCCCTGTTTTGGTAGCACCTTTATCCTCAGCCTCAGGAGCTCCGTCAGACAAGCCACGTGTCTTCCCCGGGGCCCCTGCCAGGCCCTTCTCACATCCCCCCACTCTAGTCTGTGCCTGGCTGTGAGAGGACCCCTTCCTGCTGGACTGTCGGCCCACATTCCGTTCCCAGCCAGCCTCGGCCCCCATCTCACTCGCCTTCCCTTCCCTGTCCTGTCCTGGTCATCCTGTTGCCACCACTTTTGACTTTTGGAGCTCTCCCCTGAGCTGCCAAGGCAGTGGCATCAGGGCCAGGCCCCTGCGGCAGGGGAGGGGGCCCTTCTGCTTCCCTGCTAGTTTTTCTGGAATTTGTTTCCCTTTGCCTTCTCACTTTTCCCTCCATAAGGGGCTTCTTGGACTGGAACTGGAGAGTGCATGTCCACTTGGGGGCTGCGGGGCAGGCAGGGAACACAGCACCTGATCCCTGGGGTCCAGCCAGGGTGCTGACCATGACCTCTTCGCCAGCCCCTCAGCCTGCCCCCTTCCCTTTTAGCTTCACGTCTGGTTGGCAGTATGCCCCCTAGATGCACTAAAATTTGCTCTCATTTGCTCCTGGACTGGCCTTCAAGTGAGGAGATGGTTATTTAAAGAGAATTCCCTATTTATTTGACAAAAAAAAAAAATCCAGTTAATAAATTAATGTGAAATAAACCCTGTTTGCACCTTGATTTGTCTGCTGAAAATGTGAACTAGTGAAAATGAAGTAACTGGGGGGAAAAAAAAAAAAAAGAGCCAGGAAGAGAGGTCTCCCCAGGACTTGAACCTACCTTGATTTAGACCTCCAGATTCCAGAACCGTGCAAAATACGTTTCTGATGTTTTTAAGCTACCCAGCCTGTGATGTTTTGTTATAGCAGCCTGAAGGGACTGTATTTTTCTGTACCTGTATTCTTATCTTAAAAAAAAAAATACTATAACCCATTCCAGAGCGTTGTAATGAGGAGCAAATGAGTTGACCCAGTAAAACACATAACACAGTGCCTGGTACAGAAGGAGCATCGGTGAGCATTCTCTGATACCATCTTTACAGAGGCCCCTGCCCACCCACGACAGCCCCTGATTTGTCACATATGGGAACTGGTCCTCTAGACTGAGAGTCGCCCTCTCTGGGCTTAACTTGTCACACTGCAAGTATGGCTGCCATGCAGGGGTCACAAACAGCTGATGTTGATCATTTGTGAATTTGTTTTCTTCAAGTCAGAGACACTGTTGAAGCAGAGGGGAGAGGAGGTAGGACGTTTGCAGAGGTCAGGGGAGACGGAAGGAGAACGGAGCGACAGGTTCAGTCCAGGAAACAGGCTGGGGAGGGGGCTCTGTGTGGGGAGGTGGTCCTCTGGCATCCATGGAACCTGAGTTCACTTACTAGAAAATTCCTCTCGAACTTCTGATTTGAAGACTTTGTCTAGGAGCCGGATCTCCTGCAGATCCTTCTCCTCCACCAACAAGCGGACGATCCTCTGACCCACAAAGCCTCCTCCTCCTGTCACAAGGCAGCTCCACCCAGACATGGCCAAACCTGAGCTCTGAGAAACACTTGCCAGGAACCAGAAGACCCTGGGGAGCAGACTGGATGAGAAAGCGACCCTGGAGAGGGCCGAAGAGAGAGGACAGGTGATGACGTGCTCACAGAAAACCACTGTGCTCCTTCCATTCCACTTTTGCAAAAGTCCCACGCACCTCCCAGGGACAGTTGAAAGAAAATGGAAAAGCTCTAACCTGTCAGACTGTCGAAAGCAAGACGAAAGAGCCTGGGTCCTGGTCTCTGGATCTCCTATGGGCAGGACTGGACATTTATACACTGTTGCTCTGACTCAGCACTTTTCACCTTGAACTGCCTCTGCATACTTACTGCTCATCCCTCCCACTTCTTAAGCAAAGCCTGTCAACCTTTAACATGTATCTCTTCTTCTCCCAACACACAGGAAGAGAAAGCCAGTTTCAAGGCCACAGCGTGACAAAGATTCTTGGTTTACCCTTCACTTAAGGACACCTGGCAGTCAGTGTCAGCTGTGTGAGATCCACCATCTATGAACTTAAAATAGATGGGGAGAAACCTCCCCGGTGCAGAGTGAATTGTTACCTTTTCACTAAATACATCTGGGGCTGGGAGGTGGGGCGGGGTAGGAACTCACTGGAGTCCAGTTTCTCCTCAGAGTGGTGTCTGAAGCGCTGTTGCTGTTTTGCAAAGTTTAGAAACTTGCTGTCATGGCAGCTCCAATCACTAAGTTCTATAGAAGATGACTTTCCAATCCAATATACCCTGGAACCTCAATTTCTATTCCCCCCTGGGGAGCTCTGGCTTTCCTCACTGAAGAGAGGCTAGCTAGTGATAACCACCGAGTTCTATGACGTGTATAACACAGCAGGTGTATGGCTGTTAACAGAACTGAGCCCATCTTAGGCCCTTACAGTTTCTCCTGTCCTTTTGTTGACCCTACCCAGGACTGTACTGTGCAGCACTTCTCTGTCATCAAGGGCTTTGTAATCAATATCAATAGATACAGTTTTATAATCATTGAGGGGGAGGGTATAGCTCAGTGGTAGAGTGCCTGCCTAGCGTGCACAAGGTCCTGGGTTCAAACCCCAGCACCTCCATTTAAGTAAATAAGTTTAAAAAAAGTACCCCCCCCCCCAAATAACAATCATTAGGGCCTGGTGGCCTCTGTGATCTGTTAGTCCCCAAACAATGATGAAAACTGATGTGTGCCTGGTACCCACGAGACTAGTTACCTGTTCATAAATGTTAACCTAGGAATGCACATTCTGTTTCGAAGCACCCATCCTCATGCCCTAGGTTAGCTATAAAATTGTCCCAGTGCCCCCCTCCACCCCCCGCAGTGTGGAATGTGGCTGTGAATGCATCTGGATCACTGTCCATTAACTCCCACCCTGGGAGTAAGTCACGCTCTCATCAGCTGATCCATAGGTTATGTGGAGCTGCCTGCCTTGTTATTCATTCTCAAGATGCCTTCTCAGATAGGGATCTGTAGCTGTGGGCCACAGTGGCTTTAAACGTAGATGTTTGTACTCACCCCACAGTTTAGTTGTAAAACCACCCTCAGCGGATTCCTGAGCGGCAGATGCTGTAGATGCTTCAGAAGCCTATGACCCAGAGAGGCCCAAATACCACTGGCGTCTCAAGATACTGTCTTTCTTCTGCTTATAAAAATTGAGGTGTAATTTACATGCATTAAAATGTTCGGATCTTAAGTGTTAGTTCGACGAACCTTGACATCATATACATAGAGTCGTACACTGTATGGTCTTTGGCATCTGACTTCTTTTACTTATCATAATATACTTTTGAGGTTCATCTGTGTTGTACAGTGTATCAGTATTTCATTCCTTTTAGGTACTGAATACTATTTCATTGGATGGATAGCCCATATTTTGTTTGTTCATTCGCCAGTTGATAGTTGGAATGGTTCCACTTCTTGCACTCTTACCAATAAAGCTGTTACGAATATTCACATACGACTGTTTGCGTGGACATATGCTTTCATTTCTCTTGGGTAGATAGCTAGGGGTGAAATTGTTGGGTCATATGGTAAATTTATTTTTAACTTAAGAAGCTGCCAAACTGTTTTTCAAAGTGGCTGCACTTCCTGCCAGTAAGAAGTGAATGTTTGAGCTTTTTCATCTCATTGTTTCTTCATATTATCCAATGGACATTGTCAAGCTTTCTTATGATTCTATTGGATAAGAAGTAGTGTCTCATCATGGTTTTGATTTGCATTTCTCTAATGACCAGTGATGCTGAGCATCTTTTCATATGCTTATTAAACATTCCTATACCTTTTAGATGAAATATCTAAGTGAATCTTCTGCCCATTTTTAGTTTCACTTATGTATGTATGTATATATGTATGTATGCATGTAGGTATGCATGCATCTATTTAATGGAGGTACTGGGGATTGGACTGTGAACTTTACCAGTGCTTCTGTGTTTCCCCACCTCCCACCTTAAGTGGGACAGCATGGCTAGAGGGGCTGGACTTGGGTATTTCCCATCTCCTGGGTGGGTCAGGCTCTAATGAAACCCTAGTAGGTGAGGGTCTAGTAAAACAAGTTCTCTTGAGGGCAAGCCTTGTCAAGAACAGAATGCTCTGGCATATTTCAAAATGGTTACTTTCTCCTCCCTTGTTTGGAAGCTTCAGGGAATTTTCCTCTGATATTCACTGTGAAAACCTAGTAGACTTCCTGTAGTTAAAACAAAAATATGGGGGCCTCCCCTGATTGGGCCTCCCTGCAGTTTTGAGCTCTCAGACTTGTCCACGCTGCTCCTCCAGCAATTCGTCAATTACAGTTCAGGTTTTCCGACCCTGGTGCTGGTTTTCATGGAGGTTCCTACTCAGATAAACTGTGATTCTTTGTATCTTCCTATCTCTCCAGTTTTGGGGGCAGTGGTGTGCCCTGTGACCTCACTTTTATGAGGAATCTAGAGGAGTTGTTGACTTTTGAGTTTTTTCCACTGTTTACTTGCTGTGGACTGGCAATTTCCACCTCCTTACATCCTGGATTGGGAATCAGAAGCCCCCCCCCCCCCATCATTTAATTTTCACAACTAGATGCCAAGAATATCGGTATTATTATTAGTAGATGAAGAAAAAGATGCATTGAATCTTGCCAGATATCTTGAGAACAGTGCAGTCAGAATCTGAGCCCAGACAGCCTGACTGCGGGCTGACTCCAAGGCTGATCTTCTTTATCAGAATTCAGTGCTTATCTTTGAGATACCGTGTTCTGTTCAGCTGTTGAAACTTTCCAGTGGGGAAAAGTTTCTCTGCCTTTTTTACCCATGCATTCTAATGCAGGACATTTTCAGGGGCCAAGAAGTCCCTTCTGAGGTTTACTATGTATCTCTTCATGTGACCCTGGATGTTCCCTGTCCGGACTTCTGAGGCGATGAGAACAGCCTTTTGGCACTGACTTTATAACATGCTTGCTTATTTCCCCTGGAATTTTGGAGCTAGCCCACTGAGTCTGGAAGGAAAAGCAACTTAAAAAACAATGCCCACATCTGTCCAGGACCAAAAAAAAAAAAAAAAAAAAAGTACAGTTATCGCCAAGGTAGATGTTTACAGGGAGAATTTGTACTAGACTTTCTTGTAAAGTAAGCTAATACCATTATCTGCATACCAAATTTCCTTACTGTCATATTGTATTGTGATTTGTTTCTCTCCTGCCCAAACCAATCTGGAATGACTGAATCAAGCCCCATCTGATGATCTCAGGGCTGAAGAGACAACCTGGCCATCATGCCTACTTAGACATTCCTATAATAAGTAGGGTTATTTCAGAGAAATTTGAGGAATTTTATAGCATGTTCATCAGCCAGCTAGATCATCTGAGAATGAAGGAAAAGATTTGATTTATGAGATTGCAGTGGGGTGGTTAGAGAGGTGGATGTTATCCCACCAATGATTTCTCTGGTTTCAAACCTTATTTTCAAGGCTGCTTATTGATTCTTTTGCAGCACAAAGGATAATTCAGTACTGAGATATTCTCATCTTGTTTCTGCCATGAAAGAGTAATGAGACCAAAGTTATGGACTTAACACAAGTGGAAAGAGGCTTCAGCAAGGGGCATCTGAGGCAGAGTGCTGTGGGCTAGAAGTGAAATTCCAGAGAGTGAAGTTCTAGAAAGTGCGCCAAGCCCCAGTGTATGTGATGCTGTGTCCTGGGACGGGGGTCTAAGAGGGCTGAGGACCAGGGCAGAGGAGAGCCAAGTCTCTCTAGGAGCTGTCACCTGCAGCATGAAGTGCCTGGGTTGTGCGGTTCTCCCATGAGTCTGCCCCCTGTCAGAGTCCATGTTCTTGAGGACCCCCGGGTAAGAGGATATTTCTCAGACTTAAATCTCTTCGCTTGGTTTAACTCTTTAGTACTTTATTGAGAAAGTCTACGTCTGTCTAGTAAAACTGTCCAATGATCCAGTATGACTGAAATAAAGATCTCTCCTTTCTCATGTATTGGTGAAGGTCTGGTATAGTCTATTTTAACTTGTTTCCAGAGTCCTTGAATCTCGTCTCAAACTCTCTTTTTGTGACTTCTCCTGGAGGTCAGTGTACTACACAGAAGAGGCATTCCTTAATGGGCCATAAGGTCTTGTAGCATCCTAGGTTACAAAAAAATATTATTTTAAGCTTTTATTTGCTTTTCTGTTCTCTTATGTCTCTGTGAACTACAGTAAAAAAGTTTCCCAAGATTCCTTGCAGCAGCACATGAGTTGGGGTACCCCAGGACCACTGCTGCCCCACATCCCTTTTTGATCCTTTGAAACCTCCATCTTTTCCAAGGCACATGTGGCTGCTGTAATCAGTGTGTTGAGGGTCTCCTTCAAACCCAAGGTCATTTAGGCCTCCCGTCCCACCATGCAACTGTGACATCTCTATCAGCCAGGGAGTTGTTCCTAGACATGGCACTTCCTTCAAATGTTCCTAAACTTTTAGCACCAGCACTCCATCCTTGCTACCAAATTAAGACTCCTTCTTGGCCTCAAATTGACTATCAGCCCAACAATGAAGGAGCTAATTTTAACTTTTCACTGAATAAAAACGTTAGACTCTAAGAGAAAGGTCATGGGCAATTCTCCTTTTCCTTTTATTAACTCATTAACAGTGGCATCTCACTCAGCCTCCTGGGCCTCCTTCCAAAGATCACAGCCTTATGAAGTATCTACTACCTTTTAAGCATCCTAACTACAGTAGCTTCACCTTCCTTCTTCCCTCTAGTTGGTCTATCCTGCCCGTCTGATAGGGAGTATGATTTTGGCCGGGGAATATTTTATATGGATAGTTCTTCTGTCCAGAGTGCAAATTTCCATAGTTATTTCATAAAGGTATAGAGGGTGTGCAAAAAAATATAGCTGCTGCAGTCATTACTGATCTGCCCTTTTAAGATCTTTTATTCAGAGAACCATCAAAGGAGTTGATTATTTGGGAATCTGAGTATTCACTTCCTTTATATTCTGGGTTCTGAATATCCCCAGCGTAGGCAAACAGGACTATCTAATACCACTATACTTTATTTTTTCTTTCCAAATATGTAGGTGACATATGTGCATATATTTGGGTTAGGCAAGTGGCTATAGCATTAAGAGTGATGACCAGGGAGGTCACTGCAGGACTGCTTTCTCTTTCAGTGTTTCCCGTGCTATCTGATGTTCCCTTGACCAGGCCCTTGGTTATGTGATGTAAGCTGGGCGAACGTGGAACTGTACTTGGCATGGGTTCAGGCAGAAGAGAGTCCAGCCCGGGAATGACAGGAGACTTGATGTCTGTTGGCTTAGGTAGTGACCAGTCCAGCTTGGCTGTGTCTTAACTCACTGTTTTCCCTCTGGGACAGCTGCACTTCTCCAGATGTGACAATGCAGTTTGACCCACCTTTGTCTTTTCGGATTATGTCATTGAACAAACATTTACTCAAAGCGTTCATGGGGTTGGGCATGGTTCTATGCTCTGGGAATGAAGGGGAGAGCACAACTGACGAAGTTTCCATCCTGGTGCAGATGCACAATGAACAGATAAACAAAGGATAAGTTAATTGCCAATTGTAGGAAGTACTGCAGTGACAAGGGGGAAAACAGGTTGCTGTGATGAGTCAAGTAGAGCCCATTCTAGATAGGATGGTCAGGGTACTCTCACCTCCCTGTGGAGGTCACATTTAAGCCGAGATCTGAATGTCAAGAAAGAGCCAATCACAGGCAGAAGGCAGGGAAGGACATTTTATGCAGAGGGAACAGTAAGTGTGGAAGTCCAGAGGCAAGAAAGAGTTTTGCTTGTTTAAGAAACAGAAAGGAGGAGTATGGCTGGGGCGTAGTGAGCGAAGGAGAGAGAGAGTGATAAAGAAATGAGTTGGGAGGGTAACACCATGCCCCGGAGGGCTGATCATCAGTTTAGAACTTAGGCTAAATGGAGTGGGAAGCCATAGACAGGCTTTAAACAGGTGAGATGTAGGATTTGCTTATACTTAAAAAAAATCTGATAGCTGCATGGAAAAACAGAATGTAACAAGGAGCAAGAGAGAACACCTGGAAACCAGTTATGATGTTACTTATTTAGGACATTGATTTCTATCCCTAACTTTCTTGCTGTCTGCAAGTGTCAGATCTTACTCATCTGGGTGTTTCTGCTCTAGGAGTCTATTTTCGCTGACTGACTGGTCTGGGGAGTTTTTCCGCTGGTAGGGTATTTATTCATTTTTCCATCTCTCCTTTCACTCCGTTCACTCACTTCAGTCCATCCATCCACCCATCATCCATCCATCCATCGTCCCACAGAAGTTTACTGAGATGCCACTGCATGTCAACCCCAGAACCAAGTATACAGTTTCTTGCTCAGAGTCATGTATAGTCTATTTGTGGAGCGAGAGATGTGAAAAATTCAATCAATCAGTAAAACCACATTATAATAAGGGTTGTAATAGTTTAATGTGCAAAGTACTACAGGAAGCCCTTAGGAAGTAGGCAGAGTAAGAATAGGTGACCTTTGAACAAGGTCTGGAAAGATGAATAGCAACCTGCCAAATAATAATAACAAAAGCTACTGTTTCTTAAACATATTAACCGTTAAGCATTGTGCTCTGAACTTTACATACATTATCTCACTTAATCTCTCTCTCATCGTAGCGAGCTGGGTAGCATAATCCCCATTTTATAGACAAGGACATGGAAGCACAGAGAGACTGGAACACTTGCCCAAGTCAAAAGTTTGACTGTTAATCCTGTCTGTATGGCTCCAAAGCCTATGTTTCTACCTCTATTATTTCCTCATTATCTGTAGATAGGAGTATGAGTTCTGTTGGGGAGTATTTTATACACAGTGCTGTCTGTCTAGAGTGTAGATTTCCATAGTTGTCTCATAGAAACGTATAAGATATGCAAAAAATTGAATCCACTAGCTATTTCAGTCATTATTGATTTGCCTTTTTAAGATCACGTCTTTTGGGGGAGGATTTTAGGCAAGAGAACAGCCAGGCAGTGAGGCAGAGCAGGGCACATTTGAGGAGAATGAGGGATTGGGGTGGAGTGGTCAAGGGTGCAGGGAATGAACCACTGGACAGGATGGGGCCGAGGCAGGGTAGCATCACACGTCACACTATGATTCTGACTTCCTTCTCTGGGCAAGCTCAGCCATCAGTCAGGTCATTCACTCTCTTTCTTTACAACCTGGAGAACTGGATCAGGTCCCGATTGATCTCAGCAACTGACCGGCAGCCTAAAAGAACGACATAGTTTAAAAGCTCATTTCTCAAAAACACCAGTCGCCCACCCCACTGTGGGTATGGGATGGTCCAATGCGAACAAGCCTGTCTTGATCTTTGTTCTCACCCTGATAAAATGTTATGTACACTGGATGTACCATGTAAATCTGATTGCACACTGGGAATTATCTTGTGAGCCTGTGCCTGGGTTCTCTTTTAAAACAGCCATGTCAAAATGGCATGATAAAAACGTAAAAGCAGTATTGCAGCATGTTGAAAAATCAGTTTGTCTGCAGTAGATATACTTGGCCTTTATCTCAGTCCTGATAAGGCTTAAGGACATAGGAAGTCTCTGTCAGGGAGGAATATGACTCAGGGATAGTATATGACATAGGGTGAGTATTGCATCCACAACCGCCCTCTAAGGGAAAGTTGTAAAACAGAACTCTTTTCTTTAGTGGAGGACCTTAATTAAAAAGCAAAATTAGGGCTAGAGATTAGACTGAAATTAGACACAGGAACTGAAGACAGTAACTCCAGATAAGAAGTAAAAAGAGATGGGAGAAAGTGATAATATGAGCTGGAGAATTGTGGGATTAAGATGACAGTGGAAAATCACTGGTGATTAGAAGGCTGAAAGAATTTAATAAGAGACTATGTCCTGTTTTGCTTGAAGTTCTCATCCACATCTGTGAGGCATGCACCTTCACCTCCCAAAACATAACTAGCAAAATGTATTACTCACAAAAATAGAACTAATGCGGGTGTCCTTTCCTGAAAATGGAAGCAGAGAGAAGAGTTGAGTTCCATGCCTGTGTTGATTATAGTGGACGGAAATGACAAGCGTGGGGTAGAAACATAACCTGTAATTGACCTAATTCAGCAGAAGCAGGAATTCAGAGCCAGAGATGCTCTCGTCAGAACTGACAATGATCTTGAGAGCTCTGGGCTTCCACAGAGCAGAGAACAGAGCAGCTTCAGAGCCAGCAGGCCTCCTCGAGGAGCACAGAGATGCCCAAATATAAACTCTGGTTATGTTTTGTCATAGAAATAATATTTCAGCTGTATAAAAGTCTCAACAGTTGCAGCAAAGTGTTGTGATTCCATTTGGAGGCAACTTGAAGCATCCATTCACACATAAGCCCTGGTGATATCTGTGTACTGTTCTGTGTATCAGTGTAAGCTCATCAGACTGGGTCCCACGTTGTACCAGGGACACCACCTCACTCTTGGTAGAGGTTTAGTAGAAGGTTAAGAGCGAATGCAGAATTACAGTGTATTCCTGCTTTTTCATTACAGTAAATAAGGAGGCTGTTCACACTAAAATACTTTGGCTAATTTAACGTGAAGTGGGTGCTTCTAAGCAATAAACCTCCAGAAGATTCACAGCCTCTTCTGATTCAGTCCCCTGCCCTTACAAGGGAGGAAACCTGAGTGAGGTCTGTGCAGGCTTGTGTGGGTATGAGTTATACGTGCATGTGTTTTTTTTCTTTCAAGACAAATCAGGATTTTAACCTTTCTATAAATGTAATTTCAGCAATAGGTTTCACAGTTAGAAAAGCATTATTTTTATGCCGATTTTGTTTTTATCAACAGTGCAAATAGGGTTTTCCTCCTGGGGCTGTGATGACACAGCGTCTTAAGGGAAAAGCAGCACATATTTCTGGGGGAATTGGGGAAGAGAAGTCATGTTGACTGGTCACCTCCTGGGTGCGGACTCTGTATCAGATGTCTTACGTGCATTGTGCTGGGAAGAGCTAAGGGGTAACAGAATCTCTGGGGTTTCATAATATGATTCTGTATTCTAGTGCATTCCACCAAAAGCACAGGCCTCCATCTGAGACCCTCCTCTCCCCAGGGACTCACCTGGGGAGAGGGGGATCTCTCCTGGAGAGGGAAATTGCACAGAGGATGCTGAAGGATGCTTTTCAGCCTAGGTTTTATATTCTTTCTCTTCTTCCTTGGACCCTCTTCTCCATCCCACATTTGTTTGTTGATTACTAATTTTTCTATATATTAAAATTTTTTAACAAATATTTTTATACAATTTATTTTATTTATTTACTTTTAAATTTTTGAAGGGGGAGGTAATTAAGTTTATTCATTTATTTTTTAATAGGGGATTGAACCCAGGACCTTGTGCATGCTAAGTACACACTCTACCACTGAGCTATGCCCTCCCCCCAATTCTTCTATACATTTGAAACAATTTGAAACAATACATTCTCATTGTAGACCGATTAGAAGAAAAGGAATATAAAAAGTCAGGCATAAAAGTGCTCACCATCCTGTTTTTACTTTCTTTTTTCCCTGCCCCCTTTTAAAAAGGGTGCTTTCCACACTCTAATTCAGAAAAAGAATTATTTCTTATGCCCCAAAGGTTGTTCAGTATAAACTTTCGGTGGAATAAAAAAGCTTTGCTATTGCAAGTTCCCCCAACAGGATTCTGGTAAAGAAGTTTAGACAGCATTTCACAAGGACGGGAGAAAATATTTGGGGGCACAGGAGAAGTCATCTCAATCTCCTGGGATCTGCAAAAGCCTATAGGTCTTCCCATCTCTCTCCCTGCTCCCTCTCAGGGGCAAAAGACACCAAGATGATATCTGTTCACACTTGTGCCCTCTCCTCCCTCATGGGAGGGACTTGGTGACATTGAGTCATTTACTGACTTACATCATAGGCTTTGTAGTAGGGCTCTGGCCCCAAACCCTTGTGGTCCTTGATGCCTTAATCTGTTTCCCCTTCTTTCTATGAATCTGCTCGGTAGGAAAGGAGGCTGGTCCTGGTGTTAATGCTGATCTAAGTTTTCTAGCTTGTACTACTCAAGCCCAAAAGGTTGAGTCCGCAGCCCCAATGGATGCTATGCAACTTGGACACTGGGTACAAGATTCTTATCCAAATATCAGATCAAACCAGACTGGAAAAGACCTGGATGCCCTGTGCCGGGCACATGGCAGATGCTCGCTGACATCCGCAGAAATACGGCATGAAAGTGTCCTTGATTCCACTTTAGAGCTCTTGGTTCATTATTTCCTCACTTCTGCAGAAGATTTGTTATTACCAAACTTTAGGATTGAGGTGTGAAGGGAGACATTATCGGAGTCCACCTTGTCTGTCTCTCACATTGCCATCAATTACCACTAACAGCAGACAAAGACAGTCAAAGGCAGAGAGAGCTACTGGCCACTGGCGTTTGAGCAGGACAGTTCTCTCTGAAACGGCTCCAAGCATTTTAGGACATTCAGCATCCCTGGCCCCTGAGCACTAAATATCTCCAGTACCCACCTTCCAGCCATTATGCCAATTAGAAGAAAACCAAAAACCCAAATCCTAAAACCAAATGCTCATGAAGAGAGAAGGTACCATCATTAGTTAAGAAACGCCCTTTTATCGGCTCGCTGGGATTCTAGGCTTTGCTAAAAACATAAACATGTTTATGAGCACTGCTTTACAGTCTCCTCATTTTTGACGGCAGTCCACCTGCATGTGACTTCAAGACATTCATATTTGTCCTGCTGTCTGTGGTTATGGAAGACGATGTTTCTCCTCCTCCCTCTTCCGTCCTCTGGTTTACCTCCATCTCCCCAGCCCCTCCATGCTTCTGCTCTGACAGAAATTCTCTGCTCTTCAGAGTCCATGAATATTCCTTCAAATATGACACCCAGAACCACATCCAACAAGCCTGATGTGATCCGAGCAGAGTAAGAGGGACCCTCTTTCCCGTAATCAGAAATTGCACTTGCTTTGGTAGCAGATGTGTCATATTTGCACTTTGTGCTTAATTTTTGTCTGGAACATTCCCTCCCTGCTCTCTCCTGCAGCCACTGGGCCCAGGAAAGGCGAGCAAGAAGAAAGGGCCAGCTCTCCGGCTCCTTAGACGGCTGGCTTTCAGTTGTGAATCAGGAAAAGAGCTGTAAACACTTACCTGTAAGGGTCATGGAAGTGTGGAACTCATTTTTTAAGATGTTCAAAACTTCCTCAACACCATGTTCGCCCTGCTCCCGAGACAGAGACAGAGAGGAGAGAGACAAAAAGAGGCATGATGGAACATTCTGACCATGTGCTGAGTATAAATTTCAGGTGAGCTCAGAGCTGTGATGGGGAGGATGGAGCCATGAAATCAGAACTATGCTGGAAATAAAGGAAGGCAAAGAGGAAAACATAGGTGTGAGAGCCCTTAAAATTTTGCAACACGATACAGAGGAAGCAAGGAGGGGTGGAGGAGGTGTCACAGTCCTTTAGGAAACTGTGGCACCTCAAAAAACAGCTGAGCTTGGGAGTCAAACCACAGAAATGCGTGGAAAGGAATGGGCAGCGTGGTATCTTCTGGTGGTTTTCCCTTTGCCACTCTTACCTTGTAGGCAAGACCCCACAGGATCGGTCTCCCCAGAAAAATGCACTTGGCTCCAAGGGCCAGAGCCTTTAGCACATCATTGCCAGTTCGGACCCCACCATCCACGTACACTTCGATTTTCCCCTTCACAGCAGCCACCACTTCCATCAAGGCATCGATCTGCAAAGGAGAGACAAGAGTGGCTCGAGGGATTCCTGTTTTGACTCTCAGGGCATCATGGGACAGTGGTGCCCCCTCCATGTGGGCTGGTACCAGGAGGTCCAAGCCGGGGTGATGGCTGACAGTTCCTCCCCTCCCTGCTTGAGGATGCTGGTGCCTGTCAAAGCAGTGCAGCCACAATCCCAAGGCTCAAGGACCTTCTCCCGGCTCTCCCTCCTGCCATCTTCTGATCGGACAGAGCTCAGATGTCTACAGCTTGGAACAACCTCTTGGTTCCTCGTCACATCCCCAAGGGGACATTTTCCATTTAGAGTGTTCACTTTAATGCTCTTCTTTTTAAAGAATATCTTGACTTTTGGTTTTTTTCCACCTTAACTCTTTCTAGGGTGGCAGAGCTAGAGATGTTTTCTATCGCTTAGACCCTAAGTCTTTTTGGCAAAATAAGCATTATCAGTCATGACCCCAGTGTCTGGACCACAGCCTGTTCTGTGTAAATGGGTCCTACCTCATTTTGAACACACCATACTTGAGCAGCTTGTTCCTGACTCCCTTGGGGGTTATCTAAGACAGGGGATAGGAATGCAGCAGTAACACTGTAAAAGTAGGGCTGAAGCCTTCGAAAGACAAAATAAAAACAGCTGATCACTTTGGCCTGGTCTCCACTGGCTCTTTTCTCTCACCGTGTCTCTCCCATTTCAGGCTCTGTGACCAACAGACCTTGTGGACCTAAGATGCCCCAGACCGAGCCGTGCTCCTGGGCATCTCCAAGTCTGTAAGGAGGAGTCACAGCCGAGTCTGGGTGGAGGGGCCTTCAGGAAAGGGTTCTGGAACTGCCTCGGGGCTCCTGTTCTGTTCTGCTCCATTCCTCTTAGAGGAATGACCAGGGAAAAAGAGTAAAAACTGGGCCCTGCAGGGACTTCTGCTACTTAAGGAGTCAATCGGCCTAACTCTGCCTCACCCCGCCTCACCCCTTTTCTTTTTCTTTCCCCAAATTCCATCTATGATGGATATAAATTCATAAGTCAAGGGGGAAAATTACACTATCCCAAATTTTTAACAAAGGATTCATAGGACATATTTAAGTTTTATTGTGAAAGATAGTTGTTTATTAGCTTAAATGAGGCACTGTTTCTTCCTGGAATGTGTCGTATGAGAAAATATGAGGTTATAGTCCATGCAGACAGGCAAGCTTCTCACTGAACACTCCTTCCAGACGGCTGGAGACCTCAGTGCCTGGGGGACAACTCTTCTGTCAAATTCCAGCTTGACCACTTACTGACTGTGTGAACTCAGACAAGTTACTTGACATCTCTGAACTCCAGTATCCTCATCTGTAAACTAAGGACAATGATGCCTACCCTGTAGGACTGTTGTGAGATTTAGAGATGACATATGTCAAGTTTTAAAAAATAACCTGGCATATACTAGGCTATTAGTAATAATTAAAAGTCCTTACAATTCACAGGTATAAACCAACATAGGTGGTTAGGGAGAGGGGAGTGTGTGTCGAATGACAGAGAGTACCTTGCTGTGGATGCACACACAACTCACAAACACACTCACTCTGAAGGCACACTACTCACGGAAGCAGGAACGTCGTTGAGCTGCCTCCCGCCGTGGTTGGAAACAATGATGCCCTGGACATTGTGCTTCACAGCTAACTCTGCGTCCTCTTTCGTCAAGATCCCCTTCAGGATGATGGGCAATCGAGTCAGGCTCTGAAACCAGGAGAGATCATCCCAGCAGATGGCTGAGTCAATGGGGGTCATCTGGAGATAAGGCACTGAGTTTCCCTGTGGGGGATACAAGAGAACCTTAGTCCTGAACTCCTTCAAGACTCCCATTCCAAAGATGGGACACCATTTGAAGAGCCACCATTTATAAGCTTGAAAAAAGAGGCAGAAAATCCAACACTACTAGCTCCTTTTCCTGACAAATTTTCTGTAGAAGAATTTCTCCGTAGGGGGAGGGTATAGCTCACTGGTAAAGTGTGTGCTTAGCATGCATGAGGTCCTGGGTTCAATTCCCAGTACCTCCATTAAAAAAATTAATTAATTAATAAACAGAAGAATTTCTACTTCAATTGCTTATTTATTTACCATTATTTGTGTCAATGCTCAATAGTTATGCCAGGATCTGGGCACACAAAGGCAAATAAGACACAGTCCTAACAACAACAACAACAACAACAAAAAAACCTCAGAGTGTAGTAAGTGAGATGGAAAAGCAAGAGCATGTATAGGCCGATGTGATGTGTTATGGTGGAGACAGGCACTGGGTACCAGGAACTAAGCAATACTTCAATCATTCTGAATCTGAGATTACCCAATTTGTATCTTGACTCTCCATGTGAATCAAATATCTATAGACCCCAGTGTATCCCTGGAATCTGAGATAGATTCCAGGAAACCTCAAGGCCAATTTGTGGTTAATGAGTAGAATGGCTGAGGCACTCGGCTGGGGATCACAGCTGCCCATTCACTGAAAAGGCTGGTGTCACCATCTGTAATGAAGCCAAGGGATTCCAGCTTCACCATAGCTTTCTCTCTCTGGGCACTCCATCCCATGTGACTGTAAGTTCCTTTTGTAGTCATCTCATCCAAGCAAGTGTGCTGTGGCACTCCAGTGCCACGTGGATGAGTTCTAGGTGTGCAGAGATAGTGCCCCCTCAGTTTTCAACACTCCAAGGGCTGTTCACCTTGGCTATAAGCATCCTCTTCAGAAGGTCCGTTTATCTCAGTGTGCCAGCCAAATGATCTTTTGCTAAGTGTGCCATAAAGTAGAAAATACTGGGAGAAATTTTTAGTTCAATCTCCTATTTCGTGAAAAAAATCTTTCCTTAGCTTTCCTATTTCTCGGCACCCAGCCCCGGCCAGAACATTTCTGGTGACAGGTGGGGCAGTTCCAGGGCTGAGAACATCGAGCCTTATATGCTGCTTGTCTGGAAGTTCTGGGCAGCGGAAATGACAGCTGCCTTTGGGATGGCTGCATCCCTAACGCCCGGTGCAGGACAGGCACTCAGTGACTTCCTGTGGAAAGAAAGAAGAGAGGAGAGAGGGATGGAAGTCTGCCTCCTGTGACGCCTGCGCATTGGCTCGGGTATCTTTCCTACCTTCTCAGGTGATCCAAGATTTTTTAGCAGTAAGCTCTTCTTTAGGTCCGTAACGTTGTATCGTCTGTTGCCAATTTTGGGTACGTCCACAGTGATCACCAGAGCTTTGAAACCCAGGGATTCTACCTTTTGGATCAGCTGTTTGTTTAGCTGCCGATTTGGCTGCACATACAGTTGGTACCACCGCAGGCCCTCGGGGGCAGCAGCAACAATGTCTTCAAGGCTGCAGCTGGCATACGTGCTGGTGATGTAGCAGACACCAGCTGCTCGGGCAGCTGCAAAGCAAATAACACAACTCAGATTGAGGAGCAGACACATTCTGCTCTGGGGTGAGAAGCCCTAGAGGTCTGTGCTGCCTATGGCTGCCTTGCCCTTTGAGTGAGGGTACCACCGGCCTGCATTTTGCTTTCCTGTAGGGCCGGAATAGCAGGTATATTTCATCAAGACTAGCAGACCTAAAGCTGTCTGGGTCCTCCTCCCAATACCCGTCTTACAAACTCTGCCCTTGGTATCCAAAAAATTTCCAGCTAGAGATGACATTAAGTCCCCAGAACCATTTTGGGCCTGTTGTGGCTTTCAGATAGGAACGGGGCTTCTTGTGAACTCATCAATGAAGCAGAGGGAACTAAAATGGGCCAAGGATGAGAAAATGTAATTCCAATGGAGAAGGCTGAGCTACATTGTAGAAAAAGCATGACATTTGGAATTAGAAGAATGCTGGTTCCACCAGTTCTTGGCTGCATGGCCTTGAGCATCATTTTCTTTATCTGTAAAAGGAAATAATAATATCTCTCTTATAGGGTTGCAAGATGGGATACCAGCTAGGGGAGCGTTTTTTTTGTTTTGTTTTAATTTACGAAGTGAAGTATTGTACAAATGCTAGTGCTTATGAGGCTGACAATGACAAGCACTGCTTATTTCTCATTTCTTCTTTTAATCATTCTCAGTGGGATTCTCCAGAGTGTTCATGTCACAACCATCCTACAACCCAGGGGCAGAGAATTCAACCTAATCAGAAATTAATATTTTCAATTCCTAATGTCAGCAGGAGATACCCCCATCCTCTCACCCCACCCCTAAGACAACACAACACACTCAACCAGGAAGATTTAGTAAAGTAGTCATATTCATACAGGGTATTCATATTTCAGCTTGGCCAGACCTGGGTCCTAACCAGATGGATGTCACTCTCAGCTCTAGAATCCTTGGATTCTAGATTCTAGATTCACTGCTTCCTATATCACAGAATCAAAGGAAAAGACCTCAGGGAAGCCCTGGGCATCTTGAAAAAAACCAGACTGGGGGGCGTATAGCTCAAGTGGTAGAGCACATGCTTGGCATGCATGGAGTCCTGGGTTCAATCCCCAGCATCTGCATTAAAAAATAATAATAAATGAATAAACCTAATTAACTCCCCCCCCCCAAAAAAACTCCCCAGATTTGGCTGAGGGTGAAGCTTACAATGAGTCACAGGAATATTTTGACCCTCTTCCCCCTCCCTTTCCCCTCCTTTCCTCTCCCTCTCCTCCCCCTTCTCTTTGCTTCTCATTATTATTTTTTGATGGTAGTGGATGAGGGAAAAGAATGAGGGGGTACTAGGAAGGCAACAGAGCCCAGTGAGAAACTTTTTGTCAAATAAGATGGTCAAATCAACTGAGGAGAAGGGAAATGGAACATTTGGACAAGAACACCTGCCAGGGCTTTGCATCAGGGCCCAATGTCATGACTCTCCTCATCCTAAATCCAGAGACTCACCATTCAGCCCCAGCCCTGGTCCACGAGAGTGCAGAGAGCCTTGCCCTTGGGGCCACACTGAGCATCCCTTCCCCACAGATGGTGTGTCCGAGGGGCCTGTGCCCCTCTTCTGTGGGCTGGCTTGGTGGGGTCTTCACAACCTCCTATTCCTCTGTAGCTCCCTCCCACTCTGATCATTCTTTATTATGGAAAACTGCCATTTTCTCACTCTTAGGTGAAATGTTACACAAACACAGTTTTAAGCATTCCTTTTTCTACCCTTCATTCCAGCCAGATTGCTGGCTGTAAACCCTTTAACGGAGAAGTTCTGGAGCTGCTTGCCGCTGCTCTGAAGGACACCTCCGCACACGTTAGGGCCCCAGGGAAGGGAGCCTCGAGGTGGGGTCTGTACCTCTGGCTGTGCTCATCTCGCCATCAGGCCAGGCCAGGCAGTGGAAACCCGTGGGTGCGATGCAGATGGGGACACTGATCTGCTCCCCTTGGATTGTGGTCTGCAGGTCCACCTTTGACACATCTTTGAGGTACCGGGGACGGAGGCGGATTCTGTGCTGAACAATAAAGAGATTTTCTATTGGAGGAATGACTCTCCAGCATGGAGACCTCCAGATTCCTGGCACAGATTTAGATCAGACTGAGTCCCAAGAAACTGCTGTTTGAGGGTGGGGGTAGCTGATCAGGCAGCATAGACAAGCTGGAGGCTCCCTTCCTCCAGGAAGCCTCTCCCAACACCCTGTCCCACATTTACCCCATTAACCCCGCCTTCTCTAAGCCCTCAGTGCGCATGTGGTCCACGACGTTCCCTGATTTGCCCCGTCAGTGGTCTGTGTCTTGAAGCCATGCTTCCCTGACCAGACTCTCTGCACTTGTATGCATTGATGGATTCATCATAACAAGGACTAGAAAGTAAAAGAATAAGCAGGGAGGATTCCAGGCTCTTCCTTCTTAGGTTGGAAACAAGATTCTGTAATGTAAGAAAAGGTCACTGAACGAGGACAAATTCCAGAGAATGATCATGATTTTTTTTTTTTTGCTAGAAGCTAATTCACTTGAAAATGTAACTTAAATATGACTTTAGAGGAAGGTATGGCAATTGAGAAATAGTAAATATGTGAAACATACATTTAAGTGCAATAGATACTTAGCCTCAGGGTCCCAAAATGCTTGTTTCTCACAAGATATTATTGTTTCTGTACAGAAACTGAGAAAGGTTTTTCTGGAAATACTGATTGTGCAAACTTGGGGAAGACAGCATTAGTTACTTCATCTGTGAAATGGGCATAATAATCCAACTTTCCTAAGAGTCCTGAAGACAAAACGAGATAAAGCAATTAAAATGCCTGTTATAGCATTACAGATGTATGAGAATACAGAAGACAGTGACCACCTCGCACTTCTTTTTTCGGTTTTCTCCTGACTTCCGTATCACGGGGTCAGTATACGTTTTCTGTAAAGGGCCAGATAGTAAATACTTTAGGCTTTGTGGACATGCAGTCTGTCACAATTACTCAGCTCGGCTGTTGTAATGCCAAAGCATCCATGACAATATGTAGATGACTGAGCTTGGCTCTGTTCTAGTAAAACTTCATTTATGGGCACTGACATTTGAATTTCATATGATTTGGACATGTTACAATTCTTCTTCTTTTGATTTTTTTCAACCATTTAAAAATGAAAAAAGAAAAAAATTAAAAACAAAAAGAAAAAAACAAAAGAAAAAAATTAAAATATAAATAAGAAAATAATTTTTTAAATGTTTTAAAAAATGGAAAAAAAAAAACACCTCATCCTTAGCTTGTGGACCATCCAAAAATCGGTAGTGGGCCCCACCTGGCCTGTGCACTGCTGTTTACTGACCCATATTTTACCTGCTACTGCCCCAGTCCAACTCTTCTCCATGAATCAGTCTTCTTTCATCCCCAAGACTCCTTGGGTCTCCACATTTCCTCCAGCCTTGAGCCCTCTCTCCTGTTATACCTCCAAGTGGGAAGTTTAGGAGCTCAGGGGATTTAGGTCTACCCAGCCAGCTTCTCTTCCCTGCCCAGGTGGCTGGAGACACTGGGACTCATGTCCTATCTTCTCAGGTGGCAAAGTCACCACGATGCAGCAGGAGAGGGCTAGTTCACTGGTGCTAGTTCTGCAGCAGCACTAAGATAAATTCTCTCTCTCCATCCTCTCCCCAGTCACCTGCATCCCCTGCCAAGAAACCCCTCCCCACAAACAACAACAAAAAACCATTATTCTGCCTTGAGTACTGTTACATTCTTTGGAAGCAGAAATCAGGACTGCTACCTTCCAAAGAGCTCTCAACCAGTGCACATTAGCTTAGCATAGAAAGGATACAGATGACCAGACTTTTTAAATGCTGCAATGTTGTCATCCCTCGTGAAGCCATCATCAGCTCCTCCTTCAATATAATCCCAAGTTGACTTAGACAGCTGCTCCCGTGCATGGGCCTGGAAGTCTGCCAAACACAGCAAGGGCATTCTGGACCTTTAAAAGAAAAACCAAAACCACCCAAACAAAACCCAGTAAGAAAGGCTTCAGATATAGAGGAGAGGGTGAAGGAGGGGCTACAGAACGAAGCTGTTTGGATTCCACACGAACCCCCCTGTAATCTTTATCTCAAAGGAGGTTCTGCCAAAGATGCTGGTTGTAGCCAGAAAGCAGGGAGTCATGCTTCATGCCTCCATTCCCCAGCCCCATCTCCAACTCCTGCTCACTTGGTTTTCCAAATATCTCTCACGTCTGTCCCCTCCTCTCTAGATCTAGTTGACTTGCCTCAGACCTAGTCGGGGCCCCACCATCTCTGATGAGTCTTACAAAAAAATTTTTTTTAACATTTTTTATTGATTTATAATCATTTTACAATGCTGTGTCAAATTCCAGTGTAGAGCACAATTTTTCAATTATACATGAACATATATATATTCATTATCACATTTTTTTCTCTGTGAGCTACCATAAGATCTTGTATATATTCCCCTGTGCTATACAGTATAATCTTGTTTATCTATTCTACAATTTTGAAATCCCAGTCTATCTCTTCCCACCCCCCACCCCCTTGGCAACCACAAGTTTGTATTCTATGTCTATGAGTCTATTTCTGTTTTGTATTTATGCTTTGTTTGTTTTTTTGTTTGTTTGTTTGTTTTTTAGGTTTCACATATGAGCGATCTCATATGGTATTTTTCTTTCTCTTTCTGGCTTACTTCACTTAGAATGACATTCTCCAGGAGCATCCATGTTGCTGCAAATGGCGTTATATTGTCGGTTTTTATGGCTGAGTAGTATTCCATTGTATAAATATACCACATCTTCTTTATCAGTCATCTGTTGATGGACATTTAGGCTGTTTCCATGTCTTGGCTATTGTAGACAATGCTGCTATGAACATTGGGGTGCATATGTCATCCTGAAGTAGGGTTCCTTCTGGATATATGCCCAGGAGTGGGATTCCTAGGAAAAATTTCTTATCTTTGTCCCTTGGCCTCCAGATTCACTCTCCATCTCGTCTCCCTCCAGCTACCCAGGGATCATTCTAAAATGCCAGTCTGATCACAGCTCTTGTCTTTCAAGGGCCCGTATCACCGCATCCACAGCTTTCCAGGACCTGGCTCCTGACCCAGCATTTCTTGATGACTTTTTCTTGTCATTTGAGTCACTGTGAGCATATCCTAAACGCCCTGGAGGGTGATTTCATATCTCTGTGCCCCTTTTGGGAGGAGATCCAATAAGGTGAGAAAACTGGGTCTGAGCTGACACAAATATCTGCAAGTTCCCAAGAATCTCTGGATGTCTGAGTTGCGAGGGGCTGGAGTGGATTACCAGGGAGGAAGCTGACTTTTTGTGATTCCTTGGCTAGGTCATTAAACATAGGACCCAGAAGACTTTGGAGACCAAGAAGACAACATATGCTCCCCCATTTGTTCCCACCTCCAACCTGAACCCTGTAAACCTGGAGCTTGGTACTGCTGCTACCACCACTCCTCAAAGAGGAAAGAGGGCAGGGCTGGGTAAATCCCTCTAGTGGGGGCAAGGGCAGTGGGAACAGCAGGTGCAGAGCCGACTGAGAGTGCTGGTTACTGTCAGCCCCAGCCAGTAAAGCTTCTGTATAAGACGATTCCACGAGGACAGGGGGACAAATCTGTATTTAATAGCTCCAAGCATCTCTCCAGCAGTTGGCAGGGGGGTAAAAATTAGCCAAAGACTAGGAGTAGAAACTAAATGACTTTCAAGTCTGTTTGAGGGGATAAGCCCCAGGAACTAAGGCTTCAAACATGATTGGGGCAGCAAACAAGGGGGCCCAGGAGGCCAGATGAAATGTAGGGGGTTAGGAATCTTGGTAAGGGTAAGGCTGTGTCAAAATCCAGTCAAGTCAAAGAGAAAAGTGGCCCCAAACACCCACCTTAAGGGCTAAGCAGAAAGAAGTGACATGACAGGCAGAAGACAGAGCCCATGGGATGCACCGTGAGTTCTAGAAAGAGGCTACGAGGTGAGTTTGGAAACCAGCCACAGAGCTCTTTATAAGCACCACACCTTGTCAGTGGGTGGGCAGGGAGCAACTGAGGTGCTGAGTTGAGTTTGACAAAGTACCATAACCATGTCGAATTTATCTCATTCCTATCTGACCCTTTGAAGGCTGGGTAACTATAATCAGATGAATTAATCATTGTATTTAACCATCTGTACTGTCATAAGTTATTTAAACCTCTGTGTGCATAAAAGGGTTAACAGCATGCCGGAGAATGCTAGTGCTCCAAAGGCCTGCTTACAATGTTAGACCTTGGCTGGAGTCTGGGATCTTGGGTTTCGGGAGGGTTCCCACCATTTCCTGATAAGAACGGCTCACTGTGTCTAAACTGGCTATGCAAACAATGTGCACTATGTTGGACATCTGCTTTCCCTCTGAGAGTCTAGAATTTTGGTATGGGTTAGGCAGAGAGTGTCCATTTGACCAGATTCCAGTGAAAAAAAAAACCTTGGGCACCAAGTCTCTGAAACGAGCTTCCCTGGTAGGGTGACATTTCACACGTGTGGTCAACTGCTGGCTGGAAGGATTAAGGGCATGCTGTGCAGTTCTGCTGGGAGAGGACTTCTGAAAGCGTACACTTGGTTTCCTCTAGATTTTTCCCTTGAGTGTTTTCCCTTTGCTAATTTCACTTTGCATTCTTTCGCTACAATAAATCACAGCCTCAACTACACGCTGTGTCCTGTGAGTCTTCCTCACGAATCACAGAACCTGGGACCCCTCAACACACGGCGTGTCCCCAGGCAGTAGGATAGCATGTGACACTGAGTTGCTGATCATCAATGTTCATTACTTGAATTTAACATTCCCCTGGGTGTCATCGCTCTGCCTCGTTGGATGAAAGTTCTCCACTGAGTTTCTCCTCCTGATGTCTCAACAAACCCACATACCTGTACATTACACACTCACAGAAAGGTTCTTCAGCAGATTTCTAGCATTAAAAACTCAACAATGTTGGTATTTAATCCAAGAGAAATAGTACAGACTCACTCAGAGTTACTTGCCTGGAATAGTATGAATTCTCTCGTCTGAAAGCTGCTTGGAAATAAATCAATAACCCAGCATGTTTAGATAGGCCAGACACCATTTTATTGCATTTCTATCTACTATTTTCTTTCCGTTTCCCTGTGAAGTAGACAGGGAAGGTATTAGTCTCTTTGTGCTTGAATTTGAAGAGAATGGGGCTTAGGAAACAAAATAACTCATGAAAGATCAGGCAGGGGAAAGCTCAGAATCCTGTCTTCTGGTAGTCTCTAAAAATAGGCATTTTCCCTTTTCAATTTCATGGTGCAGAGCAAAACAGTTGGTTCTTATAAATGACTTGTTATATTGAATTGAAAAGAATTTTGTAAGATATAAATACAATTACGATGCCCCCTTTTTTTCTTTTCATGGCATAGGTAAAGCTTAGTGGAGTCCTGAGCCCATTATTCTCACTAGAGGTCCAATATAAGGTTCATAGTTGAAGGGGACACCTTTGTTGTTCAGTTTTCTCTGGGTTTGGAAGGGAGACTAAGCACTATATATATATATATATTTTTTTTTTTTTTTTTTTTGGCAGGGGCACTACTGAACCAGGAAGCTTTATTTACGCAGCGAAAGTAACAAGCAAATTCCTGAGAGACCAGAGCGGCGCCAGAGCAGGACAGTCATGGCTGCACGGAGGACAGGCTGCGGTGGGTGGAGGTGGGCGACACAGACCCGTGCCTGCTGTGCACGGAGCGCTGCGCCCCAGGCAGGGGCCTGCCCAGCACTGCGCATCTGCGCCATCACCCTTCCTGGAGCTCCACGAAGCCAACAAGGTACAGTTGGGAAAGCACACAGGACCCCAGAGACAGCCAGCTGGTTGTCACTGGGCCCCCAGGACATCGCCCCTGCACTCAAACACAATTTCTTTACCAACAAGACCATGCTAGAAAGTCAGACTATCCTACCTAAGCCATGAGATTTAAAAAAAATTTTTTTTCTTTTCTTTTTAAAGAGGCATGGTTTTCTCTGGCACCAATGGGAGGGGTCTGACCAACTACGTGGCTGGGACAAGACGCAGCACCACTGCCTACATGGAGACACAGCCCTGGCCACCCTACATGTTCTTATGTATTTCAGTTTGATCCAAACTGGCTTTAAAGCCACCAGAAGCTAATGGGAGGATCCAAGTTATTTAATGTTTTTTTAATTCCCATTTTATTTGATCTCCATTCCAGTATTTTTCCTTCTTTCCTCCTATATCCCAGCTGCACAAGCAGAAGAGAAAGGGGAGAAAAGGCTAAAAGTCTCTTGCTCACTGACCAAGAACTTCAGCTCATTTTGGCTCATTTAATCTGTTTAGGCTTTTTGTCTATGGTTAAAAAAAAAATGATGAGGTGTAACTTACATACCAGTGATGAGGAAGCTAAAATCTAAGAGCAAGGACACTTGGTGGTACCCGTTGCTAATGATCTGAAGTTCAAATCATTTTCCCCGACTGCGAGAAGGGGGATGGACACAGACTGGGGCTGGTTGGCATTTCAGGGCAGACTCTTTTCTTCACTATTGCTGTTTGATGGAATGCAGTTAAGCTAGAAAGCAACCTGTGCTCATTTGAAGTTTCAAATGACTCGTGATTTGTGTCGACATTTCAGGAACCCTGGGATATCAGAGATTCTACGTGGATAAAAACTCCTAGGAATTCTGTAAGAAATCTCAGGGCGGAATGCACAGGGCAGATCGCTGAGATACAAGGCGGGTGGAAGCAAAGGCTATCTCTGAAGATCACCTCCAGGTGCAGGTGCTTGGTGTCCTTAAAGACCCTTTGGCCCGTGCCCTGAGAACTCATGCCAAGTTTCCCAATGGAGTGGTAGAGATAATACCAAGGCTACCATCTGGGGGCCTTGTTTGAGAGATTACACGGTTCAAGGTTGGCTGGAAGTGCTTTCATCTCTGTGGGATGAAAGTCTCAAGGAGAGAGGCCGCAAAGCCTAGAGCCATCGCCATAGCAACAGTGGCACTGAAAGGGAAGACATGGAGGCGGGAGAAGGCCTTGGTAGGGGCTGCGTGGGGGCAGGGAAGGGAGGGCCCAGGGCTGCTGGGGTCCCAGGCAGAGTCCCAGGGTCACTGAGGCTGACAGGCCTCCCGAGAAGTCCCTGAAACAGGGAGGAAAGGTCAGGGTAGAGGACTTGGGTTCCCAGAGACATAAGGTAAGATACCAGAGTAAAAAATGAGACTGGAGTGTCCCTCTCATTGGAGTGGTCTCAGGAACCGAGAATGACATTTGTCTGGGAGGGAGGGGACAGAGGGACAGGTGCCAGTAGTCACACACCACAGGAACTGACTGGGGTTTCTGTCAGTCCAGGATCAGGTCTGGCCTTTTCCCTGAACCCTCACACATTTTGAATCGAGGACTCAGGACCCCTTCCAGGCCATAATGGCCACGTTTTCATTTTATTCTGTTTTGTCTAATAATATTCTGCCCTCTCCAGCCACCACCCCATCAACCGCTCTCATTAGCCAGTTTTCTTTCCCAGGAATTAAAATGTCCCCTCCTGACCTGCAGACACGTTCTGCCCTGAGGAGAAGCACACACAGTTCTTCAGAACCCAGTCTGCAGGGAAGTTGGGGGACGATCACATCTTTGTTTTACAACCGGAGCTTTGTTTATCGTGGGTTGAAGGAGTTTTTTTGAGGTTCTGAGGGGAGGCACATCTATCTGAAGGATTTGCTCACTCTGGAGTGATCCTGACCTAATTAGGTCATTAGCCACCAGTCCCAGCTCCATAAGCCATAATGACCGCAAATCCCACCCGGCCAGGATTAGGAGACAGTTGGAAGTGCTGTGCTCGATGGAGCTGAGAGGGATGTTAGAGAGAGGAGAGCTGTGCACATGTTCACATCGGAGCAGAATTTCAGCATGGACCTAGGTCTCCTGCTTCCACGTGCAGGGCTCTGCCTGACACAGCATGTCACGCTAAGAATTTCCACTGGAGAACCTGGCAAAAGTACCTGGAATTTGCTGCTCCTTATTTTGAAATAAGCATATTTTGAAATATGCTTCTCAGCGTAGCCCTGAGGTTTCTGGAGACTTATCTGCACCGGGTGTCATCCCTCCAGCTCCAGCTCCACTCCTGTCCCCGCTTGGTTCACCAGTGTCAGGGAAAAGGGCCGCCGCTGGAGGGGCACAGCAAAGCCTCGTCTACGCAGTCGGGGGACTGGTGCTCGCAGTGGTGACTGACACGATCACCCCGATGAGCAGAGGCAAGTTCTTTCGTCTGTCTGGGCCTCAGCCCCTCCTTTGAAAGACTGCGGGTTTTTATTCATGTTGGTAGAACCTCTGCCAGATTTGAAGCCACCAGAAACTAAAGGCTGGGCTGATGTCCAGGTCCTCGCCTGCTCTGCTTCACTTGGTCACCAATGCAAAGGCCTCCGTCTGGATGGGTCCTGTTAACATTCTAATTCAGCACCTCCTCCGCGGCTATAAAGTACAGAACAGGGAACTAGCCGGTTAGTTGGGCTGGTTCCTAGCAGCAAATAGATGGGAGCTCACAGCCTTCGTTGCCTCTTCCTCACCAGCCTTGAGGTGGCTTTCTTCACAAGCTGTTCTGGCCCAGTGGCGCCACCTAATGGCTTCAGAGGGGAACTCTTTGACCTGTCAGGACACCATTTCCCTTTCGCCAGTGGTATATATTCTCACCCCATCTGTTCCCCGCTGGCGGTCCAGGTAATCCATCTTACTACTGACGTCTGCCTTTTCCCCCTTCCCTGATTTCGCCAAGCTGTTGGCTGTTTTTTTGTTTTGGTTTGTTTTTTCAGGAAATCTTTCTCATCCTTCCTTTTCCCTAGTCTCTCATGTCTCCTTCCCTTTGCAAACCAGAAGTAACCCCATCCCAATGTGATGGATGAGATTAGTCCCGTGGATTAAGAACAAAAAAGTAAAACAGTTTTGAAGTCACATTAGAGCCGGTAAAGAACCTCCAAAGCCTTTGAAAATACCCTCAGAGGCACTTTAAGCTTCCTTACTGAAGTTACTGCTGGACTCTGTCTTCCTCTAATTAAGCCTGCTTTTCCTCATCAGGAGCATTTATGAAAATTAAAGAAAGCATTTATTACACAATTTTCTTAGCTTTTAGTTTGGACCTATGACTAGCAATACATTACTTTGTGCTCATTTGCATGGCAATTATGCCAGTTTTCTGCTACTTGGCATATCAAGTAGGTATTTGCAGTCACTCAGGAATCCAACCACTACTTTAATAGCATTCTTTCTATGGGAAAATAAGTGCTGAGTTTCAAACAAATGACTTCCAAGTAGAGTTTTGGAGCACAGCCATGTTGTGAGTTGTGGGCTGCCTATGGGGTGTTGGAGACGGTTTAGGGCAGACTGGGAGACACTGATCCAAGGACTCTTACGGTATTTGGAAAGGTTAGGGACGTTCTAATTCTACTGAGCAGTGGAGTAATCTGATTACAAAGACCCTTGAGACAGCATAATGGCTCCTTAATAATGAAAATAAAATTGCCGCCATTTACCCAGTGCTTCATGATGCGTCACGCACCGTGTAAGTTGTTTTATATGCATTAATATTTCAACCTATATAATAATTCCCAAGCACAAATATTATTATCCCATTATTATCCCTGTTTCACAGATGTTCAGAGAGATTAAAATATGTGATGCCCAACACGCCTAGTAGTATGTTCTGACTCCCAGGGCCTGGCTCTTAAGCATCATGAAAAGAAGCAAACGTGTGCAGCCAAGCATGCTTTGCAGGGTGAGAGCTGGCATTGGAAATGCCATGGGCAAATGCATCTTTGCTCCTTTCCGTTAGCAAAAATCCTAACTCGATCAGAAAGTAAGAAAACACCATCACTTAACTGGTCATAAACGATCACCTTGCAAGTTTAAATCAGTCTCAACAGTCTACAGAGAACCCTTCCATATTTAATTTCAATTGTCACTCATCTTAATCCAATGAGATAAAGGATAATCAGAGAGTGTAAGAAATCAGAGATGAAAGAAATGAAAACCCAGAGACTCCAAGTGAATTCCCCATGTTCACAGAATGAGACTGGCACAGCCTGACCAGGAATCCCTCTGACTCGCTCTGGGTGTCTCTACAGACACGGCCAGTCTGGAGTATCCGTGGTGAGCTAGAAAACGTTCAAGTCTCTGCTCTGTTGGGTCAGAAGAGTTGCATAAAGTGAGCTTGGTCGATTTCCAGAAAACCGAGACCCCTGGGAAAGGTGTCCTGCATGGAGATCACTGCCCTGCCTCTTCATTTGTTCAGAAAGGATGGAGAGTGCCAAAACAGATGTCAGAAATGACACAAGTGTTCAGAGCAAGCTCTGAACTCTGAACACTACTGACTTGAGAACTGGAAGGTGTTGCTGCTTGTGAGAGTGGCAGATGCCAGGAGGTGGCAGGAGAGAGAGAGGAAGGGCAGTGCGGTCTGGATGGACAGAGCAGCTATAGGATGGAGCTCGGTCTCTCTCCGCCTTCCTCCTAGCACCTCCCACTCTGGCATCCACTCCAAACTGCATTTCTGAAGGCCGTTGCTTTCAGCTGCTCCCAGTACTCCCTAAGACATCAGTCGCTGAGAGCATCCAGGAAGACAGACTCTCATAAGCTTTGTAACTTGGCCAACGTGGGCTCAAACTCAGCTCTGCTGTTTGCTCACCATGGTTCCATGAAAAAACTATTTGTGAAAGAAGAATATTAATGCCTATCCCATAGAGCCTTCATAAGGACCAATACGATAGCCCATATAAACTTTCTAGAACACTGCCTTGGAGTGTGGATTATTAATGAATGGTAGACCCATTTGCATGATTTCTCTTGTTGATGACTAGCGGGTTCTCCTCCGAGGCTCTGGAGGTTGAAAGTGGATTCAAGATTTGAGTAATTCTGTGATAGTATAATTTAAACCTGTGTTGGGTTTACTCGTTGGTTCATCCAACAAGGTTTACTGAATGCATGCCATCCGCCAGGAAGGCAGAGGCAGCCACTGCTCCCCGACATTTCCCAGTTAGTTAAATGTGGGTGGGGCTCATATGACCGGATTGGGCCAGCGGGCTAGGAGTGGAAGTGACACGTGTTAACTGTAGGTCAGGAGTTTAAGAGCTGATATGTGACCCTCTCTCCTTCTCTCCTTACAGTATTCTGGGAGCCATGTTCTCCAGGAGGCATAGCTGTAAGGCAAAGGGAGCTTGGATCCCTGAATCACCATTCGGAAAGAAATAGTCCTGGAGATCAGCTGATTTGGCGTGAGCAAGAAGTAAAGATTTGTGTGTTAAGCCACTAAAAATTCAGGGTTTATTATTTACAATGGCATAGCCAACCCCAACCTGACTAATAGATCTAGGCATTGAACTAAACACTAGAGATTTTTTTTTAAACTTAGATGATGTCAATCTCTGCTTTCAAGAATCTTATATTAAAAAGAGAAGGCAGATTTCAGTATCTGATTTTCTGTTACTTGGGATGATACAGAGTATACCAGAAATCCTTTTCTAGGGAGAGTTATCTGGGAATTTGGGAATATTGCCATTGTTTCTCAAATGGTATCTCATAAATGATGCTTTACTGCATTTAGTCTAGACAAGCTCCAGTTCTCACCTATCTATATAATTAAGACAAGGCTGTCTATCTCATGGAGATCTTGTGGGAATGGAAGGATTCTGTAAAATGCAGACTAGCCTAGTGATTAACAGTAAAGACGCTGGGAGTTTTGTCTCCTGTTACAAAAGCATTTCTCCCCTGATACTGTTTCCAGACTCTCTATCACAATCTATTTGTCTGTCTTTATACCAGTACCACCCTGACTTCATCACTGTTTTGGCAGTTCTCCCCAGATTGATCTGTTGATCCACAGATTCAACTTGATCCAATCACAATCTCGGGAGGCTTTGCATTGGAGGAAATTGGTTCCTAGTTCAGAGCAAGCTTATTCCCAGAGAAACTACACCAGCCCAGTTGTTTGAGAAATATTAACTTCTTTGCCTTTTAGAAGCAGTAGCCTTGTGGCTGTTTTCCTCTGCCTGCGGCCAGGCGGCAATGGTCTAGTTACACAAGCATATCCTTGAGGGTAGGAACTGTGTCTTTTAGATTTTCCAGGACCCTTTCAAGTGGACATCTTCTGACGCATCTTCCCTCCTAAGGACACCCATAAACATTCCCCAGGTGGTTCTAAAGATTAAGTTATCTAGACATAACCTCCTCTATCTGTAGTGTCTGTGAAGCGAAGCCTTCCTCTGCCAGTTCCCTCAGCATCCCACTGCCTGTCTCCGCACGACCCCTTTCTGCCAAGACTGTCACCTTGTCGGCTCACAGTCAGCACCTGTGATGCCCCGCGAAGTCTCTCTTCTCTCCGCCTCTCTCCCCTCCCCACCTGCCACCTCCTCCCCTGCCCCTGTTCCAAGCACACAGACACCCAGCAACCAACCTGATGTCAGTCTCTTCCAGGACTTGGGAAAAGTGGTGTCCAGAGGCAGCCACCCAAATCCCGGCTCACGGCTGGCTGTGGTGGGAATAGCACGTTCCCACCCACAGCTCCCCGAGGACAGAGGACGTTCAAGGCTACAGGTTAATCTTTAACTGGGGACAACACCCTTCTTGGAAGTCAGTGAGCAAGGGGTCCAGAGCCGAGTTAACCATGACACGAACTTTGTGTGCTTTGCCAAGTTGCCTCCCATTTAAGTGAAGTTCATTGCAAAATTAAACTTCAAAATAAAAGAGCTGCTGCTTTACTCCCATACCTTATATTTCCCCAGTTCACTCCAGATAGTTAGAGGAAAGTAGCGGGTGACTTCAGGTGGAGAATTACAAAAGCCCCATGTTGGAAAGGAAAGGCCAGTCTGGGGAGGTGGTGAGGGGACTGGTAAAGAGCAGCCACAGCTGGGGAGCCGGGGCCAGAGAGCCACGGGGACCCAGCCAGGATGGAGCGAGGGGCACACTGTGCAGAGCCCTCCAGGCCTGACCAGAGACTAATATGCGAAGCAGGGAGAACCACTAATACATATATATTTTAATGGAAGTATAGTCAGTTACAATGTATCAATTTCTGGTGTACAGCACAATGTCCTAGTCATGTGTGTGTGTGTGTGTGTGTGTGTGTGTGTGTGTGTGTATACATATATTTGTTTTCATATTCTTTTTCATTAAAGGTTATTACAAGATATTGAATATAGTTCCCTGTGCTATACAGAAGAAACTTGTTTTTTATCTATTTTTATATATAGTGGTTAACCTTTGCAAATCTCAAACTCACAAATTTATCCCTCCCCACCCTCTTCCACCTAGTAACCATAAGATTATTTACTAGTCTGTGAGTCTGTTTTTGTTTTGTAGATGAGTTCATTAATGTCCCCTTTTTCTTTCTTTCTCTTTTCTTTTTCTTTTTTTCTTTTTTTTAGATTCCACATATGAGTGATATCATATAGTATTTTTCTTCCTCTTTCTGGCTTACTTCACTCAGAACGATGATCTCCAACTCCATCCATGTTGCTGCAAATGGCATTATTTTATTCTTTTTTATGGCTGAATAGTATTCCACTGTGTAAACATACCACAACTTCTTTATCCAGTCATCTGTCGATGGACATTTAGGCTGCTTCCGTGTCTTGGCTATTGTAAATAGTGCTGCTTTGAACATTGGGGTGCATGTATCTTTTGGGATTAGAGTTCCCTCACACTGCAAGAACAACAAGCATTTATTCAGTGCTTTTGATATGCCTGACACATTGCATGCATTATTTCATTTGATCTTCACTGCAGCCATATGAGTCGATATTAGTTTCCCCATTTTTCAGAAGAGAAAATGAAGTTAATTAACTTGCCCAAGATTTTCATCAGTAAAGAGCAGTCTGGATTTGAATCTAGCCTGTAGCCACCACTCAGTGCCATGTGACATTCTAGGCTACTTCGAGGACCGTGGCCATGGTATTTGCCTGTCTTTTAGAATCTGTTGGAGAGAAAAATAACAACTTCCCTGCTAATTATACCTGCTAGATACACCTTCCTCAAAGGCTCCTTCCATATTTTCTTGGAAATTAATTGCTATCTGTTGTACCACCACTAGATGGCAGTATTACCTCAGAATGCTTTTCAAAGCGGCTGTACTCTGGGATCTGGAAATTCCTTTTTCATTTCACCCCTCCTCAATCAGCCTCCAGGCCATGCTCACAGTCAGCTGTCACATCACCTGGCCTGCTCTCAGTCCTCTGATCCAGACTTTCCATTGCCATTTTCCAATCCCAGACAGCGTCCCTCCCTTCCAGGATTTATTACAGTCAGGAATGAACAGAAACACAGACACTGGAGCATCACGCCTGAGCTCAAATCTGCAGCCTCTTACTAACATCCGCATGTGACCTGGCTTCGTTGTGCCTCAGTTTCCTCATAACATCTCCACACTTTAATGAGAAGTAAATGAGTTCACTCCTATCAGGTTCTGGCACTTGGTAGAACAGTGGAGGTTCTCATAGAGCTCTCATAACTGGATTCCTAGATTGAACCAGGTTTGAACTAAGTTCTCAAGTTTGAGTCTAATATGAGGTCCTGGGGGACCTTTTGAATCTGATCACTGAGCTAAGGAACATTCTCTCTTCTAAGATGATGCACTTAACTATCAGCCTTCACTGCTGTAGTTTAAGTGAATTAATTTGCATAGAGGCACGGAGGGCCACAGGCAGAGCTATTTGAGATGCTTTTGCAGCATCTCTTGAATTCCAGAGAATGTGTTCCTGTCCAACCTTGGATCTGACGCTGGGTTGGACAGGGCATCACCAGCAGGCTTGGAGCACATTTCAGGATGAGGTTGAAAAGGGATGTTGGTTTTGTTTGTTTGTTTGTTTGTTTGTTTGTTTGTTTCAAGCAGCCATTGGGTACCTGTTGAACAATGTGCCTGCTTAATTTGGGTGGAGACAAATGGCAGGCCATTCCCGAGCAGCCATGGCCCAGCTTCTTAGGGAGCAAATGGAGTTTTGTGATCAGAAAGGAATGCCCCAGTCCCCCACGAGGGAGGGCGTCTAGGCCCTCCTGGTCCCTGATGTGCCACCTGGCCATCCATCTTGCTTGAGCTGATTCCAGAAGTCAGACGAGTCCTGGACTTTGAGGTCTGTGCTCAAGCCCACCAGGGGGCTTGACCCTTTGGAGCCTCAGGTTAATATTAACCTTGGATTGTTGGAGCCTGAAGCCAACCAGTCATGCACGAGGCTAAGTCAAACCAAGGGGGAGTTTGCATCTTTCTGCAGCTCCCTTACAAGCTATGGGCCCAGTGGTTTGGCTGCCCCGTGGGTGGGGGCAACTGTGCAGCATGAGTCACAGGGAGGGATGGGGGCACAGCCCGAAGAAGGACTTCCTGGAGAGTGTGGTCATAGGCCAGTGACCCTTGTCATGGGGCTGTATTGTTTGTCCTTGTTTTCCAGGGTCGAAAGCAGGAAGAAGTCTCTCTCCAGCTGCTGAGTTCGCTACATAGATCAGATCTGACCAGAAGTAGATGGAGCCTTGGGGTGTGAAGGTGAACTAGGGAGCAAGAGCTGGAGTTATGAACCTTTCTGAGATCACGGAGAGAGTTGGGCACTGGGTACAGAACAAGAGTTCAGAATCCCAGAATCTGCTGGGTGTCGGGGGTCATGGGCACGGCTGACCACATGGGAGATGATGTGGGATCCACTATCAGTAGCCCATTGGTATGAGAACCATCGACATCGTGCAGATGACTTGTATTCTTCCAAACCAGTGACATCTGGGAGATGACTTGTTAGGTGGCAGGGGAGGGATGGTTGGCATAGGAGAGAAAGTTTCTTCTATTGAGAGAGCAGTAATGTCCTCCCTAAACAACTCATGGCCTTGCTCAGACACCAGGGTGCCTCACAGCTGCCCTGTGATACGGTGGGTAAAGGGTCTCACACTGTATTACTAGTAAGTGTTAGTAAGTCTTATCCTCAGTGCCAATTGATAACATTCATAAGACATTTACTATGTGCCAGACAATGTTCTAAGGGTTTTACATGTAGTAACTTGTGAGGTAGGGGCCAGCTTTCTCCCCATTTTACAGATAAGGAAATTGAGACACACAGAGGAAAAGTAAGGTGTCCAAGATCACGCAGCTAGCAAGCAGCAGAGCCGGGATTCAAAGCAGGCAATCCAGCCCCAGAGTCTGTTATCTCTTACACTATTATTCATATTACAGAGAATGGCTTACAGGAGACCAGAGGAGGAAGAGATGGCTTCTGGCTGGGGTGACCAAGGAAGTGGGTAACCCAAATAAGTAGCTGTATCAACTGGCCCTTCAACATAAATTCAACTCTATTTTCTGCTCCCAACCCCAGTCCTTGGGTCTGAAATAGAGCCCGCAGGTCCTGCCCCTACATGAACGGGGGTAGGGTGTTCAGCTAAGGCCTCAGATCTGCTGAACCCAGAGCCAGGGGCGCAGCTAAGGAGGGGCTCTTAGAGACAGTCCGTGGATTCGGGAGAAGCCTCCGCTCACTGGCTGCCTTTGCCTCTGCCTGCACCTGCACCTGCACCAAAACACCAGGTTTTCATGCTTCTGCCTCTACCTGCTGCCCTTCTTCCTGGAGCGTTCGTGTCACTCCTACTTGTCCTTATGGCTCAGTTGATGTGTCTTCCCAGCCATGAAGCCTTCCCCTGTGCTGTCAGGCTGTGTGTGTGTGTGTGTGAGACAGAGAGAGAGAGAGAGAAACATGTCACACTGTGTTCCAGTTGGTCCATTATGGCGGTGGCTCTGGCAGGACTTTGAGTGCCTTGAGGCCAGGAACCATGTTGCATTCACTCTTGAAACCCACTGCCCAGCAGAGCCTGGCGCATAGTAGGCACATGACGAGTCTCTGCTGTAGGATTAGAGAACAGATGTTAAAACCTGCATCCTCAGACAGGGAAGCAGGCATTAGAATGTGGTCAGTCAGCATCAGGCCTTCCTGTCTCAACCCAGCATCTCCCTTCTCTCTCCTTTCGATCATCTCTCTCGCTGCAAGAGTGTAGCCGATTTAATGCAAAGGTCCGGACGTCTCTGGTTCCTGGACCGTGGCCTGATGTTCACATTTCTGAGCCTGCAGTGAACACGCTGGGTTATGTTGGGGCAGTCAGCTTCACGGGTGGTAGCTTTAGCGCCCCTGGCCCCTTACGGGTATACAGCACCGCTGACTCCCATTGAAGCCCACCGTTGAGGATGCTGAATGAGCTTTGTCAGGTCCAAATGGACTAACCAGCCTGCCGTGTCACTATGGGTAAGAGGAGTCCTTGGTGCCCCTGAAAGCAGCTGCCCTAGTCTTCCCTTCTCCTTCCTCCTGAATACTGAGTTTGCAAACCCTCCTTCTCCAGAGGTACTTTGTGTGCGCTCAGGGCTTACTCCTTGAACAAGGCAGCTTCAGGTTCTGTGAACGGGCCACCCGGCTGTTCTTACTCTGTGCTCAGTGGTGGCAGCCATCATTTGCTGTGCTTCAAACCTATTTGATCTGCAAGCTGCTGAATCCACGTCCTAGAACCAGGGGTTGACTATCATTTTTAAGCATTAGACTACAGTTACCCCACTGCTCCAGCAACCCACTCTGATTATTTCCACTGAGGATGAACTGTATGATTCTCGATCATTTAAGACCCAAACCTCAAAAAAAAAAAAAAAAAAAAAAGAATCAGAAGACACTCCTGCCAGTGTGAAACTGGTGAACGTGTCCATCAGCACAGGAAACGTCCTTGTGTGTTTCCAGTCAATGCCTTCCCACCCACGGCAGAGATCACTTCCAATTTCTATCGCCACAGCTTAGTTGCACCTGTTCTGGAACTTTAAATTAGTGGAATCAACTAAACAATTGTTTATGTATGTACAGCTTCTTTTAATGCAACACAATGCTGCTAAGATACACTTAAGTTGTTGTTTATGTGAGTAGTTTATTCTTTTTTATTGCTGAGTGGTATTCGGTTGTGATAATATAACACAAATTTGTTTACCCATTCATCTGTGGGTGGGCATTCGGGTTGCTACCAGTTTGGGGGGGGCAGCTATTATGAATAGAATTGCTATGAAAGTTCTTACACAATTCTTGGCGTGAGCATGTTTTCATTTCTCCTGGATAGATGCCCAGGAGAAAAATCGCTGAATAACGGAGAGGGTGCATTTGTAATGTAGTCAGAAAAAGTTCTCCAGAGTGGTTGAGACGTTTTGCCCGCCCACCACCAGCGTTCCAGAGTTTGGGCGATCCCTTAGGCTTCATTCTGTGAGCTCAGAGTCACTACTCAGAACAGTTCAAACCATGACAGTGGTTCTCTTTTTTTTTTTTTTTTTAGTTGAGGTATAGTCAGTTACGATGTGCCAGTTTCTGGTGTACAGCATAATGTCCCAATCATGCATATATATACATATATTTGTTTTCATATTCTTTTTCATTAAAGGTTATTACAAGATATTGAATATAGTTCCCTGTGCTATACAGAATAACTTTTTTTTAAACCTATTTATATATATATAATGGCTAACATTTGCAAGCCATGACGTTGGTTCTTAAAAACAGATTTTAAAGTGTTCTGTCCCCAAGAGATGCTTCATTCTTTTTTTTTTTTTTTTTTGGAAGCTTCCTTCTTGAATGTCCTCGATAGGAAAAAGGTTTTCTATGCATTGGGACCTTACAGCCAGCAGGCAAACTTAGGGACGGTGCTCCAGGAGCAATGGAGGAGGGGGAGGTGATACAGCTCAGCCCACCATGCGGGATCAAACCCAACAGTCAATTTGATGACAGATGTTCAAGCCAGCTCACCCTCATGTCTAAGAGTGGCTTGGTAACAAGTCACTATTCCATCCCTGAGTAATCAGAGAATTTATTTGCAGTCTGTTAGCTAATTGTTCCCATACTGAACACAGATCTTAACTAAATGCCGAAGTGACATTTAAATTTCTGGTCTCCATTATGAAACAGCTGATAAATTACCATGCTTATATCCTGCCAGTAGGGTTTAATTTAATTTGCCTAAGATTGCAGCTGATTTCTGAGATCCCTAAAACAAGATAGGAAGGAAATATCACAAAATGTGATGTAAATGCTACAGAAGAGACGGATCTGCAGCCAGGACTGGGGCAATGCACTCCAGCTGCACAGCATCTAGCAAGTCACATCACTTCTCTTGGCTGCAGGTCCCTCAAAACCAAAGTGAGAATGAGAATCCCTGTTTCTGCCCACCTACCTGCTAGGGTGACTGTGAGATTCAAAGAAGATACAGTAGCATTTGAGTCCAGTCTCTGCCACATCCCACCAAAAGCTTGACTGTGTTGCTTATTTAACTCTCCAAATCTGGGGTCTCCTCCCTGCAAAGTGAAGATGATAAATGAATATAAATGAATCCCTTACAGGGGCGGTATAAGATTTGGGTGAGCTACATAAAGCACCGATCACTGAGCGCTCGGTAACGAGAGCTTCACTGTCAAGCAGGCTACTTGTCTGGGTCATACACCAACCAGATGGCAGTGTTCTCAACCAGTCGGCGGATTTACTCAGTTGACAAGCAACCTTTGCTGAAGTAGGCACCGAGTCCTGCTGACAAAACTCACACAGTGACAGCCACAGTACCTGGGCTGTGACTTGTAGACCAAGTTCAGCCTCCCAGGTGTCCCTTGTCCTCTGGTCATTGGGGGAGGGGGCACACCCGTCTCTTCAGTATCAGATCACAAATAAACTGGCTGTGGCTGCCATCTGACACGGAGTGGGAGCTTCTCATCCCCCTACCCCGTATTCCCCTGGATTCTCAGAGGACCCACATTTCCTTCAGATACCGCCTGAGTTCCCGCTTCTGCTGCGTTCTTGATCTCCACGTGTATCTAGCCTCCTGTAGCTGTTCTGCTGTTTTCATCCTTCGTTGACCCAAATGTAAGACACATCTCCTTTTCTCTTCCCTTAAGGTCATTTCCTTTTCTCTTCCCTTAAGGTCATTTCCTTTTATATCATATCACATATAAATCATCAGAGTGGTCTGATAAATTTATGATATCATATAGAACATAGTTTATATTTAAATATGTTATTACATATTATAATATATAATCGACTTTATAATTAAAAATGAATATATCATTTTTCGGAACACAAGGTTTTATTCCAGCCATCACCCAGCTTTCTGCTCTTTCATTTTCCTGCACTCCTTGTTGAGAGTGGCTCCTGATGGTCTTCCCTCCCTTAAATTCACACTTTATCATTTTTTGTGCAAGTGTAGACACATGGCCCGATTAAGTGCTCTAATCTGTTCCTGTGCGAATATACACATATTGAAACACATTTCGAAAAGTCATATGCTTTTTTTCACCTTTATATTACAGTTAGGACATTATTTGATTTTTATAATAATGCACACGGCTGATTATATCATCTATGAATTTAATTTTGGGGTGGTAAAGGGGGCAAAAACTAAATATATCTAATAAAAAGAAGGCATTAGGTCTGATGGTGTGGAGAACCCTCGTTGTGGGTGAACTGAAGGACATGGGTGAATTGAAGGGACATCTTTCCATTTCTGTGGCTTCTCTTTTTCGCTGGCACCACTCTTGCTTGAGCAAAGCCTGGGATCTGGCTGGGACCCTCCCTTTGTCTGTGAGCGCCGTATTTGCCGGCCAGCCGCCTCCCTGTCTTTCCACTAGATGCCAGCAGCGTCTCAGGAGACTGGATGGCTGGGCTCTGCCTTCCTGGGAGTTTTCAAAAACAGCACAAGGAAAGTTGCCCTAGCTCCAAGGAAACTGTGGTCCTTCTGGAGTAGGAGGGCTGCGGAGTGCATCTTGACCGCTTGGTCCCCTACCTGCTCTGGTTTCAGAACAACAACAGTGTCAAGTTTAGGCCCCCAGCAATGTATCAGGTGAGATCCGGAGCCTAACCAGGGATGGGACCCCAGATGCTGTGCTGACCACCTCCCTGACCCACCCACTCACCCACCTACCCACAGACTACATCTGCTGGAGACCGACCATAAATATTTACCTTTCATTCAACACGCCATCACTGCCACTCACTCACAGCCTCAAGAGCACCAACCCAGAAGCCCGGGGGGGCTGGAGCTCGTTGGCGGCAAACAGTGAACCTGTGATTTCTTCCAACCCATGGAAAACAGTACTCCCCTTTCTGCCCCGGTCCAGAGCCCAGGATAAGGCTCTGACTGTGCTGAGAAAGATCTTGGTCTTGGGTTTTGCTGAACAGAACTGAAAAAGAGTGAGCACTTTCTAGAAGTAAAAATAAAACTCCTCTGGATTTCCAAGGATCTGATGATAATGTGGAGAGACGTGGAAAGACACTGGCAAATGTCAGTTTTGGGGGACTGCTGGGGAGTGTGCCCAGTAGCTGTTTACTTGTGGCATCCAGGTTATCGACCCACTCCTCCCCTGAGGCTGGCTGAGGTGGAGAGGGTCCCTACACTGCCTCCTGAGACCCTAGTTCCCCACACTGGCTTCATCCATCCCAGTCAGGCAGGGACTCTGGAAGAATCTTGGATGGCCAGGAGCTGATCAGACACGGCGGGATTGAGGGTGAAAGGTGAGCTGCAGGTCGGGCAGAATTCTCAGCCGCATCTGCTGCTGCTTTTCCTACACCCCCCCCAGGGGGAACCCATTTAGGTGGGGTGGGGTATTCTCTCTCTCCAACCCCTCAAGGTCTCTGTATCTGGTGAAGAAGAGAAATGGTTCCTTTTCCAGCTTTTTTTGCTCTAGGATCGGATAAAACCTTACTCTGACTTCTTTATTTTCCATCCGTAACTACTGAGACGCAGTCAGTCACAAGAAGCCCATTCTTACTGCAACTAGAATCAGTGGGGAGGCATTTCCATTTCTGAGTTTTGAGCAATTGTTGGCTTTTGTGGAATCCACTCACCTCTGCTGGGGCCTGCCAGGTAGTAAGGCTGGGTGGCAGGTGGTCACACGTGAGTGGTCACATGCAGACTGGACAGGACTCAGGTCAGATAGGCTTTGATGAGGAGAGGGAAGGAGACATGCAGGAGAGTCTATCAGAACTACCAGAACTTCCACCTCGGGGTGCCAAGCCCCGCATGCCACTGGCTCCCCAGCCTGCACCGGCGCCTCTGGCCTCCACTTGGCAGGTGAGCCTTGCTCCCTTACCCTCGCTGTCTCCTTTCTCCCGGGCTCTGGTGAGGACTAGACACTTCAGGAGGCTCACGCCCCACCACACCTTGCTCCAGGAGGCCTGGTTTTCCCAGGTGACTACTTGAACCACGTCGTATGTCTTACTCTCTTAGCTTAGCCACGGGCATCTTTCCTTCTTCCGAGTATTGCTTCTGCTCTGTCTGTTCTCCTTTTCTGGAGCTGGGTCTGGTTGCAGAGCCGTTTCTCACTTTTTGTCCCTCAAAGTTGTGGCCGGGGTAGTGGTGAAGCAGAGGAGAGCTTTCTAGGATCACCCCCGGCCTAGCTGACTTGCAGAAGTGTGCTCCGTATCGGCACAGATTAGCTAATTTCCCAGGTATCTTGAGCTGACAATCTGAATTTGAGTCTCCCCCTCCTCTGCCATTGGACATACTTCAGCAGAAACATCGGAGAAGCACTGGCCCAGGAGAAAGGGGCTCCCCAGGCCTAAGCCTTAGGTCGGCAACACAAACAAGTCTGTGGTGCTCAAAAATGGTCCACCTCACTTCATTTCCCAGTGATTTGGGGCCCACAGCCTCAGATCATAACAAAGAATTTGTTCAGCCAAAGTTCTGTTTCTACAAATCCCTTAAAGACTCAGACCTTGAGGGAAGGTTACAGCCATAACTGGCGGCCAACAGGATTCTCCCTTTGCTACTCACCAGCCCTGTAACCCACGGCCAGTTATCCAACTTCCCTGAGTCTTGATTTCTTTTTCTATAATAGGAGACTAATAGTTTGTATTTTAGAAGGACATTTCTGAGGATTAAATAGGGTAATGTGTATGGAGAACCGAATACAGTGCCTGGCGTGTGGCTGGTCTTCAGCACTGGCTTTCTGTTGATCCCTCGTTAGACGTCACACAGCACCGTGTGAAGCAGGGCAACGTCTCATGCTCCCAACCTTTCCTCTATATTTTCTTCCCCTTCCTCATCAAAGCCTGTGTGGCCTGGGTCCTCTCCCCGCACAGCCCTGTTCCCAGAACTGAGGAACTAATTCAAGCTACGGTGAGGTGAAAGCAATAAACATTACTATCATGTATTTTATCAGACACTGCAGGCTGCGCACGCCAAATTCATCCTCTCATTGCCCCCCTAATGCCTTTCTCCTTAGTAGAGCCCCGATTTTTTCCTCAGGTGTCCACACTCTTCCACGTAGCAATGTGCTTAGACAAGTTGATCCCACAGCCAACTCAAGGGTAAAAGCTGATTAGTCTAATTACGGGATGTTCATTCTTTAAGCCAGTGCTTAGTTTGGAGGTGGCCATGTACTCCTGTTCCAATCAATGAATGTGAGGGGATATTTGCTGGGGGAACTCTTGATAAAGATTTCCTCATTCTTTCAAAGAGCTGTCACTGGAGGCCACCATGCCGGTGAGGAACAGCATGCTTGTGACCATGAGGAGGGCCAGTCCAGGACATAAGCCAACACGCTGGCTGAGCCTGGAGGAAGAAGACACAGAGACCTTGGGCCCCTGAAGATGTCCTCAAGCTGTTGCATTAAATGAATTCTTGGAGACACTCTAACTTGTGGCTTCTTGTTATGTAAGGTAATAAACTGTCCATTAAGTGAAATCCTTTTGAGTTAGGATCTTTATTACTTTGGCTGAGACATCCTGACTGATACAGTAAGGTACTCGGGGTGGTGCGGAAGATGGAGAGATAAATACGGCAGAATATTAGTTCTCAGGGAATATAAAAGCTATGGGGGAAGAAAAAAAAAGAAGCACACACACACACACACACACACACACACACACAAAAACTAGGAGAAGGGCTTAAGTAAAGGCACAGGGAGAAGAGAGCAGGAGCAGACAGGAGGAGTGTTGGTTGTAATTCAACCACAAAAAGAATTTGTAGAGTCACAGCCCTCTTTTCCAAAGTGAGGCAGCTTGGCCTGAGTTTCTGACCAGCTAAGTAATGGCACGATCACATATGCCTTTCACTCTTAAACCAGCAGGTGGTCAGCGGTGGGGCCGCTGGAGTCAGGCAGAGGGAAGACAAGCTTTTCTAGCGGGACTTCTCCAGCCAGGCCACACTAGGCAGAACCCATTCTTTGTTCTCCATGACTTTCCTCAGCCCCAGACCTAGGTCTTCTCTTCGTGGTTCAGTTTTTCCCCTCGTGAAGGGTTAAGGCAGGAAGAGAGGGAGGAATGATGGCCTTGGAGCCTCATCCTGGTTCCAACAATGGGCTTCATGGCTGGGAAACAGGCAAATCGAGGGCACTGCCATTTCCCTCCCCAGCTGCTCTGCTTCGCCTCCAGCCTCACCTGGCCCCTCTCACCTTACCTCCTGTTGCTGGAGATTAGGTTCCTGTCTCATCGCAGAAAGATTTCAGGGATGAGATGTGGAGGTTAAGAAAGTAAAGTGAGGATTTATTAAGAGATAGGCAGTACACCCTCAAGGGGAGAGCGAGCAGGCTCAGGTGAGCAGCCTCCCTGAGCTTCTTTGGCAAGTTGGTTTTAACCATAGGGTGTAAAAGTGAATGGGCGGGGTATTCATTGGGGAAAGAAGGGTTTGGGGTTGTATTCCCTGATTTTCATCCCAACCCCACTTTCCAGAGGGGAGAAGGATTTCTGCTCAGAAGTGTCATGGTGTTGGTGCATGATGGGTACTTCTAATCTGCAAGGCTAATTTTATTGTAATAAGGGTATAATGAGCAAAAGGTTACTTTCAGACACTGGAGATTCCTGCCTTTACCCATCTATCTTTGTGGGTATCCAGGACACCTGTCACCCCAAAATGTGTGATTTCATATCAGAGCCGAGGTTCCTGCTTTTCTCTGCCCAAGGACCCCTGTTGTTTACATGATGTCTGACTTCCTCCATTTGGTCCCATGCCCCTCCTTTCTGCCCAATCCCTGCCATTTGGTCTGTGTGCCCATTTCTCTGCTCATATCTAGCTATCTGCCTCCTTTAACACTACAGCCATCACTCCAGCTTTTAACAAATCACAGGCAGCAGTGGCTGTGGTCTGGAAGTTTACTAAGAGGGAACAGACAGCAGAAGACCACTGCATAGGAACTCATGAGCGCTAAGAGTAGAGAAGAGTGGGGCTTTGACCAGCTTCCTGCCACCCCTGTCCTCCACTGCTGCAGCAACTGGAATTGAGTGGTACCCAGCAAGGCAGACACTGGAGGAAAGAGCCCCATAGATTCCAAATCTGTGCTACCCAAGGACCAAGACTCACAACAGAGTAACGTGGATCAGAGCTTGGGCTCCAGGGCCAGTCCAGCTGTGTCTGAAGTTCGCTTCCACTTCTCACTGGCTGTGCTGTTTCGGTCAGACCACTGAACCTCTCTGTGCTTCCACTGCCTCATCTGTGGAATGACTTTAATAACAGCAGTTACCAGAAAGGATTTTAAGGATTCAATAAATGGGAAAACGTGTGTACAAGGTGACTAGAGTGCCTGGCACTGAGTGGAAGCACTTCAACATTAACCACTATTGTTCTAGAACACCGAAATCCTATGGGACTGCAGGGAGGTGATTATTCTGTAGCATCAAAATGATTGGGTAACTGAGAACTGAACCTTTCAAACACTGAAAGTCTTTGACTTGATTTTCCAGGATTCTTTTCAGAAGAGATGTCCCTAATCAGTGTCTCTACTTCCTCTTCTCCAATCAGGCTTTTGTTTCTACTCTTGCAGTCCACTCCAAGGTTTAATTCTTAGGTCTCCTCTTGCGCTGTCCACAGCATTGACATAGGAAGTCACTATTGTCTTTAAACTCTTTCTTCTGTCGGCCCTTAGGACCTACTTCTCTCCCAGGTTTCCTCTTACCTCACTGGCTACTCTTAGTCTCCTTGGCTGGTCTGTCCTCATTTTCCTGACTTTTTGAGGTTGGGGTATCCCAGGACTCAACCCTGTAAATTTCCTCATCTCAGTAAATGGAAATTCCACGTCGGCAGTTTCTCCGGCCACTTTCATCAGTCCTAGTCGAACAAGCAGTCAGAACAAGAGGAACTGACCCTTCCACCCTGTATATGGACTCCTTGCATGGGCACTGTGAGTTCATCTCTGAATTCCTACAACACTCACACCACTGCCTTGAGTGGTATAGTGTCTGCTGAATAAACAGATGGCGAATCTTCTTCAAGGATCCATTTTTACCTAAGGCATCCAGCCTGGAAGTTTTATTTTGGTGGACATAACAAAAGAGGCTTGGGTAAAATGACTGCACCCCAGCAGTCTTCTTTCAAGAAGGCATAAATGTGCAGAGCAAAAGTGATTTGAGAAGGCAGACATATGGCTTCTCTTTCGGACTCTATCTGGTTCCACATTCTGGAAAATAACCCCAAAGCTCCTGGCCTTTATTTTTGTTTATCATGAAAAATGAGACTGAGCTTAAGATGGGTCAGGACCTCACATACCAAGTAAACAGGGAAGCAGAATTAGAATGCTTGGTATTTGGGTGGGGAGGTGGGGGGAGAGTGAGAGATCTAGCGCTTACCTTTTCTTTTTTTCTTTTTTTAAATTACGAAAATCACAGAGTCACATTAAAATCATTACTTCTGTCTTCTTCCCAGTAAAGCTCTATGAGAGTATCCTACTGGTTGCTTGCTGGAGCTCTGTAGAGAGAAATATTAGTTTTATAAATTGATACAGTGTCCACAATTCCATATGAAAATGAATTTAAGGACCAACCGGGACAGGCCCCAGAGCTCCATGGAGCCCTGATGAATGAATAGAACCACATTATAAGGTTCTCCAGAGAGTGGGGCAAAAGGAACCGATTGTCTTCCTGAAATATACCGGCAAGAATGCAAGCCTTAATTAACAAAGCCCAAGATTGATTTTTCTTGCTGCCTTTTTCTCTGAGAGACAAATAATAAGAAATGAATGAGGTTGAAAGCAAATGAGAACCATATTCGGAAAGCAAAGCATAGTCTAACTTTTGGCTGAGCTGGTTGCAAAGAGCTAAAGTTCTTTAATCATCTCACTGGAGATGTAGCCAAAAAATGCAATTTGAAACACACACACATACACACACGCACATACACACATTTCCACACCATACCCTCCTCCTTTTTCGCTGTAGATGAATCAAGATGGTGGAGACAGGATATGATGAGAACCATTCCTGCTCTCCACCTACTTTATAAAAGGCTTTGGCAATCAGTAATCTCTGCTGCCATGCTTTGGGGAATCCATCTATCAATTCTTGTCCGTTAAACTTTCATTGCACATTGTGCCTTGGCTGGAAAGAGCAAATAAGCAGCTGAAATAGGTAATGTGTTGTGGCGATGCTAAGATGCAAACTATGTTAAGATTTAGATACTTCTAACATGATTTTTCTAGAAGATGATGAACCAGTTTGGCCTAAAAGAGCATTACTACACCTGAAGGCGGGGATGGGGTGGGAGGGGAAATGACAACTTTATTAGAATTAAAATTGTCTCTTATTAGCTAGCAAATGGATAAAACACAGAGGGTTTTCCTTGTGTCAGGGATAGTCAGGGTGACTTTACTCAGAGACAGAACCGGTGGCTCAATGTGGTGGTGTGATTTCAAGATGCTTCAGTATACAGTCCATTTCACACTTCCTCACAGGACCTCAGAGTTGGTTTAAGGCTTGAAGAATTACTACTGTCCTTGTTAACATAGAGGCAGAAGACTTCTATCTGGCATTATGGTAGTTGGCTAAAGGAGATACAGGCTTTTCTAATGAAGTCTAACTTAGATTAATAGTAAACAAATCAGGCATATTGTAGGAGCAGCTTTACCCAATTCATGGTGTTTCCATTTGTTAAGTGGAGCTTATTTAGTGTAACTCCTGGCCTGATCCTCCCATTACTCAGGTTTCCCCAGAGGAGGATGGTGCATCCTTACTGCCTGAAACATCTGAGTGTGCTCGGCTCAGCTCCACCCTTCTTCCTCTTGGGAGTGAGTTGCTCACAAAGGAAGGATTCTGTTCTGCTCTTCTAGGGGAGGGATCTTTTTCCTCACTGAGGTCCAGTGTTGGCAGATCTACTTGGCTAACAGACAGCCACATCCTCCAGCCTGGCCTCTGTTAGAAACAAAGGGTATTTCTGTCTCCATTTGCCAGGCTTTTGTTTCACTTGTCAGTTTGTACAGAACATGGGCAGGAAAGAGGGGTGTCATGTACTGGGCTCCTCGGACACCCCAATGATAGTTTAAGTGGAAAGAAACCTGAATGGAGGACTTGAAAATGTTAGTTCTGATCTGACCTCTGTCTTTCCTTAGGTGTTTAAAGTTAAGGGGAAAAAGAACTTCTCGATGCCTCACTTTTCTTAAATGTAAAACTAGTTCATGAATTTATTACCTTATAATTCTATGTGCAAAAGGGCACCACTCCGAGACTTCTGTTTATATAATACAGTGTACTGTTATAGACTTTTTCACCCCCAACCAGAGAAGATTTTGGGGCTCTGTAAAGGCAGATCCTGAGGAATCTCTGTTAGTCATGTAAGAGTTGGCTGATCAGGTTATAATTTTCTGAGAGAAGGATATAATCGGACCTTCTGGTTTTTAAGCCTTCATAAAACTGCCTGTCTCCTTGGAAAGGGACTCTCTGGCAAGGGGTTATTAATTATTTGCAAAATCTATGGTGGCTCAGCTCTGTTCCACCAGTGAAAATGCATGAAGCTTCTTACAGCCTAGTCTCAGAATTGACACACTGCCACTTCCTCCTTTCTCTCTTGGCCAGGGCAAGTCAGATGAACAAATCCAAACTTAAGAAGCAGGGGAATATACTCTGTCCCTTTAGTGGGGAAGCCCCAAAGACACATGGCAAAGAATACAGACTTAGGAAGGGGTGAAGAATTGGGACCAATGGTGTGATCTGTCAGAGTAGGGTGGGGTGAGTTTGGGCACAGTACAGTAAGGTTCATGCTGGGAGTTCCTCCAGACATGAGCACTTAGCCACCAATGTCTGTGCTCTGGGATTGGTGGCTGAGCTAGGAAATATGAGCTCAGAATAGTTGTGGCCTTTGCATGGAGGACTGTAGTGACCTAGGCAAGGCCATCACAATGTCAGAAGTCAAGAGCAGCTGTCTGGCCGTGACGGACCAGTAGTGACTGAGGTGGATGCTCAGTTCTTTCTCTAGAAGATAATTATAAGCTGGAACTCGTGGACAATCTGAGAGGGTGGGTGAGGTGCTGGGGGCCGGATTAGAAAATGAAGGTCTGGATCCCCTGATTGTAGAACATGTGTGAGCGTTTGGAAAACTAATACAGATATAGCCATTCATGTACCCTGAATCGATGACACAGATCATCTCACGTACAAATGAAAACCACTCACAAATGGATCTCTGCCTCTGCCACGCCCCTCTTCTTCCCTTCATTTTCCTTCTTATTTGTTTCCTAATTTTCCAAAGTTTATAGTTACAGATATTGAGGAAAGGGTCATGATTCCTATTAGGAAAACAGTCAGTATTGTGGATCAGAGGAATTTAAAGTATCTGACAGACTCACGTAGAAAACAAACTTATGGTTACAGTGGAGAAAGGGGATGGGAAGGGATAAATTGGGAGCTCAAGATTTGCAGGTATTAACTACTATATATAAACAGATAAACAAGTTTCTTCTGTACAGCACAGGGAACTATATTCAGTATCTTTTAGTAAACTGCAATGAAAAAGAATATGAAAATGAACATATGTATATGTGTATGTATGCCTGAAACATTATGTTGTACACCAGAAATTGACATTGTAAACTGACTATACTTCAATTAAAACAAAAAACAAACAAAAAAGAACTATCTTCCTGTTTCTTCTCTTCCTAAAATCAGTTTTGGAATAATCTTTTCACCCTCCACTTCCAACAGTTAGGTGTGTGATGAAAATCTAACACCCAAGGCTTCATTCAACCAGGACAATGATTTCACATTTCCTGTCTCTTGTTCAAATGAAGAATCCTTTCTTCTTACAAGGCCATGAGCAATCTGGCAGGAAACCAGGGGTGCTGCAGGCTATGTGTTTGCAAGAGAGCGGAGATTTGAGAGCAAAGGATATTCTTCTGCCTGCACTGCCCTCCCACCCCCTACAACATGGGGTCTTCTAGCATCCCTCTCCCATGTCCCCTCTCTGCCCAAAGTCTGCAGTCAGATACCGGTTAATGAACAAACATTTTTCATGAGCAAAGAAAGCACTGCAGGCCTTGTTTGCTGACCAGGGCATGGAACCATCTCACCCTACACTTCCTGCTCATCCCTTTCAAAGGAAAGGACTGCTCTGTTGCCCAGCCAAAGTCTGGTTCTCAGGGGTCAGAGCTTTACGGATACTGGTAAAGAAGAGATGGGAAAGGAATTCAATGGCTTGTGAACATCAGTGTGCTTTGGTCCAAGGAGGATATAAGGACTGGGATAAGGTGTCGTAGAAAACATTAGCTTTAGTTTTCTTGTTTTAATTATATTTATTGTTACATAGGTAACATGGTTTAAAGTGCAAAGGTAAAATGTCATCCTTGATAAATTCTTCCTTCCAATCCTGAGAATGTATGTTTTGAAGTCATACAGCTACAGAGACAAATCCTGGCTTTACAGATGATAAGCAGGGTAACCTTGGGTAGGTAAAAATCTCTCTGGTCTTACGTGGTGGGAAGAGTAACACATAAGTCATAAAGTTGTTATGATTAAATGAGATGATATGTATAATGTACTTGGCCTAAGATTGACACTCGATAACCACAAACCATGGCTAATGTAATAACTACTCATTTCACAGAACACAGACTCAGGTCGGCCAAAAAAGTACCTCTATTTTTCTTACTTTCTATCTTGAGCCCTCATTCAAATTGTTACAGAAAAGTTAATGTAATTATTTTGGGGGTAAAAACCAGTTAAATTCAGGGATTTCCCAGCCATGATGGATTGTAATGGAGTCATAGTTGAGATCTTCTTCTCCCTCTTCTGCCTCCCCCTGGTTGGCATTTGTTCCAGGAGGGAGAAGGCTGCCCAACCACTGTCTGGCTGCTGTCATACTTGCCTACGTGGTGCTGAGGGTTGGGGCGGGGTGGGGGCTGGCACCTACTTCTCAGCCTTGGTTTGCCTTGGTGCTCTGGAGACTGGCTGCTTCAGAAGGACCCTGTCCTGTATCCACTCAAGATACCCTCTCACACACCAGCAATCCTCTGAGAAGTGCCTGCAGCCTCCCAGAACTTCAGCAGCCCTGTTCATGGGCTGCACGCTTCAAATATAGTGTTCCCTTGTGCTGGTCCCGAAGCCCCAAGGGCTTCCTCTCTCCCAGATATCTTTTGTATCTTGCTCAGGAGCCTTGGATATTTTCAGATGGTCATCCACACTCTTTCAGGGATACAGAAAACTCAGGATAGCATCTGGTTCCGTGTCACCCCACCATTTCCACCCTACTATTGATATGTGACAATGGGCCATGTTTGCAGTCTCTCTGGACTTCATGCATGTTGAAAGACACAGATCCGCTCCACTCTCGGACCCCCAATTTGAAAGGGGTTCTTTGGTGTACCCCTGCCAGACACACCCACATCTGGGGTTTGGCTGTGGGGAGGGCACAGATTGGAAGGATGTACCATTTCAACGCTGCATCCACCCCTCTTATTTCCTCTTCAACTCTCCTCTCTCTACTCAGCTTAGAGGGGCTTCATCCATTGGCTTGGAAGTGGAGGAGTATGTAGATGGCGGGAAGGCAGGAAGAAAGGAGAGTTGTCTGCTCACAGCTTCTTTCATAGTTTCTCTATATTATGCCTGGGCAATTCCTTCTGAAGCCAAGGAGTTTGGTTGGTGTCCTTGCTCTCTGTTTCTGCAGTGTCTGGACTAGAGGAAGCTATTGAGTGTGCAAGTGAATGATGGGTGTGAGGATATGTGTGGGGGAACATGTCCATTACTACTGCACATGCTACCACACATCCAACTTGCTACCACTCTCTCTGCACCTTTGTTCCAGTAGAAAGCATGCTGTCCAGTCATCCTTGTGAGGAGGAGTTTCATTTGTTCTAAAAATTCATTTGTGGATTAGGGAGAAGAGCATTGGCCTTGACACAAGATGACCTGGGTGAAGTGCAGACACTGCCTCCTCATTGCTCAGTGACCTTGAGCACTAAACCTGTTTGAGCCAAAGTTTTCTCATTTCAAATGGAAAACAAGGATCATAATAATACCCTTCTCTCAAGTTTGCTATAAAAATTGCCAGGTAATGTTTCTGAAAGTGGTTTAATGTTTATGAAGTCGACTAAAATCTCAACTATAGTTTCCCCAAATTTTCCACATAACTGAACTATCTTACTACTGAAGGCCATGCAGATAAAGTGGGAAGAGAATAGTTACCAGACATCCTGATAAGATTATTCAAGTGATGATAAATGCTGAAACAAAAGCTGGTCATGAAGCCAATATACATATGTAATTTATAAGGAGAAGAGTCCTGTGAATTTCTGGTGTTTAAAGCTATAGCAAATAGGATTTCAATAATAATAGCAGTCCTTTAAAGAAACTTAGAGAAACCTAGCTATGGTCTGATATTTGACAAAATAATTTTATACACCTGCTATGGACTTAATTGTATTCTCCTGAAATTCATATGTGGAAGCCCTAACTCCTATGTGATGCTCTTTCGAAATGGAGCCCTTAGGGGATAATTAGGTTTCGATGAGGTCATGAGGGTGGGAATTAGTGTCCTTATAAGAAGAGACATCAGAGAGCTAGTTCTCCCCCCCCCCCCCCCCCCGCAGCCATGTGAAGATACAGTGAGAAAACATCTGCCTACAACCAGGAAGAGAGATCTCACCAGACACTGACAATGCTGGCACTTTGATCTTGGACTTCCAGGTTCCTGAACTATGAGAAAATAGATTCCCATTGTTGAAGCCACCCAATCAATGGTATTTCGTTACAGCAGCCTGAACTGACTAATGCAATTCCCTTATAAATCCTCTATTTTTCCATGGTGAGGTCCTTTCCATCTGCCCCAGGCAAAATCTGTTTGTAGAGCTTTCTGTGTCCTACATTGGAAAGGCAAGCAAACATTTGTTACTGTTTGTAAACATTTTCATTCCATCCACCACGGAGCTAAAATCCATCAAATACTTACCACACCTTTATACTCTTTTAAATTCATGTTCAAGCAATACAGTTATTTCTAGAAAGGATGTGGGTAAGTTTCTGCCAGTTTCTAAGTATGCATATGGTAAAGAGGTATTTTTCTCTAATTTTTTGGAGAAACTTGGTCAGTTCTTCTCTCATCCTCTCTAGTAAGTTATAAGTTCTTTGAAAACAGCAACATCATTCTTGTTTTTGAATGCTAGACAAATCCTAGATCGGACCTATCTTGATTTCCATTCTAGTCTTTCAGGTGTCACTGTGTCACTCAGTAGCTGCATGACTTGAGTTTTTACATAACCTCCCTGAGCTCCCCAGTTTTCTCATCTATAAAGTAGGGAATGGGCCTCCCACACAGGGTTGCTGTGAGTATTAAGAGAATGTGGGAAAATCTTTACCACATTGCTTGATTCTCAGTATACGCAGAAGTGGAAGGTATGGCTAATGTACTCAAAAGAACATGGAGCCCCAGTGAAGTTAATTGCCTGGAGTTGGTGAGAGGGAGCTGAGCTCTCCCATGGCCTGGGAGGCCCAGAATCTGTGCAGACACAGACCTGGGCTTGCCAGGAACACAGCCACTGCCAGGGGCACACAAGGGAGCTCAGAGATGCTCAAGGTCGAGTGGGACCTTGAGCCAGGGAGATAAGCACGAGGTCGGCTTGAAGCCTTGAGCCAGTTGTCCTATAATGCCTCTCAAGTCAAAGAGGGAGGTGTCCTTCTATCAGGACTCCCTTCTGCCCCGTATGTGCCCTGAGCCCCAGTTCTGGGCACCCAGACAGAAGGCTCAGTGCTGAGGTGTGGCCATGAAGGAGGAAAATGAAGGCACAGATTCCTAGAAGTGCGTGTGTGTGTGTGTGTTGGGTGGTAAATACAAACCTAAGACCTTGAGAATAAAAGCAGCAAAACCCCAGCACGAACACCAACACTAAGGCCAATGGCAGGAGAAGCAGCCTGAAATGAGGAACAATCTGAAATTGGACGGGAGTAGGAAGAGCACTAGAATGAGGACAAGAGGGTCCCTGGCAGCTGCCGAGGGTAGCACTACAGCACTTCGGTTTCCCAGGAGCTCAGCTGGAGCACGGGACACACACGTGCGGGGCTGGTTCCTGCACCGGCTCGGGGCCAACATTTCATCTCTTAGCTGTCCTTGTGCTATTCCTTCTCCTCCTGGTTCCTTTCTAAAACATCCAGCAGAGCAGTGCCCTGCACATTGTGGGGATTAAACCTTTGTTGACATGACTTTGAAGTCATTGTCCATGGGGCTGGGATGGGGAGGGGGGCTGGGATTCGCCCACCTGGAGCCTCTGTGGAAGATCTGCTTTACCTTAAATCACATTCAGAACAGTAAATAATTCTCAGAATGTGTTTCACAGGAGCAGGACACTCATTTTAGTGTCCTGGACATGGTCCAAGGGATTGTAGTCTAAATTCCCTATTTCATATGTTCATGTTTCTCTAACATTGCTCAGAAAGGTCATTCCCGGGTTGCAGTGCATTGTGAGGCAGGAAGTAAGAACTCATGCTCAGCCCTACCACCAACTCCTTCTGTGATTCTGGGTCCCTAAGCAAACAATTTCCTGACTCTGCTCTCAGTTACCCCATCTGGGAAATGGGAATAAGAAACTCCCTCTTGAAAACATGAAGATGGATTAGAGGCGATATTTTTAAAGTGATTTCCCGGTGAGGTAAAAGAATGCTGCCTATTTCATAGAAGCTTCCAGGGACAACATCACCCACATGTAAAAGCCATCTTCTTTCCTCTGGAATTGAGAAGAATTATAGAACTTGAATGGGGCAATTTATCATTCTAATGCTTAAGAGGGTTTGGCTAAGTCACCTAAACAGCTGGTCATGCCCACCTAACATCCAGAAGGACATCCTAGTGGAATCAATTGGCTTGAGAAGAAGGCAATAAACTCGCCAACAAAATCGCGCACTCAACTCTAGTCTTGGCTCTGGCTCAAATCCCCGCACAAGTGCCTTAAAGCCTGATGGGAAGCTTTTGGTGTTACACCTGGTACCAGCATCCCCCTGGGGTCCAGCAGACCTTACAAAACTCTCTCGCCAATGCGCGCACCTGCTTCTGCTCACCATGCAGGGAAAGTACCCACTCTGTGCTCTTTTTGTGAGCCCAGGGCTCAATCAAGCTGGAAGTTCCACGGAATGTGGTCTCCCCAAAGCCTAGCTCAAGGCTTGGTACGTTGTGGGCCCTCAGTGATATCTGTTGAATGAATGGACAAACATACCTGCTCTATGTAGATGAAGGTCAGGGCAGCTGCACCTACTCTCCCCTGAGAGAAGACGTGACTGACGGTCTAAGTGGATACTTGGTGGGTGCCCAAAGCTGCAGAGGGGGCCCTCGATAAGAATACCAACACATATTTAGCACCTGCTGAATGTGGCAGGCATAATTATAAGCAATTTTATGTTTTAACTCACTTAATACTCATAATATTGACAACAATTCTGAGGTATGATCTGTGATTATTAGTCCCACTTTATAGATGAGGTCAATGAGGCCCAAAGGAGGCTTGTAACTTGCCTAATGGTTAAAATGCAGTGGGAGGTTATCTGAATGTAGACAGTCTCACTCCAGACCCCACCTCCTTAACCACCGGTGACAGTGAAGGTAGACTCCCAGCTCCCACTGGGGCACAGACTCCTGGAGAAGACACGGCTCTGTACCACGTCACTGCCCTTTCTGACCAGCTAGCACAAGGACAGAAGGGACGAGTGCCACTGCTCAGCTTCACAATACCCCAGGGTAAGTTGGACCTGGGGTTTTTGTCTTGAAGCAAGGACGTGAGGCAGCAGAGCAATCAGATGCCTCACTCGGAGTCACGAGGCTTGGTGCAGGAGAGCTGTGATCAGAAAGCAATTCTCCTCACCTCTGACAGGCAGCCCAGATCTCTGCAGTCCAGCCACCAGCACCAGAGGCATGCACCTGGGATGCTCCTCAGCCGCACCATCAGCAGGCTCCTTGGACCAAAGGTGGCAGTGGATGCCATGCTTGGTAAACATTGATGAACACCTGCTATGAGGGAGGGACCTGGGGCACCCGCATAAAAAGCTGGACATGGAAGAGACTTTGAGGAATATTTAATCCAGCCCTTCATTTTACAAATGCAGAAACCGAGGTAGCTTACTCAAGGTCCCAAACTACCTGGTAGCAACGTGGGGAGCGGAGCCCAGGTCTCTCGACAAGACATCTCACGTACTTTGACATGATATACCTGACATGCTATGTTGGGTGGTGGCAACAGACTGTACCACAGACTCTCCTTCCTGCCTGGAGAGCCCGTGCTTAGAGCCTCTCCAGGCTGGGTGCCACGCCCTCACCCCACGCTGTGGCTGTTGTGCACGGAAGGTAAGTCCTGCCCTGTAGAGCAAGGCACCCAGCCTTAGCGATTCTCCCCAGGCTCGTGTATATGATCCTCAGCAAGCCATCCGTTGTCCCGACCACCTCCCTCCCCCACCTCATCTGAAACTTAATTAATCATGTTTGCATCTGGATCCAGACAAGACAATAGCAGGGATGTGTTTTTGGTTAGGAACTGAAGCTGCATTCGGAAAGGAATGTTGATTAGTTAGAGGTCGGTATCATTTTTCATGCCTTTTTAAGTTACAAAAAAATTTTAATATCAAAGCATTTCTCCCTGCACCGCACATATCTATTTCTCGTAAGTGCATTCTGCTGGCATAATTTTCCTTTCCTTCCTGCAGGCTCTGTTTATGAGATGATCCATCAGGTTGTCTCAGTCTCCATCCAGCCCTTCAGCAACCGGAGGCGTTCCAGGTGAGCGGAGAGCTACAGCCCGCAGCCTCCCCCACCCATGTGGAAGGGGAAGGGGAGAGGCAGGCTTAGGGCAGGGTTTCTCCGGGAGACAGTGGTCACCCACCACAGAGACAGCAAGCTCTCCTTCTAGCCTGCTCTGGGCCAGATGGAGGCTTCATTATAAATGCGGCTGCTCTTTAGAAAAGGGATGGACTCCGGAAGGGAAGAAGACACTCCAAACTTACTCTAGACCCATAGATGTTGAGGTCGATCTGAAGACCGCAATTCAGTCTTCACTTCTGCACCAGATAAATGTCCTCAATCCAGGAAAATCTCCTAATGCAGGAAGCGTGTCTTCATATGTACAGCGTGCCCATGTGTGCAGAGCATGTCAAATAGCAGATGATAAGTCATGGCAGCAAGTAGTGCTGGAAATATGTGGCAGAGCCGGAAATCTCTCCACCCCACCAGCCCTCAAGCTAGACTTGCCTTTCAGGTGAAGGTGATGGAGGAGTCAAGGAATACAGTGAGGGACCTCTTCCTTTTGTTCAGTGACCTTTTCTGCTCAGTTCCAAACCTGGCCCAGGCACCAGGAGTAGATTTGTGACGAGACTGACCAGTAAGAACAAACTGTTCTTAGATGCTCAGATGCCGGCAGACCCTCCATCTCAATTAGAAACCATCAGCGTCATAGGGTCACTGATTCCCGAACGCCACTGGCCTCAGGGGAAGGGAGAGGGCTTGTTACAGAAAAGGCTCACCACAGGCAATTCAGGGAATTTAGCATGTGTTTGGGGCACAATGGCCCCCCAAAGCAATTTGCATTTGCTATTTGAATTGACCAGATAATAGCCCCAGGGAATTGCTCTCACTATTGACTTTGGCAAAGAAGGTTGATTGTGAGCTAGAACATTGAAGATGGTGAATGACCTGAAGATCAAGAGTACTCTGGGATAAAATAGACTCACAGACACAGAAAACAAACTGTGGTTACCAGGGGAGAGAAGGAGGAAGGGACAGACTGGGAGTTTGGGACTGACAGATACACATTACTATATGTGAAGTGGATAAGCAGTAGGGACCTACTGTAGAGCACAGGGAACTATATTCAATTTCTTGTAATGAGTCGTAATGGAAAAGAAACTGAAAATATATATGTATGTATGTGTATGTATAACTGAATCGCTTTGCTGTACAACTGAAACTAACATTGTAAACTGACTACACTTCAATAAAAAAATAAGAATTTTAAAAAAAGGTACTCTGGGCTAACCAAACAGCAAACTCACATTCCCAGAAATCAACTAATTAATTACATCATTATTTATTCAGAAAACAAAGTGCCAATTTTGTGCCAGGCCTCGTACCAGAGGTGGACCATTTACCCCAGGCCTCTTCCTAAGGTGTAACTTGGGGTTTATGGGTAGAACAAGGGTGGATGTGGAGTTGCAGCCAGCCTCAACAATAAGGAAATATTTTAGTATGTCTTGTTTTTATACTCAGAGGCACAGATGGTATGAAGCAGGGGGCTGCAAATTGTAGCCCTTGGGCCAAATCTGGTCTGCTGCCTATTTTTTTGGTAATTAGTTTTATTGGAACAGGGCGGCATCCATTTGTTAGAATATCATGTAGGGCTGCTTTTACGCTGCTTTTACCAACTGAGTTGAGCAGTTGAGACAGGCGGTGTGGCCTACAAGCCCTAAAGTATTTACGATCTGGCCTTTTCCGGAAAAAGTTTGCCCTGGTAGAAAAGATTCACTGTCCCCATGATGTAGAGAATCTGGTCAAAAAGGAAGTATGCTCAGATTTCCTGGTTTAACCTCTGAGACGCAAACCACAGACTGGCCTCCTCATTAGACAGCTCTTTTCTCTTTAATATTTTAAATCTCTGTGATCCTGCCCCCTGGTGGAAAAGGCATAAAATATCAAATGGCTGTGAGAGGGAGCAAAGGATGAATGTCTTGAAATCTTCGACCCCACAATGTAGGTTAGAAACTCTGGGAAGACTGCAGGCTCTCCAACCTCATGGGGCCTGATCTGAATTCAGAACTGTGACCCTCCTCGGCTACTGACTTAAGGCAAAGGGTGGGCAGACTCTGGGGTAGGTTTCTGTGGACTCTAGATGGCCATGTGTAGAACACACAGAAATCATCTATTTTAGAATTTATAAGTATTCATGGATTTGTCGATTGATTTTTACCAGAGAGAGAGAGGCCTGTAAAGCCTGCAGAAAAACAACAAACATTTTGGATACTGTGATCAGCTAAAAATGTTCTTGGGGGGAAACTAGGCACTATGTAAATCCTCAGTTTTATGATCACCTGGTAAAAACATAGATATTTTTGTGGTACTTTTGGGACTCTGGGGCAGGTGAACAAATGAGGAAGGATGGTCCTAAGGTTGAGTTTCTTGCACAGGGTCACATCACCGTCATCTGGCTAACCCAAGTCAGCCTCACTTAAAAACCCATTCTACTCTATGATTTTGCTCTTCGAGGGGGAAGGTTGGTGTCCTGGAAAGCTGGGCTCAAAAGGTGGCCCTGGGACACTCCTCACAGCCAGACTCATGACTCTCCCAGGCTGCCCTCCCATGTGTCTATGGCCTTAGATCACACATGAGGCCATTCCCGTGACTGCTCTCTGGCCCCCAGATCTTTTACCATTCTTGCTGGGAGGCTAAGGCAGAGTTTCCGAGTATCCAAGAACTTGCCAGAACTGAGTGTGCCTTGGCACTTTCTCTTGGCTCTCTGTCTTTTTGGACTGTACGTGCCATGGTCCAGGAGGGATAGGCTGGACAAAGACGCGAGGGTCGCTGTGTTCATACAACTCACACAAGTCAAAGAAGAGGCAGCCTCTCAACCTTCTGTGTGTCCAAGTTGACAGTGGGGTCTGCAAAGGAGTGGAGGCACAAGAAGGAACATGGACAGTCACCACAGCTCCAGTTCTGCTCAGGTTAGCATAACACACATTCTTGAGGACCAGCTTGGTGACAAGCCCATATGGAATGTTGACTGTCGGGAGATTTGGGAGGGGTCAAAAGGACCCCCCTGCAGCAGGAACCCTTGGGGACTGAAATTCAGCCTGTGCTCCAGTCCCAAAACCATGTGCCCCACAAGATGCTAGGCCCTCTGGGGATGGGGCTCTTCTCTAATATGCACCAGAGGGGCACTGGGGGCTGGTGCGGGCCCTACCTGTGGGTGAGCATTTAGTGAGGTCAGGGTATAGGATCAACACCCTAGCTGGGTGACGTGGGGTGGGCTGTGGACTGGTCTTGTGCAAACCTACTTCATCTCATAGCTTGTACTGCTGTGGCTTTACCTGCTTCAGTCACTTCTTCTCTTCATCGAACACCTATACAAAGACATCCAGTGGAATGTTTACCCATAAAATGTTTTTTTCCTTTTCCCGAGAACAAAGCAGGAAATGAAAAAGAGGAAAGATGAGTGACAAGAATAAAGCATACCATCAATTTAGACATTAGGTGAAAAAATTATTGCAAACACAATTTAGAGGTGGTTCCTTTCTACATATCAGGGCAGAACAGGGTTCTAGGAAAGAATCACCAACAAGTATTTCTTGACAATTGTGGGCTGAGTATTAAGCCTTTATTCTAACTGAAGACAGGACAATTAGTGATAAAAGCACTGGGATTCATCAAAATCGTAGAACTTTTTTCACCAACTTGGGGTCTAAAGGAAGTTGGATCTTTTATTTTTCAAGCCCCTCCCGATCTACCCTGTAAATAGTAAAATCCAATATTCTCTTCTTTGTCCCCATCCTCACCCTGAATTGTCTGAGAATGCTGAAGACTTACAGCTTAAATATACAGACATAGACTTTCATCACTTGACTTACTGCTGTTCATCTTGTTGCCCTTGATGATGCTTTTGAACACGGATTCTCCGAGCTTAGAAGTTACCTTGGGTTAGGCTAGAGGTGTTCCCCCATGTGCCTGTCCTGGTTAGAGATTTTAGGTTCCCATTCCCGTGTTCAGCCATCTTTCCCCCAAACTCAGTCATTGTGCCAAGCAGGGGATCCTGGAGAAGATTCTATCATCCGCCACACCATGCCGAGGCAACACCAAACCTCCTCTGTCGTTCTTTTGGCTGTTGTATTGAGCTGGGGTTATGAGCCCAGGCTTCTCTTTTCCTTAAGTTAATTTTATTTCTGTGGCCTAGTTGTCCCTTTCTGTCCCTGAGCCTTGGCTGGGGGCACTCCAGTCCCCCCTCAGGTCTTCTTTTTCAAATCTTGGGAAGCAGGAGCTGGCAGCCTTAGCAGCTTCTCTCCCAGAAGGTTCTTGAGCTCTTTTTACAAACAGATGCAACTCCACTTTGGGGACTGGCTTTGCATGCCAGAGGGTGAAAGGACTTGTAACCTTGCCCTAGGAACAGAAAGTTCTCTTATCTCCCAAGGTAAGTACAAGGCAGGCCTCAGGCTCACATAACCAAGAAAGACCTTCAAATTACTTTTTTCCTCAGAAAAACTAAATTCTCTAGATAACCCGGTGTCTCTACTTCTGGATAGAAGAGAAAGTAAAATTCATCTCTGCCTTAAGAGAAGCCCTGCTGCATATGTAATGACTAATATAATAACACATACTACCATATCATAATGTATACAGTATGATAACACATAGTATTATATTAGTATATGTAGCAAGGCTTCTCTCTTTCTTTTAAACTTCATTATTTTTTAATGGAGGTACTAGGGATTGAACCCAGGATCTCATGCATGCTAAGCACATGCTCTACCACTGAGCTATACCCTCCCCCCAACCCAGGGCTTTTCTTAAGAAGATAATGGGGGTGACAGAGCAGTTGAATGACGGTACAATCCATATCATGGGCTCCCAGCCTCATCTCCCTGCTCACCTCCTGTGGCCCAGTCACACCATCCTTCCTGCCCCTTTTCCTAGCCTCCTCCTAGTAATGTCACCTTTCAGAGCTGCGTTGGAAATAAACTACCTAAAATAATCATTGCCCCACCATATTCAGTGTGTGTTATCATTCACATTTCACAGATGAGGGAGCAGATCCAGGGGAATTAAGTCACTTGCTTAATATGCCTCCATCTAATGTGTAATAGCCAGAACTCCCACGCAGCGCTGAGCTCTTAAGTTCCTCGCGCCAGATGCGATCGTGAGAGGCTCCCGGCGGTGTAAGGACCAGCGCGCCCCGTGGCTGCCTCCAGCCCCCATCCCAGGATCGCGCTCGAGGTGCACAGGGACCGCGTTCTCAGGGGCACCCAACGAAATAAAGCCTGGGCTCAGGCGGCTGGGGACACCCTCACCCGGCTCCGGCTGCCAGCCACGGGAGAGAAGGCGCTGGCAAGAGCCCAGAGAGGATCCCCCGCAAGAAATATATCGCGTGCTGACATTTTTATGACCCGGGCCCGCTTACAAAACACAGGCCGGAGCACAGCTCTGCTTTCCCTGCCCAGCTTGAGATCACATGCTGGCCCCGCAGCTGCCACTTGGAGTCAGGAAAGCCTATATATTTCCCTCCTTAGATAGGCCTAGTGGGTCTCGTCAGGTGCAGAAAGCCAATAAATCACCAGCGAGGTCTCCGCGTATCTATCAGTCAGGAGGCTTGTCATCTTCCCGGCCTTGATCCACATAAAAGCCGCCAGCCGGCGGGGCGGGGCGCGGGGCGCGCGGCGCGGGGCGGGGCGCGCCGGGCCGTGGACACCTGGCTGGGGCGGGGGGAGGTCGGGGGGGTGCGGCGGGGGCCCAGCGGATGTTCGTAGCTCTGAGGGGCCGCGCAGATTTACACCTCCTCCCCCTCCGCACGCGCTTCCTTTGGCTTTGAAGTTCCGCGGTCCCGGGTTGGGGGTGGGGGGCCCGTCCCTCAGCCCGGGGTTTTACTATTCCTGTCACGTCCTCTGTGCAGCTACTTGGGGAGGAATGGAAACTGTCAAGAACGTTCTGGGCCACCTCCCCGTGAGGCCGGGATGAAGGGGGCGTTGCAAACTACACCGCCCTGTCTGGGCATCCTGCCCCACCGAGTGGCCGAAAACACACTGAAACAGGAGTGAGGGGCCCGGGTACCAGGACCTCTAGCAGAGGGTCCTCTTAGGGAAATCCCTTTCCCATGTTCAGAATCTTCCAGAAAGCTGTGTAGCGACTGTGGAATCCGTTGGACCTTGATTAAAATCCCCTGTCACTTTCCTTTCTGAGACTTACTTCCACTTTCCTGGGGTGTGAGTGGGAATGCAAACACCTACCTCATGGAGTCAGGGCGGGAGTTCAATGAGGCAATAGATGCAGATTGCTGAGCCTGCATCTACGCGTAGTAGGTCATGAAAGATGATAGCTGCATTTTTATTATTTTCCTAGCCTAGATGTTGGCCTTGGACTGGATGCATGTTAAGGCCGCTTCTAGCAATATGCTGTACATTTGCGCCGCTCAGGCAACAGGGCCTTGTGCTGCTGACATTCCCAACCTGCCAGGAGCCAGCTCAGGCCCTGGGACGCATGTCCTCATGCTCAAGTTTACCATGAGAGTCCCATGGCCTTAGGTCCGAGGAGCCTGACTGCGTTTGATGAATGCCTTACCAGGGAGGCACTTGCAAGGCTCCCTATGTCCTCATCACATCTGGATGAGGGGCACCACGGGGTACTCTCTCCCACTGAGAGCCTGAGTCTTGGAGGTTAACAAGGAACTGCTCTTGGCCACATGTCGCCTGTATATCGCAGACTGGAACCCAGTGGCCTTTTCCTTCCTACCGCCATGCCCACACGTTCAGGGACCACGTTTACCAGGTAGAGGAGTGAAAGCAGTTTTTGATCATCTCCTATGTGAAAACCACGGAGAACCTGTCATTTAACCACTCCAGGCCTCAGTGTTTTTCAGTAGGGGTTGGGGTTAGGTTTAGGGTTAGGGTTAGGGTTGGCATCTGGGGCCAGGACTGTCCTGCTCTTAGAGAATGTTTAGCACCCTGGGCTGAATGTTCCATGCTAGCTGAACCTCCGGGTGTTGGGACAATAAAATGCCTTCATGTTTCCAAACACCCTACACTGAGAACCACTGGATAATTCAATTTCCCTTCTAGTCCTAATACTGTATCCATTTAGGAGTCCTGCTTTGGGCACTAACCAGTTACTCCCCTGTGACTTTGGCCAAACTGGTCAGTTTTTAAAGAAACCTGTATTATGGGAACAATCTGACTTGCCCTGTACTGTCTATGTATATCACAGTGCTCTTGTGAGGACATGATTTAAAAAAAAAAAAAGATGTGTATACAAGTGGTCTCTGAAGGTAAGGTACTATTATTATTATGAGAAAATAATGATAATTAGTGCCTTATTAATAGGTTCCAGGCGATGCATGTGCCTCCATTTAATTCTAAAAGGAATCTGAGGTAGGTTTTAGTATTTTCACTTTACATATGAAGAAAACAGATTAAAAGGGTAAGTGATCTGCCCAAGGCCATGCAGCTAGAATTTGAAGCCAGACTGTGTAACACACAACTCATGCACTGAATAATGTCCTCGACTTCCAGTTCATGTGGGTCAGAAAGGGCTTGTCCCCAAATCAGCACATCCTCTGTCCATGAGCAGTTACATAGGAGCCAGATTATTAGATGGTTGCTTTGAGAACAAGGAGCGCTAGTGACCTTAAGACGGTCTCTCTTGTCAGTCACTCTGCTCTACTGCCTCCCGTAGTGTGACTCATCATTCTTTGTCTCTTGTGCCTCCCTGGCCTCCTCTGTGAGAATGAAGCATCCTTAAGGTCAATTTAATCTTTTGTATATCCCATCCCTTCCCCACAGCTCTGTTCCTGCCTTCCTACTGGACACACACACCACACACACACAAACACACAAACCTCAGTTGCTAGATTTACCAAATCAAAATACGATGCCCAGTTAAGTTTGCATTTCATATAAACAATGTTTTTTTAAAAAAATATAAATATGTCCCAAAAACTGCATATGTCATATCAATACTAAAAAATTATTCATTGTTTTTAGGAAATTCAACTATAATTAGATGTCCTCTATTTAATCTGATAACTCTAACCAGAACCCATCATATTCCAATGTTTCCCAGCCTTCAAGTCCATCAGCACAGAGGGGTAGAGAGGAGCAGGGCTCTGTATGAGATATGGGAAGAGACCCCAGTCTCTTTGTCTTCAGGGCATTCTCGGTCTAGCTGAAAACAGAGAAATCACAAAATGCAGCTGTAGAATGGAGGAGAGACCCTGTATCTCTGGAGCCTAGTAAAATGCCTGACCCAATGAGCGCGGTAAAATGCTTGTGAATCATTAAATGACTTAATTAGTGGAGCTCTTTCCTTTCCCACAGGCTTCATGCACTCCACCGATGGCCTCATACAAATTGTTCTACCAATTCAATGCTGATTTAAGCCCCGCTGTTACATACACTTGCCAGTCCAAACAGATTATAAACATTTGTAATTTTCCACAGTGGCTGTTTCAGGGTCAGGCATAAATATTTGTTGAATGACTGAATAAGCTTCCCAGAGACCTAGTAGAGGATGTAGCTCACTGTAAGTGGTAAAAGGTCTCAGTTAAAAATCTGGGGATCTGGTTTCCAGTCTCTACTTTTCTAAGCTGTGCAAGTTACCATAGCTCACTGGGTCTTAGTATCTTTGCCTATAAAATGTGGAGATGGGTCCAGGTGATCTCCTAGTCATGTATGTCTTTAAAGGGCAACGAATTATAAATAATCTTACCAGCAGTGATGTGAACATGTTAGTGGTGATGGCTAACATTCATTAACTAAGGGCTGTGAATGAATGTTTTCATTTGATCCCCACCAAAACCATATTGGATGACTTCTACTATCAGCCCTGTTTTATAGGTGATAAAATTAAAGCACATGTAAGTTCAATGCCTTTCTCACGATGAATCAGTAGTAAGTGACCCAGCTGGGTGTGGACTCAGCAAACCTGATTCTAATCCCGGCTTCCCCAACAGGTGGGCTCTGAAGTCCCCAGCTTTCTCCAAGTCTCTAAGCTCATTAACACAAAGTCCTCCAAGGACCTAGGATGTCTAACCCTGTACTGCTGCTGGCAGGTTTCAGAGGTTGCGTGAGCATGGCAGAGTGGGAGGAGCCTGGACCCTGAACCACAAAACCTGAAGGTGAGCCCAGCTCTGTGGTGCGCCAGCCGTGGGAACCTGGGCTCCTACACTCAGAGAGACTCAGTATTCTTCTCTCTAAAATGGTAACAATCCCAGTCATGCCTGTGCCTCCAACCATGGCGCTGTTCTGAGGATCAAAAGAACGAGAGGATGTGAGAGTGCTTTGTGAATTGTAAAGTGCCACACAAATATGAGTTGTTATTATTTCCAGCTGGGGTTGTCTGGGACTACTTCAATAAGGGCATTATAAATGATTGATAAGACTTTATGCGGTGTTTGTGCTTTAAGGGGGAACAAGTCTTAAGTCAAATGGCTAAAGCTCTGGTATGGAATGCCGGTTGTAGCATCTACACAGGGGGATTTGGGTAAGTGAATAGGGGGCAGGGTGTGTGGTTTGGGCCCAAATCCAAAATACCAGTCGGCTTAACTTAGATTCCAAGGTTAGGAATTGCTATTAAGTGTTGATTATTATTTAGTTAGTTATTGAACAGGTCAAAGAAAGCATCAATATTAGCAAATATTAATTTGAGTGCTTACCTTGTATCAGACATTATTCCAAGTATTTTATATGTGCATGTATTTAATTCTTAAAACAGTCCAGTGAGGTGAATATCTCTATGGGGATTACGACTATCTCCATTTTTCAAATGAGGAAAATAAGGTTCAGAGGAGTTACAAAGCTTTTCTAGGGTCACACAGCTAGTAAATGGTAGAGCTTGGATTTGAACCCAGTCTTTCTGACCCCAAAGCCAGAAAGAACAAGGAAGGCATGGAAAGAGGGAAGGAAAAAGAAAAGAAGGAAATATATATATATGCTGAGTACTACTCAGGTATATTATTAGGAGACCTTACTACACAGAGATCTAGAACCCAGTAATTTTCAAATGAAACATGTCCTGAGAAAGTCAAAGAAAGCTCTTTGGGCTTATCTTTGCCATAAGGTAGAGCGTGTTCATTTTCACATCTATGGGCCTCAAGGGAGCCACTACCATTGTGAAAAACAATGAGCTGGTTGCTGTGGAAACACAGAGCGGGGGTGGAGGCGGGGGTTGAGGAGGGCCACCTGGCAGGAATGATGTCTGGGCCAGTCTTAGAGAATTCATAGGACCCCGCCAGGGACAGAGCTGTGGGAGGAAGCATGACACCACACAATGTGGGTGGAGCTACAAGTAATTTGCTAGTATCACAGTGCAGAAGACAATGTGGAAGAGGCGAGGTATGAGGCTAGAAGTGCAAGTAGGATCTAGGCCATGTGTGCCAGGAAGCCTCTCTGACAAGCCATGAAGCTGGATCTTCATTCTGTAAATGATGGAGAGCCCTACACGATTTTAAGCAGAATTAGATTTATAATTTAGGTATTCACTCTGACTAGAGTAGGGAGGCTGGATTTGATGGGTAGATGGCAGGGCAGGAGATAGGAGGTGTTCAAGATTCCATTCCACTACTCCAGACAAGAGATTATGAGCACTCTCACTAGGGAAGTCACAACAGAGCTGATGAAGGGACTGGAGAGATATTCAGGAGGTATTTTTAGAAGCATTTAGTGATCAGATTGAAGAGGAGTGGCTAGCACTGCAGATGTCTTGGTTGATATGTATGTTTCTTTTTTTAAAAAAAATTTTGTTTTTTACTGAGGTGTAGTTGACTTACAGTGCTAGTTTCAGGTACAGTAAAGCAATTCAGTTATATATACACATGCTTTTTTTTCAGATTCTTTTCTATTATAGGTTATTTCAAGAAATTGAATATAGTTCCCTGTGCTATATAGTAGGTCCTTGTTGTTTATTTTATATACAGTCATATGTATCTGTTAATCCTAAACTCCTAATTTATCCCTCCCTTTTTCCACTTTGGTAACCATACTTTGTTTTCTATGACCATGAGTCTATTTTTGGTTTCTAAGTAAGATTTGAGTCCTATGTTTCTCAACTCGATGATTGGTGAGATTGTGGAGCTACTAACAGAGGTTTGGATGCTGGAAGAAGAGCAGTTCTGAAAATGGATTTGTCCAGATGCAGACTGGAAAGAATAAATATGAAACGCTGGGAGCAGTCTGGGGTATGTGGACATTAGGCTAGATGCTAGACTTGGAAGTCAGGACAGAACAGATTACACTGCAGTAACAAAGAATCCCCAAATCTCAGGGAAATAAGTTTATTTCTCACTCACACTACACAACAAACATGTGTTCCACATCGTCACCCAGGGACCCAAACTGACAAGGTGGCATCATCTTGTAGCTTCAGCATTTAGAACACATGTCCTCCTCAGTCAACTTGGCAAGAGAAGAGAAACTCAAGAATCACACATGGCCTTTTACCCCCTGAGCTGGACGTGACCTACATCGTATCTGTTCACATTTCATTGCCAGAGTTGGTTTCATGGCCCCCTCTGTGACTGCAGGGGCAGGGAAAGGTAGAGAAGCACATATTATTTGTGGTGAGCATTACTGTGTCTGCTGCATCAGACATCAGAATGTGTGTGTGCTCAGGTCATGCGCTGCCAGGTGGCTGTTTTCCTGCTCTCTTGTACACCCTCCGCTCGACCTGTGCCCTGCTTCACCCACACCCCACTCACATGACCAACCTCCCCTTTAACTGTAGAGTCTAATCAGTAAATACCTACATACTCACTCCCTGGCCCCAGCTACTGATTGTTCTAACCTTTAGATCAGAATGGCTCCCCTTTGAAAGTTTAACAAAGGGAAGACCTCTGCCCCAGGAAGGTACTAGCCTGGGGAGCTAAGAGGAGCTAAGAGGGTGTGCCCCTCTGCTGGTTTCCCCGGTAACCAATGAGCCAATCTGCCATCAGTTCCTCCTATAAACTGGTAGTCTCCCTCTTCCCCCAGGACAGAAGGCTGCCGCCATGTCTTGCCCTGCCGTCCACTGTACACAGTGGGGTTTTGCTCCAGGTCCTTGCTCCAGACATGTAAGCTCCCCCATCTGTTAAACCACTGATGTCTCTGTTGCTGCCTCTGGGCTCCTTCTTTGATCTTGAAGCTGGGTGAGTACAGGCCTTGCAGGCTTACAGGGTGCAGCCCAACAGCAGGAGAGGTGAGTTCATCATGGAGAGAAAAGATGCGCTCGATTAAGGTGGCGCCCATAGAACGAAAAGAGAGTGGTGAAGGATAAAACCTCCTGGAAGTGACAGATGTAGGAGAGGAGCCCAAGGAGGAGCTGAGAAGTGACATTAAAAGAGACGAGAGCTAGGAGTCAATAGTGTCACTCAAAGCAAGGAAGTCCATGGGTCTGTAAGGAGGCTCATGGTGGCCAAAGGGGCCAGAGCAGCAGTGGGATAAAGAATGACGTTTCTACTGCATTTGGCAATCAAGAGGGGTCTGGAGAATATTTCCATATCCATGTTCTGTGCAGTGAATATTTAATCAGATTTTTGTTGCAGAAAACATGGTGCCTTTAGAACTGTGTGGGAAAGAGCTATGTTCCTGAGGCCACAGCCCCAGATGTATTCCACAAGTGATGGTGGCCACTGAAGGAGTCCATCTTTATCTTACAATATTATTTATCATGCTTAATACATTTTCAATTGATGACTATCTAACTGGGTAAGGTAAGACCTGTAAAAGTACAAACCATGATAACTGAAATGGCCCTTAAGCTGTGTAAACTGTCCAACAAAAAGAGATGCTTACTTATGATTTATTAATACCCTGGTGTGGTGGCAATATTAGGACGTGAGAAGTTTTTTATTGGTAATTAAAAATCCTTGGGTTAATTGGGAGCTCACATTTGTGGTTTCCTATCGCCCCAGGAGAAGAGGGTGTCATTGCTTCCTTTTTTGTTTTTTTCTCTTGAGAAAACTGACCTAAAGAATAAATGATTGGTTGGTGGTATTTTGATGGTACAGCTGTCGAGCACTTCTAGGGAAGAGGAACATGGAAGAGGCATTTGCTGAGTACCTGTTACGTGCCAGGCAGTTCCCACACGTAATTTCCCTTAATCTTCACAACCACTCAGTACAAGAGGTCTCTCTTGCCCTTATCTTACAGAGGTGGCAAAAGTGAATAGAAAGCCCCAGTTTGCAGACTCCAGGAACTCCGGGTCCCATTTGCTATCAGCTGAGTAGACTCTAAAAGTGGGCCCCCATTTCTGTTTCTCACACGATGGCTGTGACATCCCCAATTCCCAGCAGCCCAAAGCCGAGAGAAGGCAGATGAAAGGCGTCCGGACCTGGGGACCAGTGCTCTGCCTTCAGAGGGACTGACTTCCAGCTTTTAGCCACATGCACGGACGGGGCTGTTTCCATCTGCCGACCTGTCAGGCTGTCTCTCTCTTGGTCTTTTCCCCTCCCTCCTTGGAGTTTCTTCAATAAAACATTTCACTCCCTTGAAAAGCATCTTCCCTGAGTGGCAAGGGGTAGGAGCGTGGGGTGGGGAGGGCAATATGGTTCCATTTAGTTCTCTGGGGATGAGGAGGCATCCTCCCTGCACATAACTTTCCCAGCAAGTGGTATCTCTGTTTCCTCTCCTTCAACAACTGTGGAAACAAGGAGTTCTGGTTAACCTAGTCTCCAAATCCACAGACCTCCTGAGTCCCGTTCTCCACAGTCTTCTTGTCACCCTGAGTCTCCTGGAGCCTTAGACTCCCGACGCTCAGAAAGACTGAAGGAGAAGGGGGAGTGTGGCACCACCCTCTGGCCTCACCTTCCTTAGCAGCTGCTCCAGGGAGGCGAGAGGCTCTGGCCTTTCTCTCCAGCAGGCTGCTGTCACCTCCCCACAAGACTTCTGGGAGAGGCAGAATCAACTCTGGGGTGAACGGACCCATACTAAGTCCACACGTAGGGAAGGACAGATCAGACTTTTCAAAGTGTATGGAGGAGAAGTCTGTCTTCTGGCCAGGCTCCCCTTTCGGCATCATCCCTTCCCTCCTCCAGTGCCTGCAGCTGCATCCTCTCCCTGGACCTGTTTTTCTCTTCTGTGGCTGCTCCTTAAGTCCACCAAAGTGCTGACCAGAATCACCTGGAAGACTTGAGAAAATACAGATTGCTGGGGGCCCATGCCTAGAGTCTCTGACTGGATTTCACTGAAAATTGCATCTCACTGAATGTCCACTGGTTCTCAATCTTGGATGCAAATTTGAATCACTGTTTTGACAAAACTGTGTGTGTGTGTTTTTGTGTGTGTGTGTGTTGGGAGTGCTTTTGTAGAATTAGCACATTGGTAGTTTTTAAACACCCCCCACCCTGTGATTCTAAGGTGCAATCAGGCTGAGAACCCCTGTAAATTCAAACCAAGTCTTCAACTCCCAGAGGTTTTTCGATCTGAATAGAGGCATTTGAGAAACTTCCCCTCCTAAACCAGCTAGACCATAAGAAATGCATTTCTAAAATTAAAATTTCAGTCACATGTGCAGATTAGGGGGAGGGGTGGAAATTTATGGAAAGAAGTCAACCTCCCTGGTATCCCTCATTATCCTGCCTGCTTAGGTGGTCAGACCAATGGAGTGGTAATCAGCACGGAATTCTGAAGGCAGGTTCTAGCTCCCCCACTTACTACCATGTGGCCGGAGCCAGCTTTTTAACTTCTCTAAACCTAGGTTTTCACATCTGTGAAATGGGGACAACAAGCACACCTATTATATAAGGTTATTATGAAGAATAAATGAAAGAATCCAGGCTGTCACATGCAGTTAGAATTCTCTCAAAGGCAATATTGTATTACTGTTAGTATAGTTATCACTACTGTTCTTTTTATAACTCTTTAGATCAACCATGGGAGAGCTAGTGGATTCCTATCCTGAGTCCAAGCTTGAGGACCTCTCCTCTATGAGCTGTAAGAGGTGTGGATTTGGTGCCAGAGAACCTTTCCACTTTCAGTGTCAACGCCATGATTTGTTACTGGTCTGTGATCCATCCCAACTACTGTCCTTGCCAGGATGTCCACAAGAATCCTCAAACCTGTCCAAACCTAACCCATGACCTTGCTCCCTGATCTGCCCTCCCATCCCGTTGGACCTCAGTCTAGGAATGGTCCCTCTGCCTACCACCTACTCAACTGCCCAGGCTGACAACCTGGGAGTCATTCTAGACTCCTCCCTCTTGTTCTCTGCCCATCACCACTCCCAAAAACCCAACTATCCAAGTAAACAAACAAACAAAAAAACCCATAAACAATTACTTACTGAGCTGCCTATTCTTCTAATTCTTAAATCAATCTTATGTGCATCCCTTCTGCTGCTGCCCCCAATCAGGTTCTCACCTCTGGGCTACTCTAACAGTCTCTTACTGGTCTCTGTCACTAATTCTTAGTTCTCCTATCTCATGTACCATGTCACCACTAGGGAGACATGCTGCTGCCCTGCTCAAAACTCTCCAGTGGTTTTTTATCATCCATCAGGCGATAGATGAGCTGGGCGTTCAACACAGACACCTTTACAGGCAACACAAACTCACAGTACGGACCATTGAGAAAACAAGGTGCACTCAGCTGTTTGCACTGTGACCTGTCTAAATAAGTGGCTTTTTAAAACTCTGTGCAAACCAAACTGAATATCTCTTAGCTGCAAAGCCCTCAGGCCACCAGTCTGAACCACTCCTGGTGTATCATACAAACTTCTAATTTCTTTGGTATGTCCTAAGAGACTTTCCTGATGTGGGTCTTGTTACCTATCTAGCCTTGTCCCAACTTCTCTCTCCTGCACTTTAAACATGAGTAATCTTGAATTACTTGTAGTTCCATGAATAGGTCATGTGCTCTTGCACCTCGTGTTTTTGCAATTACCATGCCCTCTAATAGAATGCCCTTCTTCTTGGGATCCTAGGCAAGTCTAGTTTATATCTGACGGTCCAGTTCAAAGGTTAGAGATGCACGTCCCCCCAGAAAACAGTTCTCCTCTCCTACTCCTACTCCACTAATCCAACAATACCACAGTGCACTGAAATCACTTCTTTCATTTCATATTTACTCCCTCCACCAGTTTCATAAACTCCATAAAGTCAGGGGCTCTCAGTATGGTGCCTCACATAGAGTCTAGGGAGCACAAACGGAGGAATGGCATTAGCTAACATTTCAAGTGCTTCCCACATTCCAGGCACTGATCTCTGCACTTTACGTACATTATGCATTAATCCTTACATTGAATGTCCCTAAAATGAATGGGACCTATGTGAGTGTTAGATAAATGAAGGAATGGAAGTTCTGATAGATCTCTTACTACATGACTTTGATAAGTTCTAAAATCCTGGCAGGCTCAGTGTTTTCTCTGACTTTTTCCTTCAGAAATGTTCTGGGTACCTTGGATATCTAGGTTATATATTATCGACTATTTAAAAAAATGCTGTATCTAAGAAAAAGAGAAAGTGAGGTTGAGAAAAATAATATTAAATATGGCAAAGAAAGTAATACATAGAATAAAGAAATTTAAAAATTCTCGTAGACATTACTACATGATTTGAAGAGCAATGTTGACATTTCATTTGCTACACTAAAAAAATACTCCTGCAATTAAGCTACATGGCCACCAGATGTCGGTAAAGTAACAACGTGTCTCATCAAGATTTATTCACCTGGAAGTCCAGACTACCACATTAGGCTCAGTCCCCTACAGAGATTTATAATTATGAAGTTCCATTATTACACCGATGGAAAAAGTTGTTTAAACTGGTAATATTAAGGAAGCAAAATAAGAATCAAACACAGAATACTTTTCATGGAAAATATAAAAATACTGATATTCTAAATGGATTTCTTGATTATTGCCTAATAGCTAAAATTCCTAGTCCCAACTTCACTGTTACAGACATTTTAACAATTTCTGTCTGAGATTAGGAATATTACAGTTGGTTCACTCACCTACTCAAACTATTATCAATTCCTTCCTTTCCACTTGTCATCCTTGCCCTCTTCCCCCAACCTCCATCCTACCTCTTGCTACACACAGTCACCTGTCACTCAGAGTTTGCTGTTGGACCTTCTGCGTAGGACATAATACATTAATGCTTACTTTCATTGCTAATTCTCATGCAATTCCTTGAGTTAGTCTCTTTTAAGTATCTCTAACCATTGTCTTCACATGAGGAAAATAAGCTAATCCAAGGTAAAGTTTTATAATTTCATTCCCTAACTCTCTGATCGATCATATGAGGCTCCCTCTCTTTCTTCCTCAGTCTCCATTATATTTTATTGACATCTTCAGGCTTTAATTTTTTTGAAGCTATATGGTGCTGAATTTTACTTATCAGCCCTAGTTCAAGGATTGGCTTTGGAAAATTCCCTTGAAGCTAACAGTGAGGTAGTGGCCAAGCTTTGACCTCTGAGCCAGACAGAACTGAATTTAAACCCTGGTTCCACTTTTCCTTCCTGCCTTCACAAAAGGTAAGTGTATCCTTCAGAATAGGAAAGGTTATGCTGTAGAACAAGCGGCTCTAAAATCTCAGTGACTTGAACCAAAAGTGTATTTCTCACTCAGGCCGCATGTCCACATCAGGTTGGCAGAAAACCTCTGTTTATTCTGGTCACTCAGGGACCCAGGTTGATGCAGCCTCCTTCCTCTACATGGAGTAAGGTGTCTCCAAGTCATCCACAGTCACCTCGGTTGGCAAGGTGCTGAGTCAGAGGGTCTTGAACTGTCATTTAAATTCCCTGGCTCACATCTATTCTGGCCCCAACTCATTGGCCAGATCTAATTACACAGCCACGTCTAGTTTCAAGGTTGTGAGGAAGTATGAGTTTCCATGTTCACCAAAGGAGAGGTGAGCTGAGTATTGGCCAACAGTGGAAATATCTGCAACAGTCTGTCTTCAGTCTCCAAATCTTTAATGCTGTTTTCTTAATCCACGCAGAACATACTCATCCCCTCCCCAAGGAGACAACATAAATACCCTGAGTCAGGTATCAAATTCAAAGTCTAGGATCTCTGAATGAAGCATAGAAGTTCCTTCCTCATGGCATCTTACATTGTAATTTGTAGGTCAGGTATGGATGTGGCATCTTGTTATCTCGAGAGCTCTGAACTAAAAAGCCAAGCGATCTGTCCCCACTCCCTAACTCACCGTGATAGAATAGGGGCATGATAACTACAGAAAACACCGTGGCTCAGAAGAATGGAAGGATGGGAGACACACAGCAGACACTGGTTGCAAAAGCTTTGAGTCCTGCTGGGTTAACCTTTTGAGGCCCCTGCTTGGAGTGGAAGTGCACTTTGATTAATCTCTGATTCTTCAGGCTGACAGACCTCCCCCATCCACTTTGCTCTGTCACTGCTGTGTCTACCCTACAGGATGCTCTTGCTGTTCTTTTATTCCTCTGATCACATCAAAAATAGGCATTAGGGAATATGACTTCCTAGGGGACTGAGAACTTGTCCCAGTTCACTTCCCTCCCTAGATGATGAGAGGCCCAGGTCTTAACCATCACCATCTTTGCAGTCAAGGCCCAGGATTCCTTGGTGCATAACTCTCTCAGAAACTCACTAGCCTGAGACTCCCCACACAGTGGATTCCAGTTAGCTTCCTGTGCTACCAACCACACTCTCGGTCCTTTCAGAAAGGTGGCTCGCGTATTTGCTACTTCTCTGCTTTCTTACCCCTATGTCTATCTCTAGACTTAATTCAAGTGTCATGTCTTTATTTTTTATTTATTGGGTACCCCACTCTTCATTAAATTTTTAAGACACTTTACTCCATTCAGAGGTTTTAACAACTGTGTATAAACACTATACCCTCAATATGATCCTCCCCAGAAGGCTGAATTTTAATTAGCCTTTGTTGCTCACAGCCTTTCTCATTCTTTTTTTGTCTTTCTTATTCTTACCTTTTATAGTTAAGAACTGAGAAGCAGTTGACTTTGCAACCCCACTAGTCCCTGAGCTTTTTAATGTTCTCTGTTTTCTTTCATTCCTGCTTGCAAACAAGCAAATTCTTTACTGAGTGCATCTTTCTTACAGCACCTTGCTACACATAGCCAACTGAAACCACTGCACACCACACTGTTCTGTTTTCCAACCTCTTCTCATTGATCTATGAATTGATTAGGTGCATGATATGCCTCTAAAATGACTGAAGGTGACAGTTTTATCAAATGCTTTCCCATTAAATAACATGGATTGTCAGCTTCCCAGCCTCCAATATCAGTTTTCTTACCACCTACCACCTGGTCTATTAGCCAATGTCACGTATTTTTGGGGGGGTCACATTGGAGTTTTTTTGGTTGCTATCATTATATTATCAACCCTTTTCCAGCTCTAATATCTGTATCAGTCAGAACAGTCTAGGCTATGCTTTGGTAAACAACAACCCTAGAACTTCAGCGGTTTGAAACAACAAAGTTTGTGGTTACTCTCCTATGTTCAGTGCAGATTGGGGAGAAAACTCAGTTCCTTGTAAGCCCACAGAAAGCCGGCTGATAGAGGCTCTGTCACCACACCCCCAACATGGGAGGCTCTCTCACACCGGGTCATAAATGCTCCAGCCTAGAAGTAACTCTCATGACTTCCCCCAACAACTCACTGGACAGAGCTATGCACACGCCAGATTACATTCAAAGGGTCACACCCTTAATCCTTTCAGTGGTTTTTGCTTTTTTACTTTCTTACCTCCACGCACACAAAGCAGGGCATTGGGGATAGTCTCTGCCCGACTGCATGGCTTCTCTACACACTTCAGTATATTTCCTTGTGAGAAAAGCAAGGTGATATGATCTCATTTGTGACTTAGAGAGATTCCTGCTGCCTTTAGTAAGGAGGAGGGAGTGGGGGCACAATGGAGAGTGGAGCACAAGGATGGAGGTAAGGAGGCCAGCTAGCTAGCTGGTGTGGTCATCCAGATGAGGGAGGATAATATCCACAAATCTCTGGGTTTGAAGATTATGAAGATCAGTCAGGATCTACCGTAAATAAACAGGAAAAGCTCCAACTCATAAAACAATTCCAACCATGGGTCAGCAGAAGAAGCTTGTATTTTTTCAGCAATGGTAAGGATATCATACTCTGAATGATACTCAAGCCAAAAGTGAACCAACCAACCCAGGAAAAAAGCAGTTGATAACAAACACATCTAAGACCACAGAGTGAATATTTCAGAACGTGGAGGAGCAAAAGACTAAAAATTGACTTACCATATGACCCAGCAATCCCACTCTTTGGCATACATTCAGAGGAAACCCTAATTCAAAAAGACACCTGAACCCCAATGTTCATAGCAGCACTATTTACAATAGCCAAGACATGGAAACAACCTAAATGTCCATCAACAGATGACTGGATAAAAAAGTTGTGGTATATTTATATGATGGAATACTACTCAGCCATAAAAAATGATAAAATAATGCCATTTGCATCAACATGGATGGCCCTGGAGAATGTCATTCTAAGTGAAGTAAGTCAGAAAAAGAAAAAAAAATACCATATGATATCACTCATATCTGGAATCTTAAAAAAAAAGGCAAATGAACTTATATATAAAACAGAAACAAACTCACAGACATAGAATACAGACTTGTGGTTGCCAGTGGGAGGGAGGTGGGAAGGGATAAACTGGGGGTTCGAGATTTGCAGATACTGACTGATATATATAAAATAGATACAAAAGTTTATATTGTATATCACAGGGAAATATATTCAATATCTTGTAGTGGCTCATGGTTAGAAAGAATATGAAAATGAATATATGTATATTCATGTATGACTGAAGAATTGTGCTGTACACCAGAAATTGACACAACATTGTAAATTGACTACACCTCAATGAAAAAAAAAAAGAATGTGGAGGAGAACAGCAAATAGCAACTAAAGTCTTTGGTCAACTTCTCCATTCAGCCTTGCTAATTGAGCTCTCATTTAAACCATAGTTTGTAACCTCAGACCTCTGAACCTTGTAGCTACTCATGGCTGTGATTTTTACCCTAAATTTACAGAAACAGATGCTGGACATATTTTTCTGTCTCTCTGTCCTTCTTACCCTGTGATTCTTTCATTTTCCCCTCAAGATGTCCTTTTTGGGATTGATGAAAACTCTGTGTGCTGGGTGAAGAAGACTCTTCCATTTTCCTACCCAAATTCCTCTCTCAAGTTCCCTAGTTTCCTGTGAAAGAGTTATTGCCCCAGAAGCTTCAGACTTCATTATTAGGTTTGGTTTTGGTTAATGTCTGTTAATGATCTCGAGAGAGGTGATAACTGCATATTAATGACATTCACAAAGGAGCCAAATTGAAAGCTGTTGCAAACTCCAGTGGTGACAGCAATAAACTAGAATTCTGGAGAGAACTAACAGTCAGGGACAACACAATGTGGTGAAACCAACACATGTGACATTGAGACTTCAGGGGAAAGAAAGAATGTCGAAAACAGCAGTGAACAGAAGGCCTTGAGGATGAAATGGAAAAACAAATGCCAAGGTCGCAATGACTTGTCACTGAGAGAGGAGGTTGAGAGGGTTGTGGTAATTCCACGGACCTCCATCTCTGACCTCCACCCTACAGTCCTCCCCCTTCAATCATGGTCACATGACCCAGGGCTAGCAAGGCAGAGTGTATTCTAGAATACAGTTCCTGGTTCTGGTGTAGATATGTAACTTCACTTACTCTAATAAGACTCATTTCTGGGACAATTTTTTTAACCAGAATTTATGCGAAAATAAGCCTTCTCTCTACAAAGACTACAAGTTATACAGGTAATATAAATCTGGAGCTGTCAGGGTACACTTAATGGGGAAGCCCTGGCTATGACTGAAACCATGTAGAAAAAAGAAAGACCAACAGTAGAGAGGAGGAGGAGGAAGAGAAGAGGGGGAGAGAGAGAGGGAGAGAGAAAGAGAGGGAGAGAGAAGGAGAGTATGAGCTTTCTGGAACCAGCCATACCTGAAGCTGTAAACCCTTGAATTGTTCAGTTATTTGTATTAATGAATTCCTTTTTGTACAGAAGCCAGTTTCAATTACGTCCTTCATGTGAAAACAAAGGGGTACTAACCCAAGATATATTTTTGAACATATTGCCTTTTCTTCCTCCATATCCTTTACTCTCTAGCCATAATGGATGACTCCAATTTCCGGAGTATTTTGGAAAAGTGATTCTTCTGAGGGCTTGAACAAGCAGTTTCCTCCTTTTGAAATGAAATAACACTCATCCTACTAGGTTTATTTGTTGAAACCCTCCCAACTTCATGGTCCAGTTCAGATTATCTCTTTTTGGACATCCCTCTTGAATACTCAGCGGAATGTATCTTTCCTCTCTTTGCTTTACTATATGAATAGACTAGAAGACTTTGAAAAAGAAGAACAAAGTTGGAGGATTAAAATGATTTGATTTAAAGATTTACTATAAAGCTTCAGTAATGGTATTAGTCAGGGTTCTGTAGAGAAACAAATCCACTACAGGGACATATACATACACACGAGAGAACCTTGACTGATACATGTATTTTAAGGAATTGGCTCACACTGACTGTGGGGGCTGCAAGTATGAAATGTATAGGGCAGGCTGGCAATTCGGGCAGGAGTTAATATTAAGTCTTGAGGCAGAATTTCAAGAAACCTTAGTTTTTGCTCTTCAGGGCTTTCAAATAATTGGATGAGAGCCATCCAAATTATTGAGAGTAATCTCCTTTACTTAAAATCAACTGTAGATGTTAACCACATCTACAAAATACATTCACAAAAAAATCTTTTAAAAAAATACCTTCATAGCAACATCTAGATTAGGATTTGCTTATACAACTGAGTACTCTAGGCACATAAAACTAACCATCACAGTAATCAGTACAATGTGGTATTGACATGAAGGCAAACAAATCGACTGACGGAATGCAACAGACCTTGGAAACAGAAGTATATACATATGGACAACTGGTTTCAACAGAGGTACAATGGCAGACAGTGGTGAAAAATAGTCTTTTACACAGGAGACCAACTGGATATTGATAATGCAAAACATGAACCTTGGTCCACACTTCTTGCTATGTAAAAAATTAACTCAAAATGGATCATGGACCTGAATGTAAATCCTAAAACTATAGAACCATAGGAGAAAGTCTTTTTTTTTTTTCTGGTTAGGAAAGATTGCTTAGATAAAGTACCAAAATAACAATCCATAAAAGAACAAACTGATAAGTTAGACTTTATCAAAATTTTTAAGACTTAAGAGAATGAAAAGCTAAGCCATTGACTGTAACTATTTGCAAAGCACATATCTGATAAATGACATGTCCAGTATTTAGAAAGAATTCTCAAAATTCAACAGTGAGAAAACAAACAACACAATTTCAAAAATGGGCAAAAGGTATTAACGGATAATTTGCCAAAGAAGATATTTAGATGGCAAATAAGTACATGAAAAGACATTCAACATTGTTAGTCCTTAAGGAAATGCAAAGTAAACCCACAATGAGATATTACTACATGCCTATCAGATTGAGGAAATAAAAAGACTGATCATACATAGTGTTGGAAAGAGTAGGGAGGAACAGGAACACTCCTACACTGCTGGTGGGATATAATATGGTTCATCTTCTTTGGAGACAAATGTGGGAGTTTCAAAAAATGTTAACCATATGCCTAACATTTACTGTAAACATTCTACTCTTATATTTTGAACCAGCAGAAATGAAGACATTTGTCTAAATAAAGAGTTGCACATGAATGTTCATAGGAGCTTTATTTGTAATAGCCCAACACTGCTGAAAACAACCCAAATACTCATCAGCAGGTGAATGGATAACCACGGAACAGAAAACTACTCAGAAAAAAAAAAAAGGAATGAATGATTGATATATGCTACAGCATGAATGAATCTTACGCTGAACAGAAGCCAAATTAAAAGAAGAGTACCTCCTGTATGAGTCCCTTTATATAAAATTCCTAACTAATACACTGTGACAGAAAGTAGATCAGCGGGGAAGGGTAGGCAGCAGTGAGAAGGAGCATTTACAACCAAGCCCAAGGAAACTTTTGGGGGCTGATGAATAAGTTCATTATCTTAATTATAGTGTTGATTTCATGGGCAGACACATATGTCAAAAGTTGTCAAGTTGTACACCTTAAATGTGTGCAGTTTATTGTGTGTCAATTATACCTCAATAAAGATGTTAAATAAAAAAAGTCACTGGAGGCTAATGACAGAGAATTTCAAACAAAGTAACTGAAGAACCCCTGGGGCTACAGTCGCATATTTTTCAGACTGTGAGTTCTTTAGTGGAATTTGCAACTCACGTTCTGACTGTGCCACTTTTAACTCCTCCGAGTCCCATATTTATCATTTGTGAGATGGGAGTAATGTTTTTCACTCTGTGATCTCCCTCAAGGGGGCCCTTGTGAGAACCAAAAGTGATAATACATGTGAAAGTGCTTTGCAAGTGACCAACACACTAAGCCAATGTTAGCTGTTGGTTCAGTTGTTATGTGGCATCTGCATGCTATTCTTGCCCAACATATACGCTTCATGCCAGCTCAAATCCTAATCGCCCGTATATAAAGTGTAATTAATTGTACAAGTTACTCAAATAGCACGGAAACCCAGTATTCAGGGCATGACACACCCTAAATACAGAACAGACTTTGGAAAAAAATCTGTTTCAGCCTCAACTAGGATGGGGAAACAGACAGATGCCTTCACACATATGCCAAGCAAATGAGACCCACCCAAACAGGATGGAGTCCAGGGCAAGAGAACGCAGCCAGTACGCAGGCTTTTTGTATTTCCTGCCAGAGACTGTTACAGGGAGCAGTGACCCCATAACACAACTGGCCCCGATGTGCTGAGAGGCTCTCTGCATTTAAAGCCAAGCTTACATGGAAATGAACTGCTTTATTCTTAGTTCCTTACATTAATCAGCCAGCATAATGGGGCCACAAATCACAGTCATTTAGTTAAAGTTAAAGGATGACCAAAATAGAAATAGGTAAATATTCTCAGTGTCACCCTCCTAGTCTCCCCCTTGGCATTGTGACTTAGCTGATCTGAAATCACAGCTGGTACTTTCCCCATGATTTGGATTCATCTGCAATTAGTGAAATTTTTTTCCTCAAACCCTCTCCAGACACCCTAAACTTGCCAGACCTACTGTTAGAGTCTGGCTTTCCACTGCTGAGCAAGGGAGGGTGAAATGCTGTGGGGCTGGTCCTATGCAGCCTGGGGAAGGCTGCATAGGACGTCACACAAAAGCAGGGTTAGCGTTTCCTGAATGAGCTGTGCCTGAAAGGGGCACCTGGGGAATAAAGCAGAAAGTCTGAGACATAACTGGGATGGGAGGAGAAAGGATGGTATGGTAGAGGTATGTGTGTGTGTAGAGGGACAAGGGCAAAAATTAGAGAAAAAAGTGGGAAGAAGGCAGAGTTATGTGGCCTCAAATGCTAGGTGGCCAGTAATAAGCCAGTAATAAGCTGAGGAACAGATGTAGGAGGCAACTTACCAACAAATGTCTCAGATGTAACGTGGCCTTTTTTTGGTGGGACTCCATGGACCTTACTTGCTGAGGCTAGTTTCCTAGGAGACCAAGTGCCTCCATCACAAAGGACCCTAAAGACCTCCCTGGCTGGGGATCTCCTGGTCCAGCACTGAGGCTGGGAGGCGTGGGCAGGCAGCTGTGGAAAATAATGGGCATCTTTACAAGCTGTAGATGGAGAAATCATTGCAGCAATGACTGCATCATGATGGAGTAGAACTTGGCCCAAGATATTCCCTCTGGAGTTTGGAAATACGTTTCTCCATATCCTGAAATACTAAGCCTGACTCAACTGAGCAACCCTGAAAGCTACACACGCCTGAGCAGATTTTGCTCTCAGAAAGCCCTAAAGCCCAGTGAAGGGGCTCCTGGCAGGACTTGGCTTTTCCATAAGGAGAATGATGATTTGAGGAATGCTAGGAAGGCCCACTGCAAAACAAAACTGCTCTGTAGGTGCTTCAGAGCTTATTATTAAAGATTTATTTATTAGTGCTGTTAGCCATCTTTCTAAAATCTTCTGGGATATTTCTAAGAGGAATAAACCACCAAGTCTGAGACCCTCAGTGTCCATTCACTATGTTTAGAGGGGTGACTATAAGTCTGAATCACCAGAGCCCTGTGTCCAGCAGGAGAGGGAACTGCTATGGGGGACAAAGACAGGGAAAGTGGAACAGGCAGGGAAGTAGGCAAGAACACACCAAAGACCAAGCCCACTTAGGGCACCTTTCTACTCAGGGTGTGGAGTTCACTGTCTGCTTTCATTAATTGAAAATTATACTTTGATAAATGTGGTATCATTAAACTTCAGACAAAGGAGCACACAGAAAAAGGATACTCATAACCAGAGGGGAGGCACATTTCACGATCACTGTTAAGGGGACAGATTCCAGGCTTTGGCAGTGAGGAGTGCTTCCCTGGCAAAGGCACCAGCTACAGGGCTCCGAAAGGGCGGGTGAACCCCAGCTCAGCCAAGCCAGGCGCACCTCTACTGTCTACAAACACCATTCCCCACATTTCCACGGTGCGTCTCACAAAGCTGGCCTGTCGGTCCCGGGATGCCAGTTCTGCCAAATGTCTGTGCACTGGTAGGGGACTGGCTGAGAAGCCCTGCCCTAAAGAAGTGCAATCTGAGACATAAAAAGCATGAAACCCTCCCAGATACTGAAGATTCCTTTTTATCCCATGCAATGAGGAGGCCTTCTTTTGAGCCAAAGCAGCTTCTGTAAGTTCCATGCTGAACGAGTGAAAGGGAGCTTGTTCAGCTGGGGTAGGCGCACCCGTGGGCCCATGTGACGGGTGGCTAAGTGGTACGGAGACCACAGGATAATCATCTGCGTCTCCCTACGGGGGCAACTGTACTCAGTAGGAAATAGTTGAAAACATTTTTCTGTGTGGAATATAATCAAAAGTCTGAGATTTGCAAATGATAACCACTATATATAAAAATAGACAAAACCCCAAATTTCTTCTGTATAGCAGTAGGAACTATATTCAATATCTTGTAATAACCTTTAATGAAAAAGTATGAAAACGAATATATGTGTATATATGCATGACTGGGACATTATGCTGTACGCCAGAAATTGACACATCGTAACTGACTACACTTCAGTTAAAAAAAGAGTGTATATGAGATTTCAAAAAAGTCATTTCAGGCTTTCTTCCTGCTGCTTCAGGTGGTACCTCTCAGACTCCCAACAGTCAGCCCTCACAGAAGGACAGCCTAACCCTCGAGCCCACCATGGTTTTAGGGGGTTTCTCAGAAATCCTACGGGTTTATGCTAGCCATTTCTAAAATTAATTCTACTAGTAGAACATAACCTTTAAGGCTTTGAATCTCAGTAACATGAAGGTAGTGACCTCCATCTCCAACTACCTTTGGTTAGTAATCAGCAATGTCTAGGGTGGGGAGGGATAAACTGGGAGTTCAGGTTTTGCAGAGACTAACTACTATATACAAAGTAGATAAACAACAAGATCCTACTGTGTATCACAGGGAACTATATTCAATATCTATAGAAACCGATCAGGAAAAAGAATATGAAAAGGAATATATTTAAAGCTACAACTGAATCACTCTGCTATACACCAGAAATTAACCCCCATTGTAAATCGACTATACTTCAATAAAAAAATAATAAATTTTTAAAAAGTCAAAAAAAAATCAGCCATGTCTATTTCAGTGTGAACATAATCCATCAGGCCCTCAAACCAAAGGCAAGATTTGGTGAAGGGGAGGGAGAGGACCATTATGCGAAGCTCACCATCAGAAATGGTGGTGGTGTTAGACTGTATGTCCTTAATTTCTTGACTTTCCTGAAGACCCCTCTTAGAGTCACATGACACAGTAGCTCTGCCTGCACACGCCCAACCCAGTATTTGCCCACAGCCTTGCCCAGAGACGCGTCTGGAAAAGGCTTGAGCTTAACTTCATTATAAAGGGCTTGAAGGGACTCTTCCAGCAGAGTTGCAAGAGCTAGGAAGAGAGGCTCTTATTCAGCGGAGGGACCACAAACATTGCTGCTGATTTGTTACTGAACATTTCAGCCTGCCCGAGGGCAGATCCAGGTTTTGTGCAGCAGGAAGCTTATACAATTTGGGAGGTCCTAGTCCAGAAAGAGAAAAAGAACACAAAACTCGCTTACCTCTGCAAATTTACAAAAACATGTGAAGAACACATTGCTAGGCTCTCCCAAGGCCTTGGAAGGGGTCTGTGCAGTTGAGCTGACGTTTGAGCTTTGTTTGCTTGACAATAACCAACCTCTGCTCCTAGGCTTGCATATATTTGTGTGTTTGCTGAGGGTGGGGTTGGGTGGTAGTGGTGCCAGGATTGCTGACGATATAGTATTTTCTCTCCCAGATGTAAAAATCTGCATGTTTCCAAGCTGCATCTCATTTTATAGCTTCCTGCCCAAATTTTCCAGTCTCTTTGGGTCCGTATCTATTTCTGCTTCTGGCCGGGCTTTAGAACAGCTCCTCGAGAGATGTTCAGGGGCATTTAAACAATGGGCTTGGCCGAAGAGCACGGAATTTCCTGAAAGACAGCAGGAGTCTCTGGTGGGTTGTTGGGACAGACTGATCAACAATGTTTAACACTTGGAGATGGAGCTGTACCAGTCCATGCCAAGAGGCTTTAGGAGGCAGCTCATATGGAAACCATCAGTTCCAGTCCCACTCATTAGCTAATTTGAAGGCGGCCAAGCCTGGGGACCAGAGCTGCCATGGCCAAGAACAAAAGTATCACATGCCCCAAACCAGCCAAGAGCACTGATAGGAGTTTTGCACCCCAAAAGACTCTCCATTCTCCCATCCAGTTACCAAAAAAAACCCCATAATATAAATGGCAGGATTAGTTAATCTCACACACATTACAAAGCGGTCAAGATGGAACTTACCACAAATATGTTTACGTTACTTCAGGTTTACAATCCTTCAAAGGCCTCCATTCTGATAATTTCCAAACTCTAAATACTACTCCTCTCATCATAGTCCTCCTCACACACCAAGGTCAGGTTCACTAAAACCATGTTGGTTCCTTAGATGTGCCCTGCACTCCTCCTCACCATCACACATGCCTTTGCCTCTCTCCAGAGCACTCACGTCTTCCTTTCAATGAGTTAACTCTTACTCACCCTAAACTCTCAACTTGGGGACATACTCCATACTGCCATAGTACCCTGCACGCTCACCGTATTTTACTGTTACCTCCCACTTAGTGCCTGTCTTCTCCAGTAAACCAGGGGCCTTATGTTTCAGCTACCTACTCCAGTACAACAACCCAGCCAAAACGCAGTGGCTTAAAACAGCAGTGATTTCATTAACGCCCATAATTCTGCAGGATGGCTGGTCTCAGCTGGGTGATTCTTCTGCTCTAACTGGTGTCTCAGTCACCTGGGGCCAGGACGGGGCGGGAATGTTTACAGGCGCTTACCCACAGAGCAACAGTTGGTGCTGGCTGTCAGCTGGGAGGTCAGCTGGGGCTGTTGACTAGAGTGCTTATGTGTGACCTCTCCATGGACTTGGACTTCTCACAGCACAGTTGCTGGAGTCTAAGAGGAGGAAGAAATGGCATGTCTTCTCAAAGCCCAAGTTCAAAAGCCCTAGGATATTGTTTCTGCTGCAGTCTGTTGGTTTAAGCAGACATAAATTCAAGGGGAGGAGAAATAAACACTCATCAATAAAGGAGTGGGGTGCATATATAGAAAGTGGGTACGACTGTGGTAGCCATCTTTGGAAATTCTCTTGCATGCTCTGAGAGCAGTGACTAGGTCTGTCTTGTTCCCCAGCACTTGACCCAGACCCTAATCACTAAGAGTTGGTTGTTTGGTCAAAGCCTCTCTTTTTTTTTGCTACAGCCTAGGCTTGGCCTTTGTGTTTGATGTATGCCCTACTCTCCAGACCATATGGGTTGACTTTTCTTCTATGTGGTTTTCCAAAAGTAAACGTCACAAGCTCAGTGATCTATTACTTAAGTAAGAGATTCATTACTCATAACCAAAAGGGTACTTCATGCAACAGGAACACCATGTGCATTCACTGAAAGTAAGGTTCTAATTGTTGTTTACCCAACTATTAGGGCCTCCAGGAACAAATCTCCCCCAACCACCACCTTCATTTCTGTTCCTGTTGTGTCTGACCACCAGAGTACAGCCAAGAATGAGGAATCAGAAATTGAGGTTCTGTAGCCAAGTGACATACACCTGGAACCTGACCACCCCAGGTTTCTTTGGGCCAACTTCACAGTTTATTTAGAAGTTGGTTTGTGTGGTTAGAAATGTTTCCTGGCCACTCTCTCATTGGTTAGAAGGATATGAGATGCCGTTGCTCTTCCAATTACTAGGAAGGAGGAGGGAGTGATGAAGGTGATTATTGGTGGACGCTAGGCAGTACATTAAGTATGGGGTTAGCTGCCACCATCACAAAACTAGCTGATCCCACCGCTAGCACAGGAGGAACAGAGAACCAAGATCACATATATCATCCCAGGAACAGAGTGTCTGGGGGAACAAGACTTCACTCCTCCTCATACCTTCTGCAGCAACACCAAGTCAGCTTACACTCACACTTTTCACGCCCCACCTCACCCAACCTCAAGATACACAAATGAGGTGAACATACTTCTCATTTCATGACACCCTCCTCAGGTCATGGCAGACTACAAAGTTTCAGGCTCAAAGTTCTTTCCTTGCTTCCACGTTTTGAAGATGTTAATTACCCCATTGGCTTCTTGTTTTCAGTGTTGAGACATCTGATAACAGTTAGATTCTTGTTCCTTCATACACAGTCTTCTTTTTTCCCTAGAAGCTGTTTTTGACACTCTAAATTTTCATTATAATGTGTTTTATCACACATTATATCAATCCTATTCAGTGTTCAAGGCTGAGGATGAAGGCATTTACCAATTTCTGAAGGCCTGCTAATTAGTACAGAGGGCAGATGGGCATGAACATCCTATGTGTTCAAAACTGCAAATGCTAAACTTTCTGTAATGTGTGGATACCTACATATGGTAAGCATTTAAAATAGGCTTTACAGACTACTACAGGTACTCAATAAACATTTGTGAATGAGCAAATGAATGAATGAAGCAGTAGCATATTGCCTAGCACCTAGTAAATTCAACATAGCTATTATTATTAACAGAAGTGCCAGATAAGGACAGAAAGACACTAAAGACTTGACCCCTACCTTGAAGAGCACTTAGTCTAGTTGAAACAGGTAGAGAAACTTGAAGTACTTGTAACACTGTAATATATATTTGAAATTCTGGACTCTCACAGAAGAAGGAGTTACTCTCAGAGAAGTCCTCCAAGAGAAAACAAGAAATAAGACAGGATAGGAAGGAAGTGGGGAAAGCAGATTCCAACCAAAGAGAAAAGCTTAGTCCAAGGCCCAAATGGGGTACTCCATCTTCAGTTTGTTGTGATTACAGTGGAGATTATGGAGAGAGAGAGGAAAAAGAAGAAAAGAAGCGAGAGGTTATCTTCAGAAGGGAAACGAGGGCTGCCTTGGTTCCCTCCATCCCCACATAGTGCTCTGAGGAGGTTTTATAGGTGAGGAGACTGGGTCGAGAATGGTTAAGAGAGCCGCCATGGTCACCTCGATGTGAGAGACAGACCAAGTGTTAGGCCTGACACCCACTGAATGGGGTTAAGGACTACTCCCCTATTTTGCAGACAGATGAGTTTAGTCACTGGGCAGATGAATCCAGGGATTGGCTAAACCGTCAGTCTGGTCTGGAAACTGAGCCGATCTAACTCATGAAAGTCTTGGTTTTTCCATTGAAGGTGCTTTTCCTGTAGCGAAGTCTGAATGCCTCCTAAAGTCCTGGTGTGCTAAGAAGCCACTCCTTTGGGGCATAAGTGTTGCTGAAAAACCGGCCTCTGTACCGTGAGAGCCGAATTGAGAGTCAGAGGCAGAGTTTTGGGTGAATTAGAAAAGAACAGCTTTACTGCTTTGCCAGGCAAAGGGAGTCACAACACGCTAATGCCTTAAAGACTGTGAGCCCCTCATGGGGTAAGAGTTCTGGGGTTTCATAGAAAAATGGGAACAGGAGGGTGACAACAATTAGGATGTGGGCAGGGGCTACATTCCTTTCATCTTGGTAAGAACTTGCTGTTGTTATGGAGGAATTTTGGAGGGTGTGCCTATTCTTGAGTTTATCAGTCCATGACCTTCTTTCAAGACCTGAAGAACTCGGTAGCCATCTTGTTAGTTCTCTACTCTTTCGTAAGTGCAGCTTGTGGAGCTTAAACCACTTATCTAACAAACAGGAGAAAGAGTATAGAGAAGTATTTTCTCTGGAGGGAAGCTACCCGGAGTCTGTACTCTGGTTCTTCCAAGACCACTAGCAAATCTATGCTGTTCCCCAGAGCTCACCTAACGTGGCCCCAGGAAGATCCAGGACTTGCCATCAGCTGAGGTGGCAGAAGTTGTTTTAGAGAAAAAGAGGCTTCACTTAGCTGAAAACAATTTGCTTCAAACCAAAACTTGCCCCTTTTCATACCTGCTTGAAGCTCCAAAATTTGACATGAGGAAGGCATATGAATGTAGACTAAGGACCATTTTGGCAGAAAAGTGAGCTTGAAGAGGGGCTTCATAATGCAAAGCAGTTCAGAGCAAGAAAAAGTATTTACACTCCAATTTTTTTTACCAGTGTAATTTCACAATGTGTCTTCAGGGAGCAGAGGAGGACTGACATTTCCAGCCAAGTGAGCCTGGTTTTAGGCAGGTTAACACGGCTTGGTCGCCCTGACCTCTAGGAAGCTTAATACCAGGTCTAATGAAAGGCCACAAGCCTCTGGCATCAGAGCCCATCAGACCACACATCAAAGAGGAGGAAGTAAAGGCTTTGATCCTCTCAGTCACTGCTCTCTATGGAACAAAAGGAGGGGGATGGGGGTGGTGCTCAAGGACTTCATTTTTTCTTTCCACTATTAATGTTCTTCCAGTTACAGGGAACTGGGCAGGCAGGGCATAGGGAATGTTTGAGGGGTTCTCCGAGTGTGATTACCATGGAGCAAGGTCTCAATCTATGTTCTCCAAATCCCTCCCCTTCTGGTACTATGACTCCCGAATTCTAGTATTAGTGAGTTTCATTTATATGGCTTGAGTCTTAACTAGTCATTCAAATATAAACCTTTCCTGGGAAAGGCAATAATGTAAGCCATATTATCTAACCCAAAAGTGCCATTTTTATGCATTTCAGATCTTGTCACTATACTATTTACAGCTATTTGGCTTCTAGTGACCACAGGGTGAAGTCTGAATATCTAATTGTGGGGCACACATTACCTCCATGATCTGGCCCCTGTCTAGCTCCTGGTCAGTGTGTCTGCCTCTCCTTGTCTGACACATTCATCTCCAGCAGTCCCAAACTGCCCTATGGCATTTCACCTGCATCCATGTGATGGCTGGCCCCCGCCTTAGGACAAGCCATTCGTTCCACATCCCAGTGGATTCAACCAACCGGGGATGGTGTGCAGTTGATCCTTGAACAACTCGACTTTCAACTGTAGGGCAGAGTGCAGGGCTACCTGGAGCAGGTCCAATCCTGTGCCATCCAAAGGTCAACTGCATACATGAATGAGTTTTTAAAATTTGCATGATTGTGTATCTGCTTTCTTTCTGTTCTGTAGATTTTCAGTGAAGGGAGCAAAGGGCAGCTGGAAGAGGCAAGTCATGATATCTGGGGGCACACTGGCTGGCGCTGGGCTCACTCGGGATGACGCTGACTCTCAGAGGGCAGGGGTAGGACTGACAGCAGATGTTCCGCCATTGTGAGGGCACAGCAACAGGCCTGAGACACTTCACCGGGGTGGGAAGCAGAGAAAGAGGTGACTGGAGCCAGAAGAGGGGGTTAGGGCTGAGCAGACAGACCGAAGCTTAGGAAACCCTGGGAGGGGAGAGGGGAGAAGGGGCTGGAAGTTTGCTGCCCCGACTGCAGTAGTACCAAAGGCAGAGACACAGCTGCCTGTGAACTTTTTAGAATCCAAGATGCTGAGTGTGTCTCCCCTCAGTAATTAAAGAGTCTACATAAAATGGGAGCAAGTAATCTGCTACAAACTGATGAAACATATGAGGTAGAAGGTTAAATTCTGGCTGAAGGTGTGTCAGCTGGGGGATGAGTCTAGTTATGCGTGGACAGAGAATAACCAGTGTCCAGGTAGGCTAGCGCTCCCCTTCTCCCCCCAGGGTTTCCAGGGTCCATTAAAGGAAGGAAACGCTCCCCCAGTGTGCCCCCATTCCCCACCAGTTTGTGATGGAGAAGGTGTTAGCAGCCAAAGTTTCTCTAGGACATAGACATGGAGGATCTGCCAAAGGGGGATATAAGCGTGTGGCTGGATAGGAGTGGAAAAACTGAGACCAGGGACCCAGGGGTGGGGTGGGGTCTCCTCTGCTTCTTATCATCTGGTAGCAAGCGCCATTTTCACCACTCCGCTCACCCTGGCAGAACCCACGGGCCTTACAAAACTGAGAATGGCAGCCATCCGTCACCCTGAATGAAACATTTGGGTGGGGTGGTGGTTGTGTGTCAAGGTCAGAGAGCACTTTGTGAACAGGCGAACTTGGCTTTGCTTCTTTCACAGGCCTTGTGACTATGGATGTACCTAAGCAATCTGAACAGGGGCTCCCACCTGGACAATGGAAGTGAAAATAACATCTCCCTCTTGGACGACTGTAAAAAGTACTTCAATGAAGGTGTACAGAGTGCACAGAACAGAGCCTGGCACAAGAGTATGCATAACATACTGTACAGGAGGGAGCCGGACCTTCCAAGGCATTGAGAAGCTTTGTGTGGAGACCTCAGATTTTGGCTTCTCTGTATTATCTATAGTAATCAAGACCAAAGGCATGTTTTCACCATAAAAAAATTACAGAGAAAGCCTAGCTCTGAAAAAATAAAGGCATCCCATATATCTGTCTTTCTCTGTGCTTCTCTTAGTTCAGCATTGCAGCATCCATCAAAAAGAGGGTCAGAACTATGATTTTATCCTATTGAAGCCTTAATAGGCTTCTGATATTTATATATCCAAGTATCCCTCAGAGGTAATATTCTCCTTTCTCAGACAGGGATGTAGTAATAGATCATTTAAAATGTTTGCCCTTTAAAGTCAGATCTCTAGGGAGAGGAATAATTTACCCACATAAAGGAAAGAGAGAGAGAGAGAGAGAGAGAGAGAGAGAGGGATTTTCTTAAAAAATAGGGCTCAAGGCACAATCCCAGATCCCAGGGCAGCAAGAAGAGGGAAGAGTTAACTGTGGCTGGGAAAGTTGGTAAGCAAATTCAATGTGCTGTATTATCCAACAGATCACTCTTTCCTGAAGAGTCACAGTTAGTTGCACACGAATGTGCAGTAAACCAAGTCTCAGAACAGACTGTCAGACAGGGAAACGGAGAGGGAATTTACCTGCTGGTCTCCCTCCCACCCTGACTCCAGTTGGTTAAAGTTCTCCCAGTGGAAGAAATTCCTCAGCACTTCTGGGTTGTGTGATCTGGCCCTTTGGGTATTCCAAACCTTGTGGTGTAGTGTTCCATCCAAATTTGGGACTGCTGGGAGGAGCGAGAGACATTGGCCAGTGACAAGCTGCCAACTGTGAAAGCAGAGCCAGCAGGAAAGGGCCTGGGAGACAGGTGAGGCTAAGAGAAACTTGGGAGACTGATACAGAAAGTTAATTGCTCAAGATGGAAATTGGTTTGTCCTAAGCAATCATTCATTAACACTGAATATATTTCTCTTGCTTTTGGAGATTTGGATATTGAAGAAGCCAATTTATCATTGATAAATGAACAACCTTGACAATATTCTTACCTACCATCTCCTTAATGTTTTATTTGGAGGAACATGTAAAAAGTTTTTGGAATCAAATCCTTAATTGGAACCCTGGCATGAAAACTATCAATTTCTTTTTAAACTTTAAGGTTTCAAGTATTACATATATATTTTTAGTTTCATGTTTGTGTTGCTGTACTTCTAACTGGGAGAGCTTCTGTGTGGTTGGTGTTAGCAGCAGAAGCTTTGACAAAGAACTGCGTCCTGATCCTATTTGGGTCAAGAGGTCACTTTGGCTTATCTTTGGACTAGAAGAGTGTTTCTTAATTTGGGGAGATTTTAGGTACACTAGGAGTTCTGACAGCACACCTGAAGAGATTAAGAGCCTCCAAATCACTAATGATACCATAATCACCATATCAGTGCAGCAACATCTCACAACAGTGAGATGAAACAGTGTCCTGCTAGGGCTCTAAGCACACAATTGCCCTTTAGCTCAGGGTGGCTATTGATGGAAGCAATTACTGCCCTGGTATTAACTTTTACCTACTCCCAGCACTCTTATGTGTTCTGGTAAAGCTCACAGTCTTAGGGCTTGGTCCCAGTGATCACTTCTTACCAGATCACATGCCCTGCTCAGTTCAGCATTCTGTCAGATAGCACTGCCATAAAGTCACTCACATATAGCAGAAATTGAATCCACACCTTAGTGAACACTGGTAGCTCATCTCTGAAGGGTGTGCCCTGTTGAGCTGTGACACACAGTTGGAAAACGCCAGACTAACTGGTGGACCAACTCCCTTCTAGACTTAACATATATTTTTATAGTCACATTAGCAGAGAGAGGGTATGACAAACCAAGTTCATGAAGAGCAACCCTAAAATCCAGGTCTCCTGTTGGGGGGAGGGTGTAGCTCAGTGGTAGAGCTCATGCTTAGCATGCACGAGGTCCTGAGTTCAATCCCAAGTACCTCCATTAAAATAAGTAAGTAAATAAATAAACCTAATTACCTCCCCTCAAAACAAGAACAATAAAATCCAGGTCTCCTAGGCAAGGTTTAATCTTGTGCAAACCCTGGCTCCTACTTAAGGAGAACGTGTTTCAATGAATAGTTGGGTTTCAGCTCCTACGTGTCCTTGTCTGAAAACCGTATTACTCATTCTTGATATGCCTAAATTATCTTTTCAGGAAAAAAGGAGGATGGCTAGTAGACTATTATTTAGTTTGGATCCTGCTTCCCATACTCCCTCTGCCTCCAACTAGCCATGCAATTTTCAGCAAGTCATGCAAATTCCTTCCTCTTCAGGCCTTCAGCTACACTATGAGACAGACATAGTAACTGCTCTTGCTTTCTCTCTGGGACATCCTGAAGCTATGATTCATCACTGTTATGGTTTGGATTTGGCCCTCATCCTCTCACACTTAGTTAATTCTACTCTCCCTGCACCAAATGTGTTCCTGGTCCAACCTCCTCCACCTGCTACCACAGCATCTTTCTAATCATCGATTTAATCATACCTCTTACTGCAAAAACTTTATGATAACACCCCTTCAACAGCTTCTAGCTGATCATGGGATAAAGATTAAACTGCTAGTTTGGCCTTCCAGGTCCCCTAATCTTGCCCCTGCTCAGCTTCATTTCTCATCACTCTTACCCCCACCTTGTCTTCCAGGTATCTCAGCATTATTTCAGTTTCTCTACCTCAGGACCTTGGTACGTGCTGTTCCCTGTTGGTAATGCTCTTCGACCTCACCCACTTCCTCTTTGCCTAGTCATTAACTTCTTTTCTTTTAGATATCAATTAAAATGGTCCTTTCTCCAGGGGAGCCTTGCCTTCCCTTACCATTCCTTCTCCAACCTGATCAGACCTCCTGTTATGTTACATTCCTGCACAGTTGCCTATACTTATTTCCTTTTACTCTCTGCCACTTATATTTACACGATTTTATTGATTAATGTCTGGAATGCAAGTTGCTTAAGGGAAAGGACTATGTCTGTTTTTCTCACTGTATTCTTCCCAGGGCTTAGTACAGTGCTAATTGCTCAGGAGATGTGTGTTGGTTGAATAAAGCAAAGATGGACTGATGACAGACAGGTGATGAGGAGGAATATATCACCTTTCCCAACCTGGCCTGGTCCACCTTTCCCAGCTCCATTTCCCACACTCTCTGCCTTTACCTTCCATGGTGCCTCCATGTCTTTTACATTCCAGTCACTTCTAACTACTCATTATTATAAGATGATGCTGTGTTTACTACCTCTACAGCTATCTCTACAGCTGTTTATCTAAGATCAAACCCCTCTCCTATGTTAGAAAGATGATTCTAGTGTGACAATGAAAAGATTATAGTCTGTTTCAGGAAATGAGTAATAAGGAAGAGGTTTTGGTTTGGAAAACTGAAGACACTGAAGAAGCATGTTAGTTCTTTTCAAATACTTGAAGGACTATCATGACCTTAGGCTCATTCCCTGCACTCTTGAGACCAGAATCAGAAATAAAAAGTGGAATCTACAGGGGGGTAAAATTTGGCTCAATATGAAGGAAGAACTTTATGATAAATATATGGGGCAGAAAGGAAATGGGCTACCTCAGGCATTCATGAGCTCCTTATCTCTAGAGGTATATAACCCAAGGTTAGAAGACCTTTGAGATGGCTGGATTTGATGACCTCCAAGGCTGCTCACATCTTGGTTCACATATTCTTTCTGTGGAGTAATGTTCCTATTAAACCAGTGTCTGAATGGGGACCTCTATGAACTCTACGAGTGGTAATGCAGAACAATCAGTAACTTAAATACTTAAGCCTTTTACTTTAAATTTTGACAAAGGGCTTAGGTGGAATGGAGAAATGATCTCAGTTCAGTTCAGGTGATCTCTCTGCAAGTAGAAACCCATATAGACACATTATCTCCCACAATGCCTCCTCATTTTTTTTTTTTTTTAATCTCCTGGGAAACTAAGGAACTCAGTTCTCAAGCAAGGCGTGCACAGGCTACCAGAGATCTCAGCACTCTTCCTTCTGCTGAGATCTTGGCTCCATCTAGTGGTGTGACCTGATGTTTTATACACAGTGGGTGCAGGGTCAGGGTTTGAAGGAGTGACGGTGGGGAGGCACCTGTCCCTTGAACAGGTTTCCTTGCTCTTTGACTTGATGTCTCTCCTCAGTCTTGCTCTGTTGACTGGGAGCTAGTTGACTTGAGGTAGTGATGGTACCGTCCCACTCTGCACCTTTAAGAGATCTGCCTATACCAATTGTCATTAAATAATTATGCTATTTATTTGATTGCTTGTCTTTTTACTAGAGTGTAAGTTCCCTGAAGGCAGGAACCATGTCTGCTTTGTTTATGACTCTATTCCAACATCTAGCTCACTGCTTGCACAAAGCACACTCAATAAATAACTGCTAGAAGAATAAAAATATACTTCTCCACCAGCTGCCCTGAATCTTAAAAGTGCCTAATTACATCAGTTGATTACTTATAATCAATGTACCCTCTGCAGTCAGCTAGACAAAATATAGCCTAAGTTTTAAAAGCTTAAAGATGGACTTTGGAGGATAATGAGGGCGATGATGACAAGGATGACACCATCCATACAGACAGTTTTCTGCTCTACTACAAAATACGCTGAACTAAAGTGTTACCCATTTAATTTTAAAAACTTGTATTAGAGTGAACAATTTAGAAAATTTTGAGGCAGACATTCCCATATTCTGTGTGGGGTTCTGCTTCTCAACAACAGAGGGTGTTACTATTATTTTTAGCATATAACCATATAAGCTCTAAATAGACAACAGGAAAAAGGAAGTAGTTGTTCTAGGCCAGGACTCCACAGTTGCTTTACTGATGAGTGCTAACTGCAGTAATGAAATGTTGTCTATTTAAAGATAAACTGTTAATCATTCTCTTTGAGTTTGTGTCCTGCTACCCAGCAGGCTCCTAGTCTAAGTATATTTGATAAAATGCAACCCAGATTTCGTGAACTAGTGTCCAAATCTGCAGCTCAACTTGTCTTCTGTCACAGAAAAACAAGGCTACAGAAGGTGATAACAGTGACTGAAATGAATCAGTGCCGTGGAAATGTGCACTCAAGTTATTCATTTTCCAAAAGCTAATAGTGAATTAGTAACTGAAAGAAGGTGTGGAACACGAAGTTCCTGCCTAGTTAGTGTGTGATAATTCTCTGATGACATAAGAAATAGCAGATTTCACGGTTCTCTGGGGAGACTAGGAGAACATAGTTTAAGGAAACCACACAGAAACATCGAGCAATCAACACAGCTCCTTAAAAGGACATACTATTATTCATGCACCATGGTCATATGAGGTTAGGAATTAGGTACATCTCAGAAAGCCATTCCTAGGAATTGCAGGAGGATTTCAGACAAGTAGATCCTTAAGTCCAATTTCCACCATCCCTGAATAGATGCAGCCCCCAAGTTATCTACAAAAATTTGAGAACTTTAATTATACAGGCAACAAGCAGGTCAAATACCACTGGGTTGTGGCTCAGCTTGATCCATGTAGATGTAGCCTATTTCAAAAAGGTAGGCTCCTGATTAAAGAGCCCAGTTATGTACTTTTAATGTGTATTTTTTTTAGGATGGTGATGTCTTGACTATTGTATTCACTTGGATTTTTTTGTGGTCTGGTGGTGGAATACCACTGAAACCTCAGGAAACCTGCACTGATAAGTGGTGGAGGTACCCCATCTCAAAAACCTAGGCAAAAATTGGATGGTCTCTTTAAGGGTTAATGCCTTTTCAATATTAGTTGCACTGGAGAGAGAGAGAGAGAGAGAGAGAGATGGGGAGACATGGAGGGAGAGACAGAGATGTCCTCTAATGCTCATGCCAGTTCTTAGAGTGTTGTGTTTCAAGGTAACATGTGCCAAGTCTGTGCTCTTCTCAGCAACCTGTCTTAGGCACTGTCTCATGGATACTATAGAGTTGGGAGCCATTCACATCCTATTGTACTCTGTAGTACACATAGAGGCGGGGTCATGTGTGGCTGGGAAACCTCCACCTGCCCAGTTGCTCGTACAATTGGAGATAAGCCTTCTGGCTAACTTCTAGCTGGTCATTCTACCTGATTCTTCTTTGGAAACCAGAAGAAAAATCTGCCCAGTTGCTCACATTGTATCTGGATCCTTCTGACTAAAAGTCCAAAGGCACAGACCTCTTTGGACATAGATTGTTGCCTTGAGCACGTTCAACCAGGGTGAGGGCTGAACTGTCCTCCCCAGAGAGTGCTGAACGCTGGTGGTTTGGGCTGTGCAAGGGCTCTGTTTCCATACTGGTGCTGGAAATTCTTGTCTTGTGCTACAATCTGTAGAGATATACAGCTTAGGTGAAAAGACAAAAAAGTGGGGGGGGGGGGAGTGAGAGTGTGTGTGTGTGTGCATGTGTATGTGTTTCCAAAAGTCAGAGTGAGAGATTGGGAAGAGAGAGTAAAGGCTTAGATTTATCTAGGAAATTCTGCTGTGTAAATCATAGTATAGCCTAGCAATGTAGAGTTCTCACTATATAATTGGGTCTCTGTTGGCTCTAAGACTGGAGAACTAACTAGCAGTGAAGTATTTATCTTTCTTCAATATCATCACTCATAGCAGCCAAATATCAATAACCTTATCTTCTAAAATGAGAATTATAATATCTTCCTTGCAGGGATGTTTGGTGGATTAAACTGTAAGACACATGAATGGTGAAATACTCCATAGGTACAATGTGAGTGTTATGTGATCTAAAACATGTCATCAGAAAATATTCTGTTTTTGTGAAGACCTATATTATGATCATGGAAGGGGTAAGTGACAACATGTGTGTTTCCTATAGATGACAAAATGTCTAATGTGAAAATTCAAAGGCCTCTGGAATTGAAATTTTCAAGTGCACACATGTGTATATATAAGAATAACATAATTTAATTATAATATAATATTTAATTGTATTATATATCATAAAATATTTATGTTAATATAATTATATATATATAATTTAATGTTTTTCCTAACAGGTCCAAGATCTTAAAGATCATGACTACTGCAGATATCTTTCTATAGGGCCCCTGAAATGAGTATTTCTAAATGAACTGTATATAATAAGTTGCTAATTTCTTCCCTTCGGTGTTATTTTCCTAATGACACCCACCATGATTTGATCATCGTTCAAGCGCATCTTTGATAAGTCTATCTCAATGTTCAAATAATGCAAGTACTAGCCACCATTTATGAAGGAAAACTTGTTAGGCATGGACTTAACTTTCTTTGCCGTATTTTAGTCCTGTGAAACAATTCTGGTCAACGACCTCCCTGCAGCCCTCATAATCACAATTTCTCTGCCTCTCTGGAGCAAGGTCCTGTGAGCAAAGTATTCCTGACATTATTCCCATCAGAATGGCAAATGGTGGTTGCATCAAAAAGGCTTTTCGGAAAGGCAAATCCCAAGCACTGAATGTAGACAGCCCAAGAGAGAAATTTCCTTGACTCAGAAGGACTGGGTGGGCTGTGCTACCCAACACGTTTTCCACTGCCAGCAGCAACAGGTCCAGGAAAGCATCCCACTGTTAGATGACATTGCACATCTTTTTCATTGCAGCTCATGAAGACAGGATCATTTTTCTGCTTTGCTTTTCACACCTTGTACATTTAGTGTTTTAGCCTTCTGCCCATGCTATCTCACTATCATCATTATCAAGACTTTTGATAATTCTCCTTCTCATTATCATCATATCTATTATGCATCTATTTTTATTCTGCCAGACTGACCACAGAGCAGGTGGAGCTCATGGCTTTCCATACTAGCTGGCCTCCCACCAGATAGCCACCAAGCCATTGAGCAACTATTAGAAAGTAACATAGTTCAGTCACTGGCAGATTTAGAGAGAGAAAAATTGGAGTCCAGAGGATGAGCCCCATAATGCAAAGGTGAGACAAAAGATGTAGTTAAAAAAATAAGTGAGTACTGTGCCCAAATGTACCCAACTTGTAAAGCCCTGGGCAAGTGTGCACTCCTCTGAGAAGCTCACCCTTAGAACTTGCTCCACAAAAACAACACTTTTTTTTTAACCTCCTGAAATCTCTACCTTTCATGCATATCTTATTTTCTACTTCCATATTTCCTACTCTCTGAGCTCACTGAAGGACAGGATCTCATAACCTTGAATTACATTCAACACCTAGCATGAAGCGTTCAGTAAACATTTGCTGAATGAGAAAGCAAACCAACACCTGTCAAGAAAAATGTGTAGATCCATTAAAAACAAATAAATGAATAGCCTAATTACCTCCCCCAAAATACAAAAATAAATAAATAAATTAAAAAAAAAAAGAAAAGAAAAATGTGCTGAGCACCACGGCACTGCGCAAAGCACTGAATATATCAATGAACAAGGCAGCTGAGATCCCCGCCCTCAGGGAGTTCACAGTCTACTGGGGAAGGAAGACCAAGAACTCAACAGGCGACTGCTATAACATGATGTGTACTTTGATGTGATGAAATGACTGTGGAACAGAAGAAAAATCATGCATAAAGCCCTGCCAAGTCCCTTTGGATTCAAGATTACACTTCCCTTCCTCCATTTAAAGCAAGAATGGCAAATTCAAATGTTTGCAGGAGCCAGGCAGGTAACATTAATAAGACAGCATAGTGGGGACTGTAGTGAGACCACATACCATCTCCAGGGTGCGGGAGCTACTCAGCTCCAGGCCATTGTAGTCATGCAGACCTGAATACTGGCCCTGTATCACCATATCTCATTCTTTTCCCTAAGAAGCAAGCAATTTTTACATGAATTTCTCCTGATTTTTCAATGTTGACAACTACTTTTCTATCTTGGTGGCTCAGATCTACCAGTTTGCACCTCTGATTTGGAGCATCCATTGAAGGGGCACCTCTTAGGAGGACCCTGGGTGCCATGCCTCCCATGCCTGGATCCCAGAGCCCAAGCTACCATCTCTCCATCTCTCACCCCCCTCTCCTCTGTCCATCTCCCTTTCATACCCTATTCTGGTTAAGTATCAAAACTGGTTGGGGAAGAGTTGACACCTATAGCTCACAGGAAAATGGGTTAATCTTTGAGAAAAGTCAGAGGTACTGGGCCCCTGGGAGGTGGGGATGTAAGTAGGGTGGAAGAGACCAGCAGGGCACTCTCTTGAGTTTTGCATGATGGGCAGTGCTTTCCTTTAAAGAGCATTCACCAAGGTCAGATTAACAAGTCAACACTGAAACTGTATCCAAACAAGTCTCCCTAATTGTGGGGAGCAAGCAGAGAAGGGGCCAGAGGAAAGAGACCAGTGGACGAGACCAACTCTAAAGCCTTCCCCTCTCCGTCCCCTGGCAGGCTTGGGGCATATTTGATAAGGTGAAGGGAAATTGCAAAATTAGAACTGGCAACGTCTACAGAGAGGCCCGATGCAAGGCTGTGGGCCTGAGGCGGGCTGAGAAAGTTGAGGAATTGTGGGGGAAAGAGGATTTGGCAGCCTGACTTCCTGTGGCTGTATCCAAGGCTAATTAGTTTGCAGTGTTCTGTGTGTGCCTGAATGGAAATGATCCCAGTCTTGAGAGGCGCGGGGGTGAGGAAATCAAAACCACATGCACCAAGAAAGAAAGGGGAAGGGATTGGTGGGAGAGGAAGGCAAAGGGGGAAACCTGTCCTTTCAGCCACATTTGCTTTTTTTCAGGAGAGGGCTCTCATCATTCTGTTTCATGACCAGTAAATCACCACCACGGCCCTGTCTATCACGTCTCCCATCTGCTGCAGAACTCATTAAACATCAAAAGATGGCCTATCAGTTCTGCTTAGTTAGAAATCTGACTTACTAGAGGTCTAACCAGGGAGGAGTTTGCATGTTTTTAATAACAGCTTAAGGAACTTCTTAACACCCCATAAATTACTTAATGCAACAAACTCTTCCTGGAGTCCAGCCGGCACTTGAAAATTGCTGAACCAACCCAGACCAAACCCATGGCCAATGGCTTTTTGGTGGACACATTCCAGAAGACGGCAGAGTTAACGCTTCAATTCATAATTCTGAGCTGGCTATTAAAAAACCAGTTACCTTGCTGTGTATGGACTCCCTGGAATGCACAACTCAGAATTCCTTCGTCTTTGTATTTGTGACTCACTGTCTAAAAAGGTAACTTAGCTGGGCTCCTATATGTCCATGTTGTGGAGTCACATTGCCAGGCACCTCACACCCACAGGAAATGGGCAAGTTGAGAGATGGATTAATAACCACGGGCAATAAAACCAGGACCCTGCCCCAACCTTGAGGGTACATGCTTGGCAGATATTTAAATCAATAAATATTTATTGAGTGCCTACTCCGGGCTAGATCTGAGACAGGCAGAAATGAATTCAGACATTGACTCCCCTGAAAGAGTCCACAATGTTACAGGCATGTACAAACATCTTGAGGTTTAAAAAAAAAAACAAAAAACAAAAAACAAAAAAAATGGGAGGATGACGTTTCCTCTGCCAACACCCTTGAGACGTTCCTTGGTGTTGGGTGCATTTTGCTATCACTGCCTGATGCCACGTGGCCTTTGAGCTCAGCCCTGTGAGGGACGCAGCCTGAGGAACGCAACGGTGTCTGCTCAAGAGAAACTTCAAAGAGGTGTAACTCTGGGAATCATGTCTTCTCTAAGAAAATACAGGGTCAGGAACCAAGCCCTTGTCTCCTGACTTCTTTTATTTTCTACTCACTTGACGAACACAAAGGAAAGTTCTAAGCACATGTCCAAGCATTATTCCCTCTCCAGAGCGGTCTATCTAGCATGAGGCTAATATTGAAACAAAAATCAAGAGGGGTGAACATCATGCTACTATTTTATTGTTTATAGCATGCCTGCATTGTGCCACGGTCTGAACCAGGCTGGCAAAGCTGGTCAGAACACAGTCCCTCACCTCAGAGAACCCCCCTGCTTATTGTGAGACAAATCCCACTCTGCTAAGAGAAATGATCTAAGTATGGAGAGGATTTTACAGTAACCGGAGAACGTGCTCAACTCCGACCTGTGTGCGAACAGGAAAGGCCTTCCTGGCAAAGATGATGCCTGTGCTGAGTCTTAAAAGAACCAACTTGCCTGAGGTAGGGGACTAGAACATTCTAGCACCAGTGGTGTGGCTGTTTGCAATGATCTGTCTCCCAGAGCCTCAGATGATTTTATTATCAGTATCTTTATCAGACAATTAATGAGCAATGTGCAGAAAACTGTGCTAGGTACCCTAGATTCAAAGATGGTCTCTATTCCTAAGTGACACACAATTTAGGAGTGATTAATGGGTGAATAGATAGCTAGATAAATAGAAGATAGATAGATGATAAATAGATAATAAATTGATGATAGATACAGATAGACCGATAGATGGATAGATAGATAATAGACAATAAATAGATTGATGATAAATAAATAGATATAGAGAGATAGAGAGATAAGAGACATGATGGCAGTATCTAGTCTGTCTCTGTGAGAGTCTTCCCCCAGCTTGCCCCTTACCCAGCATTTGACAATGTCAGCATTTGCTCAGGGTCACTGCAGTGACTTTTCTACCATCCCTTCTCTTCTCCCTGGGATGCCAAGTCCCATGATGTTTAAGTCTAGACCCTACTTAATGCTCCTCCTCCAGGAAGCCTTCCTTGACTTCACCAGCTAGGTTAGAGGCCCATCTGAACTTCCATTGCACAATCACCACAGGGTCCTGAAGCTCTCAGTGTCTCTGTCTCTCTTACTAGATTGTGGGCCTCTTGAGGGCAAGGACCACGTTCTTATAGTCCCAGTACTTTCTACAGTGACTGGCAAAGGGTAGGGTCTTGAAGTTTGCTGAATGACTAAATGAATGAATGAATAAGTTTGTGCACAGAAGAAGAATTTCATCAGTCCCTCCAGACAATGACTGTGCCTTCTACACAAATTGTCTAGTTCTTGGAGTCTACAGGACACCTTTTTTTTTTTTTTTTTTTTTTAATCTAAAAGCTCTTCTCTTCAGAAATAGGCTAAGTTTCAAAACACAATTTGTGACTGTCCTTTTGATATGTCAACTTGGCTAGGCTACGGTACCTAGTGATTCAATCACACACTAATCTAGGTGTTGCTGGGAAGCTATTTTTTTAGATGTAATTAAAGTCCATAACAAGTGGATTTTTAAATAAGGGAGATTATTTTAGATAATCTGGGTGGGCCTGATTCAATCGGTTGAAAGGCCTTAAAAGCAGAGCTGAGGCTTCTCTGAAGAAGAAATTCTGCCCCTGGACAACAGCTTCAGCTTGGCCACTGCCCCTCCTGACAGCCTGCCCTGTGGACTTGGGACTTGCCTAACCAGCCCCCACAATCACGTAAGCCAATTTCTGGCAATAAATCTCTGAATACAGATGTCCTACTCGAATCCTGACTGATATACTATAAATTCAGAATGTCCGAAAACATTTGAGCTCGAAGTTCCCCAATGCATTTTCAGTAAATACGAACATGTCGGGCTTTCACAGCTTTAAATCATTCTTGCTGATACAAGAATGTGTCAGCACTCCCCTCCTTCTTGCTGATAAACTCTGTCATGTGTCTTTTCCAAACATGGACCTGTTTGATCTACCTTAAATCCACTGATCTAACCTCTCTTTTCAATAATTTCTGCAGGTGTGGTGAGAAACAGACAGCCTTGACATCAGACCGGTCTGCTTTCCTACCTTGACGTAGTACCAGATTTGAACTGGCGGCTTTAAGACTATAGAACTGTCCATGACTCTTTTGAGTTTTCAGACCCAGTCACAACCTGTACATGTGGAGGTTGTACACCAACAAGCAATTCTGAGATGCCAGCAAGGTGTCCAAGAATTCAACTCAATCCTGACACTCCCCACCCAGAGGTAAAATCAGATTCCACAGGTACAGAGCTCAATCCTACAAGACTGTCCTCCATGTCAGATGCCAGTCACAAGTCCAGGTTATTACCTGTACTTATGACCCACCAGCTATAAATCAGAAGTTCCTATGACTTCCTTCTCAGGTTCAATTAATTTGCTGGAGTGGCTCACAGAACTCAGAGAAACATTTTATTTACTGGATCAGCAGTATATTATAAAAGGATATGGTGAAGGATACCGAGAAACATGCGGATGGAAGAGATACATAGGGTAAAGCATGGGGAAAAGTGCATAGAGCTTCCATGGTCTCTCTGAGCACCACTCTCCCCAAATTGCCATGTGTTCACTGACGCAGAAGCTCCCTGAATCCCATCCTTTTGGGTTTTTATGAAGGTTTCATTACACAGGCGTGATTGATTAAATTATTGGCCACTGGCAATTAATTCAATCTCCAGCCCCTCTCCCTTCCCCAGAGGTCAGGGGGTGCGACTAAAAGTTCTAACTCTCTAATGAGATGGTTCATTCTCCTGGCAACCAGCCCCTACCCTTGGGTGGGATCCAAAAATCCCCCTTCCCTGAGGCATTTTCAGAAACTGAGGACAAGAGACCAAATATTATGCCATTGTTCTTATCGCTTAGGAAATTCCAAGGGTTTGGGGAGCTGTGAGCCAGGAAAATCCGAAGGACGAAATACGATTTTTCCTATAAATCACAATATCACAATGACTTACTCCAGAAGTTTAAGTAGCAGAACTTTTACCATGAGTAGTTCCAAGTTCTGGAAAAACACCCGCAGCCTTCACCAGAATTAAAAACAACCTAATTGACACTGCTTGGTTTTGGCTGGCTGGATGATAACGGAATGAAACAAAGAACTTGGATGGCTGGTGGTATAGATAAAGCATGTACCAAGTTTTTGGAGCTCTCTAGCTGCACATGATAAGTTTTCCATTTCATCCATCTCTGCATCTCTTGCTTTATTATTGTCAATTGCAAAGGCAAAACCCTTTTCTCAGGCTTCATGATTCACTCTGCCCTTTGGCATTGTTTCTACTAACAATTAATTCCATATGTATGTACAACCTTCCATTTATTTTCTCACCACCTCCCATTATAAAAAAAAAATCTCTACTTTCATATTTATTTATTTTTCATATTTATTTTGTCATATTTATACTCCTTTTTTCAGTAGTAATGTTAATATTCTCACTCCTTTAGCACTTCTAAGGTATATGAAGTAAAAAACTGTCTATAAAATATATCAAAATCATGCACAAAGGCAGCAACTATACTAAATACTAAAGAATAAAAGGTGGGGAGAGCACATGCCTAGAAAGCATGGGGTCCTGGGTTCAATTCCCAGCCCCTCCATTAAGAAGAAAATAAAATAAAAAAGAAAACATTAAAAAAAAAGAAAAAGACTAAATGGTCGGCAGAGACCTAAATGGCAGGGCATTGGCCAATATCGCCATCTGTTGGTCATGGGTAGAGTTGGCTTCTATTTGACTTTGTTCTTGTTTATAAAGCATTACAGTTGACTCCTGAACAATGGGTGTGGATGGTGGAGGGAAGATTCCTTCACTGTCAAAAACCCACAAATAACTTCACAGTGGGCCCTCCATGTCCTCGGTTCTGCATCCACAGATTCAACTAACCATGGTTCGTGTGGTATCTATTTACCGAAAAAAAACCTAGACCCTTGCAGTTCAAACCCGCATCGTTCAAGGGTCAGCTGTGACAGTTTGCAGGAGGGGGAACTTGTGTCATGATTTCACATACCCTAGAAGTACCTGCTTTCTGTGAATGTTAAGGATTTTAAGGTAAGGGCCACATTGGCTACCAAGTGATGGGAGCTGGCCCTTTCTGGAGGCCAGGGGAGCCCACATTGGGAGATGTGCATGAGCTGCTCAGTTCCCCCAGTGCTGAGGCTCTTTTCAAGTGACCTCATGGTGACCAGGGTGAGGGCCGTGACTTAGGCCAGAGGTTCTCTACTCTGGTGGCACATCAGAACTTCCAGGGTGAGACACAGGCTTTGGTATGATTTTAAGGTTCCTGCAGTTGAGGGGTGGGTGTAGCTCAATGGTAGAGCACATACTGGGGTTCAATCCCCAGTACCTCCATTAAAAAAATAAAAACAAAGTTCCCACAGTTGATGGTGGTGTATAGTCAGCGCTGAAAACCATTTACCCAAAGGCATACGGAGAAGACATAGAAGAGTTAATGTTCCCTACATTTGTCTACTTTCCTCACCCCAAAGTCCATTCTTTTCAGCCACAGTGCCATTTCCCAAATCCACTCCCAGGAGATATTAGAGACCACAAGGTTTCATGATTTTCCTGACTCATCAACACTTTGGTGGGCAGGCTCTTGCCTAGAACTTGGCACTTGGGGTCCTAGGTGGACGCCATCAACGCCCTATGCTTCCCATGCTTTCTGAGATTTTTAAGGTAAGTCACTGATGGCTCATTGCCCTGCCCTGTTCCAGGACCCTTGGGTCATGACCCTGGCCAGATCAGAGAGCAGCTACTCCTCCAGGCTGGATGTGAGAAAAAGCTGACCCTGCCCCTCTGTGGATAGCCCAACCCTAGAGCTTTGCTAAGGTCCAAATGTTTGTGTCTCTCCCAAATTCCCAACCCCCAAAGTTGATGGAATTAGGAGCTAGGGCCTTTGGGAGTTGCTTACATCATGAGAGCGGACCCTCTTGAATGGGATTAATGCCTTATGAAAGAGACCCCCCCAGAGATACCTAGCCCCTTCCACCATGTACGGACACAGCAAGAAGGAGCAGGCTTTGAACTGGGAACAAGGTTCTCACCAGAACCTGGCCATGCTGGCACCTTGAGCTTGTCTTCTGGCCTCTAGAACTGTGAGAGATACATTATGTTCCTCACAAGTGTTTTCTGTCTGTTTCAGCCTCTTGGTAGTGACGCTATTGGCTACGAATGCCTGGGGGCACTCATCTGGCCCCAGTCTATTTGTGATGGGCCCTCACAGACATTTCCCTCACCAGAACCAGTGTCGTGGTTGGACTGGCCCTTGTGGTTCCTATGATTGTCAGACACAACTCAGCAACAACCAGCAGGGAACTCTGAAAACACAAAGTTCATTATTCACAAGTCCTGGAGGGTACTGAGCATGCATGGGGCCACTGAGTCTGAGGAAGAGAGAGACAGAGAGAGAGAGAGAGTGCAATGGACCTGCAGGTTCTGCCTTTACTGGGGTCAAGGGTGGGGTGCCTAGGGTTTCATGGGTTCGCTTTTTTTTAATTGAAGTATAGTCAATTTACAATGTTATGTTGGTCTCTGGTGGACAGCATAGAGATTCATTTATACACACACATATATGTTCTTTTTCATATTCTTTTTCATTATAGGTTACTATAAGGTATTGAATATAGTTTACCTATTTTATGTATAGTAGTTAATATCGGCACATTTCACGGGTTTACTTTTTATTGGTGTATTTAAAGCATGGGAGTGGGAATTAGAAGGGAGAAGCAGGGTCACTTCAAGGGTCAGCTACCTGGGTTACCAGGGCTCTCTAAAACGGGAACTTCATGGGGGGAGGCAGCCTCCTCACCCAGGTATTTTACCCATAGCTGTGTCATACAGCTGGGAATAAGTCTGTTAGAGATGGATGCCTTTGAAGTGCATGCCTTAGCGACTGGAAGTTTAATGTCAGGCACTTAACAGTATAATAAGCTCCCCAGTCTGCGGTATTTTGTTACAGCAGCCGGAACAGGCCTGTAAAGGTGGTGGGCTGGACTTCGACTCTGCAGACCCCTCATCACCCCCCACGATCCCCTGCAGGAGTTAGTGGGTGGTTTGGCCTCCCCAACAGAACAGGAGTGCGGCACCCTGAGCTCAGGGGTGCCGAGCCGCCCCACACTCACCAGCTCCTAGTAGCTACAAGGGAAATCTTACCAATTTCAACTCAGAAGGGGTGAGACAGTTTAATCAGTAATCTGAATGTGAGAATACATTTTAATGCAGATTTTATTGCTACCAAACAATAAGACACTTAAAAGAAAAACTAACACAGCACCATACATTAATGGAGAACACTGAAAATGAACACACACTTACGTGAATGTAAATGGAGCTACCGAAGTGCTGAAAACACAGTAGGCAAAATATTCCCCTTACAAGCCCATTAACATGCCACATGTCAGTAACAGAACCTCTCTTGCCTCTCCAGTATCTGGTTGCTTGCCTCCGTTTTGTTTTGAGCTTTGTCACATCTCGCGACTTCCGCTGCCTCTCCTCTTCTGCCTCCCAGGACCTTTACTTTCTATGGCAAACAGTCCTAGGTCCCCACAACATACCTCGGTTTTCAACGCTTCGCATTCACACATACTATTGCCTCTCATTTAACTGTGTTTCCTCTCTTGCCCATCTGAAGAATTCTAGTTATTCTATCAAAACCCAACATGCTGTAAAGCTCTCCCTAAATAGGCAATGGTCATAAACAAACATTCAGCAAACAGAAAATGTGAGTTCCTCAGAAAGATATAAATATGGTCACTCTTGTTTGGAATTGAAGAAAATCAAACTTGACAATGAAATACGAAAGATTAAAAATGATAACAAAAATATGGCAAAGTAGACATCCTCATTAATTTCTAGGATTGATCATGTACTTGGGCACAAAAGAAGCCTCAACAATTTTAAGAAGATAGAAATTATCTCAAGCATCTTTACTGACCACAATGCCATGAAACTAGAAATCAACTACGGAGAAAAAAAGGAAAGCAAGGAGAATTTCTGATGACTTTTTAAAAAAGCCAATTGGAAATATATGTCAAAAGCCTTAAGATGGAAATATATATCAAAAGCCTTAAGAATATTACATTGGCTGAGGGCCAGATTTGGACCATGGACCCTAGTTTGCTGAACTCTGGTCAAAATATGTAAATTCTACCCCAGAAGTGAGAAGTGAAGTCAGTTCCCTAAACCACATACGTCCTCAAATAGAAACAAAGATCACTAGAAAAAGAAATGTGAAAAATTGGGGCCTGAGGGATAATCAATTAAATATACAGTACGCAGGGGGAATATTCATCCATTTTTCCCAAATTGTGTCTCAAATTCTTCAGGGTTGGTTTTTTTTTTTTTTTTTTGCATTTAAAAAATTGGGCTAAATATATACACCATAAAATTTACCATTTTAAGCACTCTTAAATATACAATTCAGTGGCATTAAGCACATTCACAATGTTGTGCAACCATCACCACTGTCTATTTCCAGAATTTTTCACCTCACACAGAAGCTTTGTAACTATTAAACAGTAATTTACCACTCCCAATCCCTCAACCACCAGCCCTTGGTAACTTCTTTTATATTTTACGTCCCTCTGAATTTGTTTATTCTAGGTACCTCACGTAAGTAAAATCATACAATACTTTCTGTGTGTCTGGCTGATTTTACTTAGCACAATGTTGTCAAAGTTCATCCATGTTCGAGCATGTATCAGAATTTCATTCCTTTTTATGGCTGAATACTATTCCATTGTTTAGCTTCCATTTTGCTTATCCATGCATCTATTGGTGGCTGTTTGGGTTGTTTCTAAAATTTGGCTATTGTGAACAATGCTGCCATAAACATCAGTATAAAATTTTTCAAGTTGAAATCCACAAGCATGGATATGTCCCATAATCAAATATCACACTCCATATCACCTTTCTTAGTACTTTGTGATACATATTAATGTTAAATTCTCCACGAAATCTGTAATTTAAAAAAAAGCACCAACAATGCTAACTGTATTAAACTAAGAGGATTCTTAACTGATGTGACCATAAATTCATTTAAAAAAAAATAGAACATCTCTATACTGTGTATCCTATTGACTATAAATAGGGACAAATAGGCCTGTTTTAGACAAATGTTGGATGCAAACAAAATTGTAAACATATTACAAATTTAGCTATGTAAAACAAATTTATACATAAATATATCAAAAAAACAAGGGAGTTCACCAAAGGATTTAGTTAGTTTATGAGTTTAGTTAGATTATGAGTAATTTCTGTGCTTTTGCATTTGTCTAAATTACTTATTTACTACAAAGGTCATGTATAACTTTTATAATTAAAAAAATCTGAGTTCATAAAAATATAAACCTATCATTCTGTTACTAAAATATAGGCAAAATAAAGAAAAGAAATGGAATAGCTCAGGGAGCAAAGGGTGAATGAAACAGATTATCCCCATTGAGTATATTCACTTCCACTTTCCAACCTTTGCTTTATCTCTGCACCATGCATGACTGTGTTTCCTTTTTGTTATTGATTATTTATCCTGCTTACAGAATGCTGTATACTCAGACCAGGCCCCTCCATTACTGCACCTGGGATGAAAGCTGTTCCCTAGAATAACAAATCGTAAAATTTGGTGAGTAGACCTCTTAGAATACATTGGTCCATGCAGGGAAAGAGGCAGTGGAATTGTCACATTGTTTGATGTTAAGACAGTCACTTATTTGCTGCACATCTTATGACTTTAAAAATTAGGTCTAAGAAGTAGTGATTATGGCTTCATCTGTACATGGATTGCTTTAGACCTGCATTTTCTTTGCCTTAAAAAAATTTAATCCACCACAAGTGAACTTCATTTCCCTTTTAGAGAAAGGAGGAACCAGGGATGACTTCTGTACCCAGGCATGCAAGTTGGCATTCCACAGTCTCAGGAAGGGCCATGGGTCATGGCCACAGCAGCATGTCAGCCCAAGGATGAGACAGGAAGCTGAATGTGAGTTGTCCTGCTCTTAGAAACTTCCTGGGAATTTCATTAAGGGATTTTTCATGAGATGTCCAAGTTCAAGGTTTAGGAATGTTTTAGTACATGGAAACACAGAGCTGCACTCAGTGATAGAAAATACTACATTGACAAATCTACCTACCAAACACTTCTGTGCCTGTAGATGCACCCTACGCTGATTGATATGCCATCACCTGACACATTTCTTCAGACTTTTGCTTCCAGTAGGATCTCGGGTTGGATGGATCTAGGATTGGATCCAGCTCAACATTTCCTTAAACCAGGAAAGTAACCCCAGCTGTTAAATGGCTCTGAGCATATGATTTAATCTTCTTGAACCTGGGTCTTTTTCTGCCCTCTATTGTATGGACTGAGGAATGCCCTCAGGCAGAAAGCGTATAAAGGCAATTATCCTCCAGAAAAATTCCTGTCTTGAAAGGAATGATTCCTCTCCTTGTCTGCTTCTGGTCACTATCCTTTAAGGAGTTTTTTCTTCTCCTGAATTTATCATTGTTTTCTACAGAAAAGTTTATTTAATATAAGCTACTCTAAAATTACTGGAGTAGAACTAAGGGGAAGGTTTCGAATTACCGAATACTTTTTTTTTAAAGGTACAGGACTATTTAGATTTCCTATCTTTTCTCATCCCTGATTTGATAAATTATGTTACTCAAGGAATTTAAACTGAAAATTTGAATTTATTGGCATAAAGTTGTTTATATCTTTTATGATGTATTATTTCAAATATTTTGAATTTATATGAAACTGAGTAGGAAATTGCAGAAATTGAGAAAATTGCAGAATATTGCCCAAATTTAAATCCAAAAATTCTTTTAAAAATAGTATCTGTGCAACTAGATAAAGGAGTTGTGGTATATTTATACAATGGAATACTACTCAGCCATAAAAAAAGAATTAAAATAATGCGATTTGTAGCAACATGGATGGACCTGGAGATTGTCATTCTCAGTAAAGTAATCCAGAAAGAGAAAGAAAAATACCATATGATATCACTCATATGGGCAATCTAAGAAAAAAAAAACACAAATGAACTTATTTACAAAACAGAAACAGACATAGAAAACAAACTTATGGTTACCATTGGGGAGAGTAGGTAGGAAGGGATAAATTGAGAGTTTGAGACTTGCAGATAATAACTACTATATATAAAATAGATAAACAAGAAGTTTCTATTATATCGCACAGGGAACTATAGTAAATATCTTGTAATAAGCTATAATGAAAAAGAATATGAAAAGGAATATATGTATGTTTATGTATGACCGAAACATTATGCTGTATACCAGAAATTGACACAACATTGTAAACTGACTATACTTTAAAAATAAACTAAAATAAAAATAAAAAAAGTCTGTGACATTCATATTTTTATATTATCCATTTGACTTCAACTTTGTAAAATTCAAATGACAAAAATTTCAAATTATAGATTTTTCAAATTATAAAAGTTTTAGCTATTTAAAATTTCGAATTTTTCAAAATATAGTTGAATTGCTCCCTTCATAAATTATATATCCTGAAAGTTGCCTAGGCCTTGTACTTTTCTCTTCAGTAATAAAAAAAAGGCCTTTGAAAATGGCACTATAGTTTAATTATAAATGAACTAGAGTACATTACCTAAAAGGTAGCTTTCTTATGAAATCTAGATTCCAGTTTTTTTAGCCAAAAGGAAAAATAGCAAAAAGATGTTGATTTTAAATCAAATAAATTTTTAAAAGCCTAGTTCTGTGAATTTTTATTCTCAAGTTACGATCCATCGTAATCTCATCTGGGAAGTAAACTTCACTTGATACTCAGTAAGAGAAAGTTTTTATGCACTTCTCAGGTATCTTTTGTTCATTCCCCTGCCATTACCCATAATTCAGTTATCACAATGCATCCTTAATTCATTATTGGAAACTTATACTTAGTTTTCTACACTTAAAATAACCTCATGTTTTCTTTTCCATTCAGCAAATATCAATTTCACCATTCTGTTTTCTATAAAGGGGTGAGGTCAAACAGGAAGAATGAGGTTTGATCTGTGTCTTCTTCAGTCTAATGAAAAAACTGCTTTACTTTGTCACAAAGGACATTACCCTGTTTTCTTTTTTTTTTTAAGTCAGTTTATTGAAGAGTAATCTGCATGTAGTAAAATCCACCCTTTTTAGGTGCAATAAATTTTGACAAACTCATACAATCTGTAGCCACCACCACAATCAAGATACAGAACACTTTTCTCAACCTAAAAATTCCCTCATGCTGCCTTATTGTCAAATCCCTCCCTACATTTCCAGTCTACAAAAAATCAATAATCTTTTTTCATCCCTATAAGTTTGCCTCTTCCAGAATGTCATGCAAATGCAGTCATGCAATATATAGCATTCTGAGCCTAGCTTTTTTCACTGACCAAAATGCATTTGAGATTTATTCATGTTGTTGCATGTATCAATAGTTCATTCTGTTACTGCTGAGTAATATTCCATTGTATGGATGTACCACTACATTTTGTGTATTCATTCACTAGTTGATGCACATTTGAATAATTTCCAGTTTTTGACAATCACAGAGAAAGCCGCTGTAAATATCTGTGTATATGTTTGTGGACATATAGTTTCATTTCTCTTGGGTAAATATCTAGGACTGGGATTGCTGAGTCATATGGTAATTGCATATTTTGTTTTATAAAAAAACTGCCAGGCTGTTTTCCAAATGAGCTGTACAATTTGCATTCCCATCAGCAATGTATGAGAGTTCCATTGTTCTGCATTCTTGCCAGCAGCTTTTCTAATAGGTGGTATCTGACTGTTGTTTAAGTTGGCATTTCCCTAATTACTGTTGTTGAGTACCTTTTTGTTCGCTTTTTGCCATCTGTCTACTGTCTTTGATGAAGTGTTTGCTCAGATGTTTTGCTCAGTTTTAAATTGCATTACTTGTTTTCTTATTCTTGGGTTGTAAGGATCCTTCATAAATTATAAATATGTATTTTGAAAGTACTTCCCCCTAGTCTATGTCCTGTATTTACATTTTCTTGAAAGTGTCATTTAAATATGATAAATTTTTAATTTTGATAAAGTCCGGTTTATCAATTTTTTCATTTACAAGTTGTGCTTTTTGTATCTTAACAAATCTCTGACCCAAGATCATAGAGATTTTCTCCTATGCTTTCCTCTAGAATTTTAAAACTTTTTGGCTTTACATTTAGGTCTGTGATCCATTTTCCAGTTAAGTTTTGTATATAGTTTATTGCATGAGTCAAGATACATTTTGTTTTATACACTGTTTCAGCATCATTTGCTGAAAAGACAATTCTTTCACCACTGAATTGCCTTGGCCTATTTCTGGATCCTTTGCTGATTTTTACGCATTTCATTTCACTAATACCCCACTCTCTTGATTAATGTAGTTGCTTAGTAAGTCTCAAAAACACGTAGTGTGAGTCCTCTAACTTTTTCTTCTCAAAATTGCTTTGACTATTTTAGTTCCTTTGATTTTTTTTTTTCTCATAAATTTCAGAATCAGCTTATGGAGTTCTGCTAAAAACCTGCTGGGATTTTGATTGGAATTGCATTGACTCTGTAGATCAATTTAGAGAAAAACTGAAACCTTAACAATATTGTCTTCCAATTAATGAACCACAATATATCTTTCCATTTAGTTTAAGTAGTTTGTTTCTCTCATAATACTTTTAGGATTTCAACATACAAATCTTGAACATATTTTATTAGATTTTTCCCTAAATATTTCAAGTTTCTATGCACTCTACAAAGGAAATCATGTTATCTGTGATTAGAGACAGTTTTGGTTTTTTTTAAATTTGTATACCTTTTATTTCTGTTTCTTGCCTTAATGCACTGATAAGGATTTTCAGTATGATGCTGAATCAAAGTGGTGAGAGTCAGCATATTCACCTTGTTTCTGATATAAGTATTAGCACTCAGTCTATATCATTAAGCATGCTTTTAGCTGTAGGTTTTCCATAGATGACCTTTATTAACTTGAGGAAATTACCTGTAATTCCTGGTTTGCTTAGGTTTTCATCACAAACAGTTGTTGAATTTTGTCAAATGATCTTTCTGCATCTAGTGAATGATCATATGGTTTTTTCCCTTTAATCTGCTACTATGATAAATTACATTGAGTGATTTTCAAATATTGAACAATATTGCATTCCAAAGGCAGACCCTAACAATGTAAACAAAAAATACAGCAGCAAGTTATAAGCTTTGTGCTGGAAGGGTGGACAGGTTGGAAGCCACAAAGGAAAAAGTAGACAGTTCCATCGGAGAGGGGGTGGTTCAGATGAGACTCTGTATTAGTCTGTTGGCAAGGTGCCCAGAGATGAGGATGGGTGAACTGGCTATTCAGGTCTGGAGGTCACAGACCTGAACCTACCTGGTGTTTTCAGACAAACTGCAGAGATGTTGGTGCCCCTGGAACATGAGTATGAGGTGTCATAGGAGAGGAGGCTGAGGGGGTAGGAAAGAGTCCTCACAAGGAGGCCTTTGTTGCATGATTAAAGAGTTTGGATTCCATCTTGTGGAGTATACTAAGCCATTAAAACATCTTAGTCAGGAGGACAGCAGGATCACATACATGTTTTAGGAAAATCCTGTGTTCCTTCCCATATGTTCTTGAGGCCTGTCAGGGTCCCTCCCCAAGGAGATGGTCTGATGGGGATAAGAAGCAGGGTCAACAGAGAAGAAACGTGGTCTTCAGAACCATCTGGTCTAAAATTAGACTACAGTCATCTATTGTGCACTGCACTGAGCCTCTTTTCATGCCAGATACGGTCTGGGGACCAGACCTGTTTGGACATGGTTTGGGTGAGAAACTGGTTTTCTTTTCCAAAGACAATTTGGATTTCAAGAGGAAAATCACAACACCAGAATTCCAGGCAAAGGGGCATTACCATCCTGTCAGCCTGCCCAAAAATTAATGCTGCGAAATAACCATAATTAAGTCTTCCTGACGGCATAACTGGGAAGTGGGTGGAGGCCATAGGTCGCTGGGAATAAACTGAAAAGTGTTATCGCATACTGTTGTTATACTGCATGGAAACTAGAAAGACAAGAATGAAGAGTGAATTCATTCTCCTTTCTGGAAGCGGGACTGAGCAGTGCAGGCAAGTTCTCTGGCGCTCTGAAATGAACAAAATGATGAAAAGTAGGGAGCTGCGTGTAACAGCACAGGAAACACGTGTCTCTCCACAAGCTTTCCTTTTCTTCCCAGAACAAGAAGGTGCTCAGCCAGCGCTGGGACCACTGACATGACATTTAGAATGTGGCAGTGCCTGCCTAATCCACTTGACCTACATTATCTGTAACATGATAGTTCATTAAATCTAAGAGGCACCTCCCTGCAGTCTTTGCAGATGCGGCCCCACCTGTCCTACATTCTGCAGAGGTTTCCTGCCCTGATGGCAGTGGGCAGTGCATTGGGAAGCAAGAGACTTAGGACACCTGGTTTCAGGTCCTAGCTCTACTACTTATTAGCTTGAAATGAAGCCTGTTTCTTCAACTATAAAGTGGAAATAATGGCCCTTATCAACACTATAATTACTAATAAGTTAATAAAGGTAAGAATTCTTTGTTAAGGGTTATCCAGATGTTAATTAATAATAATATTGAACAATGAGGGTCGACAGTATCTAGAGCTAACCTGTTGACTACCTTAGCCATGAGCCACAGATGGCTGAATGAGCCAGTCTGAACTGAGACAAGCTGCTAGAGGTGGTACCAAAAAAAAAAAAAAAACTCATTAATAATTTTTACATAACATATATAAAATTATACTTTAGAGATATGGGGTTATATAAAATATAATTAAAATTAATCGCATGTTTCTTTTCACTTATTTTAATGTAGCTACTAGAAAGTTTAAAAGTATGAGTGTGGCTTGCATTTGGGGCTTGTATTATATTTCTCATGGGCAGTACTGAACTAGGGTGTTTCCTGTCCATGAAACAAGTGATATGGAATGTGGGGATTCTGAGAACCACCTTTCAAAGTCAAGTCAGGATATATGCAATGAATTTATCTATCTCACGAGCTCATCCACTTTTAAAATTCATTTCACTGATGTGTGTTCAGCATCTACTCTGTGCCAAGGGCTGGATACAGCACAGTCCGTGCCCTTTAGGGGCTCACACTGTAAACATGAATGAGGATGGGAGAGCTCCTATGCAGCCTACAGCACTTCGTGGTCATCAAGAATGTGTTTGCTTCTCCTGCCACACTGTTGGTGGGAATGTAAATTGCTGCAGCCACTGAGGAAAACAGTATGGAGGTTTCTCAAAACACTAAAAAAGAACTACCATATGACTCAGCAATTCCACTCCTGGATATATAGCTGAAAAAAAACAAAAACACTAATTCAAAAAGATACATGCACCCCAATGTTCACAGCAGCATTATGTACAATAGCCAAGACATGGAAACAACCTAAGTGTCCATCAAGAGATGAATAGATAAAGAAGATGTGGTAGATATATATAATGGAATACTACTCAGCCATAAAAAAGAACAAAGCTTTGCCATTTGCAGCAACATAGATGGACTTGGAGGGCATTATACTAAATGAAATATATCAAAGACAAATACCGTATGATATCACTTATATGTGGAATCTAAAAAATACAACAAACTAGTGAATAAAACAAAAAGCAGCAGATTCACAGATACAGAGAACAAACTAGTGGTTACCAGTGGGGGTAAGGGGAGGGGCAGAGGAGTAGGAGGTACAAACTATTGGGTGTAAGATAAGCTACAAGACTGTGTTGTTCAACATGGGGAATATAGCCAATATTTTGTAATAACTGTAAATGGAAAGTAACATTTAAAATTGTATAAAAATTTAAAAATTAATCAAAAAATGCGTTTGGTTCTGACTCAGTATTGCCCAAATATTATCTTCAAGGTAAGAGGAAACAAGGTGATAGTAGGAAATCTATCTTGTTCTGAATGTTCTTCTTGCTACAGCCAGGTGGCCTTTGAGTGTATGAATGTTTTGCATGTGGACCTGAATGAAGGGTAGGCTTTCAAAAGGCTCTGTTAGCTGAGTCTGTAAGGATGCAGTGCTTAAGGGGCCAAGGTCATAGGTTTGTTCCCTCTTCGGGTCACTTCACTTTGCTCTGATCCATGCCTCAGACTTGCCCTGGCAAACCCCAGCCAGCCGCCTTGTAAATATCTTTGAATCACTTGGGGGACAGGGTAAGAGCATGTGAAGGGAGCAGGGTAAATCTCTCAGCACTGCTGGAGCCACAGCTGAAAACATTCTTGACCAACAGTGAGGACTCTTGGGAGGAGAGCCCATGGAGCTCAGCGGATCACTTTGCACAGTGCACTCCATTAAAACCATCTTTCCCTTGCACATCTCTACCTGAAGTCATTGACCAGGGCGGAGCTCCTGGACACCATAGCTCCTGAACACAGCAGAACACATGCAGCGTTCACTGGAAACTCAGTTTTTTCTAAAGATGATGTTGCCAACAAGCAGCTAGGGTCTTCATGTCTGACTGACAGAGACTGTTTAGACTTGGAAACATGGACACCTATTTCTTGAGTGACCTGTCTGCTGGTAATATTTACATCCACATTCACACAGAAAGATGGTATGTTTTAATTCCAGGCTAAGATTCAGCCCCATACACCTCACGGAAGCACTGCTGACAGAAAGGCTGGTCTGGGATCTCCAGCTACACAAATAAATACTGGAGCAGGGCCTAACAGGAAGACCCTCACCTCCCAATTTTTTCCAGATGGCAGTGATGGATGGCTGTGTGTTTATGTTTACTTGGTTTCCCAGGTGACCGGTGTCCTGGTTTCTACTGGTCATGGCTTGATGAGCTTTCTTCGAAGATGTGAGCTGCCTACCCCAACAGTCCAGCTCTTGGATCACAGGTCTACACCACACTCAATGACTTCAAGAGGTCATTGTGTTTCTTGGATGTCTAGTTAACTCTTTAGTCACCCCTGCTGTTAGGAGCCTCTCCTTGTAAATTCCCAGAACTCGCACAAGATTCGAATCTAAAACCATGTAAGGAAACTGTAGTAGGCAAAATAATGGCTCCTCGAAGATTTCCATGTCTTAATCCTCAGAACCTGTGAAAATCGTCTGTTTCATGGCAAAGCAGGATGAAGACTGCAGATTGAATTAAGGTTGCAAATCACTTGACTTTAAAATGGGGAAACTATCTGGGATTATTCAGGTGGGTCGTGTACTCAGAAGACTTCTTAAAAGTGGAAGTGAGAGGCAGGAGAGAAGATTAGAGCCACGTGATGTGAAGACCAGTGAGGAAGACTTCCTCACTGCTGGAGGAAGGGGCCTGGAAAAGGCAAGGAAAGAATTCACTCCGATAGTCTCCAGAAAAAGCTCAGACCAGCTGACACCTTGATCTTAGCCTGGTGAGTCCCCTGCTGAACTTGTAACCCACAGAACCGTAAGCTAATAAATTTGTATTGTTTTAAGCCACTACGTTTATGGCAGTGTGGTACAGCAGCAATAATAGAAAGCTAATACAGCCCTAGATGGGATGAACACTGGCTTGGCCTCCAAACTCTGCTTGATATAAGCAGTACTCCCTCCTTCAGCCCAGTGTAACCTAACAATGCATTCTTCCCTGGGCGTGTAGAGGCTGGTGCACACACAGTGCTCCCACAAAGTTTGGGAAAGTGAAGGAAGATATAACCCTAATCACCAAGTCCTTTTGATTCCTTGTGAGGAGGGAGAAAGAGCATGGGCTTTGGGATACAGCCGACCTTGGTTCAGGTCCCGGCTCTGCCATTTAATGCTCCTGTGACCTTGAGGGGGTCAGCCTCTCTGTTGTTCAATTTCTTGACGGGGAATCACACCCTAATAAAGGGTAAATGTGAAGAGTAAATGAAAACAAGTATGTATCTCAGGGCCTGGGGGCAATGTAGAAATTCAGTAAACCATGTCCTCTTCTATCCTCTTCATAATTATTTCTCAGATCTCTCCTGTCCTCTCTAATTCTGTGGCCCTGGACTGCATTTAGTTTCTTAATATCTCTTGCCAGGGCTGTTTCAACAGCTCCAAAAGGACCAACTGCAGACTTCACTCCTCTTCAGCAGCCCTCTAGAATTTTTTTTTTTTCCTAAAACACAGATTTTCTAGAATGGGACAGCTCTCCTGCTGTCAATCCTCCTGTAGCTCCCTGTGCCTATAGATTGCAAAGTGTGAAGTCATTTGAATGGCTTGTATGCCTCCCTCAGAGCTTCAGCTCCACTCCCTTCGGTATGACAGCCCTCTAGCCTAGCTCCTCTTCTCATCACGCTTTGACTCATTTCTGTGCCTTTGTAGCTTAGTTGCTGTTTTCTATCTCTGGAATGCCAGCCCCCTCTCCTTCACCTAGAGAGCCCCTTTTATCTTTTGAGGGCTGTTTCAAATGTTGCCACATTTGCAAAGCCTTTTCTGATTCCACTAAGAATGCCTCCAAGAATGCCTCCACACCACACTCTACTACAGAGCACTCTGCACACTACAGACTCATCAGAGGGCATTTGGATCATCTGTTTAATATGCCTGCCTTCCCCTCCATCTTTGAGTCCTTTGATGACAGAGCCAGTGCATTTTGCACCTTTGTTCTCAGAGCTTAGACAATTTGCTTCGCATATAACATATATTCAGTATAAAATATGCCCAATATTTTTTATGGGTATGGATGAATGAATGAATGAAAAAATGATATGTGAACAATCCTCATCTTTAAATTCACTGCCAAGGAATTTGATCCTACCTTTCACACCCCAGGTTAGCTGACCCCAGGATGGCCTTTCTGTGATGTTGCACACACAGTGAGTCTTCTAACGTAAGAAGATTATGGAACAACTTTGCATTTGTTCTGTTCTCTTTTTACTTTGGTTCCCCAAAGAATGTTACCCTTAAATTCACAGGAAATATGCCTGAAGGATAAAGAAATAATCAGCCAGTAATTCCAATAAAATGGTTGTGGAAAGATATGAAACGTTTTTAAGAGGGGGCAGCGGGACGTACAAACTACCGGGTGTAAGATGGGCTGGGATGCATCGTACAACACAGGGAGTATAGCCAATATTTTAAAATAACTGTAAATGGAGTATAGCCTTTACAAGCTGTATAAAATGTTTTTAAATGAAATTTTTAAGAATATGAAATGCTTTTTCTATCTGGTCAACTCCCCTTTTTCTGGGAAATGTACCTTCTTTCTCTTAGGAATTGCTTCCCCCACACCCTTACATCAACTGTAACCACAGAATTTGAGTGAGGACTGCCTGTCACAGTGGAGAGTTAGGGACAGGACCTGAAGGTATCCAAGCAGAACCTTCTCTGCAATTTTTAAAAATTGAAGCTGGAAGCCCCCCTTTCCCCTTCCAAAGAGCACTGTGACACCATAAAAATGAGGTATTATACTTTGTGCATTACCTGACTTTTTGGCCATAAGGAAGAATTTCTGTGTTTTTTTAGAGCTGTATCCCCAGCACTGAGAACTGTGCAAGTTACAGAAGGTTCTTGACAACTATTTGTTAAATGAATAAATAAGTGCTGGGAATATATGAGCTAAAGACTCCCAGTAGCCATGAAGCCCACCGTGTCAAAGAAACCGATAGAGAATGTGCAGAGGGAAGCCAAGGAGCAAGACAGGTCCTGATAGGTTCAAGTGTCCTAGTTCTGGCCCTTGAGGTTCTTGGAGCTTCTGTGGTTCATGCCTTCCATTAATCCCCCTTCCCTGGCTTATGTTAGTTTAACTTGGGGTCCTGTCACTTGCAACTAAGAGAATCCTGACTGATCTAAACGTTTCATTGTAATAAATTGAGCAGGGAGATCCCAGGAAAGTGACCAATGGCACTTCCCTGCGGTAGGATATGAATGCACAGCAGTCAAACTCCTGAGTATCTGAGTAAGAGACATTGAGGAAGATTCATGCTGTCCAGGAAGAGAGAGAGAGAGAGAGAAAACTTAAATTCAGTGAAGATTTATTGGGTAAGATCACAAATGTGTTACTCTCTCCCTGTTCATTTTATTTACCCCATCCTGTGACAATCAGTCAGGGTCCAACCAGAGAACAGAACCCGTAGGAGATATATTAAGAGACTCACTGCAAGGAACTAGCTTATGTGATCGTCGGGGCTGGCTACTCAAGTCCGAAGTCCATGTCACAGGCCGTGAACTCTCAGGCAGGAGCTGAAGTTGCTTCCATGGGTGGAATTTCTTCCTCTTAAGAGGAACTTTAGCTCTGCTCTGAAGGCTTTTTGACTGATTGAATCAGTGCCCCCCCCACCCCACCCCCAGATGATCTAGGATGGTGTTCCTTACTTAAAGTCAGCTGACTGTAGACTTACATTACATTTACAAAATATATTCACAGCCACACCTAGATCAGTGTTTGACTGAATACCTGAAGAATGCAGTCTTGCCAAACTGACTCCTGCACACCCCCTGGCCAATCTACCCGTTTGTTTTAGCGCTCAGGGCTGTGCTGCTGTTTTCAGGGCCTATGAAGGTCACTCTGGCCACATGCCCAGTATCTGATTAGTGTCACTCTCCCTGCTGGACTCCTGACTCATAATCTTGTCTTCAACTTCTACTTTTTTTTTTTTTTTAATAGCCATAGTGGGGATTGAACCCTGGGCCGCACACATGCCAAGCATGCTCTCTACCACTGAGCTATACCCTCCCTGCTCAACTTTGACTTTGTGGAGTCCAAGTTCCTGTTATCCCTTTTGAAGTTACATGCCTGACCCTGCTGTCACTCCAGCTCATGATGGACCAAGGTAAGGGTTCCTAGGTTTTAACCAGGCCACTCCTTCATTTAGAGTTCCTTAGTGGTTTCTCCTTGCTTTAAGGGAAAATTCAGGGTCCTTAACACAGTACATGATTTAGCTTCTCCTTGGCCAGCTGTTATGCTTTTTAATCACTCTGCACTCCAACAAACCTTTTTTGTGTTGCTTTTAATTCCCTAAGCATGTCTTGCTTTCTCTCACCTCCATTCCTTTGAAAATAGCATTTCCTTTTACCTGGAGTTCCCTGACCCTGATCTGTATCTAACGACTTCTTATCCTTCAAAATGAAGCCCATGGTCCTTTGATGCAGGAATGGTTCCTCTTGTCTTACTGGTTAGGGTGCCCAGCCTGTGCCCTGCGGCACCACCACCTCCATTCATTATACAACCTACTGCACTGTGCTTTGCTCTATTTATTTTATTTATATAAGAGGAATGTAGCCACATAGAAGAAAAGTGATAGAGGTATAAAAAGGGAGACATTTTGTACCACCTCCCAATAGATCTTCCTGCCAAACTGTTAACACTTTCTTGTTAAAATTTCAGAAGAATTGTTTATGTATGTAAAATTATACATGTATATATGATATCCTTTTTATTTATAAATGAAGTAATACTAAACATGCTGCTCTACACCTTGCTTTCTTCACTTAGGAGAATATTTACATCTCAACACTTAGACATTTACATTCATGTATGTAATGGCCAAATAGTATTCCATTGTAGCAATAAAAACATAACCTTATTTACTGAATCTCATATTGATGAATATTTAGTTTATTTTCAGGTTTTTTTTATATTATTCATCTATCTCAGGTGACTTTTATATCTCTAAGATAAATTCTTAGGCATAATTCAAAGGATACTTCAGCATTTTGAAACGTAATTTAAATTCCTACCACAGTATACATATTTTCTTACTTTGATATTTTCTTTCCAATATCAAACGTATCAGACTTTCTAATGTTTGCTTGTCTGATGAAATGGTATCTTTTTGTTGTTTTGATTTGTATTTTTAAAATCCTCAAGGAGGTTGGACATCTTTTCATATATTTCAGGTCATTTGTATTTTATCTTTCTCTTGGAACTCCCTGTTTATATTTTATGTATTTATTGGCTCTCTTTTTAATTTGGAAAAGCTCTTTGAATTAAAATTAACCCTTTATCTGTCATGTTTGTTTTGAATATTTTTACCAATGTGTTATTTGTCCTTGGACTTTATATGGATTTTTTTTTTTTTGCCATATAAATGTTTTAAAGTTCTCGAATGTAGTACACTAATTCCCTTTATGGTTTCTGGGTATACTGTGTGTTGAATGTCAATTTTCTTGGCAGGAAATCCAGACCTGGGATTCAAAAGGGAAAATCACCCTTCATGCTAAAGGATTATTTTAAGAGCCATGGAGAAGTAAGAATGAATAAGGAATTTTATTACAAAATACTTCTGTTCTGGGTCCTAAGGAGATCCCATCTCAGCTCCTAAAAGCTAGGGTGAAGAGGGCCAGACAGTCTTAATTGAGGATTTCTTAACTTAATTGAGATTGGGTTTCAATTCCAGCCTCAGGAGAAGCCATATCTCTCTAGCCATCTCCCTTGTCAATGCACAAATCTCACTCAGCCTGCTTGCCGAAAAGTCCGAGAAGAGGAAAGGTCCCTAACTGTGTGGAGCCACAGTTCTGATTCACACTCTATGGTTCAAAAGAAAGTTAAGTTCACTCCCACAGGTTCTTTCCATGTCATGGAATGAAAAATAAAGATCATCATTGGAGAGGTCAGTGTCCAGGCAAGTTAAGAGGGACAGACTGGCTCAAGCTGGTGGCCTTCCATCTCCTTCCATACAGTCATAACTTACAAAACACATGCGACAAAAGTTGCTCCCCAAGTGTTGTGGGCTGTTAAACACAAGGGCACTGTGACTCTGGCATGACCCTTCCCACTGGCTTCCCGTCATCTCATTAAGAACACATGTGAAGTCAAGGGCAGCTTCTTCCCAGACAGCAAGTGTCCTAGGTGCCCCATATGCGTAGTTATCACACCTGTAAGAAGTGTGAAGAAAGTGCCCAAACCCAGCCCCTGAAGAAAACCCAAGTGATGGAGTTGACTAGAATTGGACAGTAGGTTACCATTAAGAGAAGACACAAGACTGGAGCAGAGGCAGAGGTAGAATTTGACCAGAGATTTATGGTCAAATCCAAGGTCAAAGCCATAATGAGTTAATATAGAAAGTGCAGAAGTCAAAGTACAGGCTTAGTCAGTCCAGCTAAATTCTCAGAAACAGTAGAACAGTCTCTCTTAGAAGCCCCAGTGCTTTGCCTCTTGGGCACGATTCTTAATTTTGAAGGCATCTGTTATAACCCTCAATTCCAGAAACAGAACATCAGCTAGCAATACTGCAGCATGAGCAGCAACCATGCCAACACTGACCGATTCCACCACCAGAGATCACAAGCCCAGGAGGACAGGTGTGGTCCTGAGACGTCAGTGGTCAGGTGTGTGGGAACAGCTACTGGGGAGACCCCAGGCACATGGCTCTCTGGGCTCTGTGCTGCCACCTCTACCCTTTGCCCTTACTCCTACCCTCCACTTGAGCTCTTTCACTATATTCCATTTTCCCTAGTTTAAATATTGGTTTAACTTTTCCGTTTTGATTTTTAGTTGTGTTTTAAAAATTACAAAAGTAATGCATGATCACTGCAAAGTATTTAAGTAACATGAAAGTATATAAAGTAACAAGCGAAGTCTCTTCCTTACAGTCTACTCCCCATCCTGAGTGGAAATCAATGTTAAAGGTTAGATCTGTATGTGTTTAGAATTTGTTTAGGTATACACATTTTTATTCTTTTTTTTTTACCTAGGTTATTTTTATTCTTTTTATATATATTCCTAGATTATTTTTAAAACATACGGTCACACTATTCTGTACTGCAGCTTGCTTTTTGTAACTCGGTCATACATCACTGATGCCTATACCATTTCAGCATATATGCATCTACTTCATTCTTGTTAATGGCTACATAGTAGTCATAGCAAGAATATGCAAAATGTATTAACCATCCACCTATTAATTTTATATTATGAATAATGTTGCCTTGAACATTCCTGTACAAGTGTTCTTGCCCACTGTAGAGTGTTTCTATAGGATAAATTCCTAGAAGGGAATTGCTGAATGCACATTTAAAATTTTGATAGATACTGCCAATTGGCTTTCTTTGTCCAGTTTACATTTTCCCTGACAGTGTGTGTGAGACTCTTTCCTCCAACCCTAATCATCACTGGATAGTATTGTTTTCTTTCACAAACCAGAGTCAAAATTGATGCACACTGCAGGTTATGGGTGTTCTGAGCCTGGCACTAATGTTTGGGTTGTGGACGCTGCTCTGGCAGGCTGGAAACTCCTGGTTTGGGCTTCTTGGGTTCTTCTCCTACTACTTTCCCTCTTATGTTCACTGGGCTCATAAAACTTTTGATATTAACAAGTCCATACATTTTACAGTTTACCTAGTATCCTCCCCACCTTATTTTATTTAGTCCTCACAAAGTTTCTATTAAGTATGTAGGGAGAGAATTTTTACGTGGGGGACTCTGAATAGTGTATGACTTTCCTAAGTTCACGTAGTAAATATAGGAAAGAACTAGGACTTGGCACACAAGTCTCTTAAGTTCAAAATCCACGTTCTAGCCACACTTTCTCCCACTGGCTCTCTAGAACAGAAAGCCATCACAGAGTCTGTGCTTCTATCAATAGCCTTCTAGCCTTTTGGAATGTCTACAATCTCTATAGAAACTCAAGTTTGTTGGTTGGCTGGCTGGATTTGGGGTTGCTGTAATTTGTGACGTAGGGGTATCAATTTTGATCATAAAAACCTTTTTGCAATTTGAATATTCTGGTATGTGGCCCAAGGTGACCCAGAGCAACATCTCCAAGAGAAGATCACTGGCAGGGTGCCAGGAGGCCTTGTGGTGACCTTATCTAGTAAGTGTCAGTGCTGGAATTGGAACCAGACCTGTCTGACTCCAAAGCCAAAACCTTTAAAAATTTACTCTCTTGCACCTCCTCACACAGAGCAAGATGCTCAGGACAGAAGATCAATGCATTCTTTCTTTATAGGCAAATTACACAGGAAGCCAGATTCTCATAAGGTTGCATGCTGAGCATGGAATCAGAACAAGAAGGGTTCAGGGTCTTAAGAAGCTAATTTCAGCTCAAGTAGCTGAAGGCAAGTTTACCCACCGGTGGGGGGGAGGTGACGACTGGGGGTGGGTCACACACTCAAAAACCAAGAGGCTCAAAGAGTGTAACACAGATGAATAAAGCAAGTCAGAGAGCAGGGGTGTTAGGGAATAGTGGAGACTGGGGCAAACTGGTGAGTGCACACCTTTCTAAAGGGAGCAGCTGCTACTTTATAGCTCCAACCCATTGTTGACAGTTTAGTTAACCCAAGTCTTCTCGATTTTTCCATAAAAGCTGGTATCCTCAATTTTTCTGTGGGAAATTGGTTGATAACTTTGAAAAATACTGTAAGTCAATACACTGTAGACCAAACAAAACTTGTCTGTGGGCCAGACTTGGCCTATCACATGCCAGTCTATGACCTTTCACTATAGGAAAACTTTTACCAAGAAAATCACAAAGCTCAAAGTCATTTAGAAAGGTTTCTTTGCCTCTAAAAGATTCAGATCGGCACTCTGTAGATTTTCCTTTTTATCCTTTGACACCTATCTCTGTTTTCAGTCATCCTCCAGACAGAACAGACTAGATTCCCTTCCATTTCCTCTGAGTAAGTTACACCTCCACGTTGGCCTTGTCTCCTTGGGAGGATTCTTAGCTCAGTTTTTGGTGGGACTGACACTTACGTTGCAGCCCTCTGCATTCTTATTACTGCCTTCTTTATTCCGGGAGTTGTCATTATTCTTATATTAGATGGTTAATCATTTCCATAGAGTGTGAAGTTTACTAATTCAGTTCTCAGAGGACAACCCAATTTTCAACTCCATTTTCAACCCCATTTTCAACTCCTTGGAGGATCCTTCATTCCTGCCGAATTATAGGGACAAAAAGCCTGTTCTTTTTTTTCAGACATTAAAAATTATTTTCCAATATATCAATATAACTTCATTGGCTTACAGATTTTTTTCTCTCTTTTTTTAGTGAGTGATGTATTCTAAGAAGATCTGAGGGAGTTACAGCTCATAGGAGGAGAGGGAAGAAACAGGGATGCTCTTCTAGACACCAAAATGAGCAAGAGGAATGGGACTGGATTTTACTTGAAAATGAAGACTGAACTTTGCTTCCAGATCTCAGTGACGCTGGAAATGACCCTCCTCCTCTCCAAATGGAGCAACAGCTCCTCCTGCCTCAGGACACACAGCGGCCTTGGGATGTGTGAAGCTGTCACTGGAAAGGGGAGGAGGAGAGAAAGCTCCAGAAATAGAAGGCAGCTCTGCCCTTTAGGCACAACACGCCGATCAGGACACAACACTGTGATGCATCAAACACATTTCTAGAAGAAAGGAATCTGTGAGTTTAATAGTGTTCGGGCATGGGGGATTCCATCAGCATCTTGAAACAATCGTGTCTACTGGCAACCAAAAACTCTACCTTCAGTTAACAAGTGTTAGTCCTTCATAAGAGAACAGACATCAATTTAGATTTAGTAATTAGACCAGACATTATGTTGTCTTCAGTGGTGGGACATGACATGTGGTGACACATTACAAAATAAATGCCATTTAGCCAGAATCTAAATAGCCAGGAATCTAAAATAACCAGATCTCAAATCCACCCCACAGTCTTGTTCAAAGATAATGATGCCAACCCCAAAAAGCCTAACATCTAGTAAGTTTCTAACATTTCTCTGAATCACCATAAAGATTTATTTATTCTCTTGTGAAATGTGTGTTCATTGTTTTTATGGTAAGCCAATTCTTTGAAAACTGATCATCTGAAATCTGAGACTTCCAAGGTAGCCTTAGTAAGAAAATTTCCCATTTGCTTCCCACCAGATTACCCAAGAATTTAGTGGGATTTCCATTTCTTAAACTAGGTGGTGAAGAGCATAGTTAAGCAGACATGGGCTCGAATCCTGTCCACTTAAACCTGTAATCATGGGCAAGTTCATTAAACCTCTGAGCTCAGTTTCCTCAAGTGAAAAATCAAGAATAACAATAGTTAACATCATGAGGGTGTTTGTGTGGGGATTGAATGAGATAATGTATAATGATGATATATCATACAGTAATTCTTTAAAAAACTGTGACAGCTAATGTCTTCAACTCAACCACCTGTTTAGAGGGCAATCAATGGCATTGATGCATATAAAAATGCATGCTCCTCTGAAGAAATTTTCTCTGCTGAAGAGAAACTGCAACCACCCAGGAAAAGCTGAGAGGCCAATCTAAGACCATGTAGAGAAAAGGGCTAGTGACCCATGTACAATATCGGTTCAAAAATTAAGCACCACTGTGAACATCAAATGGCGAAGTATTCTTACTCCCCCATTCTCACCTGGTCCCTATAGTGAGGAGCAGAGCTGGGACAGAGTGAGACCAAGACCAAGCTCCCCACCTCAGTGCCCAACGCACTTTACAACCTGCGAGCTGCCGGCTGGGGCATCACAGCCAGGCGGAAGATGGTGGATACAATTATCTCCCAGCCCTTTGAAGCTTCGGCCAGGAATATTTGTTGTCCCCATCACATGTGATTAGGATGGCTACGTCCTCCTGCAGAAGACAGAACTCTTTGTCCACCACCCTCCCCCTGCCACTACCAGAGAGCAGGAAGTGGGGAGAGGGGCTGGCGCCCCTCTCCTCTTGGTCCAATTTCACACATTGGTTTTTCAGCATTAATAAATTGGTTACATTTGCCCCACATTTGGCAGCCGAGGTTTCTAATAACACTCTGATCCCTTCAGAGAACATGAATCACTGGCATGCAGGGGGCTCTGGTTACCTCCCCCAACTTTCTGCTGCTAAAGGTCCCACACATTAGCAGGGGTCAGGCGCTCGCCTGAGCCAGGGCAGAGCCCAGGACAAGGGCCATGGCTTCGAGGCACAGTCACGGAGCTCAAAGATCTTCCCTCCGAGGGGGAACAGATAATTCTGAGACCAGGCAATGTGCAGCTTTCTTCAGCTGTCAATCCTACCTGGTTTGCATATAGATTGAGAAAATGTGTGAGATTTTACCACAAGAATCAGTCCGGAGAATCTGAGGGGGGTGGTGGTGGGTGGAGAGGGGATGAGAGAGAAAAAAATGTGTGATGCAGATGTCTGAGAGCTACGTGCAGCCCCAGCACCGCTTCCTTTGTAAAGCCGGGACTCTTTGGGGATGAACCGCCTGAATGAGGACAGTGTACCATGCATCTCTGTTTCTGAGGCAGCTTTTCTTCTTGCAACGCAATTAGGCGTGCAAAAAGTGCCACCTGCAAGGGGAAGTCCTGGGGCTGAGAAGAGGTCCAGAGTCAGGGGTGGGGGCAGCCACAACGGCAGCTTTGGTGGGCCAAGCAGAGGGAGAAAAGGAGGGGAAAGAAATACTCTAAATAGAACATGGGCAGGCCTGGGACAAACACAGGGAGTGAAATGGGAGGAGAAAAGGAGGAGAGAGCAATGGAAAAAGAGAATTGAGAAGAAATGGAGAAAGAAGCAACTCAATAGAATCCAGTAGATACTTTATTCTAACGTCCAGTGGGAAGGAAGGAGGCTTTGGACACATTCAGTATATATCAAATCCTGTTCCTGCCCTCCAAGAGCATGTAGATCGGTTAAAAAAAAAATCAGTGACACAACTCATCCTGGAACAGAACACGACAGGGTGTAAGACAGACGTCGGTGCCCTGGAGCCTGAGACAGAAGGGCAGAGGTTATGGTGGGGAGGCTTGGTATAGGAGGTGGGCCTTGAGAGTCTTCTAGAAGGTGGGTAGGAGTGAGCTGGGCATAGGAGTGGGGAGGGCATTCTTGAGTGAAACTAGTAGTGCAGAGAGGACAGCATGAGAGGGAGGAGAGAACAGGGATGGAAAGACAAGGGAAAAGGAAAGGAAAGTGAAGTCTGCTACCCACAGCTGCCACATATGCCACCAGTATCTCAGACCTTTCAACCAAAGAAAGTAGAATTAGAAGCTTCCCATGGGATCCTGTAAAGTGGGGCAAGCCACCAGCACAGCAGCCCAGCTCCAGGCCTGGAGGGAAGGAAGGGAAGCAGCTCATGCACCCTGAGCAAAGGCAGGTAACTCTTCTCTTCTGCAGGCGCCAGGCCGGCCTCAGACACAGGTTCCCAGGCAGCCCTCTAGAGGCCACGGACTAATCTGAGTCTCTCCTGGTGGATCCCCAAGTGCCCTCTCTCTCCGCCATATCCTTCACTCTGTGGTTTTCCGATTCTCAGGAAGGAAGATCTTTTTCTTTCTTGTCTTTTCCACCAACTTTTTATTTTGAAAAATTTAAAATCTTCACAAAAGTTGAAAGATTACCATGCTGAACACAATGCTGACCTATTCCACCAATCATTAACATTTGATTCCATACACAGTAGTGTGCAGGTAAACCAGGTCTCTGGGGGTGGGGGCGCCCTAAAGTGTAACATTTGCCAGTTTCTGTGGTGTAAAAACTCCCACCATAACTGATTTCAAGCTTATTTTAAAGCCTTAGTTCAACAAATGGCTTGCAAAATTCCTGAATATTTATCTGCTCTCAGGAGCTAGTAAGAGCCGGTTCTGGTACACCGTATTTTTCCTGAACTATCTTAAATAACTTGCAGATATCATGGCACTGAACCAAATAACTTCAGTATGTGTCTCCTAAGAATAAGGACATTCTCAAATATAACCACAACATCATTATCACACTTCAGGGAAAAATTAGCAACACATTTCATAGTATTATCTAATACACATTTCCCACTAAAATTTCCCAAATTGTTCCCCAAATTTCCTTCATAGCATTTTTTAAAACTCTAGAATCTAATGAAGGCTGCATATTGCATATGGTATTTTTTGTGTCTTTTAATCCAGAATGGTTCCCCCACTGCTCTTTTAGTTATAGGTTTGTTTTTGTTTTTGTTTTTTATGACATTGACTTTTTTGGAAGTGTCCAGACCAATTGTCTATAAACTGTGCCACAGTCTGGGTTTATATGGTTGTTTCTTATGACTGGATTCAAGTTAAATTTTTTTTTTGTCAAAAATAATCCAAAGATGTACCTCATATCAGGTGGGCCTCATATCAAAAGGCTCAAATAATGTCAGATTGTTCCACTATTGGTGATGCTCAGTTTGACCACTTAAAGTAATAACTACCATGTCTCTCCAAACCAAACCTTTCCCCCTTTGTAATTAGTAACTTGTGAGGAAATACACTGATGCTGTGTGAACATCCTGTTACCCCAAAACCTTTTACTCAGTGGTTAGCATCTGTTGACGGTTGAAATACAATAATACAATGATTTTCTAAATCTAAAACTCCTTCTGCATTTATTAGGTGGGATTTCTTTCCTTTTCTGTCTTTCTTTTTTTTAGTTCTTTCTTTTTCAATATGAGTATGGACTCATGGACTTCTTTAAAAAAAATACTTCAATGGTTTATAATCCATTACTGTCATTTTTCTTTTTGATGTTCAAATTATCCCAAACTTGGCCAGTGGGAACCCCTTCAAGCAAGATCCTGTGTCCTTTTGACATGACCCCATTAATCTTTTAAGTATTTCCTTTCTTTCTGGCACAACAAGATTCCCCAGGCTCACTTGTGTTTCCCTGCTCCAGAATCAGAAGCAGTTATTTCTTCAAAGAGCCCTGATACCTTTAGCGGGAAGTGATATGTAGAAATCAAGATCTGGGTGCTAGGTGTGCTCATTGTTGCAGTGGTGTTACTGCTTTTAGGTCCTTTCAGTTGACCTGGTTAGGGGGAAATATATGTATATAATTTATAATTATAAACAAAATATGATTTATATACACATCATTTATAAATTTAAGAATACACACACACACACATATTTTGAGTTCCCTAACTCACGGCATCCCAGAATGTGATCTTATTTGGAGATAGGTCTTTACAGAGGTCACGAGATTGAAATGAAGTCATCAAGGTGGGTTCTAATCCGGTATGACTGGTGCCCTTATGAAAGGAGAAATTTGGATACAGAGGCACAGATAGAGGGAACAGGATGTGAAAACATCGGGAGAAGGTAGCCATCTACATGCCAAGGAAAGAGACCTGGAATGATTCTTCTCTCACAGACCTCAGAAGCCTACAACACCTTGATTTTGAACAGAGCTGTGAGACTATGCATCTCTGTTGATTAAGCCACATAGTTTGTGGTAGTTTGATAGGGCAGCCAAGCAAACGAATACACTACCATAAAAAAATTACCTCAAATTTAGCAGCTTAAAACAACACATAACTGTTATCTCAGTTTTCTGCACAAGGCTGGTATGAATCTCACCAGGGTAAAATCAAGGTATCGGCAGGCAGGGCTGCATTGCTTTCTGGAACCTCTAAGGGAGAATCTGTTCTCCTGCTTGTTCAGGTTGTTGGCAGTATTCAGTTCCTTGTGGCTTTAGGACTAAGGTTCCCATTTCCTTACTGACTATCAGCTGAAGGCTGTCCCCAGCTTCTGGGCACCTGTGTGCCTTCATTCATGACCCCCTACTCCATCTTCAAGACCAGCAATGACAGGCTGAATCCTTCTCATGACTCTCTCCTGCCTATCCTTCCCTTACTTGCTCGTCTACCATCCTCTTTCACTTTTAAGGGCCCATGTAATTTCAGTGAGTTCACTCAGATCATCTGGAATAATCTCCTTATACTTAGAATTAACCTTGATTCTATCTGGAAAGTGTTTTGTTTTTGTTTTTTTTTTTTTGCCACATAAACACAGGTTCCAGGTGTGGACATCTTGGGAAGGGGAGCATTATTTTAAAGCCTACCACATGGTAACATCAGTGTATTTAGTTATTTGCTTTGTCCAACAATGTATATAGAATAGTTTTAGGACTCTAATAACATTATAATTATTAATAAATAACCAATTAAATAAAATTAAAATTTCTTTGACATTCTTTCCATCCCTACAATATTGCCACTGAGAAACTGCACATAAAGCTCTAGGTTCAGAATTTTACTTGAATCCTTTTCTCTGTGTGATTAGGTTATCAAGTTCATATACAACTTGATTCATTTGTTTCTGTTTGTATTAAATGTTAAGGATTGTTTTATTTTTCATTTTTTTCAAATTTAATTTTGTGAATAAGTAAAATATTTATGTTAACTTCGAAGTCAAACTATACGAAAAGATATACGTGGGAAAGTCTCATTTGCATCCTTAACCCAACTCCTAAATTCTAAGCACCAGTGTGCTGGGAGCCTGCTTCTCTAATTGCTGTCACTGCTGCTGTGTAAATCAAATCTCTGATGTATTGATAGGAAATATGTGTTAGTACAAAGCCATCATCATTTTCATCAACTACAACCATTTACTGCAGACCAGTTATCGAGAAGAAAAAGAACAAAGCAGTTCCTGCCCCAAAGTGTGGTCATCTCCTTGAAGTAACAGACCTGGAGTGCAACATATCAGGACAGGTGAGGGAGGCTCAGTACCTGCTAAAAGGTTTAACTGCGTGGTGCCAGGGCTCGGGATGATCCCCCAATGATTAGAGTGCCAGAGGAAGGCTTCATGGAGGACACAAGATTTGATTCAGAGCACTTTAAGAAAGGAAAAGGGCATGAGCAAAGGCAAAGAGGTGTATTCCAGACTGGGGAACAACTAGCCAACCAGCATGGAGGAGTGGAAAAAGCATCTGAGCTCGAACAAGGTAAACTGGACCCAGGTTCCAATGCTGCCATGTGACCAAAGACAAGTCATCACTCAGCTCTTACACTTCTCAGTTTCCTCAACCAAAAATGAAAATAAGGCTAAGTATTCAGCTATTCTTAGAATAATTTGATAGAAACAGAATTTCTTAATGGAAATAATGGAGGCACAGACTTGGAGAATCAGGTCTGAAGCAGAATGTAAAGGACCTTCATTTCCAGGCTAAGAAGTTTGAATTCTATCTTATAGGAGCCAGTGGGAGAATTTTTTTTAACATAAGTGATAAATGAATTTATTGTTTGAAAACAATATAAACTGTGGTTAATAATATTGTAGGTATTTATTTCCACAAATTGCTTTTCTTTTTGAATAGTAAAACCATATGTACGAATGATCTTCCCATGCTAATACTTCTTCTCTTTAACCAATGCAGAGTATTTCACAGGATAAATTAGTATAACCTATTTAGCAATCTCCCTACTGAATACATAGATTGTTTTTAGTTTTACAACATTACAGATATGGTAGTAATGTACATCATTGTACAGTTACCCTTGTGCCTTTGTTCACACAAAGATACTTCCTTAGGAAGGGTATTTCTCGTAGTGGCTCTAATATCTAAGTGTGCATCAGAATCGCCTGGAGGTCTTGTTGAACCACAGATCCTGAATTTGCCACTCCCAGGGTTTCTGATTTAGTAGGTCGGGGGTGGGGGGCACCTGGAAATTTGCTCAGGTGATGCTGCTGCTATGGGTCTAGATCAAACTTTTGAAAACCATCTTTCCAAATGATGGATTCCTGAAATGAGACTCACTGAGTAAAAGCTTATGCAAATTTTTCACTTTGATGAAGCCTGCTCATTATCTTCCATAAAGATTGGATCAGTTTACTTCCCCACCTACAGTGCCCTTTACTTTACCCTTGGCAGCAGGAGCTATTATAACTCTTACTTTTTTTGCCAGGTGGATGGTGAAAAATGGAATCTTGGGAGATGCGATTGGTATTGTTTAAGGGTAGAAACGTGCAGTGAGCAGTAAATAAGCCATGGTGAGCAAATGCAAGTATAATGAACAGACAATGATATTATACTATAATTATACAATGTGATAAATACAGCTACAAAAGCACTCATGTATTACAATACGTAAATGTATCAAAGTAATACATTGTACACCTTAAATTTACACAATGTTATATGCCAAATATATTCATTTAAAAAATGGAATAGAATCTCATTATTGTTCTCTTTTACACTATCTTGAGTACTTTTTCTTTATTTTTTACTGTAACTTCTTATTTTTCATCAACTTATTTTTCATCTTATTTATTGTAACTTATTTTTCATCTTTCATAATAATGTTTATTGCAAAAATTTTAAGAGCTCTAAATAAGCAAAAAGAAAATAAAGTCATCCATGATTCCACCACTCATAGATCACCCGTATTAACCTTGGGTGTGCTTTGTAATCTTTTTTTTTTTCATTTAATAACATACTGTGAACATTTTTCCCATATCGTGTCATTAACTGTTCTTCTCCAACATCAGCCTAAGTGTCTGCATCATGTCAGTGGAATGTTTCTGAATGAGAATTGACATTCACAAAGTGATGCTTTGGGAAGATTGATCTGGGAGCAAGATTCAGAGTGGAGTAATATTTAAAGCCTGGAGGCAAGGAGAAGTTAGGAAACTACTGAAATAATACAGGAGAGTGGTGACAGTGGAATTAGATGGCAAGGAGTGAATGCAGGGAAAGCTGGGAAGAAAGAATCAATAATCTTGTTACCATCTGTGGTGGAGGGTGAGGAGCAATTCAAAGCTAAATCCAGTGGGAGTGCCCTGGTTTCAGGATCATCATCCTGGGAGATGACTTGAAAGGGACAGAGGTCATCTTTTCTACCTTTGATCCATTAATTTCTCTTGGTGTAGGAAGTGTAGGGGATGGAAGTTAACTTCATAGAGGAAGAATCTCATTTAGGAGAGCAGCAGTCTTGAAATCCCAAAGCCCAGGCTTCATGCCTCATTTCGATGTAAAGATTAATTATCTGAGAGACTCTATGGTGAGGTGGAAAAACCACATACTTGAGTATTAAAAAGAAGGCATTGTGCATCACTGCTTTGTCACTTACTGTGACCTTCAGCCAGTCTCTTAACCTCCTTGAACATTTCTACAAAATGAGAGTGATGGTATTTATCTTATAGAGTTCTTGTGAGAATTAAATGAGACGATATATGTAAAATGCTGGTCCACAGCCAACAAGTATTTAAGATGTGGTGGTTTCTTTCATCGTTACAAGAATGGCAATACTATAAAGTAACAGCATTCCTAGAAATCACCCCACAACTCGGCTCCTCCCTAGAGGAGTGCTCATGGCCAACCTAAAAATGTCTGTTTGACAATGAAATGAAACTCATCAATGAAATAAAGCTAATTCTGAAACAGTCCTTTTCATGAGTAGCTCTGTGCAGTGGCATGTAGAGTGGGCTGTGGCTTACCTCTTAAGCTGCAGCCCCGAGGATGTGCTGTGGGGTGGCTGGAGACTCTCCATGTGCTGGATTCCTCCAGAGGTTCCCTGAGAACACTGCAGAGATGTACACAGCAGAAGCAATGAGGATTTCAACGGTACTGACAGACTCAGTCCTTAACTCTTTCTTCTTTCCTTCCCCTTCCACCAGCTCAAGAGGAACTCAGATTTAATATTCAGTGCTAGTTTATTATTTAGCGTTTGTCTCAGGACACAGGTGCTGATTATAATAGTCCACATGCAAATCGATCTCTCTCAGTTACAGTCTTCCTTCCTTAAAGTGGAGATGTTCCCTCCTAGAGTAAGTCTCAGAAGCAAACGGGGTATTGCCTGTGAAAGTGCCTAGCATGGTATCAGAGGAGTGGACACTTATGGTTGACTTTATTTGGGAACTTCTCTAAGGCTATTGCTCTGTAGGCCAGCAATAAGGAAACCATGCCAGAAGATGTAGCTGTTTCTGCTGCCTGGCAACCATCTAATGTATGATTAACAGAGACATCAGAATAGATACCAACCACCCCACCCTCCCACCTCCACAGCCAACAACTCTCTGACATAACAAAAAATGCAAAATATCCATCCTCCTAACTCTTGTCTCTTGAGGTTGAGGAAAGGACCCAATCGCCAGCGCCCTGTCTGCAAAAGATGACAGGTTACAAGACAGGAAGTGCACTTCTGCAGGTCCTTCGCTAGAGAGCCTGGTGACCTGCCGGAGAACATGAACCAAGCTTTTTTTGTCCAGTGTCTGCGACTGAAGGTCCAGCCCTGCTATACACCCTGGTATAGTCTTGTATTCACAACAAGCCTCTGGGTATTATTATCCTAGTTGCTCAGACGAGGAAACAAAGACTCAGAAGGACTGAGGAGATGCACAGCACAAAAGGTGGTACCCTCTTCTGCTTTTCCACATTTGTCTCCCAGCAATGGTTCCTATCAGCTTGGTTGCCTTACAGACCGGCAATCCTCCAGCCCACGTGAAAGAAGCAACAGTAAAGACCATATTTCCATCTTTGGATCAATCTGTTTCATTTCATTCAGTCCTAAACTAGTCACAGGCTAAATTCAGTGGATGCAGTGTTAAACAATACTGTCGACTACAGCGTTCACCTCATCAAGCCCACATTGATGAGACAGGGAACAGCAAAGGTGGAGAATTATATTTTTTAAGTTCAAGCCTGACTTGTTGACTCATTTGCTAAAAACAAATTCTCATACAGTGTGAACCAGTTCCTGATATATTTTTTTTTTTTAAGAAGACCATTATGTTGTCAAGATGAAGTGAGTGGAAACGTGCTGTTTCCTGCTGCCCCATCTCCTGGCTCCTTTTCTTCCTCTCACCCTGTGTGTGTCTGTTACGGTTTCTTCCAGCCAGAGATGTTCACAGCTGTTCCTCTTCCCCTCTCTTGAGCTCTCTAGGGCAGCTTTCATTCTTCCACCTCAGCACGCCTGGGGCCACGTGGAAACTCCCCCACCAGATGATTGCTTCCACACTTTTTCAGGCTTTAAAGAGTATCAGCTGAGTACTGCTTATTGATCCCGAGTGGGGAATCCTCCCTGACAAAGCAATCTGCAGTTGGCGAAGGAAAGCGGAGGCATCCTTCTCTCCTTCACCCCAACCTCTGCTCCTCATCCACAGGTTGACACTCTCCACACCAGGCCCACCCTTGCTGGGGCCTCCTTTTCCAAGTATTTCTGGGAAAGCTGATTTTTCTGTTTCTCAGACACAGATCAGTGTTTTCTTATTGAAGTATAGTTGGTTTACAATGTTGTGTTAGTTTCAGGGGTTTGGCAAAGTGATTCAGTTCTTTTCTTCAGATTATATTCCATGATAGATGATTATAAGATACTGAATATAATTTCCTATGCTATACAGTAAATCCTTGTTGCTTATCTATTTTATGTATAGTAGTTTGCATCTGTTAATCTCATACTCCTAATTTGTCCCTTCCTCCCTCTCTCTCCCCTCTGGTAACCATAAGTTGGTTTTCTATGTCTGTGAGCCTGTTTGTATTGTATACAGATTCATTTGTATAATTTTTATTTTGTAAACTTTATTTTTATTTTGGGGGGAGGTAATTAGGTTTTTATTTATTTTAATGGAAGTACTGGGGATTGAACCCAGGACCTCATGCATGCTGAGCACACACTCTACCACTGAGCTATACCCTCCTTCCTGTATTATTTTTAGATTCCACATATAAGTGATATCATATAGCATTTTTCTTTCTCTGTCTAATTTACTTCACTAAGTATAGTATTATCTAGGTCCATCCATGTTGCTGCAAATGGCAATGTCTCATCCTTTTTTATGGCCAAGCAATATTCCATCGTATATATACCACATCTTCTTAAGCCAACCATCTGATGATGGGCACTTGGGCTGTTTCCATGTCTTAGCTATTGTGAATAGCAGGCACTGATCATTTGAATCACTTGATCATTCTAGTTTTAAATTAGATCTCTATCTAGTTTAGAGATTTTCTTTTGAAACCCAAATATGGAAAAGAGTCAGTTGCTTCCCAAGTGCTTAAGTCCCAGGAGACATGGATTCCACCTGCTCAGTTAGCGTCAATGGCTCATCCCTTCTTCTGCCCACCAAGCAGCAGAAAAACGGTGGCTAGGCTAAGGCAAAGCAGGGGATGCTGCTGACTATGCTCTTCTTGGTTCCCAGCACTGACTGGAGGAGTGAGGAGAGTAGTGAGTGGAGCTCGTGTCCTCACTTGGCTCCAGGCTCTATGCTTGTCGTGGTCAAATGGATTTTATTGATCCTGCCCACACCTCTCTAGAAGATTCCACCCCACGCTCCTAGGAAATGAAGACTTACCAAGGACCTTTCTCCTATCATCACATTTTACCAATGAAAATACCGAGCTCAAAGAGGTTGAATGGTTTGCACAAGACCACACAGCAAATAGGTGGCAGCGACACTGACAGCCCAGTCCTCTGCCTCCCAGTTAAATGTACTTTCCATTTCTCCACTGCTGGCAAGGATTCCATATACTCAGAATTCACACTGGAAATCAGGTCGGTGTGTTGGATTTTCCCTGTTGGCATTGTGATGTCTGCCATCACTTTATTGGTACGGGTCAACATTTCAGAGGTGATGCTCCTTTTCAGCCCAGGTACTGACTATGAAAGCTGCCTCTTGGGTGGCAGCCTCGATATCCAAACCCTTTGGAACCCCTTAGACCACTTTCCTAATGATTGGCCTTCTTTTCACAAAATAGAACTTTCATTAAGTAGCAAAACTAAAGATTTACTTACACTGGCATAAGGTCACATTTAAGTCTAATAAAATTTGGAGAAAGGTTAAAAAAACAGAGTTAAAAAATGAGATTAACTTCTTTAAACTTAATCCTTTCCCCCTTTCCATGCTCTACTTTAAAAAGGAATGCGTAACTGTTCTTTTCAGCTATAGTATTAAGGTCATAAATTATTCCTCTCCCTGACACATCTGCTGCAAGACTTTTCTTCTAAGGAAATATGTCACTGCTTTTTTGCTAGTCCTAAGAAAGACTGTCCTTCGCTTTGCAGTGTGTGCCCTTTATCTAGTTTATGTAAAAAGCTTTTTGTTGTTATTATTAAAAGTGGTACCAAAAGTCCTAGCCCATAACAAAAATTAATTTTTACAGTACACTGAAATAAAGCATCATGTTGATTTTAGAGACACAACTATTCAGACCATCTGAAATAGCCTAACACTCCCATCAATGTTTTTCCAATGCCTCTTTTCCAGTATCTTGCTACTTTTCTTGGGTGAGTGATTTCTTAAACAGTTTATCCATTCTTCCAGAACAACGGCCCCAGGACCAAACTGGCAAGAATTACCTACAGACCAAAGAATTACAGCAAAAGCAACAAAGTGTAGTAGTGGTTGCTCGGGATGAGAACATCTAAAGAAGTGATAAAAGACACACCAATCAGCCAAACATGCTGCAGGTATTTACCATGTGCTTGTCTGATCAAGGCTGTTGACGGTAGGACCAGCTAGTTTAAATAAAGGTGATTGTTGAAGGGTATCAAGATTGCAGGTGTACTGGAGCTGGAAACCGCAGGGCTAAGGGGCTAAGACAGCCCTTCACCTGCCTTGCTTTCCGTGGGCACAGGGTCTGCAGTCTCTGACCCTCTTTGTGCAGCTCCATCTTCCTCCCAGGACGTCATGCTCTAAACCTGCATCTCACTTTGTCTAGCCAGGCTGTGGGCTCAGGTCCTGACTTGGCTTGTCCTTTCCACCTGGTTCCCCACAGACCATTGTCTCAGGGGCTGGATGTCCCAATTCTGAATTTCAGAAAGAGGAATGTGACTGGTCCAGCTTGAATCAGAAACAGTCCGATCAGCTGTGGTCATGGAGCCATGTATTACAAGCATGGCCACCTCAGGAGATCCCTCATCAGGGGCAAGAGGTTGGGGGAGTTACCAGAGCAAAAAAGATGTGGGCTGTTCGGTTCTAAGCACCAACTACACGCTCCGTACAGCACAGTGAGGTGGAACAAGCATGGCCATGTAGACAAGACTTTTAAACCCACATTTTGCCTTTTCCTAATTAATCTGGACAAGTTAAATAACTCTCAACATTGATTTCCCAATCTGCAGAATAAGAACAATAACTACTTCAACGTGTCAGAGTGAAGATTAAGTGAGATGAAGTTTGCCAAGTGTTTGGCACAGGAAAGTACTCAGAAAATGCTAAGTTTCCTTTTGCCTTGGTACGTGCTAGGCTGTTTACCAAGTTTAGAAGCATCAAATCCTAATAAGCGTTTGCACGGCATGCAAAAAGCAGACCATTAGCATTTACACTGCTGAAACACCAAGAATTCTCTACAACACAGAGAGGAAATTAAACAAATGGACACTTTTGCAGCATCTCTCTCACTTTTTTTTTTGGCACCAAATAATGATATTAGTAATGAACATTTACACAGTGCTTGAAAGTATAAAAACCATTTTTCTCTAATGTCTCCTTTTCTCATGATGACCTTATAAGGCTGATATACATCTTAGCCTCCTTTTACAGCTGAGGTTAAATTAGCTGAGCTGGCCCAGGTCACATGGTTTGTAATCAACAAACTGGGATTCAAGCCTGGCCCTTTGACTCTAAAATCTGTTAAGCCCTTATACCTGAAACTAACATGGTAAATCAACTACATTTCAATAAAAAATAAAATTAAAAAAAAAAAGAATCTGTTATGCCTTTTCACTGCACTCACCAGAATCTAACTAAGTTCAGTATCAACTATTTCAGGAGCCAATTGCCCAGTTTATTATCTGATTCCCCACCTCCTTCCTACTCCTGAATGAGACAAACTCTAAACACTGTACTACGGCTGTTAAAAGCCATTCACAGTTTGGTTCCAGACTCCCTTTCCAACCTTGTGTAGCCCACTAGCCGAACGCTCTGTAGTCTTCTGTGCCTCTGTGGTTTGTTCATCTTTCCCTGTCCCAAGAGTGTCCTTCCCCCTCTTCTAGTCCAGTGATAGCCCATAAAAGTTTCAAGGCCCAGTTCAACTGATGCCCCCTCTGGAAAGCCTTCCTCTTAGCCCCACACCAGGCAGAATTAATCCTGCCCTCATCTGGCTTCCTCAGAGTGTGTTCACACAGCTTCAAATTAGAGCGACTACAGACGGTGGCAGGTACAGAAGCCTTCACCTTACTCTTTTATCATCCAGATTAGCAAATTGAGCTCAGTGCAATTAAGTGATTTAGCTAAAATCACATGGTCCATAAGTCCTGCAGGTAGTGAAGACCAGAATTAAGCCCAGCTCTTCTAATTCTAACACTCGCTGTTTGGCTTTGTGTTACAATTGTTTGCATATATTTGGCCTACCCCAGAGCATTGTAAATGACGTCAGAGTCCTTTTCTTATTCATCACTGTATCCCTGACAGCACTTAACCATGCTTTGCTCGGGGTAAACACACAATAACTTCAAGAAATGGAAATTCTTGTCAGGGAGGGTATAGCCTAGTGGTAGCATGTGCTCAGCAGACACAAGGTCCTGGGTTCAATCCCTAGTACCCCTATCAAAATTTTTTTTAAAATAAATAAACCTAATTACCCTCCATCGAAAAAAATTTTTAAAAAGAAATGCGAATTCTTTAAAGATCTGATCTAATTGCATGAAGAGAATCGTGAAATACAGTAATTAAATTTCATGTGTTCTGGCCAAAGGGCATATTGTACTTTAAAGCCTTAACTTGTAGAGTGCGCCCAGGTAAAAGGCACCCAGATGTGGAGCTAATTCCAACTTTGAAATGCAAAGTCCAGTGCAGGGAGGTTGGCAGCTCTGCAGCTCCCCATCCCAAATCCCTCACTCTGCCAGGAAAGGAGGAATGCTCTGACCAGGCACCAATTTCAAATACTTCCTCCAAGACAGCTCAAGGTAACTAAGAACAAGTGATAATAATACTTAAAAGCAAAACCAAGCAAAGCACCTGAGAGCTGGGCCCTACCATTTTATTACACTGTGGTCACCCTACTGGTAATTTATAAGAGGTAAGTAAAGCAGGAACCATCTGTGCTTTTCTTTCCTCACCTATAAAAAGGAAATAATACTTGTAATGATTCCATCAGGTTGATGTGAAAATTAAATGAGTTAATGTATTGAAAGAGCTTAAAACAGCACCCATCACGTGGAGTAACAGTTTCTTTTCATGATTATTGTTGCTGCTGCTGCTGCTGTTGTTAATGACAGAACAACTTGGCAACTTCAGGGGGAAAATACATAAGGTGTATCAACCTCAACCAAATTCTAGGCCAAAGTCACTGTGTTTTACTGACCTAGATTTCATGACCAGCCCTGAACACTGAAGGAAATTGTTAGGTATCCCTGACTCTGCCCTGGAGTGGATCTGAAGCCTCAGAAGTGGTTGGAGATCCTTCCGGACCTCCAGGGGTCTTCTGGACTGGATCAAGTGTAAGATTAAAAACTAAGCCATACGTCCTCTCTTTTCCTCCATCCCCACTCTACCCTCCCTCTGCTGAAGACAATCTCATCAGTGCCTCTCTGATCGTGTTGCCCTCTATCTTCCCCAGCCAACTGCATCCCACTTGTCCTTGGGTCCTTTAGCCCTTTCCCTGTGGCCATGAACCTCATTCCTCACTCATTTGTCTGACTCCTATGGCACTCATCTATCTGGCTTATTTGGGTCCCAGTAATTTCCTGCATGTTAATTGTATTTCTCAGAGAGCAAGGAACTCTGCAAAGGCAGGCCAAACACCTATTCCAGAGGGTTCAACTGTGCTATGAATCCCTGCTGCCTGCTATGTGAGGAGGTGCAGGATTTTACTCTGATATTTTGTTGTCTCTTTAGAAAAAAATTGTTAGTGCCTGTGATGGGTTGAGAGAAGGTAGCCATGTATTACAAAAGACCTTAAAAGAAAATGTAGAATAATACATACCAGGTATTGTCTAGATGTTTATTTTAAATTATTCCCTAGGTGTTAATTTTAAACCCTCTTCTGTTTTCACAGAGGGCACCACTCCTTTGACATAGGTCTTAGAAAGGAAGAGTTCTTCCATCCCGGGTAGTTGTAGGGCCCAGCCCCACCCAGATTTGAAGCCAGTATGACAAAGACTCATATTTTTCCAGGGGCTCAGACCCTTACCTGGTAGGTCTGGAATCTGTCTTGTTGCTATCCATCTGCACCATATCTGGTGTCTGTGGTACTGAGCTGGACAAGCCATAGCTATCCCTTTCTGCCATCAGAAGGCCTGATTCATGTGACTAGCCTTCTCCCTCTGTTTCCTCCTGAATACTTTACTTGTGAGCTGGCTCTCTGCCTGGAGCCCCAGCCTTAGCCACCCAGCCTGACTCTCCAATCCCCTCCCATGGCAGGGGAGCAGGGCACTGCCAGCCAAAAGGCTCCAACTTTCAGTGCTCTTATGGTACAAACTTCAGTTTGCTGAAGATTAAGGCCAAGATCAAGGTTAATTCACTGCAGGGAAGTGCTTATAATGGAACAGTAACCCAGAACCACAAACCCAGAACCAGGCCCAACGATATGTTACTGTCCTACACTGGTAGCTGCCATGTTGATTCATTACATTGGAACTTCTTGATAGCAATGGCTTGAATCAAGTTTGAATTCACTGACCCCTTCGTGCCCTGGGCACTGGGGAGTTGGGCTTCTTTCTAGAGGATGAGCTCCTGAGCCAGCACTGATTCCAGCTTTTCATCCTTTGCCTCCAGCCCCTACCACAGAATCCTATACAGCTTGGTGTCAATCCCTCTGAGACTAGACTTTCTAAGGTTTTCCTTCAGGGACACCAGAGCTAAAAAATAAATCTGGGAAAGGGTGGGAGAACACACCAATCCTTGCACGTTACCTGGAGGTTCCCGCCTTAGCACACCACCAAGTTTAGAGTCCTTTAACGGAGTTCCAGGAGCTGCCACGAGCTCGTCAAAACAGGGTGCCCTGGTATGGTTCTCCAGCCCTTGCTCCCCTAACGCTGTCATTTCCAACTAAGAAAGTTTTTCTTCGGTGTGCCTGTTTGCCAAAACTCATATAAATCAGAGGGCACACTTTGCAAGACTTAGATTTGATTAATCTTAAAAAATTTAGAAGCTGCATGAGTGGGGTTTGAGAGTAAGTGTGCAAAGATGTTGAGGAACAGCCTCCCCACAGCCTTCAGATTGAGATGGATGAGGAGAAATACCAGGTTTGAGCTGCCCATAATTGAAAAAGTGTGTGCCCCAAATATCATATTTATCCTCCACTTCTCCAAGAGCCATAACTCTAAGGCCTTCCGTTAGAACCTCAATAAAGTGAATGTCTTCAGCGTTCAGGGTCCCGGATACTTTCGGCATTTATGATACTTACAGGACAGGGTTAGGAATGCTGAGGATAAAAGGTATTGTAGGGGAGGAGGGGGTCCATTCCCTAAAGGGCTGGGGCCCCTAGGCTTCCCTGAGAAAGCAGCACAAAACTGTAGATGAGTCGCATTTGTGAGTGAGGGAACAATAGGAGGGGTGTGAACCACACAAATCCAGTCTGCTAACCCTTGGAGGCTGTGCCCAGAGCAGCCACAGGAGTCCTCCCAGAAGGCGCTCAGGGCACAGAGATGCTAAGTGCCCAGCTCTGGGGTCTCCATTCACACTCTGTTCTACAGAAGTGAATGTGGTTCCTGAAGCTGTGCAACATGCTGGCTGTGAGCAGCAGAAGCCACAGGCGAGATCAAAATGGGGGCCTCAGGGTCAGGATCCTAGGTCTGCCCTCTCTAAGCCCTGAAATTGTGCCAGGAACGCCTTCAGAAGAGGCTGAGGGATGGCATTCCTATAAGCATTCAGCAAACGCTGAACACCTGCTCTGTGCCAAGTCTTGGGCACAGTGTTGTGAGGAATGCAAATATGTACGAAAAACATTCACCCATCCGAGGGTGCACACGGGGCTGGGCTGCAGTCTCTTACCTGGCCACGACTGCTGCTGGACCACCACTTCAGTGTGCCAACACCTAATGTGCTGCTCGCTCCCTGACCACCCATCCCCATCTTGTCCATTTCACCCATCCCTGTCCCTTTAACTCTTCTAGTTTAAACCAACACAGTGCAGACCTCAACATAGAAACTACTATAGATTAGACCTTGGACTTCAAATCTCTCCAGAAAATTAACTCTGTTTTTCGCTTCCTTTGGAATACTTAACTGTTGACCTTTAAAAGTTCTAGTGTTTCGTGTGAGTGTGTTTGTATTCACACCCATCACCCGTACACAAATCATTCACAGGAGACATTTCTACTTAAGCACAGGCCCAAGGCTACAAAACCAACTTTTAATGTGTATTATAACTTAAACCTAAATATTAAAAAGTTCGCAAGAACCTTACCATGAGATTTTATTTTCCTTACAATTCTGTTGCATTTGAGCAAGGGTCATGCATAGTAGCAAATGAAGAGTGCCATGTTAGAAAAGGTAAAGGGGCTGATTCTTGTTTAGATTTTTGAAGGTAGAATGCAGGGCCTAAAGAGATGGTGTCAATAAGCATGATATTCTGACCACTCCTTGGAGCTGGTGGAGTTGGTAACACAAAGAATGAAGGGGTAAATTAATCAACACCTGAGCCGGTGTGAGGCTCACAAGAGGGCAGCACATCCACACTCCCTGGGGGACCACACAGAGTACAGCGTCCCAGGCTTCCCTGGGGTCCTGAGTGGACAGGTCTGGGGGTGACTTGGATGCAGATGGTCAGGGGACCAGACTGAGAAACTCACACGCTCGTTGAAAACCTGCTGACCAATCGTGCACCTCCGTGAAGGGCATGCAGGGGATCGTTTGCTCATTCTTGCAACTTACTCATAGGTTTAAATTTTCGTAAAACAGAAGAAAACAAAAACCCATCCTTTCACTCCGTGCCTAATTATCTAAGCACCCCCACATCTCAGAAACATAAGCAAATAAGACAAAGCGGGGCTGGAATTTACCTCCAGCTCCCAGTTCTTGGCTCAGTCTGGATTGATGTGTGCCTTGAAATTCTTCTACACTTGTTGAAAAGCCACATAGGGGATGCTTAGTTAGAAGCCTAGACACTTCAGATCAGGCCAGATGACAGACTGACAGCAGACAGTAAGGGGTACTTTTGTCCTGGCCCCTCCAAAGGACAGAAGCGGGGTCCTGCCAGGTCCACAGGTGTAGATGCATTTTTCCCAGTGGGTAAGGAGCTACAGTCCGAAATTCTTTTCCTAGGGGCTAAGGACCCAACATCTGTGACTGATTAGAGCTAATATCTCATTTCTAATTCCACTGATTTCATGAAAAGAGCAAGTCTCAAAGACCATGGCTATTCTGAGCAATTTCAACTCCTCCCCCACTGTGCTCACTGCCTCCAAGAGAGGGAGGAGGTGGCCAGCAGGGACTCTTGTCAGACATGGGCAGTGAGGCTTCCTGCCCTTCTCTAAGTGTCGGTGGGGCACGGTGTCCAAAGCACACGCCTGCAGTCAGAGTAACACAAACCCATGCATGGGTCTCTCCTGTCTCCCATCTTTCCTATTTCTAAGCCACAGCTGTGGCAGAGCCACCATTAATAATGAGACAGCTACTTTCTGGGCCCAAGAGCTCTCCGACTCCATCCCAAATGCAAGTCCTTCTCCTGAGCCCTTTCATCTTCTTGTGGTTTGGTAGGAAACCCTTCCTATGGCCTTCCTTTTTGTTACCATAGGAAATAAAGGCAAAGCTTGGGTCTCATCCATGCAAACAAGAGTTTAGTCTGCAGAGTGGATGTTTCAGTGCAAACATAACAACATCTCAGGAGGTTTGATCCTTGTGCTCCTCCAGGCAGAACTGAGGAACAAAGAGAGCTGGACGTGCCCAGTCAGCCCTTCCGAGCTGTGTGGGGCTCCACACAGCACCTTGCTGGACTTCCCTGTGGTGGCCTCGGGGAGGGTTTGTTAAGCTGAATTGACTTAATCACACGGAATCTCCCTCAGTATTCTAAAGGTGTAGCCAGCCCTCATTTCTGGGAGGCCCTGTGGCTTCCCAGACGATGCCTCAGACCCAGAACAAATGACCTGATGTCTAGTTCCAGCACTGCTCCCAAGTAGCTGTGTGATCTCAGACAGGTCTCTGGACTTCTCTGAGTTTTGCTTTCTGCATCAGTCGGACCAACCGCTGTGAACCAGAATTACTAAATGTTTTCTACAACCTCTTCAAGGTCTAAAGAGGCATAAATAAAGATCTGAGTCTATGCCTTAAGTAAAAATGCCCACCAAGTTGACAAAGGCCGCCATATATTTCTGTGTTCTGGTCTCTATTCTTCTAGCTTTGAAAACAGAGCAAGTTGAATGCAACCTCATGGCTCACATTCATACGGCAAAAATCAGAGCCCCCAAAGCCAGCACTGGGGATAAAATGATGATAAATGGAAACTAACTTTATCATCCAAAAACACCCCCTCAAACTCTGAAGAAATATCGATAATAACTCTCCATCTGCTGAATAAATCAGAACAAGACTGGAGTTCCTACCCAACAACGCTTGAGCATGGAGGACAGCCAGTAAAGTACTAGGGTTTCATGAAAACCGATCTCAGGAGGACTGACATAAATAAAACATGTCAAAGTTTTAAAGAGGAAAATGAAAATAAAAGGGACAGCAGAAGTGTTTTCTGTTTATTATTATCCTCACTGTAAAGAACTTTTGTAGAAAGAGCACAGGTCTAGGGATCAAGATGCCTGCCTTCCAATCTAGTCTGTACCACTGATTCCCATCTAAACTTTAAGATCATTTCACCTTTCTATACAGGCTAGTTCGCTCGGTGATTGTGAGGAGCAAATAAAAAATTAAATCAAATATGTAAAAGTTCTTTAGGGAAAAAAGTGCTAAAAACTTAAAATGCTATATGAATAAACTGCATGGTTAATTACAGGTAATGACAGTGGAGTAACTCCTCCAAGTACTACAGCGAAAGAGCTGTGGGAGGCAATGGCTGCTTTAGGGCACCCCCTGCAGGTTGGCCCAGATGTTGGCACCAGGCTACAGCCCTGACTTCCAGTCCTACAGGACCTTTTCAGGGGATCTGAGCTCATCTTGGGCTATGCGGTGAGACCTGTAGTGGCGAATGAGTGAGGGGGAAGCTAAGTGAGAAAGCTCAGTTTAGTCTTTACTGCCAAGATTCCTACAATGCTATTATTAAGGCCCACCGGGGTCCCCTCCCCACCGACAAGTCCCAGATCTGTTGGATAGGGCCTAGATTTTTAAAAGTGAGGCTGCTAGTTACACTGGCCTCTCATTGTCTTCAATTTAAATACTCTGGGGGAGAGTCCAGATTCTCCCGAAATCCTCTCAAAGTGCGGCATGGCTCTGGGTGGCAGACGGTCAGTTATCACCTGGGGTGTGAGAGCTCAGGTTAGGGGATCTCTACCAGTTTGTAGAACTGTTGTCTTATGACAGATTCTTGGTGCCTCCAGTGAATATCTGTCATGTTCCCTACCCCCAAACACTGGAATAAATGTAGTCTACAGTCTAAATGACTAATCAGCCATAGAAATAGACCAAAATATCTTCTGAGGCTAAAGTAAGAACAGCTGTAATGATTGTAGTACGTAGTTGGAAACTCAAACTGGGATAAGTCCAATAATTTATAGGTATCTCTGCATGTTTACATAAATGTGGTCAAATGCCAGGATTGCTAGCATGTACCATATGGAAAATAAAATCATTCTTTTTTTGAGGGGGTACTCTCTTAGATATTCTATCTGGGAAAGAACTTGAAAATACATGGCATAGAAAGAAGGGTATGCAGTCTTAGCTACGTATAATAACTTGGCGGAGTTTAACACCACAAAAAAGTCTCTGTTTTAAAAACAGTGTTTTCCAACTTTCTCCTCTTCTTTCTCCTTCTTACCCGGATCCTGAGCAGCGGATGCTGATGAAATGTCTGAAGCTGCTGCTACAGAGACACACACTGTTATCCCCAGGTGTCTGGGGTTGTGCGGGGTGGGGGGGTGTGTGCACAGGAGTGTCAGAGGCAGTATTTGACTTTCTAACATGAATTCAGGGTACAGGGATCCTCAAAGAGAAAGAAAAGGAGATTGAACTATCACATGCCTTGTCAGCCAGGATATGGCCGATTTCCACAGATTTTAGGGGAAGAAAGTGGCGTTACTTGCACAAAATAGGTATTTCAAAGAATCATAGAATTTCAGCATGAGACGGAAATTTAAGAATCATTGTACTTTACAGGTGAAAAACTGTTCCCCAAAGAGGTAAAGTTGCTTATTTGAAATGTATTCGTATCAGAGCCATGACTACCCCCTTGAAAATATGTATAAAGAGAAAAAATAAGTGAAAGAGAAAGAGGCAAAGGAAGGAAGATATTGGTTTTGCAGAGAGAGAGAGACAGACACAGAGACAGAGATAGATACAAAGAGACAAAGAAAGAAAAAGAATAAAGAAAAAACTAAGAGACTTGAGAAAGAGAAGAGGCCGTCTTGTAAGACGGCAGAAGACAGAGTAGTTGTTGCACAAATATGAGAAAATGCCATGGTATATACTTAATAATATCCCACACTTCCCTTTCTTGATTTCTTCTGTATAATGAACCAACCCTCCGACTTACCAGAGGGGATATCTTGGAAGAATCCAGATTTCCAGGCAATTCCTAGCATTGGAAAGTATGCCACCAGCTTTAACAAATAGATCTTAGTCCAATTTGGACCGTGTCTGGAAGGGACCCAAGAAGTCATCTTTTCATTTTTTTTTGATTTTTGCAGTTTTTTTCCCCCTCAGCCACACCTAAACCATTCCAGAGAGATGAAACTCTCTAGTGATTCTATTCCCAGAAGGAAACTGGCTGCCTTAAAGCATCTGGCCTGGTGCCCTCATGTTGTCACAGCTCATAGCTCATCTTTCTCCGTGCCCTGGGCAGCTGATCTGAATATAGAGTTTACGGTGAACTTCAAAGGAAGCTGGCAGGATGGAGTTGGGGCCTCGCTGCTTTAATCAAGATGGATTCAAAACCCTTGCTTATCAAATGTAAAACTAAAACCAGCAATGGAGAACTAATTGACACTGACGAAAAAGGAAATGGCAATCGAAAAGGTGCAGGAAGCTCAATAAAATTATATTTAAAGTGGTAATAACCCTCCTTGCAGGGGATGATAGATCAGGTTGACTTCTCGCCTCCATAAATAACGGAATAGGATAGCCTCCTATGAGGTATGAGGGGTACAGGGAAATGTGCAAATGCTCAGAAACATCGTTTCCTCCTGCGTGTTGCGGTAATGACATTCCTCCCTCCCTGAGCCTGGGGGCTTCCTGTTCAAGCTTCTTTGGCCAGTGGTGGAAGCTGCACTATTGGTCACTACCCCATGACTCTGTACCTCAAAGGAACATCACTCGATGCTCCACCTCAGGCTCTCCTTCACATGGGGACCATCCGCGTGGAATGAATCAGACGTTGACTCAGGTTCTAAGTTGTTTTCCCCTAAGTTGGTCCCCTTCAGGAAGGCACTAAGTCTGGTACATAGTAGGTGCTCAAAGATGTCTGTTGAGTAAATGAGGGAAGCAGCAGCTAATCGATCCTTCCTGTAACCTCACCCCAAGACCCAGCACAATGCTGAGCACATGGATAATATCTGAGCCTTGTTCACAACATATATTGCCCGAGGGACAAGATAGCATCCTTATGACTCTCTCTAGACAAAAAAGTTTTTTATGCCCTTCCCTGAGAAAATACTGAGAGCTCCTCGGAAGCCTTTCAGTACCAGAGTAGGAAGAAGAATCTGGGAAGAAGGAAGGCAGATCGGGGGAGAGGTGTCTAGAGCCAGTCCTGGCCATGAATGTCTCACCAAGTCTCACAAACTTTTTCACCTACTAATTTTTTTTTTAGTTCTCGCCTCCTTCTAAGATAAAGAAACATGATTTCTAGGACCTCACTTCCCTCACCCTCTTATAGATATCAAAGGAAGAATTGTTCAAAAATAGGACCCAAAGAGAAAAATAAGTACTAACAGATTGGGTGTTTTTGATTCTCCCTCAGGGAGTTTTTTCAAATTACACAAAGAAAACTATCACCCCCTTTCCCCGCCTCCTCCCACTCCAAGTCTGCTGCTGCTTCTGCTGTTTTGTTGTCCCTTCCAAGTAAAGATGTGGTCAAGGGGAAGGTATGCAGAATATTCTAGGACTTGCGTATTCTAAGGGGGCAGAGGAGAAGCAAAAAGAAGAAAACTAGAGAGAACTAGTAACAAAGGCAAATCTCTCCAGGAACATGCATGAGATTTTCAAAAATATTTTCCAAAGAAGATACATAAGTATTCGATAAGCACATGGAAAGATGCTCAACATCATCAGTAAGCAAAGAAATGCAAATCAAAACCACGATGAGGTACCACTTCATGCTCACTAAGGTGGCTAAAATTAAAAAGACAGAAAATAACAAGTGTTGATGAGGATCGGGAGAAACTGGGACCTTTGTATACTGCTAGTCGGACTATAAAATGGTGCAACTTCTTTGAAAACAGTTTGGCAGTTCCTTAAAAAATCAAACATAGACTTATATGGCACAGCAATTTCACTAAGTAGATACTCAAGAGAATTAAAAACATATGTACACATAAACATTTGTACACAAATGTTCATAGAAGCCCTATTCACAATAACCAAAAGATGGAAACAATTCAAATGTCCATCAGCTGGTGTGTAGATAAAATGGTCTATGTTATTTAGCCAAAAAAGGAATGAAGTATTAATATATGCTACAACATGGATGAATCTTGAACAGATGGTAAGTGAAAAAAGCTGGGTATAAAAGTCCGCAAATTGTATGATCCATTTATACAAAATGTCCAGAATAGGAAAACAAAGAAGCAGAAAGTAGACTAGTGGTTGTCTGGGGCTGGGGAAGAAGGGATAATGCAGACTCCTAAGGGGTCAGTGTTTCTGTTAGGAGTAATGAAAATTTTCTAGAATTAGTAGTAATAGCTACTAAATATATTAAATATTTTTTGAATATATTGAAAACCACTGAGTTGTACACTTTAAAATGGTAAATTAAAAATTTTTTTAATTGAAGTATAGTCAGTTTACAATGTTGCATGAATTTCTGGTGTACAGCATAATGATTCAGTCATACATACACATACATGTATTCCTTTTCATATTGTTTTTCATTATAAGTTACTAGAAGATTTTGAATATAGTTCCCTGTGCTGTACAATAGGAACCTGTTGTTTATTTTATATATAGTAGTTAGTATCTGCAAATCTCAAACTCCCAATTTATCCCTTCCCACCCTTAAAAGGGTAAATTGTATGGTATGTGAATTATATATCAATAAAAAATTTAAAAAGTATTTGGTATTGCTCAAAGGTTATTTAGGACCCTGCCAGGGACTCTAATGTCAACTTGAAAAGTTTTCCTAATTACAAAGAGCACCAACTGCCTCACCCCTCGTCCTCCAACTCCAATCCCAGTGCAGCCTAGATCCATAATCACTAGCAAGCTACTCCTAACGGAAAAAAGTAGGAGAGACATCAATCAGCATTTAAAGGTGAGCTTAGAGACACACCTGACATTTGCAGACATTCTCTGTAAGGGGGTGGGGAGGCGGTTGGACAGAAAAACAGGAATAATGGAAGACAAACTGTCAAATCCCAAGAAGGGATCACATGCTGAGTATGAAAGAAAGGCCATGTCTCCAGAGAACCCTCTTCTGAAACCCTCTCCAAGTGTTGACCATACATTAGTGTGGCCAGCATAATCTGCTTCGGTACAAATGTAGTTGATGGAAGATGGGAGGTCAGCTCTGAGCAAATGTGAGACTTGGCTGCCTGCTGGGCCCCTGCCTGGGTTCCTACTTTTCTGGCTTAACCTCTCCCTTTCTGTCTCCTAGGATGTGTGACAACCTCTGAAGGGATGTCAGTGTACTGCATGATGAGTTGCTTATTTAACTGCTTATAAAGCTAACTGCTGAAAAACCCAACTGATTATCTTTAGAAGATGCTAGGGAACCAACTTTTTTTTTTTTTTTGAAAATAGCTTTTATCTCGTCTTTTCTATGCAAACTGTACCACTGAAGAAAACAAAAATGACATGGGTACTTAATTAGAATATTTTAACAAATTCATAAGGAAAGAATAAAACAATTGGGATGTCAATGTAATCTTAATGCATTAACAAATAGAGTAATGGACCTCAATGACTACTAATATTACAAGGAGAGACACTGCCTCCTGATGAAGAACACTTCATCACCCATGAGGCTGTCACGACCAAAACTAAAAAAAAAAAGGACCTGAATTGCATAAGTGGAACATAGAGGCTGGAGGAACAGACTAAGCTTCGCTCTGGGAAAGCAATCAGCGAAATCCAGACTGCAGGAAACTCTACAGAAAAGTGATCCAGTTTCTTCATTAAGTGAATTGTAAGGAAAATTAAGGAGATGGAGGGGAAAACTTATGGATTAAAAGATGTTTAAAAGATAATTTAAAAAAAAACAGGTAAAACTAAACTAGTATTTAGGAACATACACTTAGGTGATAAGACTGAAGGAAAGTGAGAAGTGGTTACACGTAGTGGTTACTCTAGTGGGGAGAGAGGGGTGGTGGCTGAGAGGGGGGCATTTAGGGGGCATTTGGGGTGACTAGAAAAGTTTTCTTATTGTGGGAAGTGTTTACGAGAGTGCCAGCCTTAAAGCAGCCTTATTTTAACCTGAACATTTGTTTTTTATGGTTTTCTGTCACTTAACAATAAAAAAGATTTTAAAATAAAAATTAAGTTAATTAAATAAAGTCAGCTATGATGGGAGAGATGAGAAACAAAGCCTGGAAGATGGAGAGAGAGATATGAAGAAGAGAAAACGGTCATATTTATGACCACACGATGACTTTTTACAGCAAAAGCAGAACCCATCGCTTTATTACAAAGATGATTATTGGAGTCACTCAGGACTTCACTCTTTAAAATGCACACTTAATTTGGCCACCTAGAATTCTTGCCATGGAATTACAGTGGAGATGGAAGAGTCAGTAGAGAAGAGACTGAAACAGAGATTGGCTAGGTGATGGTGTGTGTGGGTTGGAGGAATGGGAAACATCTTGAGGCCACTGTTTGGTAGAAGAAGGCATGTGGCACAGTGTCAGCACTGACCCCCATCAGTGAGACACCAGCATCCTCAGGAGCAGCTGGAGAAGTCAGGACCCGTGTGGGGAAGTGTCAGCCAAGTCACAACCTTGGGAGCAGAGAAGTGAGGCTTCTGTGTCTGCCTGTCCACATGTCTGTCAGCGTGACATTTTGGGTCAATAAATATTCATCAGATGCACCACTGCAGCTGACCTATACCGTCCCCTCTGCTGCAGGAGAAAATAAACAGGGCTTGTAGGTGCAGCGGACTTCTGCCCTTTTCAGAGATGCCATTGTGCTCTGTGTGTGAGCCAAGAGCTCAGGCAAATTTTTGCCTCTCTGGGTCCTCTTGGGACTTGTGCATCTAATTATCTGGCAAGAACCCAACTCCTTCCCTGTGTGTTGAACAGTAATACAGTGCTGCCAACATGTCAACTCCGGGAGAATAACATTCAAGGGACGGTTAGTCAATCAGTGAGCAACTCTCTCTGCAACCCACCAACAGGAGGGTTCTCCCAGCATGCTTTCTTCCTTCTCTGTGCCCTCGACATCTCTGTCCATACATCTGTTTCAGCTTTTCCTTTCATTGCTATTGTCTATGTTTCTGTCTCCACTGTTAGACTGGGAGCCATTCATTCAATAAACATGTATTGAGCAATTCTTATGTGCAAAAGCATTATGCTAAATAAAGTGGCAAACAAAACAGTACCTCATAGACCTAAGAGGGAGCTATTAAACAAAAATACAAATAAATGCATAATTACACATGTTTTCAGGGCTAAGAAAGAAAAGAAAAAGGTAAGATGAGTGATTTCATAGGGAGATTTGTTTGATATTGCCACATAAAGGGAAAACTTCAGTGGGAAGGAATAAGTAGGGATTGGCCAGGCTAGGGATGGGGAGTGTGTCGCTGGGCAGGGAGTATGTCCAGAGCATGAGGGCGAGAGGGTTACTGGTGCAAACCAGAGGTGGAGAGGTAGGCAGCGCCATTATCTGAAGAGGCCGGTAGATCTTGATAAGGATCTTAGATTGTTAACCTACGCACAATGGGAAGGAGAACACGTTTAGAAATGGGGGACCGGCTAGCGGACGAAAGGAGTGATGAAGGAGGTATGGACTAGAGTGGGGAAGGCAGTGATGAAAAGTCAGCAGATCTGATATGTATCTGGGAGGCAGATTTGGTAGGAATCTTGGGTGGATGTGAGTGGTAAAGGTTCGTTTCACAACTTATGGAAAGAACACCCAGGTAGGTGAAGTTGCCATTGACTAGCATAGTCCAACATCCAAGCAATACAAGGGCAGCACACAAGTGCACAAATGCTAAAGCATGACTAAACTCATTCATGAATATTGATGAAAAAACTCTGAATTAAAAAAATTAGTAAGTCAGACAAAGATAAATGTATGATGTCATTTGTAAATGGAATCTAAAAAGATGATACAAATGAACTTATTACCAAAACAGAAATAGTCTCACAGACATAGAAAATAAATTTATGATTACCAATGGGGAAAGGGGAGGTAGGGATAAATTAGGAGTTTGGCATTAATATATATAAAACAGATAACCAATAAGGGCCTACTGTATAGCACAGGGAACTATCTTCAATATCTTATAATAACCTACAATGGAAAATAGATTTTTACATATATATGTATATGTATATGTATCTGAATCACTTTCCTATATACCTGGAACATTGTAAATCAACTTCAATTTTAATACTTTGTAAAATACTTCAATTTTAAACAATGAGCAAGTAGAATACAGTGGTATAATACTAGTAACTTCCATGTATTATTTACCATGGGTCAGACACTATTCTGGTGAAGTTAACTCATTCATCTCAGATCACAACATAAGTACTATTATTATCTTGTTTTATTGATGGGTGAATTGTGTTTTGGAATAATGAGCTACTTTACCTGTATCAATGTGGATCACTCTCCCAGACATAATGGTAAGCAGAAACAGCCAGAGACTTCTTCCCACGTATGATTCCATCTGGTCTATGCAGTTTAAGGACAGGCAATACTAATCTATGGTGTCAGGATAGGGGTTACTCTGTGGGGAAGTGCTGCCTGGAAAGGAAAATGAGGGGGCCTTTTTGGGTGCTGGAAATGTTTTTTCTAGATGTAGGTGATTGTTATGTTATATATGCATACCAGCCTGTAAACTTAATGTTTGTACACTTTATTATATATGTTTTGCCTCAATTTTAATAAAAGACAATGACAACCTTGGAAAAGATATTGGGAGGACATATATAAGACAAAAAACTTAGTATCTTTATAGAGAGCCCTAAAAACTAATTTAAAAAAGTTTAAAAATCAATCTATTAGTGGACAAAGGACAGAAACACTGTCCTTTTGTCCAGTGTGAACAAATAAAGAAATATCAGTGAAAATAAATATATATGAAATGTTTAAGTAGTGAACTAAGAAATGCAAGGTAAACATTAATGAGATATTTTTCTCCTAACAAATGACTAAAATAAAAACGGTCGATAACACCAAGTGTTACGATAATGTGGGGAAATTCGTATTCAGTGTTGCACCTGGGACGCTTCCAGGGGAACCGAAGTGTGGCGGTGGGGCAGGGGCTGGCAGCTCCAACGACAACCATGGCATATACTGGCTTCACCGTGCCTCTCATTGTGATGGGTGTGTTCTGGGGCTTCATTGGCTTCCTGGTGCTCTGGTTCATCCCTAAGGGTCCCAGCCGGGGCGTTATCATCACCATGTTGGCGACCTGTTCAGTTTGCTGCTGTCCCTTTTGGCTAACTGCAATTCTGGTCCAACTCAACTCTCTTTGGACCACAGTTGACAAATGAAACCATCTGGTAGCCTGAGTATCACTGGCCTTGAGGAAGAAGACCTGGTCGCCAGTGCTCAGTCATTGAGGTCGTGAAGAGAATGCCTCTAGAGGCAAAATCACCTCCATTCCCAGACCACCTTCCTCGACTCGCCTCATTTGGCCATCAGCTGCCTTAAACATTCACACCACACTTGAATATCTTAGTCCACAATGTAGTATTTTTTTTCCTATCACCTTTTTTTGCACTTTGATGAATGATGTGCCTATTTAACCTAAACTGTGCTGCCTCCATAAATTGTTTATGTACTCTTCTGAGACAGAAAGTGCTATTCTTCTGGAAAACACGTTACTCTCTCCTTGGAACCTGTGGATTTGAAGATGGCAGCTAACAACATGGGAATCAGCAAAGTGTTTAAAAACTGTCACAAGACAGTAAGACTCCAGTGGGGCAGTCAGCAGGAAAACATGTTCAGAGGGAATCTGTCTCACCAGACTTATACCAAAGTATATATATTTTCAGGATGAATTTCTTATTTCTGCTATCTTTTGGAATAAATTATTTTTCTGCTTTCGATGGAAAAAAAAGTTGTACTTGGAAGTATAAACTGTTACCAATTTTCTGAAGCCAGTTTCACTGAATGTATCAAAATTCTATCCACTGCATATACTTGAAACAGAAATTCTCTTTCTCTAAATTCATCATAAGGAGTTACTTCAGCTATATATTTAGCTATATGGATGTTCAATATAACTTTCTTGATAAAAGCAAAAAATTGGAAACTATTCATGAATATGTAGTTAGTGAAAAAATAGGTGATTAGTGAATAGGTCATTAGTGAAAAAATTATTGTATATTCATACAACAGAACAATATTCAGCCATTAAAAATAATGTTGATCAGTATTTATCAGCATGAGAAGATACCCACAACATATTGTTTAAATTGTTAAAATTGAGTACAAAATCATATATAATTATTATGTAAATATACATACAAATGTGTGTATATTTATAACATAGATATGTATATGTGAATAATGTACATATTATATATTTATAACTACATTAGATGGATGTGTATGAACCAAAATGGTAAGAGTACTTATCTGTTGGTAGAATTATTGGATGATTCTTATTTCTTCCCTATAATTTTCCTATACTTCATGAATTTTTTATAATCAGAATATATTTTACAGTCATATTTATGTGAATATATATATCACTCAGAGAGGCAGAGCAAGGAGAGATAACCAGGTTTGTTGACTCCCATTTACATCAGTGGAGGGTGAAGCCATTTCTTAATCTACATAGAAATGCTTCTATCACACAAGTCTAATGCCTAAATGAAAATCTTGTTTAAATGTAAGCAGAAATAAATATTAAATGTACGAGGAATAACCATATTGAAAATATTGCCGACCAGTTACATGTATACTCTGACCTCTGCCACCATCACCCCCTTTGGGGTGTGTGACTGAACAGCCTAAAACAGCTTTTGAGAGAAACCTTGTGAAAACATTGCCTGGGGAACTGAGATCACATTTCCGCTTGGTTATGAAATGGAGAATTTAATTGACTGGGTTTGATGCAAGAAAACTGCCTTTTCTGAAGAAACTGGGGAAGTTGTTAGATTCTTTATTAATCAAGAGAAAAATATAAGATTGAGTGTCTAAATATTTTAAAATAAAAATATTTTGGAATAGATATTGCTACCTATACATGCATAGACAATAATTTTTGTTTCAATAAAATCCAAGATGTGTTTACCCCAAGGGCCATTTCTATCGACTGGGGTGACAGAGTCTTGCTGCATGCACGGAAAGCTGAAACTTTAAATTTCTGATTCATTTCCCTCTAAATCATCCAAATATTGCTTTTTATGGGCTATGTAATAGCCAAAGAGTCTCTAAGGGAGTATTAAAGCATTTCAAGACTTGCTTCCCTTAAAATAAAATAATAAAATAAATGTTAAAATGGAGGAAGTAGGCTCCAAGTAGCTCTACTTGATCTACAAAAGTTCTCATCAGCCCAAGATCTAAAATGTCTAAGTGGTTCTGAATTTTCTAAATTCTCCTTTCCTGTTAAGTACTGATCCTTGCATGGAGACTGCCTTGAGTACTTAAAATCTACCTTCCTATCAGAAGAATAAACTTTGTCCCTGAAACCAGAACACCCTGTTTTTCTCTACCAGAAGTTACCTTGAGTAACTTTTTTTAGGGTAAAAGTATTATACTAATCTAAACCATATGCATGCTGACATCTAAACCAAGAGACAATTACTGAAAAATTATACTTACCTAAGAGAGCCTACCTTTCAAAACCACTGAATTGTTCAAATAGTGGAGTGTGCAGCTCATAAAGGGTCAAACTGAGAAGAATTACACATGAACAAAAGGTGGACTCCTCCCTTTATCATTATTTTTGAGATGCACATCCCCGAATGGTTGAACGAAATCAGGTCACTTTTGCCTTAAACCGTCCTTTACCTTAATTCTCCCATAAGTGTACTTACATGAATAACCAGGGTAATTTGGAAAGGTTTAAGAAGTCTAAGATTGAAAAAGCCTTCTCTCAAACAATAGTTTAAGGCATTGTACCAATTTGTATAGCAGAAGAAATCCACCATTAAGTTCCCCATTTCCAGGCAGCTGGAAAAGTGATTTTTCGGATTTTTGGCTGGACAAAGATGACCTCAAATCTGAAGACAGGTTGGCAGAGATAACAACATAGTATCTTTAGCAGAAGTCAGAGGAAGCCATTCAGAAATTAACTAACTCATTTCATTAATATTTACTCAGCGCCAACTATGGACAGACGACGTCTGGCAATGGTGATATGACAGCCAACTAGAGAGACATGTATTTTCAAAGAAATGGATGACTAGAGATCTGTTCGGTTTGGTAATAACAAATATTGATTCCAGGACCCGTTAGTGGCATGTTTTGTATTTTTCAGAGAAAGGAAATATGGAAGTACAAACACCCACTGATGAATCTTCATTTTTAGTCCTGAGATATTTGGTCAGTGTTGTGCATAACCACTGGTACTCTCCTAATCTGGGATCCAGTAACCCCACTCTATAGTACATATGAGTCACTCAAATGTCCATTGTTTATCTTTAAATCTTTAGTCTGTATTTCACCTCTGCCCTACTCACTCCCACCTTGCCTTTGCCTCCTACTTCACCATGAAAAGTTGAAGTCATTGAACTTGTACTCTCCCAACTCTTCATTTTGCCACTTTCGTATTTGTCTAGGTCCTACATTTTTAATGCAATCCCAATAAATAATATCTGTAATATATCAGAAGAAACCTGAAAATGACATTAAAGTTCATGCAGAAAAATACATTGTCTGGATACTCAAGGAAATCTTAAAAAATAAAAATAAGTGAGAGATAATTAGTTCTACTACATAATGCAATGTATTTTAAAATCTCAACAAGTAAAAAGGTTTGCTATTCAATAAAAGATGGAAAATCAAAGGGATAGAATAAAGAGTTCAGAAACAGGCTCAAATATCTATGAAAGTTTGGCTTATGATAAAGGAGACACTTCCAACCGGGTGAGGAGGGAAGGGAAGAATTCAAAATATGATTTTGGGCCACTGGCTAACCATTGGAAAAATATTAAAACTATATTTCTCTCATAAAAAATAAATTCCAGATGGATTAAAGATATAAATGTATAAAACAAAGGATTTGGAAGAAAGCATGAGGAATAACAAAGACTTTACCTTATCTCCTGAAACAACTGAAAAAAAGACAAATACAAGAAACAATTTTAAAACATTGGATATCAGGCAATAAAAGACAGCAGTCTCTGAGAGATGGAAACAGATGACATGAGTCCCAGGATTGCCCCAGCTCACTGCTTGGAGAGGTTTCAGGAGAGGTTTCAAGGCTGCACTATAAGAAAGGGGAAGCCAGTTAAAGTCCAGCGGTCTCTCTAAATTGAGGAGATGCAGCTGAGAGTCCAGGAAGGTCAAAGTAGGTAATGTTCAGCGTGGAGTACTAGAGAGAAAAGAGCTGCACAGAGAGAGCTCTGGAGGTCTTCAGAGGGACCCCTTGCAGTATTCAGGTCAAAAAGGCTCAGCAAATGTATGTGAGTAAACCAGCAGAGGACCCTGATGCCGGGGAAGCAACCAAAGGTCTCGAGAGAACAATGCCTCATGAGAGCTGGAAACAGCTCCTGTTTGCCACCAACCACAGTTAAAATACCTCAAAACTCACAGGGAATCAGGAAGAGTACTCAGAAGGGTTTGTCTTATTAATAGGGGAAAAATAGCCCTTGATTGAATGTTGCTCTAGTCCTGTCTAACAACATTTAACAAAATCTAAGCAGATCACTGTTTCCCCAGTAACTGTGTTCTAGAGAAAACTTACGAACATTTACTGCAATACAAAAGAAATCAGTATCCAATAAGGTAAAATTCACAATGTCTGGCAACCAATAAAAAATAACTAGGTATGCAATGAAACAGGAAAATATGACCCATAATGAAAAGAAAAAAAAACCATACATAGAAACTGAGCCAGAAATGACTAAGATAATGGAATTAGTATATGAAGATTTTAAATCAGTGATTATAAATATAATCCACACCATCAAAAAGCTGAAGAAAAGATTAAGCATTCCACGTAGAGACCTGGAAATCATCAAAAGAAACAGATCAATTTTCTAGGAGTGAAAACTACAAGGTCTGAAATGAAAAAACAAACAAACAAACAAAAAAAAACAACTGATGAGAACACCAGCATATCAGACATTGCAGAAGAAAGTATTAGTGAACTTACAGACATAGCAATGGAAGAAAGAATGAGTCATTCTTAAAAACAATTTTGAAATGAAGCATGTATTTTAATACATGAAATAAAACAGGGAAGCCAAAAAGGAAAAAAGACTGCCCTATTTGACATATGAAAATTAGAAGCTCCTTGAAATAAAACATGAAACAAAAATTTCATTTTATTTTTTAGTTTGAATTTTTTTATTAAAGTATATTTGATTTACAAAATTATATTAGTTTCAGGTGTACAACATAGTGATTCAATATTTATGCAGATTATCCTCCATTTAAAATTATTATAAAATATTTGCTATATTACTTGTGCTGCACAATATATTCCTGTATCTTATTTATTTTATACACAGTGGTTTGTACCTTTTAATCCCCTACCTCTGTCTTGCCCTTTCCCCATCCCTCTTCCCACTGGTAACCACCAGTTTGTTCTCTGTATCTGTGAGTCTGTTTCTTTTCTGTAATATTCATTTGTTTTATTTTTCAGATTCCACACGTAAGTGATAACATACAATATTTGTCTTTCTCTGTTTGACATTTCATTAAGCATAGTACACTCCAGGTCCATCCATGTTGTTGCAAATGGCATTAATTTCATTCTTTTCATGGCTGAATGAGTCATATTCTATTTTATAATAAAATTCTGTTTTACAATAGAAACTAATGCTGCTATGAACATTGGGATGCATGTATCTTTTCTAATTAGTATTTTCACTTTCTTCAGATATACACCCAGGAGTGTAATTGCTAGATCATGTGGTAGTTCTAGTTTTAGTTTTTTTGAGGAACCTCCATACTGTTTTCCATAATGGGTGCACCAGTTTACATTCCCATCCACAGTGTACTAGGGTTCCCTTTCCAAATGCCAGTTGGCCATCTGTATGTTTTCTTTGAAAAAATATCTATTTAGGTGTTCTGCTCATTTTTTAATCAGGTTGTTTTTTTTTTATATTGAGTTATATGAGCTGTTTATATATTTTGGATATATATTAGCCTCTTATTGGACGTATCATTTGCAAATATTTTCCCTCATTTAGTAGGTTGTCACTTTGTTTCATCAATGTTTTCCTCCTTTTCGTGAAAAAACTTTTAAGTTTAATTAGGTCCCACTTGTTTTTCTTTTGTTCCCTTTGCCTAAGGATACAAAAAAAAAATCACTTTGACTTACTGTGGAATGTCCTGCCTATGTTTTCTCCTAGGAGTTTTATCATTTCTAGTCTAATATTTAGGTCTTTAATCCATTTTGAGTTTATTTTTGTATATAGTGTGAGATAATCTTCCAATTTTATTCTTTTACAGACAATAGCTGTTCAGTTTTCCCAGCACCACTTATTGAAGAGATTATATTTCCTCATTGTGTATTTTTGTCCCCTTTGTCATAGATTACTTGATCAAACGTAGGCGGATTTATTCTGTTCCGCTGATCTTTGTGTTTTTGTGCCAGTACTATGCTGTTTTGATTATTGTAGCTCTGTAGTATAGTCTGAAGTCTGTGAAGATGATCCTCCAGCTTTGGTTTTTTTCCTCAAGGTTGCTTTGGCTATTCGGGGTCTTCTGTGGTTCTTATTAATTTTAGGAGTATTTGTCCTAGTTCTGTGATAAAATGTCATGGGTGTTTAAATCTGTAGATTGCTTTGGGTAGTCTGGACATTTTAACAATATTAATTCTTCTAATCAATGAACATAGGATACCTTTCCATTTATTTGTATCACCTTCAATTTCCTTCATCAGTGTTTTATAGTTTTCACAGTATAGGTCTTGTACTTCCTTGGTTAAGATTATTCCTAGGTATTATTCTTTTGGATGCAATTTTAAACAGGATTGTCTTCTTGCTTTCTCTTTCTGAGAATTAATTATTAGTGTATAGAAAAGCAATAAATTTCTGTAATCTCCTTCCTCTTCTGTGTCCCCTGCTAGAGGTACAGTCCCGGCCTGATTGCTTTTCCTCTTTTCCTACCTGACTCCATGTGAATCTTTCTTTACAGCCTTGGTTATAGAAGAGTCCTTCTGTCAGCCTTTCAGCAAGAGTTGCTCCACATGTGATGTATTTTTGATGTGTTCACGAGGGGAAGTGAGCTCAGTGTCCTCTTACTCCACCATCTTGATCTCCCAACAAACAAAATTTTAAAAGACACATAACTAAATGTGTTGAAAATATACATACTGTATTTGAGAATTAAAGGGCTTGCCTAAAATGACAAAGATTCTTAAAATTAGTATGAAAAAAATGAACAATTTATGGAAAATGAGGGAAAATGTTATAGTAGTTAGATATTGCTGTACTACAGATTACCCCCCAAATTTAGCAGTTTAAAACAACTTACAAACATCTACTAACTCACGACTTCTCTGGGTCAGGGATCTGGAGTGGGTTATCTGGGAGGCTCCAGCTCTGTTTTTCTCATGAAGTTACAGTCAAGCTGTCAGCAGGGCCAAAGTCTCTGTAGGCCTGACTAGGGGAGGATCTGCTTCGAGTTCTCTCATAGGGTTGTTGTCAGGCCTTAGTTCTTTGCTGGCTGTTGGCCAGAGACCTCCCTTTCTTCCCATATGGGCCTCTCTCTAAGCTGCCTGGGTGTCTTCATGACATGCACGCTTCTCCCAACGTGAGTGATGAGAGAGAGACAGACAGAGAGACAGAGTAAGAGAGATCTCAAAACAAAAGCCACAGTGTATTTTTTAACCTAATCTTGGAAGTGACACACCATTCCTTCTGCCATATTCTTTCTTTTAGTTACACAGACCAGTGCTGGTACACTAAGGGAAGGACTACACAGGAGTCTGAATAATGGGAGTTGAGGATCTTGGGGCCATTCTAGAGGCTGCATACACAGATATAAACACACAGTTCACAGACCAAGAAATACAATTGGCCAATAAACACATTAAAAGCTGCCTAATCTCACATGTCATTAAAGAAGTATGAAGGAAGACAGCAATAAAGATATTTTTTCATATATTAGACTAATAAGGATTTAAAAGTCTGGTATTAATGTTTGGAGAATGTGAAGAAACAGGCGTATGGACACAACCTAAGATAGGCATATAAAATAGCTTCTCCTCTCTGGAGGAGTAATTACTGATACCTTTCATCTAGAAATTTAACTTCTAAAATTTTATCCTATGCATACATTTACAAAAGTGAACATATATATATACACATACACACAATATTATTTGTAAAAGCAAATAACTGGACATGGCTTCAATGCTCTTTCCTTGAATAACAGATTCTTAAATGAATTATGACAACCCATTCAATGACACAGTAGTCAGCTATTAAAAGAGAATTCTAGGTAGGGAGGGTATAGCTCAAGTGGTGGAGCACATGCTTGGCATGCACAAGGTCCTGGGTTCAATCTCCAGGACCATCTCTAAAGCTAACTAAATAAATAAATATACCTAATTACTACCCCCCAAAAAACCTAATAAAATAAAACAAAGTCACCTAGAAATATTTATAAAAAGATAATTCTAAGATATATTATTAGGTTAGAAAATTAAGGTATAAATCTGTACCGTCATATATACAATGTACATACATACATAGATATACACACTCAGCTCTGCTTCTTCCTGTCCTGTGTACAGGGTCAACTTCTTTACCTTATCTCCTCATTCCACAGACTCATTCCCCTCTTAGACTCTAATCCCGTTACCTACTCTACTGTGTCATTTCTTCTTCTCCTCAGGCCATTTGCACCTACCTACAAATGTGCTCATCCAAAAGTACAGCTCTCCTTTTTGGCCCCACCCTGTCATCCCAGGTTGTTGCCTTTCTGCTTTCTTTTTCATCACTTCACTTCTTGATGGAATGACAACAGCTACCGGTAACTGAACACTTACCGTGTGCCAGGCAGTAGTCTCAGTTCTTAATGTATAAGTCACTTAAACCCTCAAAACAACTCGATGAGATAGGTGTTATTATTATCACATTTTACAGATATGGAGACTGAGGGAAAGGGAAGTTAAGTCCCTTGCCTAAAATAACAGAGTCAGTAAACAAAGGAGTTGGGATGCTAATGCTAGCAGTCTGACTCCACGGTCTGTGTTTTTAACTACTACTGATTTTCCCTAAATAGGTTTTATTTGTCCCCCACTTCTTTACCTCCCATTAATTTCTCAGACCTTGTAGAATGACTCCACCAGTGAAACAGTATAAAGGTTTGTTTTCAAACTTTATCCTACTAAATCTCTTTGTGGCATTAATTCTGATAACTTCCTCCCTCTTAAAATGTTTTCCATGGTTTTCATAAGACACTCTCTTGTTTCTCTTTCCACTTCTTTTATTACCCATCTGTCATTTCCTTTGTGGGTTCCTCTTTCTTCAATCACCCTTTCCAAAGAGCTGTTTCTCAAGGATTCCATTGGTGATCATTTTTTTCCATCTTTACGCCCCTCCTAAAGTGAAGTCCCACTCCATGCTATTCATCTCTAATCCTGCTTACTTTGTGAACTCCAGGTCTTTACTGGGTATCTACAAAGGGATGTTTCCTGGCCACCAAATGAGTAACTCCAAAAAGCCCAAAGTGTATCCAGCTCCTCTTTTTGTCTTTCTATGCTTGTATTTATGATCTACTAGGTCACTCAAATAGAAACTGCAGAGTCATCTTTTATTATCATTTTCCACCTTTTTTTTCATTTGCTTTAGTTCAGATTGTCTGGCTATACAACCATAATATGACAGTAACTTCATAATTACCTTCCTGTCTCCAGTATTTCTCACTTCTGAGATAGCCTTCACACTGATAGTAGAGTATTCTAAAGCAAAAATCTGTTCATTTTCCTTGCATATTTAAAGTCCCCGGATGGCTCTTCATAGCTAACAGAAATGACAATAAAAAGCCAACCTCTCTAGCTTCTCATTCAAAGAATTAAATTATCTGCCCCTACATACCCTTCCAGCCTCATCTCCCATCAGTCCTTCTTACCTGCTCTAAGCTGCAGGTTCCTAGGACTACTTCCTTGTCACCAAGCACATGTCCCCATGTTTTCACACCACTAGGCTTTAACACTTTATTCCTTCTGCCATGAATTGCTTACATTCTTTTCATGGTTGGAAAATTCCTGATAATATTTTAAGACTGGGTCAAATGCCACTGCCCTCATGAAGCCTTCTTCAGATTTACTAGTCATTTCCTACTCCATGTCAACCTGATATACATTTATCTATTGTAATATTTGTTACACTTCATTTAAAGTACCTGTTTACATGTCCATCTCCCCACTAAACTCTGGACCCATTGTTGCTAGGCCCCATATCTTATTTAGTCTTAAATTCTCAGAACCAGGCACACAAATTTTATTCTGTGAGTCATCCGAGGGATATCTTTAGAGAACTATTTTAAATTACATCTCAGGTATGTTTTCTAAAATATGGGCTCAAGTTATACTCTGTCCAATCTGTAAAAACAAACATACAACCAAAACCTATTCACCTCCCAAAAGTGAGAGATTCATAAGTCTGTTAGATTTTGAGTGAGAGTTTTTCCTCAGTGCCTATTCTATCTGGATCACTTTGCTCAATAACTCATATGACGAACAAGCAAGTAATAAGCAATAAAGTTGACTTTATTGGTCAACAAGTTAATTTAGGTGGTCTCTGCAGGGAGGTAAAACTGGCAAAGGTTTAATGATAAATTAAACACAGCTAAAGAGAATATTACAATGAATGGAATCAGGGTCAGCAAATCTTTTTCATAAAGGGCCAGATACAGTAAATATTTTAGGTTTTGCAGGGCTGGGGTTTTCCATAACCATTCAATTCTGCTAACGTAGCACAAAAATAGCCACAGACAACACAAACACATATGAGCATGGCTATGTCCTAATAAAATCTTTATTTATGGATGCTAAAATTTGGATTCTATGTAATTTTCACGCATCACAAACCATTATCTTCTTGAAACTTTTTTTCAACCATTTGAAAATGTAAAAGTCAATCTTTGCTCATGGGCCATGCAAAAAGAGACAGTAAGTCAGGTTTGGCCCTTGGACTGCGGTTCACTGACTCCTGAACTAGAAAATGGTTCAGGGCACAATTATCTAGAAATACAAATGGAGAGACAAAATGATGAAAAAGTACACAAGAGATAATAAGAGACATAGAGGATACAGTGAGAAGTCCAAAAGATGTTCATTGTGAGGCCCATAAAAAAAGGAAAGAGATGACAGAGATTTTTCTAGAACTGATAAAAACAGGTTCAAGAAGTCAGCACTTGCCTAATGAAATAAGTGTTTCTTAAAGTTTACATGCAATGTTGATACATCATAATGGAGCTCCAGGCCACCAAAATATAATGAAAAAAATTATTAAAGCACCAGAAAAAAAAAGACAGATCTGCTTTAAATGAGCTACAGTTAGACTTACAGCTGATGTTTCAACAGCAATGGTGGAAACCAGAAAACAGTAAAATGATAACTTCAATAGGAGGAAACCAAATAATTGCCCACTTAAAATTATTTACTCAAAAAATCCATCCTTTGAATGAAAAATCAATATAATTTTTGACAAAACCAGAGTTTATCACCAGCTGATCAATTAAAGTAAATTCTAAAGGATGTATTTCAGGGAAAGGGAATATGATCTCAGACAGATTAGAAAACAACAACAACAACTGAAGAGAAAGAAAAATGGTAAAAATCTAGGTAAAACCAGAAGAATATTGATTATGTAAGACCATTATATTAATTCTGTATTCTTGGTTTTGGAAACTAGAATGAGAACAATGGCACATCAATCAAGAAGGTTTAAATGGATTTATATTGTTCTGATGTCTTTACATTTTTCAGGTGAAGTAAAAGTTAATCATTAATATCAGAATTTGATATGTTACAGATGATGTTGCTGCTACCAAGATAATAATTAAGACACAGAAATAGAATGTGTATCTTCAAAGCAAGGGAAAACAGAATGATAAAAAATAATCAATCCAAAAGAAAGTTTTGGAAAAAAAAAAACAGAATAAAAGGCACAAAATAAGATGTATATTTATCTACAGATGTATCAGTAATTATATTACTAATTATATTAGTAATTTACATCAGTAAATATATCAGTAATTATATTATAATTAATGGATTAAATCTTTTAGTTAAAGACAAAGATTGTTACTTTGGATTTAAAAACAACAACCAAATGCTATTTATAAGAGAAATATTTAAAATATAAGAATACATAAAGACTGAAAGAAAAAGAATGGAAAATGACATACCACGTAAGCACCAAAGGAAAGCTTCTACATAATATTAATAGCAGACAAAATAACTTTGAGAAAAAAAATCATTATTAATGGTAAAGAGAGTCACTTCATAATCATAAAAAAGTTGAATTCACCATGAAGGTAAAAGAGTCCTAAATTTGTATGTACCTATTTGGTGGTAGATTCCATCAAAAATTCTTGGAATAAATAATTCTATTCTTACACCAACTCTTCCAGAAAATAGAAAAGGATTACATATTACCCAACTCATCAAATGAAGACACAATAACATTGATAGCACAAGCTAAGACAATCGAAGAAAGGAAAATACATGCCAATCTCATTTCTGAAAAAGGATATGAAAATCCTAAGGAAATATTAGCAAAGAAAACCTAGCAACAGATAAAAAAAAAAAGAGAATATAAAATGATCGAGTTGGGTGTCCCCACTAAATGTCACAGTGATTTAGCATTTAAAATAATGCATTGATATAAATTACCTTACATAAATAAAAAGGATAAAATTTGTGATCATCTCCATAGATATAGAAAGGGTGCTTGACAACATTCAACATCCACTCACGACAAAAAGCACATCTTTAATGTGACAAAGAAACATACATCAACATCACATGTAACGGTGAAATTTTAAAAACTTCTCCTTTGAGGTAAGTGACAAGCCAGATATCCACTATCTTCTATAATCTACTTATTTTTAACACTGTATTAGAGATTGTAACCAGGACAATAAGGCAGGAAAAAGAAATAATAGGGTAAAAGTATTGGAAAGAAAAGAAGCAAAATTCATTATTAGAAGATGACGTGATTGTATATATAGAAAAACCAAAATCATCTACAGATAATCATATTTAATAAGAATTTAGAAAAGTTGCTGAATAGAAAATCAGTACATAAGATTTTTACTTCTATATACCAGTCACAGTTGAAAAATAAAAATATATGAAGATGTAATTTTTAATAGCATTTTAAAAATTACCTACCTAGGAATATACCTAACAAAAAATGTGCAAGAATTTTGAGGAGAAAATTATAACATTTTATTAAGAGACATTAAAAAAGCCCAAACAAATGAAAAAAAATATGATGTTTGTGACTGGGAAAAATGGTATTTTAAAGATGTTAGATATCCTAAATTGCTTTATCTTTGCTTTTATTTAAATCATAACTTTGTTCAATAGAAACCGTAAAGAAAGAGAAAGAACAAACCACAGAAGTGGAAGAGATACTTGCAGCATATATAACTGATAAATGAATAGTATCTAAACTATAAAAAGGATGCCTATAAATAGGTAAGGAAAAACAAACAAAATCAACCTACCAGAGACATATGCAAAAGAATTAAAGAGGCAATTCATAAAAGAAGAAATTTCAGTTGACCAATTAGCATGTTCTCAGGTTCTCAACCTTAAGGAAATGCAAATTAAAACCACAATGAAATTCCATCACAGACTCACTGGGTTCACAGAAAGACGTATGTCTGATAATATCAGGTATGACAAAGTTGTGGAGCCTGGGGAACGCCCATACTGTGAGCGAGAGGACAACCCCCTCTGAAAACCGTTAAATTTGAATTTACACATACCCTATGATCCAGAATTCTACTTCGGCGTACTTAATCTAGAGAAACTCCTACACCTGTCGATCACATTACAAGTACAAGAATGCTCACAGCCACATGGTTCATATTTGCCCCAAACTAAAAATAACTCACTTGTCCATCAACAGTAGAATGGGTAAATTAAGCTGTGTTATAGCATACAATGGAATATTACATGGCAAATGTAAATAAACCTGACAAAATTAAAAAAGCCAGACACAAACAAACAGACCCAGTATCAGTACATTTATGGAAAGTTTAAAAACAGGGTTGAAAAAAAATCCTAAACTATATTAGTATAAGTGAGTATTAAACATGTTCATAGGTGGTAAAACTATACAGAAAAACAAGAAAGACTGGGACAAGGAAGGGACACATTCTGGGAGCTGGTAGTGTGCTACTTCTTAATTTGAGCTGACGTTACCCATTATTTGCTTATTTTTATACAGTACATTTAAGTTTTGTATATGTTTCTAAACGTGTATGTGTATGACATTCCAAACGTTGAAAAAGCTTTAACAAAAAAACAAGCAAGCCCAGCTAAATAATACCATCTTTAAACTCTGCTTCACTTCATAAAAACATGATTAAGAACAAATTTTGTCCCTTTGCATCATATGTTATTCTACAGTCAACACTGAATTCCACAGACAGGAATCACCCCCACAGCTGACAGATGAGGCCCAGACTATTTAGACTCTCAAAGAGTCTGTGTCCAATAAATAAGAAACGATAGGAATGGGTGTTTCTCACAGAAATATCTGACTTTCAATAGTCTCTTCAACCAGTTTCCCAATATTTCATTTGATACTTAAAAATTTTAATAGAAGATTTAGATTAATTTGTTTTATTCTTAATTCTTCAGATAAAGAACTTGTATTCACATAACAATAATGAAGATAACAGCTATCACATATTGAGTGCTTGAGTTTTAAATGAGAGTTAAAAATGTATTGTGTTCTTGCTATGTTCTTGTTGCACTGAATATGGGATCTCATCTATTCACCACTGCAACCCTACAATGTAACATTTATAACTGTTTTGCAAGTGACATTTTCAGAAATAAGGTAATTTGTATATATGGCTAATAATCTAATGATTCTTAACTAGGATTTGAATGCAGATCTTTTTTATTCTGAACACTAAATGTTTCCTGCTATTCCACACTGTTTTCCCTAAACAACTCAAAGTATGTCAGACTAATGGGATGAGATCAGCAAAATATCAACTTCACTGAACAACTGCCCTGAACCCAGCACAGTGGTAAATATTATAGAAAATGCAAAAATGGTACAACACAGCTGAGAGTGTCAAAAGGTTGCAAGACATAAGGTCATGCCTTAAGGACCATGATGACATCCCTCCAAGCCTGAGATGCTGTGACTCAAGCCAATGGAGAAAATGGTGATCACACACTGAACAGCCAGAGAACATGCCAGACACCACATAAATAAAATCAAAGCTGTGTAATAAAGAAGCAGTAGATTCTGCTGCCCTCTTTTTTATTACTTTCAGCTCTTAAACTCATGAGATTTGAACCCATGACTGACTTCCACATGTAGCTTAGCCATGGACTATGTATAACCATCACTTCTATGACTACTCTAGGCACTCTCTGTTCTCACAACAGGACATTTGGCCTTAGCTATTTCCATTTCTGTGATTAGATCCAATAGTGTCTAACAGAGCAGGTAGAAATAACAAAGACCTTCCCTGGATTATGGGCTAGAACAATGGTTCTTAATCAGAGGCAACCACTGATTCCAGCAGAGGTGAGGAATGCTGCTAAACAGCCTACAATGCACAGGACAACACGTCCCTCCCCAACCCCTACTGCCCCAACAATAAAGAATTCCATGAAGAATTATCTGACTCAAAATGCCAATAGTGCAGGGTTGAGAAACCCTTGCCTTAGAAGAACCTTTAAGAGAATCTCAGTGAGAACAGAAGAGAATTTGGGAATGTGCCCAGTGATTACAAAATTTAACAGCAGAAAGCAAAAGCGCACACACAGACACACACACACACACAGAGTTGGTTAGAAGAGATGATAAAAGATTTTAGTTTATAATAGCAACCAAAACCAAATAAAATGACCAAAAAATGGGCATAATTTATAAAAACAAAACTTTACAGTGCAAATGCAAAACACATACAATGAAATGTTCTTGGGAGCGAGCAAGCAATATTGTAAAGCTGCCTGCTTTCTCTAAATTAATGTATAAACTTAATATGCCCCTGATTGTTTTCAATGCCAAAATGATTTTTCGAACTAGACAAACTGATTCTAAAATTCATATTTAAAAAATCAACAAAGAAAACAGGAAAGAGAAAATTAATGAAGGGGAACTATTTCTATTAGATAATAAAACAATATTTAAAGCTACAGATAATTAAAATAATGTGATGCTGGCATGACATAAATAGTATGGACTAGGAATCTCAAAAAGAGGCACAATGCCATGGAGATTTTATATATTATAAAAGTAACATTCAAATCTGCGAGTAAATGATGTTGGGACAACTGGGTAGCCGTCTGGAAAAACATAAAAGTTTGATTTACCTGTCATTTATATGAGTACCAGAAGAAACAACAGAATTTTTTGAAGACAATATTAAAGTATAGGAGACCATAAGCAAAACAAAATGACAACCTACAGATTTAGAGAAAATATTTGCAAAGATGAGACTGACAAGTCAGGGCTTAATTTTCAGAATATATAAACAGCTCATACAACTTAATAAAAAAACAAACAAACAACTCAATCCAAAAATGGGCAGAAGACCTAAACAAGCAATTCTCCAATAAAGACATACAAATGGCCAACAGGCACATGAAAAAATGCTTGATATTACTAATTACCAGAAAAATGCAAATCAAAACTACAATGAGATATCACCTCACACTTGTCAGAATCACCATCATTCAAAAGTCCACAAACAATAAATGGTGGAGAGGCTGTGGAGAAAAGGGAACCCTCAAACACTATTGGTGTGAATGTAGTTTGGTGTAGGCATTATGGAAAACAGTATGAAGAGTCCTCGAAAGACTAAAAATAGACTTACCATATGATCCAGCAATCCCACTCCTGGGCATGTATCTAGAAGGAACTTTAATTTGAGAAGATACATGCACCCCAGTGTTCATAGCAGCACTATTTACAATAGTCAAGACATGGAAACAACCTAAATTTCCATCGACAAATAACTGGATAAAGAATTTGTGGTATATTCACACAATGGAATACTACTCGGCCATAAAAAAGAATAAAATAATGCCATTTGCAACAACATGGACAGACTTGGAGATTGTCATTCTAAGTGAATTAAGCCAGAAAGAGAAAGAAAAATATCAAATGATATCACTTATATGTGGAATCTGAAAAAAAGACAAATGAACTTTTCTACAAAATGGAACAGACTCACAGACATAGAAAACAAACTTATGATTACCAGCAGGGTAAGGGAGTGGGAAGGGATAAATTGGGAGTTCGAGATTTGCAGATACTAACTACTATATATAAAATAAACAAGTTTATTCTGTATAGCACAGGGAACTATATTCAATATCTTGTAGTAACCTATGATGAAAAAGAATATGAAAATGAATATGTATATGTATGACTGAAGTATTATGCTGTACACTAGAAATTGACACAACATTGTAAACTGACTATACTTCAATTTAAAAAAAGGAAAAAAAATTCCACATATGAGCAATCTCATATGGTATTTTTCTTTCTCTTTCTGGCTTATTTCACTTAGAATGACATTCTCCAGGGACATCCATATTGCTGCAAATGGTGTTATGTTGTCGTTTTTATGGCTGAACAGTATTCCACTGTATAAATATACCACATTTAAAAAAAAAGAACATAAATACAAAACAGAAATAGACTCATAGACATAGAATGCAAACTTGTGGTTGCCAAGGGGGCGGGGGGTGGGAAGGGACAGACTAGGAGTTCAAAATTTGTAGATACTGACAGGCACATGTAGAATAGATAAACAAGATTATACTGTATAGCACAGGGAAATATATACAAGATCTTGTGGTAGCTCACAGCAAAAAAAAATGTGACAATGAATATATGTATGTTCGTGTATAACTGAAAAATTGTGCTCTATGCTGCAATATGACACAACATTGTAAAATGACTATAACTCAATAAAAAAAGTTTTAAAAAAAAGGAAAAAAAAAAAAAACCCAAGATCAAAGTGGAAAAAACTTGTCTAAGTATGTCACAAAATCAAAACCCAGAAATCATGAAATAAAAGGTGAATATATTAATCTATGTAAATAGAAAAGAATGACAAACAGGAAAATACATTTGCAACTTTTACATCACATGGAGATATCTCCCTAATTTATAAAGCAGCCCTCTCAATCAATAGAAGACCAACAACTCAACAGAAAGGTAAAGAAAGGAAATAGACCATCCACTCAAAAGGAGACCAAATGGCTGTTAAACCTGAGGAAAGAAACCAACCTCACATACAGTAAGGGAAATACACCAGAATGATTTACTTTCCCCCCATCAGATTGCCAAAGTTGTAAAGTTTGTATTTGTGTGGGAATGGGGAACAGATACTCTCATACAATGGTGATGGGTGTGTAAGTTGAGAAATCAGTTAGCTTTGAACTAGACAACCTGATGCACATACGTTTTAACTCAGGAATTTTATTCTACACATCTACTCACACATGTGTAAAATGTTTTAAGTTATTCAGTGATGCATTGTCGGTAATCAACAATTGGTAATATCCCTAAATGTCCATTGATAGTGACCATGAAAGATCAGAAAGAATATAAATGCTCATGAGTTGCGGACTACAAGATTATAGCACATTCATGGTATAGATACTAGGTAGCCATAAAAAGTACTGAAGGGGTTATTTATGTGTCAATACGGACCAATCGCCAAACCTCCAGGATATACTGTTAAACAAAATACGCAAAGAGAAGAGCAGTATGTATAGTATATCACCACTTGTCTAAAAATGGAGGTGGAGAGAGGCACACGCACACACAGACATAAATATATAGTTGACTGTATGTGCATTAAAGTATCTCTGGAGTGAAACAGAGAAACAAGTAACCTTGGCTGTTTCTTCAGACTTGGTGACTACTTTATAGGAGCAAAAACAATACCTTCTGTTCATTGTATATACTTTGATACCTTTTGGATTCTGAACCGAGTATGACTATCAGCCTATCAATCAATCAATCAATATGAAAATTTAAACACAAACCCCAGTACTATCAGCATGATCTCCAGCTCTGGCCAGCCAAGTTTCCTGCCCTCTTTACCTATCTCACCTGGCCTTTTCCAAGCTGTCACTGCTGAGGAAAACTGGGAATAGACAGTTTAAAACATGGGGTTATCTTTCCTCTGTATGCATCAAACCCAGGCTACAACTCTGCATGGGTCCGCAATAGCCTGCTTTTAAATCCACAGGGGTGGAGAATTTAGCTTATTTTTAAATTGGATGGAATTCAGAAAAGAACTGCCAAAATGATTAAATAGACTGGAGAGACTGGTTCATAAAGAGAGATGAAAAGACCTAAACGTGTGTAATTTGCCTAAATGACAGCAGGGCCAATCTGTGGTTAGCACATGCAAGTATTCAAAGTGTTCAGTCACCAGGAAAGGAGAGGAATCGTTGAGGATGTAAATAGGAGAAAGATGAAAATACGGAAAGAAAAACAAAGGGTCTCCATCTTTCTGTCTGTCTCTATCTCCAGAGCAGCCTCTTCAAAGCAATGGATGTCTTGTTCCCTGGATAACACCCTAGAAAATCTTTCCTTTTGCAGAGTTGCAGGCCCGCACCAGCTCCCAGGCCAGAGGGTGAGATGTCACCACGGAGACCATTTATCTCTACTTCAGCTCCCCTTCCCCACTACTCATCTCCTTGAACTGGTGCTCTCCTGGGTCCCAGGGAGCACTTTGCTTGCTCTTTCTCTCTTCCTTATGCATACTCAATGAGGGTCAGTCTTGGGGGGGGGTTAGTACACAGTTTATTAATCATTCATTCATATTTCAAAATCTTGCTGGGTGCCTATCATGAGGCTAGAAAACAAGACGGTGATTCCCGCTAGTATCAGGGAGTTCACAATGGCTCATAAGAGGTCTACTCTCAAGAAGTGACCAGTGAGATGGCCAGGTTGATAAAGACCAGCTTAGCAGCAGCACTGGGCTGCACATTAAGCCCATCTTTCTCATCAGACTCTCACTCAGCCTATCCCCTGGAGTGCACAGAAAATTTACTTCACTGCAATGCCACTGAAAATGAGTACCGTGGGGGTTATTTTGCTCTTTTGTAATCTATCTGCCTTGTCTTTTTAGCTGCTATCTCTACTCCATTCCTTATTTTTCCCATTGACTGAATCTGCATCCATATTCCTTTGAGCTTGTGTATCAGTGCACCAGGTATGTGTTTAAGGGTGTATATATTGATGTGGGAGTGTATGCAAGTATCTGCGTGTGCATGCATGCATAATCATGCACGCATACTCATGCACCAGTCTGCATGTGCATTTCTGAGTTTATATTCATGTGCTGCTGTGTATCTAAGAAAATGCACATCTGGGTTAAGATGAACCAAAAATAAGATGAGCCAAAAATAAAATTTAAGAAGCACTCGGGTAGGGATTCCAAAACTAATACCTAAGAGTATATTTTAAAACCATTTGTGGTTTATGTTTATTTAAATTTTCCCCTATTTATCAGATGAAGGAATTGAGCTGTGGCTGAAACTTGAGCCCGATGTGCTTACTATTGGCAGCAGCAGGTGAGGCCACACCCCTGTGGGCAGAAAGTAGGGTCTGGGAAAAGAATTATTAAAGCTCTCAATTATCCTGGAAAAGAGGCAGCTTCTGGGTCAGGAGATGAAAAATTGGCAGTTGGGCCCTTGGCTGTGGGTAAGGAGAGAATGACTTCTCTCTGGGCTCTGGTTCTCTGGGGAAGAGGCTCTGAAGAGTCTAGAAGTGCCGAAGGGTTTTCCTACACGGTGGAGAGAAGCTAAGCTCAGCCATACTCAGCCAGGCCAGGAGCTAAGCAGTCCCGCAGCAGGAGAGGAAGCAGGCTCACGCTGGCTATGCCATAATTAGATTTGCCCACAGATGACAGAAAACCCAAACGCACACAAAGAAGTCCAGAAGTAATTGTTCCAAGGATCCTGGGGTGACTTCACTGAGTAATTGGTGACTCCATCTCCTCCCCTCGGCTCTACCAACCTCAGCATTTGCTTCCAGCCTCAAGACCACCTCGTGTTCCAATATGGCTGCTGTAAACCCTGCCTTCACATACTCATTTCAGGCAGCGGGAAAGGCAAAAAGAAGCATCTCCCAGCTGTACCAGCCCCAGCAAGGAACCTTCTCAGAAGGCCACTTCTGTTGCATTAGCTAGAACTTAGGCTGGTGACTGTACCTAGCTGCATGAGAGGCCAGGAAAGACATCCTTTTAGTCTGGTTTATCGCCATCTCCAGTGAAACTGTTCTTCTACAATGAAAGAAGGAAGAGAGAATGGATATGGGTAGAAAGCTTTTCTGCAGTAGCTGGGCAGAAATGCAGCCTACACCAAACTGCATGAAGATGTTCAACTGTTAGCTGAAAGATGATTCTGTTGTAAACTTCCTTTTGGTTATGCCTGAGGCTGTACCAAAAAAGTAATACGAAGTTCTCCTCTTGATGTGCTGTGGGGTATTAAAGAAGGGTCTGTGTCCACTCTTGGGCAGAGGGGAGAGCAGTAAGCAGAAACTATGGTGGTGGCTGCAGTGGCCTCAGAGAGCACTAGCCCGTGAGGAACCACAGAGAGTTTTCTGGAGCAGCAGAGCCATGTCACACTCAGGGACAATGTGTCTATGTTGTCACTACTGATGGGGGGACACAAGAAAGACATCTCCTGGAGACTCCCTGAGAAGCACCAGAGGCTAAGAACACTTTGGAAGCGAGCTGGGGTCCTACTGTCCCACAGGTGAGGTTACCCAGTCAATGAACTTCGTACTGCACCACTTATGTGACCTCGTTTATAGTCATGAGCAGGTGAGACCTGGAGGGTATCTGAATGACTTAAAATAGAGGACACATTTCAAAATCATAGGCTTTGTAAAGAAAGAATTGATTAAGGAAATGTGGATGCATGTATTTCAGACTAAATTCCAGCTTTTTAAAGTGAGCTTAGCTAATCAGTGCTCACTTTGGCGACTGGTACGCTGGGTGATCTTCAAAGCACGTTTCAGGGAGGGTATAGCTCAAGCAGTAGAGTCCATGTTTAGCATGCCCAAGGTTCTGGGTTCAATCCGCAGTACCTCCTCTAAAAGCAAATAAACTTAATTACCACTCCCCAACCAAAAAAAAAAAAGGCTTTGCTTTCAAAGCACGTTTCATGGAACTCTCTTGGTTGGGTTTGTGCAGTTCCTCAGAGAGCAGAGAGAGCTTATTTGGCCTTGGTCCCCAACTCCTGCTACTTACATGATATTCAAATTTTTGCATTCCATATAACTTTGTAATTGAAAAATTACTTACATTCCCCCCAAATTAGAAATTACTGACTTAGGTATTTAACTTATTAATGGTGATTGTCTAATAAAGTTGGTCTCGTTATCTTAAAATAGCAACATTGCAGAAAAACTGAACAAAAGGACATGAATATGTTATACCTACTCTTCTAAAAAAAAAAAAAATCCCGGCCTATAGCAACAGTAACTGAGATATACAATACCAAGATACCAAGCACTATGACTTAGTACTAAAAAGGCTCTGGACATCATCAATTAAAATATTTAGGAGGAGAGGAGGGGATTCCACATGAAGACAAACTTTGAAAATTCCTATTTATCCATCTGGAAAAACGAAGTGGTGGTGGAGGGCATGAACCAGTGACTGGACTATGTAATAAAAATCTGATTAAAGTTTCCCAAGTCATGGACGATATAGAAATGGTGAACCAGAGACTCTTTAACCAGATCCTGGAATACTGGAACTTGGTGAGACTAGAGTTTGAAAGAAGCAGATACACAACAAATGTGAGAAAGTGCTACTCTACAAAGCAGGTGGTGAATTTATGAAACGTAGTATCTCAAGTGAGCATACAAGGTGAAAATACAAATTGGGGTACAGGAAAGTTTTAGTGGGCCAGATAAGTTCTTCAGGTCTTGACTTCAATGAATGGCTCTTGGAAACCTGAAACAGGAATTTGAGATAAGCTAGAAATGTCTTGAAGTCCATTTTCACTATTGGGGGCCAGTATATTGTAGGGTAATAATTAATTTCCATACAAAATCCCATAATTTTACCTTTAGGCTTGGATACTGGTCTGGGTGGATCATAGACGGACATGTATTCTTAGGAGTGTTTCTGTAATGGGAAGTACTGGCATTTCCCCGACAGCCAACTCTTCCTAAAGCAGTAGGGCACAGCATCAATCATAAACACAATTTATAAGACACATACTGCTGTTACTCTTGATGTAAGAATACATGCCTGCTTTGCTTGGTTGGTTTTATGCTTTGTTTATCATAACATGGATGACAATTATGACAAGCAAGTATTTGTGTCACACTACGTTAATAAGAGTGCTTTCAGCAATCACTACAGACAGGCCACCCCTCCTGATTAAAGGTGAGATGTCACTGAATGCTGTGCTGGCTTTGCACAATGAATTAAGATATTATGGCTATATACATATAGCTTTTTATTAAAACTACCTTTATTGATGAAATTCCAGCAGGAAAAAAAAATAATTTTACTGCAGATCCAAGCCTCTAACTTCCAGTACTTCATTTCCCTCTGAAACAATAGTATTTGGGACACATAAGGTTACTTAAGAATATAATTATCGCGGGACAGCAGAGCTGTCTGCAACGGGGAGTTCTGAGTAGGTAGCGTTATCACAATCAGCCACAGGAGATAAGATTCATTAAAGAGAAGAACGGGCTGTGATTCTGGAGACACATGAGTAAGCCCCGTAAGAGTCAGCTCCAGCACTGTGAGAAGTGCGGCCCTTCGCAGAAAAGAAGGGGCTTGCTGCTGAATTAAAAGGCTGCAAGTGACCTCCCCAGGTCATCTAGTTCATCCCCTTCAGGCAGAAACCCTTAGAACCCAGAGTAATTCGATGATAATGCAGCCTGAGAGAGAGAGAGGGTGCGCAGGCATTCCACAATCACTCCAACACTCAGAACTTCGCTGCCAAGAAATTCTTCTTGGGTTTAAATATAATTCTTCATTCTATGGCTAATTTGCTTTTGTTTTTGTTTTCTCTTTTCTTCTCCTGAGAGACAAATCAGCTGATGAAGTGAGACTCGGGGAACCAAAGGAGCACAGCCTGCCTGGAGTTGGTGAATTCAAAACCAGAGAATGTGTTAGGTATCTTTTCTTTCCCCCAGGTCAAAAGAACAGCAAATGCTTTTCTTGGCAGGCAAAGGGCACTGGCAGGAGGCAGCTGGTCTACCTGTTTTCAGATAACTAAAATTCTTTAAGGCTTAGGGTACAACACACCAGGGAATCATCTGCTAGTGCCAACCAAAAAAAAAATAAAAAAATAAAAAAGGAGAGTAGCAATTTAAAAGTCTATAAAAATACTGAGCTCTGTGGGTCTGAGCCTGGTGCTTGAGCATGGGGGTGAGCAGGAGGTCTCTTTTTCACCCAGGTAATGACTATATGAGCCCCATAAGGAGATGGTTAAATCAAACACCGAGATGACTGCTCTTAAGAGGGGAAAAATATGTCAATCACACTTTGCCTTTGACACAAGGAAATTCCTTGAAACTGAGAATGGGGAGTGGAAGGGAGGGAGAATGTCTCCTGATGTGGGTGGCCAGGAAACCGGGGGCCAGAAAAGCATGAGAGGAGAGAGGGAGAAAGAGACTGAGAGGGAAAAAAACACAAGATTGAATTCTAATCAAAATGCTATGAGGCGTTCACACCAGGCCTTGAGAGAATATTAACAAGGTTACCCGAGGGGGGGCCTTTAGCCCCAGGAATTATTAGTGAATATGGAATTATATTTGCACAAACATTACCAGATGCAAGGAGCTAAATGTGCTGCAGATGTGGAAGGAGCCAGCGTATGTTCCAAATAGGCAGCAGCTTTATTTGTTTTACCCTTCTTACAAGAGCCTGGGCAGCACGTTTCTGAGGGGTTACATTTCTGGAATGACCACCACACCACTAGGCCTCTGTTTCCCCCACTGCTGCTTGTATGAGCCTTGAAAATATCTCTGCCCACCACCACGTGGAGTGGCCCTGAGGAAGGCTGGACAAACTTGCCAACTCACCTCTCCCACCTTCAGGTATCACAGCGCTCTAAGGGGATCATGGTGCACCAAGAAGGGATTTTTCTTAAAGATGACAGAGTTCAGAGTCAGGTAAATCACAGCAATTTCAAAGAAGAGCTTTGAAATTAAATGTAACAAGCTGACATGGAGGTTTAAAAAAACAAAACAAAACAGTAATTCAAGAGGAACAAAGAGTTCCTTCTGATATGCCACTATCAGATCCTCAAGACTTGGTTTAATTGAGATTCACCACTGCTGAAGGAGACATATCTCATCTCCGTGGTTGGACAAGCTGTTGCCTCCAGGGAGTCCCCGGAATTTGTAACCCCAAATCCCCACCACCATCCTGCTTACTTTGAGCATGACTTGCCGGTCTGGGGACAGAACTGTTCTGCATGTTGATATGATGTTGTAGGGGCAGCTGACCATGAAACTAATGGCATGAGAGCCTTCCAAGGCCCTGGTAGGGACTCCATCAATGTGTAGGCATGGTTATGTTATTACAAAGTTTATACAATTAAGGTACTTAACACCAATTCGTTAATACTGCTCTGACTTCCACTGTCACAATTCTTTTGTGAAGGCTGGCCTCAGAGTTGAGTTGAAGATGCATTTAGCTGGAGTGGAGTGGGATGTACTATGTGTAATACACATCACTTTTGTATATAATTGATCCTAGTCACCCAGTTGTAGGAAAGGATTCCAGAATCACTCCTATCATTTTCTGTTCACCCAAGGAGCTGAGACCGAGGTGTATCATGCCAAGATGTGACTGTCCATCTCACAATGCCCAGCCCCCAAATTAGGAGGGTAACAGAGGAGAAACAAGATTTGACATGTACATTCAGAAGCTAGTCCATGAAAACTTATCTAAATCTTACAAATCTTTCATGAAAAACCTTCACAGAAGTTTTCCCAAATTCAACAACAATCCTAAAATTTTGCATGACAGTAGAAGCAACAACTTGCGGTGCTGGAAAAACTTTTCCTAAATTATCAGTAACAAAAACAAATTTTGATGCATCCTGTTAGAGGTAAGTTGAAATGTTTCCATTCTCTCTATGCGGTATATCAGTAAATTTTCAGTAATATACGAAGAGGCGAACAGGAATATATACACACACATACACACACGTATAAAATAGAGATAGTTCAGGTAGTTATTAAGTTAAAGCACCATGCTGTGATATTTGCAGGTTTTATGATGTTTGTGGTATTTATCCATTTGTTGGGGTTTTTAAAGTAATTTTTTGTAGTTTCTTTTCTCATCCTAAAAAAAAATTTTTTTTGCTTTAATTTTACAACCAGAACTGTGTATCTTTTTCTTAAAGAAGGACTCCAATATTGTTTAAGCTTCAGATCCAATATAGGCCAAACTGGCCTCTGGCACCATGTACCATGTTAACGTACCATGTCCTTTTATTCTACTCATCAACTTGTAAGGTAGGTCTTGTTCATACCATTTTTAAAAAGAACCTGAAACTTTTAGTCACATAGCTTCAAACACATCTGAATACAAAGTCTGTCTTATGCCAAAGGAAATGAACGAGTGCTGGTCCTAACTGTATTCCCTACCCCTACCAGAGCGCATGTGCTTCCCGAGGTCATCTTTCTGTGCTTTATCTAGTCTGGTTTAAATGGATTCTACTGACACCCTTCCCCCTACCACCCTAACCCATCTGCCCCCACGACTGCCTCATTGTTAATAGATCTGAAAGGTCTCACTGTCAGAGAACATTTCTTCATTTCCTTTCCATTACTCTGAAATGTGCCCTTGTGGACCCCTCGGTCAATTCCTCCTTCTTGTGTTATTTGACAATTTTTTGGTGGTGTTTACACTCCATAGAAAGAAACATGAAAGATATTTGAAAGCATCTGGGCTGAAGGACATGCCGTCTTTGAAATCTCTTTTTTTTTTTTAATTTAAATTCAAAACACACCCCCTCCGGGAAGCCCACCAGATTAATTCCAGGCAGCAAAATTCCCATGCCATCCTCTCACAGTCCCTTTATAACTTGCTATTAGCTAGTCACAACTACACTAGATGTGTTTGCTTATATTCTTCTTCTTACTAGAAAACTTGAGATTAGCAATGTCTTACAATCCTTACTTACTATTTAAACTTAAATGCATATTTGGATTGCAAATTTTTTGTGGGAACTCAGTAAATTTTTCATACTATATAAGGTAAGGAAGTGAAGCCTGTTTTTTAATTCAGTACACCTCAGTATCTATCATGTTGCTTTCAAAATGAAAAATATGCAAGTTCATTTTGCGTAAAAACAGAAAACCTCACTTCTCTGGGGGAACAAAAAGCTCATCAAAAGCCCAGCCTGGTTTTCCCAAATTCTTGTGCATGGCTTTAGCTCTTCCAGTGTGTAAGAGTGGCAAACAAGAAATGCTTCAGTTTCTCTATCTGTAAAATAAGAATCGTGTTCTTTCTTGCCCATTTACTTCACAAATGTCTCATGGGGAATAGGAGTTAAATGATTAATGACTGAAAGCTCTTGGACAAACACAAAATGCTTAATAAAAATAATCCCTCATTGCCACAGTGATGGGCACCAGTGACCTGATGCTAAACCTTGACCGTGATTGAAGGCGATTCAGATAAACTTGGGGCCCTGTCCATGAATCTGCGTTTCTTTTCCCCTTGTGAGGACAATCTGGGCTGGTGTTCCTTGACTTCCTCCACCGACAGGCCCCTGTCCATGGCCCTCCCAGGCTCAAATCCAACCCCCAGGTAATGTGAAATCTGGCTTCCTGGTTGTAGAGGAGCCACATGTGGGAAACTGTAAAATGCACCATTGTGAGGTCAATATATAATTTCATCCTCCCTTTCTCAGGAAACATGCCTGCTCAGCCCATACCACAGTATTATTAGGAAAACTATTTGAGATCAAAACTCCATTTTTCATTTGTAGTGTAGGCCCTTCCTAAGAGAAGCCCTTGCATAGCTCTGGAAAGAGTCTCCAAGTGCTATAATATTTCCTGTCATGACTGAAAGAACTGGGCTGTGCTTGAAGAGTAAATATATCTCTATTGGTAGAAACTGGAAAGGTTATTATCAAAGGGAGCAAGGGATTTGGCATATTCTTAGTTCATTATGTTTATTGAACATAATCCGTTCTTGGTCTTCCGGTATAATACAGCCATGTGGAATCACCCTGGACTCAGATCCGATCTCCGAGAAATTCAGACAACTCAAGATGCATACCTACTCAACTGTCTTGTCCTAAAACCACTCTTTTTATTTCCTTCTTTAAGAGAATGAAAGAAAAATAAGAGAGTTCCTGTTAGAGAAAAGAACCGCAAAGCTTTATAATGTGTTATGACACGGGACAAAGCAATACGAGGGGCTTGGGCTCTGGCATCGGACCAAACTGAGTTTGGAATCTCAATAATATCAGTTACTCAACAGTATCAGTGGCTAATCTTGACCAAGTTATTTAACTTCCCTGAATCCATGTCTCTGTCTAAAAAGAAGGACTAAAAATTCCTATATCATAGATCATTAGTGAAGACTGAATTAGATATTGTATAAAGTGCATGGCAGAGTGCCTGACATATAAGAGACAATCAATACATAATAGCTAGTCATAATCATAATAGTGGGGGAAAAATACATACTCCTAGACTACCAACAAATCTATTATAATAAATCAACAAATGACTGAGCATCCACGTGCTGGGCACAATGGGGAAGGAAATAAAATGACTTACACACAATGAAACTGACCCCCCAAAAGTAGTTTCATTTTTGAAAATGTCAGTAAAAATACATCTTTATGGACTTTTTTGCTTTTGCTTAAGGTATATGCCAATCATAGCATCTGTTCTTAAACTGTACAGGTTTTAACTGCTGTACTACAATATACTCATTCCTCAGAAACATTGTATACCATAAAATTGTGTGCTAAAATAAAAGGGAAATGGAGAAATAACATATTCAACTTTGTAACTAACAAAAACAGTCATTGTTAGGTAAGAGGTATCTTGAGGGGAAAAAAAGGTGGAAAAGCTGGAAAGCCCAGCAAAGATGATCAGCTGGAGTTTGTCTCACGGGAAATTTAAAAATGCTTAAAAACTGCTGCTGCTTCTGGCCAAGACTGAGTGTCAGGGACCAGATTTACTTTGTTGTGTAAAACAGCAACAGACCTGGACAAATATATGAATCAAACAGCAACTCCCAAGATACTGGAAATAATCAACGAAGGCCAGTGATCTCTGAGTGAGCCCAAGGTTAGCCTTGCTTACTGCCTGAAGAGAGTTTACAGTCTGTGACACAGAGAGAACTCAGGAGATCTCCCTGAATTGAGATGGAGCTGACAGTCCAGATAAGCCAATAAGGCTCGAGTTCTCAGTGCAGAGAATTCAACTGGAGAGAACTGCACAGAGAACTGAGAAGTACAGAGTGCGCCTTTCAAGGCTTCAGTTGGTAACTGATCAAGCATGTGAGTGAGTAAACTACCTGAGACCAGGAAATGAATAGTCTTATGGAGTAAGAGCAAACTATCCAGAGGTTCATGCAGGGACAGCATACTGGCCATTCCCACAACCCAGAATGGAAAATTCATAAGTCATGAGGCTGAGATTAGTAATAAGAAAGTTCTTGCCTCAGCAGTGGGAAAAATTAACCCTAGGCTAAATATTGTTCTGGTGCCACCAAACAAAGCCTAGAAACAAGACCCAAAAGTATCAAACTGTTTCCAAATAACAACCAGATTCCAGAACAAAGTATAATAATATTTTTAAGAATACAAAAACAAGCAGCACTATTTACAATAGCCAAAACATGGAAACAGCCTAAATGTCCATCAACAGGTGACTGGATAAAGAAGATGTGGTATATTTATACAATGGAATACTACTCAGCCATAAAAACCGACAACATAATGCCATTTGCAGCAACATGGATGCTCCTGGAGAATGTCATTCTAAGTGAAGTAAGCCAGAAAGAGAAAGAAAAATACCATATGAGATCGCTCATATGTGGAATCTAAAAAACAAAAACAAAAACAAACAAACAAACAAAAACAAAGTGTAAATAAAGGACAGAAATAGACTCACAGACAGAGAATACAGACTTGTGGTTACCAGGGGGGTGGAGGATGGGAAGGGATAGACTGGGATTTCAAAATTGTAGGATAGACTACACTGTATAGCACAGGGAAATATACACAAAATGTTATGATAACTCACAGAGAAAAAAATGTGACAATGAGTGTGTATATGTCCATGAATAACTGAAAAATTGTGCTGAACACTGGAATTTGACACAACATTGTAAAATGATTATAAATCAATAAAAAATGTTAAAAAAAAAAAGAATATAAAAACAACCTACATCACACAAGATAAAATTCATAATGTTGAACATCTAATCAAAAATGTTCAGGCATGCAAAAAACTCCTCCATAAAGAGGAGAAAAACCAGTCAGTCAAAATATACTAAAAAAAATGACACAGATGATAGCATTAATAAATAAGGGTACTAAAACGGTTATAACTGTATTCTATGTGTTCAAAAAACTAGAAGAAAGAGTGAACATTAAACAAAGACATGGAAGATCACTTTTAAATTGAACTTCTACAGATGAAAACTGAAACTTCTAAAATGCAAAACACACTGGATGAGATTAACAGCAGATTAGACATCATGGAAGGAAAGTAAGTGAGATTGGAGACATAGCAATAGAAATTATCCAAAATGAAGCACAGAATTGAAAAAAAAAAAAAAAGAACAAGAGAAAAATAAAGAGTGTCGCTGAACCATGGGACAACTTCAAGCAGCCAACTATGTGTGAAACTGGAGTTGTTAAAGGAAAGAAGGCAATAAGAAGATACAAAATATTTGAAAAAGTAATGTCTAAAATATTTTCAAATTTGATAAAAAAAAATATAAACCCACAAATCCGGGAAACTCAATGGTCTTCAGACACAAGAAACATGAAGAAAACTACACTAAGGCATATCATAATCAGATTGCTTAAAACTAGTGATAAAGGGAAAAATCCTAAGAAGCCTAAGAAAAATGATACTTTACATACAGAGAAACAGCAATAAGGATGTAGACAGTGTAGAGCATCTTTAACGTACTCAGAGGGGAAAAAAACCATTAAACTAGAATTCTATAGTCCATAAAAATATCTTTCAAAATGAAAGTGAGGAACTTTTTCAGACATACTTAGAGGCAAAAAACAGAAAGACTAAAAGATGATCTATCTATGATTATCTCAACAGGTAGAGGAAGAAACATTTCACAAAATCCAATATACACTACTGATTTTTTTTAAAGTTTCAGCAAACTAGAAGAGAAGTAAACTTGATAAAAAGCACCTACCAAAAACCCTATAGCTAATATCATACTTAGTGATGAAAGACTAAATACTTTTTCTCTAAAATCAGTTTATAAAAAAGACAAAGATGTCTGTGCCATCACTTCTATTCAGCATTATACTGGAGGTTCTAGCTAGTACAATAGGCAAGAAGAGAAAAGAAAGAAAGGAAAGGAAGGGAGGGAGGGATAAAGGAAGGAAGGAAGGATGAACGAACAGAGGGAGGGAGAAGGAGGGTTTCCCTTTGGAAAAAGTAACACTGTCTTTATTCACAGGTGACACAATTATCTGTAGAAAATCTTAGGAAAGCTACAAGAAAGTTACTAGAACAAATAAGTGAGTTTAGCAAACTTGCACTATACAAGATCAATGCACAACAATCAATTGTATTTCTATGTACCAGTAACAATTAGAAATTTTAAAATACCATGTACAGTAATACTGAAAAATATGAAATAGGAGTAAAATCTGACAAAAGATGTTTAGTATTTGTATAATGCAAACGACAAAATGTTGCTTAAATTTAAGAAGACCTAAATAAATGAAGCAATACATGGAATTCATGGATCACAAGATTCAATATTGTCAAGATGTCAATTCTCCAAATTGATCTATAGATCCACTGCTTTCCCCATCAAAATAACTACAGGCCGTTTTCATACAAGTTGACAAGCTGATTATAAAATGTATGTGTATGTGAAGTGGGTACACCTAAAACAATATAACATTGTAAATCAACTATAAATAAAAAATAATAAAAATTAGATGAAATGACAAGGCCCTTAGAATCCTTAAAACACTTGGGAAAGGCAGAACAAAGTTGGAGAACTTATGCTACTTGACATTAAGACATACTGCAAAGCTGTAGTAATCAAGACAGTGTGGTACTGGTGTCAAGGAAGACTACATAGATCTATGGAACAAAACAGGACAAAACAGAAATAGACCCACACACGTATGGCCCATTGATTTTTGACAAAAGTACAAAGGCAATTAAGAAGAGAAAGCTGGTCTTTCCATAAATGGTGCTGAAACAATTGTACACTCACATGAAAAAAAAAAAGTGGACCAGTTCAACCCTAGGTACTTCAGCATGTATCAAAAAATTAAATGATTATTCTATCTTTCCTTGTTAGTGTTATCACATCGGTAAAGTTAACACTGACGTAGTAGTACCTGATATTCAGTCCATATTCAAATTTCCTGAATTCGACCCAATAACGTCCTTTTCTTGATTTTTTCTCAAGCTAAGGTTTCAAATTAAGTGTTATGCATTGCATTTCGCTTTCATATATAATCTATAATCTGAGTCCCCCTCCACCAAGTCTTTAAAAATTTTTATGACATTGGCGTTTTTCAAAAGCCCATGCCAGTATCTTGAAGGGTATTCAACAATCTGGATTTGTCTGACTGGTTCCTCAAGTATGTATACAGGTGGCATATTTTTGGCATGCAATACATAGGAGATGTACCCTTCCCATTGTAGCATGGTAGATACACCTAATGTCATTTGCCCCATTTGTGATGCTAAGTTTAAGCATTTGGCTAAGTGGCATTTGCTGAATTTCTAATTTCTTTATTGTAAAGATATCTTTACTCTTTGTAATGAATAAGCAATTTGTGATGTAATTTTTTTTTTTTTGCGTGAAAAGGCTATTTAGTTGCTTTACGTTATATAGCATACACTTTTACATTTCTTTTTTCTAAAGGAATTTCCTGTGGTGATGTAGTATTTTGAGATGTTTACTCTGCTCTCCAGTAACAGTTCATTATCGATCTTTTTGTCTCTTTTTAAAATTGATGTGTAATTGACATATAACATTATATTAGTTTCAGGTGTACAACATAATGATTCAATATATGTATCTACTTGTGAAACGATCCTCACAAGTCTAGTTAATACCCACCACTGATGAGCTTCATATGAATCAGTCATTGCACTGATGATTGCAAAACGATAAATGTATACTTTTATCATCCCTTCTACATAAATTAGTTGGCATTTTTCTGTAAAGAAGAGCTTTCCTCCTTCCTGCATTGCTTTAAGAATCACTATGAACATACGGATTTTTAAAAATTCAACATGTTATTATATTATTATAGTATATATTATGTCATATATTATAATGTGTTATACATTTTCTTTGGGATGCTCAAATTGTCTCAAATGTGGCCATTGGGAGGCCATTCAAGACTACTTCTGTGTCCTTTAGAATTTTTAGTCTTTGAGCACTCCCTTGACTTCCAGGACAATATATTCTGGGGTTATCTTGCACTTTGCCTGCTCCAAACTTGAACTGGACATTTGCTCAAGAAGCCTTGTTGTTTTTGGTGAAGGATGGTATTTAGAAACCAGGACCTAATTTCTAGGTCCTGCTGCTGACATGGAGTCCACAGTGGTGTCCCCCAATTTCAGGATTCTTCCTCACCTTTCCCCATTGCATTCTTCTCCCTCTTTTCTTAAACAGGGAGAACCTGGGTTGCCAACCACCTCAACACTGTTTTTTTTTTTCCCTCTATCTTACAATACAAATAAAATAATTGTAGTCCTCCAACAACAATGCTAACAACAAACCCACTAAGTTCCAGATTTTGTTACAGATCTTTTGATCCTTAGACTATATCAGATTCAGATGACTGTGTTCAAAAGTTACCTTAATTCTTTTTCCCTGCATGGTTATGTTATTAATTTGACAAATGGCTAGTTTTTTTTTTCTGATTGTATTCATACTATTGCCATTTTTTATTTTTCCTTCCTGTGTTTATTTTGTCCCAAATTAAGCAAATAGCACACACACATTTTTATTTCTCCTTTCTAACACAAAAGGTAATGTACTACATATACTCTGTTGCACCTTGCCTTTTTTTTTCCCCTCTGAAGAGTATATCCTGGAAATTACTTCCTATCAATTCACAGAGGTCTTCCTCACTGTCTTTTATGGCTACATCATACTCCACTGTACAAATATACCATAGTGTACCAGCTTCCTGTGGAAGGAAATTAGCATGTTTCCATTTTTTTTGCTATCATAAACATTACAATGAATAACTTTCATTATACGTTGTTTCATTTTTTGTGGCAGTGCATCTCAAGCATATGTATCCAAGAGTGTATTAGTTTGCTAGGGTTGACATAAAATAATACTACAGACTGGGTAGCTTAAACAACAGAAATTAATTTTTTCTTGCTTCTGGAGGCCAGAAGACAAGATTAAGGTGTCAGCAAGTTTGGTTTTTTCTGAGTCCTCTCTCCTCGGTTTGCAGATGGACACATTCTTGCTGTGTGCTTTTGTGGTCTTTCCTCTTTCTGTCGTCTGTGTCCTAATCTCCTCTTAAAAAGATACCAGTCATACTGGATTAGAGTGTATCTATATAACCTCATTTTGCCTTAAAATGATCCCATTAGAGGTCCTATCTGCAAGTACTGTCACATTCTGAAGTACTGGGGGTAGGGACTTCAACATACAAATCTGGGAAGGGATACTATTTGGTCCAAAATAAAGAGTAAATGCTAGTAGTGGGGAGGGTACAGCTCAGTGGTGAGTGTGTGCTCAGCACACACGAGGTCCTGGGTTCAATCCCCAGTACCTCCATTAAACAAACAAAACTAATAATAAATAAATAAACAGACCTAAGAGTGCCATCTAAAAATTTCTTTAAAAAAGAGTAAATGCCAGGCACTGTCTAATTCCACTTCAATGGTTTATACAGTGTTGTACTACCAATAGTAATCAAGCACTTATTATTCAATCTCTTAAAATACAGCTGAAAAGACTATTGCTTAGCAGTAGCCGCACTAAAAATTTTTCCCTTCATACTGAAGGTTATAATTTTATTCCAGCTATTTCAGCTCTCCTTGCCTAGGAAAATCATGTTCAAGTATCACAAATTCCACGTTATACTGCCGTTATTGTCTTATTTACCAATGCACACGAGATACTTGATGTCATAGAAACATCTTTGGCAGCAGACCAGACTGGACTTTAAACTGCTGTGACTCAGATGTTTTACCCTGAATCTGGGTAACTGTTTTACAAAGAATTCTCGCCCTGAAAAAACTCTTCTACCATAGTAATGGTTCTGAGAGTGGAACATGTGGGTTTTCTAAAGAAAATGTGTAAACCTGGGGATAGATCCCAAGTTTTCTAGTCTATGTTAGGAAAAGAGGAATTGAGCACACTCCATTCCCAAAGAATTTAAAATGAGAAACACAGATTGTATTGCCCTTAGGCTTATCCTTTGCATTTCATTTGTAGGTTGCAAAAGTAAGCCCCCATTCTAGGGATTACGACCCCATGGGAAGATAGTAACACTGCAAGAGATTTATAGCTATCTCTGGGCTCCTGCATCTGGGTACCACAGGGTTACCTCCTCCAGTTCTCAAAGGTGAGTAGCCCAGAAGACTATTCCTTTCCCCTCTATCAGCCTGCCCTTATCAGACTCTGCCTCTGACTGCTCCCTCCCGAGGTCTCCTTTTGAGAATAGTCTCATATTCTGGGCTTGACTTTACAAGTGGAAGTTTATCCCCAGACAGTTACAAACAAGTGCTCTGAACCTCTTTAATCTGTTTTAATTACAAAAGAAAACATCATCACTGTATCAAATTTACATAGCACAGATGTCTAAAAAGCAAAAAGTAAAAGTCCTTTCCTGAACCCCAGATGGAATTTATGGTAGTGTTTATACGTTGTTATTTATAAAAACCAATTCTCAGTGATGACAGCAGATGGGAAACACTTTCATGCACTGTTGCTGGGTGTACACATAGGTGAACATCTTGGCAGATAAATGAGGAGATAGTTTTCAAGATGCAAATACACATAATTTCAGAATTAGTCATTTCACTTTTAGAAATTTACCCTGCAGGTAGATTTATTTTTTATGTGTACAAATATATACTTACAAAGGTGTTCACTGAAGCACTGTTTGCAGTGTTAATGATCTAAAAACAATTTAAACATTTACCAAAAAGAGACTGTATAAACAAATAATAATATTCTCATTCAACAGAATACTATGAAGCATGACTTTTTTTTTTTAACTGAGGTATAAATGAGTATTGAGATGTTAAGATGCTTGTGACACAGTACGGGGAAAACGAAGAAGTAGAGCCCGTGGGAAGGAAAGCATATGGGCGTTTGTGACATCTCCGTAATATGCATAGAATACTTCCGGAGGGATGTACAAGTGGCTAACCATTCTTCTTCTGGAGCAGGATTAAGGAGCTGGGATAGGATACTAGAGAAGAGAACTTTTACTTCTTGTTTTGTATTTTTCCCAAAATTTGAATTATTTTTGTTTACCATGTGCATGCATTCTTTTTAAAATTGAAAAAATAAAAGGTATTTTAAAGAAGGCCCTTCCGTGTTCTCAGGCATGACTCTTACTCATAGTTCCCTGTTAAGTAGATCATGATGCATTCGTTTCTCGGTGTTCCCTGAAAGTTTTGTTTTTGCTACATTCTTCCTTTTCAGGAGCCATTCTACATAATGGATGAAAATCACTTGAGTTTGGTCTAAGTTATAGTAGGACTGAAAGGGAAAAGAAAAGCCACTTGGGCTTTGTGTTACATAATTCTTTGTTGTGTTATAACAACACATCTAAACTCCCAGACAACACACCAAGAGATGCTTAAGCAAAAATGAAAAAGAGCAAGAAATGTGAGGTGGAGAGCTTGCAGTGGAGACACAGAAAACATCTGCCCCCCAACTATGATTCGAACATTCCTAATTGTTTGTCATCTGTTTACTTTCTAGATCCTGGAGACCAGGAAATAGTTTTTTCAGTCCAGAATTACATTACAATTGTAAAATGTGGATGCTTAGTTACTTTGTTATTGGGGAAGGTCTGACCACTATTTATTTGAGTAAGAGTAAGAATTACTAGAACTCACTAGAAATAAGGCTTTGTAAAATAATACCTGACCATCTTGGACCTCCAAAATTTTTTTACAGCCACACGGAAAGATAAATATTGGCAAAGGTGAAAATCAGATCACTTTGGACCACAGGACCATCAGCATCTTATTCTGAGAATTCAAAGCTGTACTGCAGAGTTGAAACATACAACAGCTGGCCATGTCATTCCACACTACCGACGTCTTCTAAAAGAACTGGATGGCATATGTAAATGAAAATCAAATGAATATTTATTTTCATTTTTAAAATATTTAGAAGCATTTTGCAATTCCCCTGGAGAACTACAGGCTCTCTGGACTGTCGCAAAGCCAGGGCTAGATCCTGGTCCGGGAAGAAATCGGCGCCAACTGCTTCTGAGAAGTCAGGGGTGGTAATGAAATGGCACCAGGACATGTCACTGTCACTTGTGTGGTTTAAATTCTTAAAAATGACCTCAACCAGCAGTTGACCTCTCCAAGTAGGTACCTGAACAGTATTATTGTTCAAAGATTTCTGGAAAGCCTGCACTGCCAATTTAGTGAAAGCAAAGCTTGAGTGCTTCCCCCCACCATCCCTGACCCATTCCAGCAATGGAAAACCATCTGCATCCTGGCTAAGCCTGAACAATTGAACGCTCTGTGCAAAAAGTAACCATTCCTCACCATTCCTGCATCCCATCCAAACATGGATGTCGGCCGCAGTCTGCAAGGGACTGAGGGGATAGGCAGTTTCTGTTCTAGTTGTGTGAAAACATAAACTAACATCTGCAACACACTTTAGCATTTTCAAAGTGTTTTTCCCTCATATATCTTGTGTTCCTTCTTCATACATGACCACAAGTTGGAGAGCAATGAAAATATAATTTGTATTATGCACTCGACCCACACTTCCTCCTCGGTGTCTCAAATCAGGTTGAAAATGTCATTGGTGAATATTAATTTGTAAATTGTGGGAACATTTTTGTTTTCTTAGAAATAATAAATTAAAACTGAAAATGATTTTCAGCCTTCTAAAATGAGTTTGACTTCAACGTTTCAAAATACGCCCAAACTAATACCTACATTGTTTTATTCAATTCAATTAAGCAGTTACTTATGGAGCACCCCTTGTGGGCAGGGTGCATGCCACAAAACCTCAGGCAAAACTAGTGGCTGCTCTAGAAAGATCTTAGGAGTCCATGGAGAACAGTCATGGGCTTCAGAGAGGCTGTGAAAGACCCCATAAGATGTGGGAGCACGAGGTGCTGAGGGAGCACAAGGAAGGGTGCTAATCGCATCTTGGGAGGAAAAACATGTCGCATGTGGCTTTCCTACCACCTCTTCACAGCATGTTAAGGAGAAACATACTGTTTGGATTATGGAAAGTAGTGTGAAAGAAAGCATCCTGTTTGGGGAAAGCAAGTGAAAACACGCACATTCCCCCTTGGCTTTGTCCATGTTCATCATGTTTTCTTCCAAGTCCCTCCCTTATCTCATCACAAGCTGTGCCTCTTTTTGAGCCACACAGGATGCTGGCTCTAAATAGATTCCTGGGAAAGGGCCTGTAAATGCCTGTGTCATGCCAGGGCGTGGGAGGCAGGGAGTGAAGGGACCAGGCAGGGACACCAAGACAGGGGAGAGAAGGCACCCACAAAACAGCTGGCTCTGGTTAGCAAAACACCCAAGGCCAGGGAAAGGCAGGCCTTGATAAGGATCAGACTACTCAACTGAGATATTACTTCGGGGTTTCTCTACTTGCCACCCCTCCACCCTGATGCTGTCCTCCAGGCAGGGTTGGAGTTCCCCTCTGAGCCTCCACCAAAACCCTCCTTCCCTCCCTGGAGACATTTGACTGGGCAGGGAGGGGGGTCCTATTCTCTGTTCACTTGTCACTTACACGTGTGTGTAGCTCAAGAATTTTCTTTTATTTCCAACGTCTACCACAGCGCCTGGCTCAGAGTATCTTTCAGAAAATATCTGTTTCTATCTTTCAAATTGAAAAGCACTGGAAATCCTCAAATTAAAGTAGAACAAACACACACACTTAATCCCACTGCTTTAAAATAAATTACATAGAGATGTAAAATTTCCCCTTTCATATCCTTCTTTTTGCTAAAACAGATTTATCAAAATATACAGTAAATTTTGGTTGTGTGAATTAATAAATGAGTGAATAAGTAAGTCTAATAGAGTTGAAGAGGCCGAGGGAAGGAACAGAAGTTAAGCCAACAATCAAAAGGATCACTTCCCATCCTTCACTTCACTACACCTGCAAAGTCTCTTTTGTCATGTTCTGGGCTACAGGATGTAGACATCTCTGGAGCCCATCAGTCTACCACAGAGCCTACAAGGCACAGAGATAGCAGATCTAAGTACTTTCTAAGTCCAGACTTTCCTTCTAAGGAGCCCTTTGACCTCATTTGCTTTCCATTTTTGGATCTTAGTTTCCTAATTTATAAACTGGGGAAACTCATTTAACCAGTATGTTACTAGCCATGCACATTCTAAATTTTAGAGGTACTGAATAAAGCAGACAAAAGTTCCTGCTCTTATGATGCCCACATTCTAGAGGACGAGAAAGTAAATTAGGTAAAATATGTTAGATGGTGGTAAGTGTTGAGGACTGATGAGGAGACCAGCCTGTCTAGGGCAGAGATGAGGGGAAGGCAATGGGCAAAGAAGCCAGAAAGGGAGGCTGGGATGGAGAATGCAGATCATTTGGAACTTATAGGTCTTGCTAAGGACTTGGGTTTTCTCCAAACGACAGGGGAAGCCACTAGACGGTTTTGAGCAGAGGAGTAACCATGATCTAATATACATTTTAATGGGTTGCTCTGGCTGCTGACTGAGAACAGACCTAAGGGGACAAGGATGGATGCAGGGAAACATGTTAACGCCTTACTCCCCTCTACCATCACTCCTTTGTATGCCTTTCCATTTGCACACCCACGCTTCCTTCATGCTGTTTATCCCTCCTAAAGACACCCTGCTCCTCTCTCCAACTTGAAATTCCATTCAGTCAGTTCCTCCTTCAGGAGCCAACTCAGTGCTCATCTTAAAGCTGTAAGGGCACTTGGGGAAGTTGTTATCCTTCATCCCCATCTTCAGGTGAGGACAGCGGGACAAAGACCCTCAGGCGTCCGTCCAAGGTCACACATATAGTAAGTGCTGCACCCAGGGCTGCCCTAAAGTGTGATTTGAAAAAAATTAAAAGATATTCTTGATAGAGACGTTCCCCCTGAAATTGTTGGCTGTTGGCAATTATCATTAAATTGTCATCTTGAAGAGCATGGATGGTTGTCTTACTCAGCTTTGTGTACTCGGCACTTAGCATGGCGCCTGGCATGCGAAAGACACCCAGTAATTGTTGCTGGATGAGTAAATAATAGACTGTCAAGAGTCCGTGTTTCTGTGTTACTAGCATCATGCTGCCCCACTTCATGCCACTGCCTCCTGGTTTAAAATGTCAGACAACTGGAAAGGTCTAAGAATCTATGAGAGCTAGTCTTAAGTGTTCTAGGAGGAGAACTTATTAACAAATGGAGCCATAACAGGACTGGAGTGGGATCTGCCTAACACAGTAAAGATCCGAGCTAGAGACCCCCTTCTCTCCTTCCCCTTTTCAATTCCCAAGTGATTAGATGGATAAAACAGGTTCTACAGGGGTGTTATTCTTTGAGGAGAAACCACAGTTCTATTATTGGGTGCCTTTCTGCACCCTTGGCATGTGGATGTGGTTTTTTTTAAAACATTTTTTTTATTGAGTGATAGTCATTTTACAATATTATGTCAAATTCCAGTGTAGAGCACAATTTTTCAGTTATACATGAACATACATACATTCATTGTCACATTCTCTTTCGCTGTGAACCACCACAAGATCCTGTATATATTTCCCTGTGCTACACAGTACAATCTTGTTTATCTATTCTACAATTTTGAAATCCCAGTCTGTCCCTTCCCACCCCCCACCCCCTGGCAACCACAAGTTTGTATTCTATGTCTATGAATCTGTTTCTGTTTTGTATTTATTTATTTATTTATTCTTTAGATTCCACATATGAGCAATCTCATATGGTATTTTTCTTTCTCTTTCTGGCTTACTTCACTTAGAATGACATTCTCCAGGAGCATCCATGTTGCTGCAAATGGCGTTGTCGGTTTTTATGGCTGAATAGTATTCCACTGTGTAAATATACCACATCTTATTTATCCAGTCATCTGTTGATGGACATTTAGGCTATTTCCATGTCTTGGCTGTTGTAAATAGTGCTGCTATGAACATTGGGGTGCAGGTGTCATTCTGAGGTAGGGTTCCTTCTGGATAGAGATGTGGTTTTCATTGATAGTGATTATCAACAGTGACAACAGAACTGGTAAGTAGCCAGGGCTGGCGTGGGAACTGTGTGTAATGACCAGAAGAGGCCCCAAGAAGCCCGCCCTTGTCCTGTCAGGGAATTTGTGGACTCATATTGAGTGACCTGGTTGCTAATAGTTTAGAAATGGGAGTATCTGCAAATTTACCCCTGGCCTCTCCTTCCCCTCCTGGTAACCACAAGTTTGTTTGCCACGTCTGTGAGTCTGTTTCCATTTTGTAAATAAGTTCATTTTCTCACTCTTTAATATTCCACATATAAGTCACATCATTATGGCATTTTTCTTTCTCTCCCTGGTTTACTTCACTTAGTATGACAATCTCCAGGTCCATCCAAGTTGCTGCAAATGGCATTATTTTATTCTTTTTTATGGCTGAGTAGTATTCCATTGTATAAATATACCACAACTTCTTTATCCAGTCATCTGTTGATGGACAATGTCTTGGCTATTGTAAATAGTGCTGCCATGAATACTGAGGTGCACGCATCTTTTTAAATTAAAGTTCCCTATGGATATATGCTCAGGAGTGGGATTGCTGGATCATATGGTAAGTCTATTTTCAGTTTTTTTTTTTTTTGAGGAATTTCCATACTGTTTTCCATAATGGCTGCACCAAACTACATTCCTACCAACAGTGTAGGAGAGTTCCCTTTTCTCCACACTGTCTCCAGCATTTATCATTTGTGGACTTTTGAATTATGGTCATTCTGACTGGTATGAGGTGACACCTCATTGTAGTTCGATTTGCATTTCTTTGATAATTTGCAATATTGAACATTTTTTTCATGTGCCTATCGGTATGTCTTCATTGGACAAATGTTTGTTTAGGTCTTCTGCCCATTTTTTGATTGGGTTGGGTTTTTTTTGTTATCAAGTTGTACGAGCTGTTTGTATATTCTGGAAATTAGTCCCTTGTCAGTCTCATCCTTTGCAAATATTTTCTCCCATTCTGTAGGTTGTGTTTTCATTTTATTTATACTTTCCTTTGCTGTGCAAAAGCCAGTAAGTTTAATTAGGTCCCCTCTCCAGTTCTCACTCTGCCTCCAGACTCTCTCTTTGGCGCCAGCTCCCAAACATCACCTTCCCTCACCTCCATGCATGTGATAATATTAGAAGACTCATTATTTTGCCTTTGTTTTGAATTTATTATCTAATGATTTTCTCACTAACACTCTCTTCAAGTTAGTCACAGTTTGAGTCAATTCCTCCAACACCACATTACCCAAGACACAGTTTCCGGGTCTTCCACAGGTTTATAATGAAATGATTAAAGAGTCCTTGAGGTCCCAGGGGAACATTGTCAAAATGGGAGGATATTTCAGTCTATCAGTTTGTAGATGTATTTCCAAAGCACAGAGATATCTTTGGGTTAAAAAATGTAACACCTGCACGAGCATAAGCTTATACAGTTAAGGGCTGAAAGGAACCTTGAGCATCATCTGGTTCAACCATTCCCATACTTTCAGCTAAAAAGTAAGTTGAGAGGTTAAGGACTTTCTAATGTCACTTTGCTACTTAGGGCAGAATTACAACTGGAAATAAAACCCAGGGTTCTTCCAGTACAGCCATGCCTCCTGGAGCACAATCTCTTCTCACACAATCTCTTTTCTCTTGCTTCCCATTGCTTCAACCCTCCTTATGAAAGTTTATCCTCTTATATGCAAACTGATAAGGACAAATCCTTAAAAAGAGATGCTGGCAGAAGGAGAACTTGATTATAAATAGGGAGATGATGCAACCACAAGGGCTGAATCCAGAAATAAATCATATCTTCACATAGTGTTTACTGAAATTGTCTTTTGAAAAATTTCCATAGAAATTATTTTACCCACCACAGGAATGTCACTCCCTCCCACAGGGATCTGACCAAACAGAAAGAGAAGCAGAATGGAGAAAAAGCAGTAATTTAGATTTATATATAAAACATTAGTTGGAACCTAAATAATAAGCTTCAACTAATCAGAATATTTTATGCATCCTGCTTTTTAATGGAAAAGGCAAACCACAAGAAAGCGACCATGTATCAGAGATTTAAAAATGCTTCCAGGGCTTATTTTAGGCTTTACATCCCCCCCCCTCACCATTTCCCTGCAACGTCTGTCTTTAAAATATCTCACTGCATACCTCCCTCCTTCTCTTCACATGTGTTCATTTGTTCACTTAACCAATCTTCCAATATCTATTGAGCCCTCCTCTGATGTCTCACGAACTCTGCTAAGATGAAAACATGGTTTTGCCTTAGTTTAATGTCTGGTTAAAAAGTTATCCTAAGAAGATTTGGATTGTTTTCACTTTTTTTTAAAGTTATATTTCCAGTTCTATAAATGGATAATTCTGTACTGAATATTTCCATTTGGACTTCCAGATCCACTGTGTACCATTTTGCAACCTGTTCCGTGCTTCTAGTGGGGAGTGAGTGGGGAAAGGACTGACCTTAATGGACCAGATAAATCATGTTCCTTTGCTCTGGTCTTCAGCAGATGAGAGGAATCCAAAGATCAGAAGATTAGAGGGTGGGAGGAGAGACAGGTAGGGTGACTCCCACCCACATCCCACCCCTCATTCCCCACACCTGCCAAGCTGTGGGTGAACAATGGCTACATTCCTCTCCTAAAGACCCCAGCACTTGTTAGGTAACCCCCTCCTTGGATTAGCAGCTGTCACATATATCACTGTGACTGTCAATTAAAAAATGATGAGTGTGTTTCCGAGAAACAACAGAAAGCAATGTAGTTGGGAGCTAAGAGAGCTGCTACTTATGTAGCTACACAGAAAGAAAACAGGTCAAATATTCGTCCTGCCTGCCCTTTGAAAATAGATCTGTGCAAAGCCCTTCATGTTCATAGCTAGGTGAGAAAGGTTTCATAGTCGCTGTTCTTCATAAACCCAACCCTGCCATGCCAGGATGACAAGTAGGCCCAGTTTTACTTGGTTGAGAGCAGATGCCTGGGGCACAGTCTTGAAAAAGTTGTGAGGCCTGTTTTCAGTATCTGCCCTGGACATGGGTCAGGGCCCACACTCTGAAATGTAGATCCGGACTGGAATATGGACCTCTATCTCTAAAGGAATCTGATTTAGGACAATTAGAATCTGGGACAGAAACCAGTTCCTAGAATCACAAGAGTTACAATGTATGTTGTCTAGCCCTATTTTTAAATCATTTTACAAACAAGGAAAAAGAGGTACATGATGGTTAAACCAGTTGACAAATCAGTAATGGAACTAGCATGCAAATTTCCTCTGAATTCACACTTAGTTCTACTTATTAAGGACAAAAAGTAAAGAAAAACATGGCTGATTGCAACTGTCAGTTGGTTTTGGAAAGTTCAATAGAATCTAACTGGTCAAGATGGGATTTAACTGAGATAGTGAGGCCAACACCTTTCCTGTTTTTGGAGAGATTGACATCTTTTGATGTTGTTTTTGGAAAGACTTTGATCTAAGCGTTATATCTGACTAGGAGCCTAGCATCACACCAGATACATACATGTGGGAAGGAAACTGATGTAGCTTGATTACATAGACAAAACAGAAAAGAGCCTACCTAAAGACATTCCAGGGAGCTTTTCAGAGACATTGCTCTAGTTCTCTTTGTAAAACATAAATCCAGAAGGGGGAAGCCTATTCACTCTAGCTACGAAGTAGCTAGGAGCAAAGGGTGGTGATTTAAACATAGAATGAGTGTGCAGATAACATACAGATTTTGTCTCAAGGGCTCTACCATCTGGAAAAGATACGGCATGCAAGAAGAGACAACAAAGTAAAATGTTCCTCCAAAACTTCAATTTGCTCATGTCTAAGCTCCATTTCCTCCATGAAACAATTTGTCCTAAGGCAGCAGGTCAACAGTGGGGATGGGGAACATTGAAAATAATCTCCTACGTGTCCTCAAAATCGTTCTCTCCATTCTAGCTCCATGCTTAATTAAGGAAGCAATTCTCTGTCTCCTTTGACGACTTGTATCCTAGTGTTGAAAAGTAGTTTGAAAAAAAGTATGGAGAGAAATTATGGAAAAAGAATAGGAATCCCAGGGCCTGCAACACCCTCCATATAATTAGTCTTCCTCTTGGTACTGACACTAAGAATTCTACAAGTAATGGAGTCAGTTCTCTGAAGACAAGTAACTGTAAATTATTCCCTTATGTCCACTCTGACTCTTCCTATCTATTCTCACCAACTTCTCCCAACCCCTAACAAAATGGCTTCATTGTTGTGGAGTAGGAAACGGTCCTTAATGTAATAAGTTGAATCTGGAAAAAAGAATACGGCCTTGGCCTTTAATTCTGAGAAGAAGGTACTTTGAGGAAAATTCTATTTTTCTATCCATGTCACTCAGGCTCTCCCTTGATTTTGCTAGATGGCATCTTCCAGGAAAAAAGTGACAGTAATATCACCCACGTAGCCCCTAAGCAGCTTTCCCAAAGACCAGATGAAGCCTCCTGATTATTACACAAAGAAGACACTCTCATTTGCACTTCCCCAAACACAACTAGGGAAAAAAAGCATCTTTTAACGTTAGGGGTGGAGAGAGGAAAATATCAACTCTTTAAAATTCAGCCATTGAGTTGCTCTGACTTTGTAGCATGACAAGGAAGTGCCCTGAGGTGAAACTAGCCCTGCTTGGACCAGTCCCATACTTAGCAATTTCAGCCTTACAATGGTATCACTTAGAGTAGAGCACTCATCTGGAGATTAAAGTTCTTTCTATTCCTACTCTTATTTGTTGTGTGAGTTTCACCAAGGTACTTAGTATCTTTGAACCCACTACAGTTTATAGTTTCATCGGCTATAAAATGAGGAGTTGAACTAGAATTAAGCCAATGGTGAAAAAGAACAATCTCCAAATCATCATTATGGTTTCCTAAGTACTTTAGTGATCCTGGGAAGTTATGTCATTCAAACATTGACTCTGCCTCACTTTGATTTAGGGCCTTTATTTAAGTCATAAAATGAGTCCAGGAAAAGACAGTATGGCCAGAGAACTGTGGCTGTGCCCCAGATTATGAAGACAAAGGTACACCTTCATTGTGCAATCTCTTCCTCTGTATTTGAAAAATATACTCAATATAAATGAAAGGTCAGAGGTGAATGGATCATACTTCAAGTAGGTTTGAACATAGATGCCATCTAGTCTTTGCATTCTGCAAAATTCTTCTTTAAGTGAATAAATGTGTAGGGTAACTCTCCATTACCTTGATCAGCATCTAATACCAACCTGACACTTAGAATTAAATTAGAGAAACAAAATTGGATACTCTGAGACTTGAGGGCTGATTATACTACCAGAGCTAGGAGTGGACTTAAACTCTTTCCTTATCCCATTTAAATCTAACTAGATATAAACTCTCCATTACTGAGGAACAGAGGTGTGTCTGCAGAGGTGGAGGCTCCCCTTGATGTTCTTGGACAAGGAAATCTAATCCTTTCTTCTGACACACATGGTTGCAATAGAAAGCCTTCCCCAACTGCCAGTCTGGTTTTAATCTATTGTTTCAAGCAAGATGGGATTTGCAGGGAATGATAAGGAAAGAGCAAAATGACCAGAATGTACTATAAAATAAAAGTGTTGATGAGAAATCAAATTTTAAACAAGTGTTCAAAATTATAAGCACGAACATATGTAGACATACAGTGCATGCTACAAGCACATGACAATAAAAGTTTTTAATTGTAAGTATATCTAAAGTCTGCTTTGAATACAACATTTATATCTCATTTTACTAAAGTTCTTTGGCTTACCAAACGATAGCCATGGTAAAACACTGCCAATGAATACAGTGGTGCTTCATTTAAACACTGCTGGACAACGAAACATTCCTTAAGCAGACTTCCCATGTAACCAAACTAATCCTGCATTGTACAAACCTTCACAATGTTAAACACTTTATATGGAAACTTTTCAAAAGTTACATTTTTTTCTTTAAAAGATACACTGAATAACATCTTTTCCTGAAAATTCACTCATTCATTCAATTAAAATACTTATTAAAGCATGCTTATTATACTGCACTTCTTAGAAGGCCAGAAGATAGTAAGCTTAGATGGTGGTGAGCATTTTGGTGATACTTCCCCCCCAAACCAAAAGGTTTTAGAATGCCATTGTAAAAAAGTGCAAAAGCAGACAAAACTAGATTGCTTTTAATAGGTCTAGTGTCTTTTCTGCTGTCAGCTATCCCTTCTGGCTAAAAGCATATCAACCTCTATCAATTAGTTGCTTATTTTGTCAAAATAAAATTTAGATTTAAAAGATGTGCCTAGTGGGGCGGGGGGGGGGGTATAGCTCAAAGTGGTAGAGCGCATGCTTATCATCCATGAGGTCCTGGGTTCAATCCCCAGTACCTTCTCTAAAAAAAGTAAATAAACAAATAAATCTAATTAACTCCCCCAGACAAAAAAAAATTTCTTAAAAAAAAAATGTGCCTACTCTGTGCAAGGCACTATACTAGATGCTGGGGGCATGTAAGAAATACAGAAGGAATGCCCATGCTGGCTGAGTGGCATTCAAGAGTCACCAGGTCACCACTGTGGTGGGAAACACAATTTATTCTAAGTTTGAAAATAACTTACTTTTAAAAATACAGATATTGAAACACAGATATTGAAAGTAAACATAATGAAAGTTCTGATACATTTTCTTCAATGGGAGTATGTCTTGGGAATATCTCCCAGAAAAACACTGTCAGCCATGTGAGTCTTCATAGACAAAAAACTAAACTGCTTGAGGAGATAAAGTCAGCAGGCCCTGTAACAGCTTTCTGCTGGAACCCAGTCTTACTGCCAGACTTTATCTTACAATCAGGAAGGCTTAAGATGTCACATGTCTAATCTTGCTAATTCCTAGGGTCACTGACTCTAATTAATATATCTATAAAACCTGTATTTTAGCATTTTAATGCTCTGCTGTATATGAGTACAAAACATGTAGGCATTTATAAAACTGCTTGTTTAAAAGGGATACTCTATCGTTTACAAGATCAACCATCACTTCTGCGGGCAAGGTCTCTTTTCAGGGTTTCAGTAACACCATATTTTGGGGCCTTTTAAATATTTTTTGGCTACTCCTTTTAATTTCCATCACCCAACTACTGCTGTTTCACAACTCTACCTTGTAGTCTCAAAAGATTTCCTTGGATTTCCATCTGTTTTGTAGCTCAGACCTCTCTCCTGAGCTCCAGATCTATGTATCTAATTGGTGTCATATTCGGAAGCACTATAAGCTCCTCAGAAACTGAGACAAAACCAAACCGAACAGTTTTGTTGAAGAATGCTGAAGAAATGACTTCCTTAGTTGGTTCCCCCACCCCCATTCCTACAATTCCTTCCCTGATTATTTCTGTATTACACCAATCGTGCTTGAACTTCACCAGTACTTTGTACCACTCTTATGAGATTTTCACTCTATGGTTTTAATTTGTAAGTTTTGTCTTACCTTGTTAAGATTTCAGTTCCATTATGAGTATTGGCCTTCTTACTGCATTTATCTCCTAACTCTCCCTAATGGATAAATACAACAAAACACATAAAGGAATTCTGACGAGTCTCCCCCAGTTTTATTTTTACTGATCGATTTTGGGGTATATTAATAGGAGCAGTAGCACTGTGCGAACTCTACTCATAATTTAAGCCAAACACAAAACAATTTCTTCTATTAGGTATCATCTTCCCAGGAAGCCTTCCCTGGACCAGGTGGAAGCACCACAGTCCTAGACACTCCACCTCCCCAATTCTGGCATTTGCTTCTGTAACACCTAAAACAGTACATCATTTATATGCTATCTCCTTAGGCCATACACTTCCTTAAGGCAAGGTATGTCTTTCTCTGTACTTTCAGCACCTAGAAGATGAAAGGTTTTAAAAAACGTTTACAGATCGTTTTAAAAGTGTAATCAATGTATCGAGGCCACATAGGTCACAAAAGACCACTTACTACCCTCTAAGTGGATTAGGGAGGCCCCATTCCTAGAGAAACTTCTTAAAAGCTTGCCTCATGATGGCGATGATTCGAAAGGCAACTTCCTTGACTTTCTTCCAGTCTAAAAAGCTGCTACTAAAGCCCTCTAAAGAGACGGTCCCTTCAGCAAGCCTGCATAAAAACTAGGTCTCCAGGGCAAATACTAAAAACAAGCCCCACCCTGTTCCTATCCGCACCTGCTCAGCAGCAGCAAAGCAGCCCGCCCGGAGGCCATATGCGCATGCGCAATAAACAAAAGCGCCGAGAATCTAGGACTTCGTCCCTGAGCTGACGTCACTCAAGACAAGACGGCTCCGCCCTCCTCAAGATGGCGCTGCACTCAATGCGGAAGGCGCGTGGGTGCTGGACCTTCATCCGGGCACTTCACCAAGGACCCGAAGCTGTTCCCGCTCCCCAGGTAACAGAAGCTGGCCCTCTCCCGCCGTTTTCCCATCCCGCTATGTCCTTCTCATCCCCCTTTCCTCTGCTTGCTTCTTCTCGCTTCCCTTTTCCTCTGGAGAGTACAGAGCCCTTTCCTTCCTAAGGTCGATTCGCCTACGACTGCCCGCCTACTCGGAGCGTGGCGACGTTGCAAGTATGCGCGGTGACGTAACGCGCTCCTGCTGGGAGGAGCGCGCCGTCGTTTGCCCACTCTGCCTCAGCCTCTCGACCTGAGGGCATCGCACGGGCGCTGTTGCCGGGCAACGCGGGAAGCCGAGCCCTGTGTGAAGTTTTCAGAGACCCGAGGGCCAGTCTCTCCCGGACTGCCCACCTTGTGATCCTGTTGTTGTTTTTAACTCTCCTTTCCCTAACAGCAAGCCAACGGTCCGGCTGAGAAATTAGGGAAGACGCCTCGTTAGGAATTGGGCCGTTTAAGTAGGTGCACCCTCTTGACGCCCTCTCTCTGGCAATGCGGTACTTGAGCAAGTGTCAATGCATCTTCCACTCTGATTTCTCCTCATTGCCCCGAAGTAGACGTGTATCAAGGAGGTTTTATGAAGGAATCTCAGCAAGCTGCCAAAGGCGTCTTTTTGTCCTGGCAGCACTGCTGTTACTGTTTCTCTGTCGGGCTGAGAGCATGGACACGGCTTTTAACCTGTCCCGTCAGTATTTAGAATTTTACCCTCATAGCAAAAAGAAAAAAAAAAATGTATATTATTATAAATACATATAATCTCTTACCTTCATTCAGATATTTGTTTCAGCCAGATATTTGCTAAACGTCTTCCAAGTGCAGTCTCAGTAGTAGGCACTTTGCCAGACATTTCTACATTTCTTTGGAGATAACTCCTGGGAACTAAGGAGATACTTGAGATTCTGTGATTATTAGGTGATTTCCTGTCATCTTTGCATATTCATAGTCTTAATGTGTGTGAGGATTTTGTATGGTAACTGGTGTATTGGAGAGAGTACTAGACTGAAAGTTAGGAAACTACAAGTCAAGGGATTTGTCTGCCATTTGCTAGCAGTGTGACATGACAAGTCACTTAATCTTGGTGGGTTTATTTTCTTTAGCAAAATGGGTGGAGGAAGGGTTGAACTGATTGACCACGTTCCTTCAAGCTTTGGAAATTCTATTGCTCCATGATTATGAAGTCAAAAAGTAAAGCAGTAAGATTAATTATGAAAACCAAGATTTAAGTTCAACTTGGTTTTCTAATCATCACATAAATTACTTAACTTTCTGTGCTATGTGTTCTTCATGGATGTGGGCCTCAAGATTCTTGGAAGGATAAAGCATATTAAACTAGAAAGCTATTTGTTAACAAAACAGCTATTTAAATGTTATTTTAAATTTCAGGCAGCAATGTTAGGTAAGAATTCATTCAAAATTAGATAATACATCTAATACTCCACTGTTTGAAGTTTGAGGGTTTCATTCTGTAGAACCAGAATTGGTTGATTACTATATTTATAGCTAATAGTAGCATATTAAAACCTGTGGATCCAAAGTAAGTCTTAGACCCAAACCTCCTCTCATTACAAACTCAAGAGTTGAGAATGTCATGAGAAATAAAAAATCAAGGAGAAAAGAAAAACAAATTACAGCCCACAAATACTTGCCCAAGAAAGTTTATGGCATTCAATCATTATAAATGCTAAAGAAAAAATTTCTTAAATCTCTACTATTGTTTCAGTGGCATTTATGAATACGATTATCTTAAAGTATTAATCTAGATTGTTTCAGGGTGTAGAATTTCCAGAACAGGTTACTGTTTCCAAACCTTTACTTTAGGTCTCAGTAGAATATGAATTAAATGTAAGCAAGAGCATTTTTTTGAAGTATGATCTACATATAATTTTCAGTCATTAAAAATGGTTTGAAAGACTAATGCCGTCTTTGGAAAGACCAATTGGGAAAATATATAAAATTACATTTAAAGTGAATTATAATGCAATTTGTAAATAAATATTTATGTAAATATATGTACAAGAAAAAAGACTGGAAGGAAACAACTATTCTTAAATTTTTTTGTTTTGCTTTGGTCTTCCTAAATAGTGGATTAAAAGTGATTTAAGTTTTCTTCTTTAAGCTTTCTGTGTTTTTCACATGTCCTAAATTGAAGATATATCATTTTCAGACCCAGAATAAAGTTTTAAAACATAAATCTCCAAATAAATGCATAGGCATTAATATCATCTGTGATATTTTAGATATCTGAAAGAGATAACTTGTCCGACAGTGCTGTTATTAAAATGGGCTTAGAAAAGTTATTAAAATGGCTTTAGAAAACTAAAGATTTATGGGCACTTCTCCTGTATGTATCTTCTTTTCCTCTTGAAAAGTTTCCTTTGAAGTCAAAGATTTTGTGAACAGATGCAGAAATATGTGAAGGAAGAATTGGATTCTTAAACCAGATGCATTAGACACTTTTATGATATCTCATACTCTTTGCGGAAAATAAAAAAATTATTTTGCAAGGGTGTAGTATATTGGAAAAAAACGTAAATTTGTCACGTGGATGATCCTATCAAAATCTAAGAAATAGAAATTTGCTTGTGATTGGTTTTGGCTGCGCGGTTACTTCCTGAGGTGAGAAGTAAAAGTGGGTGAGACACCGCAGTGCTTTGCTAGAGTCCTGTGATTCCTTGATTGTGTTAGTGTTTTCTTAAAAAGGCAAAATCTTGGGTAATAAGCTTGGCACTGGAGACTTTTAGTTATCTTAGGCTTTTGCCCCCCAAGGCTTGATGTAGAACTCAAGTTTAAAATAAAAACTTGGAAAAAACAGAAATAACAGTGTATCAAGTCCTACTCATTATGAAATGTCCACAGTTTATATGCAAGTAGTTTATTTTGCCAGGTGTTGCCTGACAGAAAAATATTGAAGTCTGCCGAGATGAGAGTAGTCACAGACTCAGGAATGAAGATCTGACATGTTATGTTTAAACGCTGATGGCATTAGGTAAATTTAGGCCTGTCATCATTGGCCAAACACAGAATCCATACTTCTTTAAGTACTAACTTATGATTGCATTGTGCAAAGAGTGAAATATTGATGACTAGCAGACTTTTGCAATAATATATGTAATCATTCAGGTGAAGTGTAAAATATCCACATTTGATCACAGTTGAACAATACACCTCATTCATTATTAGCTGTCCCAGTCTGGGTTTGGCCAGTATTAACATATTGTTCCTACTGTTAATGGCCATTAAATGTAGCCATTAGATGAAGGAATCATGCCTGCAAAAAAATAGGCAATATATTAAATTTTAATCTTGTATTTAGTTCTCACAACAAGGCTTTTTAAAAAATCAGACCCTCTTTTTTTTGGTGTATATATTTTTTTTATTGAACTATAGTCAGTTTACAATGTTGTGTCCATTTCTAGTGTACAGCATAATGCTTCAGTCGTACGTGAACATACATATATTCGTTTTCATATTCTTTTTCACCATAAGTTACTACAAGATATTAACTATAGTTCCCTGTGCTATACAGAAGAAACTTGTTGTTTATCTATTTTGTAGATCCCTCTTTTTTTTAAACATGTTTTATTTTAAAATAATTTGAGATATGCAAAATTGTGAAATTAGTACAGAATATTCCTGTCTACCCTGCACCAAGCAGCTTCTTCTTGCATAATCATGATATAATTATCAAAGTCAAGAAGTGAACTTGGGACAATTTCAAATTTCACATTTTCCCGCTAGTTACTTCCTCGTCCAGGACCAAATCCAGGATCCCACGTTGCATTTAGCTGTCATGTCTTTTCCTATCATTGTCATGTCCTCAGTCTTTAATGACCTTGGCCTTTTTGAAGAGACTTGCTTAATTATTTTGTAGAATGTCTCTTAATATGGATGTGTCTGATGTTTTATCACAATTAGACTGAGGTGATGGATTTTGGCAAGAATACTTCAGAAGAGATAGTGTTCATAACAAGGCTTTAAGGTAGGTGTTAACACCTTATTTTGAGCAGACGAAAATAGACTTTAGTTAAGTTACTTGCCTAATGTCTCAAAGCTAATTAATTGTGAAATTAGGGTGTTAAAATTTACTGTTGGCATTTCATTCCAGATTTTGTAGTTAGTATTTGTTTTTATAGGTTTCTCTGATCATTAAATTGGGGTAGTGTTCCCAGTGACTTTTCCCTTAGCTTTTCTCTGCCGAGTTCATCCATCCAACATGCGATGTGAGCTATAATCAGCCTGGAAAGCCATCAGGAGCCGCTGTGGCCATCTGGGAATTTTACTTGATGCTAACTGCCAGTTTGATCAGGCTGCCATATCTCCAAGTGCTTTTCTTAAATGGCACATAAAAGTGTTTTGTGGACCCACTCTAAAGCCCCTTTTAAGCTCAGTCTATGAGTCCATTTGTTTAAAATACTCTTTGAGTTGATTTTCCTTGTGAATTGACTTAGCTTATTAGAACCAATAATATTTCAATTCTTGGAAAATGTCTTTGAATGGCTAATGAAAACTACTGATGATAACTGCTGAAAATATAGAGGAGGAACAGTAGGTAGACGCTGAGCATTTATCCTGGCAACTGTTATAGCAGCCACAGCCGGGAAGTGCCGAACAGCGTGAGGCTGCTGACCCCAGATCCTTTCCCAGTGTATCTGTTGCATGGCCGAAGGTTACAGAGAACTGTGTGCAGAGGACCCCTTTTTATATTCTTTTTCATCATAGGCCATTCCAAGGTGTTGAATATACTTCCCTGTGCTACACAGTAGGACCTTGTTGTTTATCTATTTTATATTTAGTAGTTAGTATCTGCAAACCGTGAACTCCCCAGTTTTGGATTTCTTAAGATGAAGTTTGAAAAATACTTCAGCTTCCTTAAATATCCAGGTGAATTTGTTAACTTAGGACCGCATGCAATGGATGAATTATTTTTAAGGAGCTGCTCTGTAAATGAGTTATTTGGGAGTTCTTATTCTGTTGTGTATGTTTTTAGTCAATAAAATGCAATATTTGTTCTATTTATGTTAAGCTGTGTGAGTACTTGAGATAATGGCAGTCAGTTTTCCTTCCTTCCTTCCTTTCTAACTTCTTTCTTTCATTCCAAATACAGAAATACAGATTACTTCTGCATAATATGCTAATGTTTGTGCCCAGAGATGATGCTTTGACCTCATTCTCAGTCACTGCTGTGACTAACTTGGCCTCTAGCCTCCTCCCAAGGAGCGCTTACTCCAGTTCTGCTCATGATCCTATTTTACCACCACCACTCAGGGGTTCAGGAATTTCTCTCCTAGAGACTGCAGCACAAGGCCTAAACTTTCTTCCTGAATTTCCACAGGAGAAATATACTCACTTGGGATAGAAACTGCTCTGCCCACGTGAGACACTAGATGCAGAGAGATAATTTATAGGCACAGGGGTGATAAATGGACTCCAGCTTGGCTGAATTTAACTCCATTCAGGCATTTACAGTTTTCTCTCTATATCATTACTTAGCAATACTCTATCTTTTATGCCGAGTCAGAGGCTTAACACTTTTCCTTAACTTCCTTACTTATGGGGTGAAGCAAGGTCATATGTAGGTTTGTACCACCCCATCATCTGACTTCTAATGGTCCTGTAATCACTGACCAAAATTCATCTACTGCTCTTTTTTCTTGGCTCACAGTCTTCCTTGCATTGAACCTACTTCTGGTTGGCTAAGAACTACCCTTTTGACTGCCTCTTTGTGTCTTCAAAAGTGCAGTTGAGCTACCCTGGTTTCTAACCCACAGAGATTCTCACAGCTTCCACTTCTACATTCCCTGCCCTCCAGGCTGGGACACCAACCAGCAGGCAGACAGAGATGTCAGTTTCTCCTTTGCATTCCTGTCCTGGTGTTCTGGCTGTGACTCATTATGGCGCCAGGCAACTCCACTGTGGATAGAGCTCTGAATGACCTTGGATATGTCACTGCTTGTTTCAGGTTCTTGGACTAACAGTTGTAGATTTTTCATCAAGGCATTTGAAAACAAAATAAAATAATAAATATCACCTTGTGAAACATTTTCAAGTGGGATCTTTTATTTTCATTAATAATAATACCCTGTTCTAATAAAACACTTCGTAGTCTTCAGAATGCATCACGTATTCTTATTTAATCTTGAGGACGACATTCACTCTTTAGCCATCTAAAATTTTTACTCACTGATTAAATTTTCATTGTGTCTTCTCTCTCTTTTTTTTTTTTTACCAGCTTTGTAGCAATGATGAACCTAAATAAGTCAATACCAGTATTTTTTAAAGTTTTGGTTTGGTGGACATTATTTTCTTATTTGTACTAAAATTGATTTCATGTTTAATTCATTTTTGGGCCCTAGTCTGATAGGACTGTGTTAATTTCAGATATTACTGCATATGGTGATGACAGGGGGAGGTGATACCAGCACACATTTATTGGATGCTTACCGTATAGCAAGCATGTTTGAGGCACTTGACATCATTAGGTCATTTAATCCTTGCAACCTAATGAGGTCAGTGTTAATATTACTCCCGTTTTATAGATGGGGATACCAAGAGGTTAAATAACTCACTCATGGTCACATAGCAAGTATTAGAGCCAAGATGTAAACCCAGGTAGTCTGATTCCAAACTCTGAGTACTAATAGTAATAAAAAGCCATTGAATTCTGAAACAAATTACCTGTGTTAATATGCTGATAACTGCCATGCAAAGTTTTACATCTGTTCCATGGAAGCCACTTATATTTCTTGCCATGGTGACATGCAGAGTAGAAATTATAAATCATCCTTTGTTGTTGCTGTTCCTACAGTCTTGTTTGGCTCAGTGAATTATGAGAAAGGAGCAAAGCTGTCTTGTAAATTTATCTCCATGTCTCTATTTGGCTATTGCCACTAGGATTACCCTGTGTAAAATAAGGGCTTTTAACACGTAAGTCCCAAGGTGCATGTAGGAAGTTCTGTTTATACACAGTCTATAGCTGAAAGGTCAACCAGTGCACAGCCTTGCAAGCAGAGGGGAGGTGGTGAGTGCTGAAGCTTATGGATGGCCAGGAGACCACTATCTAGGGTCTAGTTGGGATTTATGGCTAGAGTATTTTCTTCAAAAGTAACAGAGGTGCAAAGTAGTAAGATGGAAAAGATGAAAATAATTAGTGTTGTAGGCTATTTCTGCAAGGGATAAGTAAGAATTTTATTCTAAAAGACTCTCATTCCAAAAAGTTCGCAGAAGAGTCTGAAATTCACTAATTGAACTAAAGCCAACTATTACCAATTAGTGCATTAATTAGGATACTCTTGCAGCAACATTGAACAGAATTTATTTTATATACCAGACAAAGGACTCCTCATGAACAGTTCCTTATACTCTGGAGAATTCAAATGGACCATTCTATTTTATATTCATTCAGCTCCACTCTTTGCTCACTGTATTACTTTGGAACCCTCTTGGGAAGCAGGAGAATGTGATGGTGAAGGGAAATGAAGCTGTTTATTTAAATCTCTGATTTGAATTCCTGTCCTCCCATGGGGAGAATGGTCTAAGCAGCCAGTTCATAACTTTGCTAGGAGAGAAAAGAGGTCTCTTGGGCTGGGGGTGAGTGTGTAGCATGAAGGTGGACTCCCAAGGGAGATGTTAATGACCAGACTATATGGAGCCCTTGCCAATTCTGGGGAGAGAGCCAGGTTGGCCTTCTGTGGATACTGGTTACCTGGCCATCTTGGGTGTAAAGGAAAGTCCTTCCATGCCGGCAACACTTGCTTCTCCAGTGTCTGGAAAGTTGCCAGGAAGCTGAAAGGAGCAAGGGTCTAGAGGATCAAGAGTCACCTGAACATTATACTTGTCCTCTTAAAGTTGACTGGCTTCTCACTAAGAGGAAGTGTGGTAAAGCAGAAGAGGCATGGCTATTGGGATCTGTCAGGCCTGGCTCCACTAAATGCTAACTGTGTGATGTCAGGCACATTATTTGACCTCACTACACCTCAGTTTTCTCATCTGCAAAGTATTAATAGTAATACTCACATGGTAGGAATTTTATGTGGATTTGAGATTCTACCAAATGTATAAAGTCCCTTGGCCAATGCACAGCACCTAGTGGGCCCTCCATGCTGATAATGATTATTTCTTCAATAATATATGATTCTACTCAGCGACTTTTCTACCATTACCAATCTTAATGATCTTTTGATTCCTCCCATCTCCATACTATCCTCTCCTCTCTCTCCCACCATCAGTCTGACCAGACTAACCTCCCAAAAGCAGTGCACTAATTATGTTCTTCCCTTGTTCAGAAAACTTTGGGGGCTTCTTACAAAGTTTAGACTCCTTATAGCCTCCCATTCAAGATCTTCCACAGTTTCGATCCAAAACACTTCTCTAGGCCATTGCTGACCTACATGGATCCTTTGCCCTGGAGTTAATATAATTTACAAGTTTGCTCAGAGCTATTTCCATT